>NC_052052.2:144089360-144689360 GCF_903992535.2 Arvicola amphibius | reverse complement strand
TGCAGAGAGCCAACCTAACATGGATAGCCCATGGAAAGAGGGAGGTTCAAAGGAAGAGAAGCCGAAGCCCCAGGCCGAGTGGAAAGGGGGGAAAGGGCCACCTTCCCAGCTCCACGGGAGATGGGCAAATGTGAGCAGGCACAGGCTGCTGAGCCCGAGGACTCCTTCACGCTCCTGCCCGAGTGAACTTTGTGTTGGTGAGTTTAAGTGCAAGCACTCGCATGAAGTCACCCTCTGTGGCACTGCCATCTTTCAGTTACATTTGGATGAGGACAGCTGGTCCCCGTGGTAGCTGACTGCTGCTCTTCTGAAGCGTTTTCTGGACCTTCACGAGTTGCAGCTTCATCACGGGAGTGCCCCGGTAATTGGAGAAGCTGGGAAGAATGCCTTCTCCAGGGTTTTCCTCTCGGCCACCACCTCCAGCAGCTCCACTTCTGGGGTATGAGTCTTCCAAGGGCGAGAGGTCGCCTTTCTGCTGAGTCTAGATTGGCATGCGGGCTATGATCACACACAGAGCAAAAAGTGGAGCCCGGGGACTCCCAAAATGTGGGCAAAGCCTTCCATCAAGGCAGGATCTTCAAGCGAATATCTCTGGCAGGCACATAGTTTGCTTTTCAGAGAGATAGGGGCCTTTGAAAGGAAACAGATTATTGACAAAACACATACACATTTGCGTGTGCGAGTGCATACATAATTTAAATGAAGTTATGCCACTTGGAATGATAATGATCCTCCCAAGAGCTCTAGATTAAAGAAATCCTGGTGCCAGGGAAATCTTCCTTTGTGGTGTTGGTTAGAAGGGTCCAAGAGACCCCCAAACAGAATGGGCTATTGCTGCTGCCCTTTGTTGCCTCCCAGAACTTGAAGATCCTGTACTTATATATACATATATATTTATAACAGTAAGGAGATCATGGCTTGGGAGGGGGGATGTGGGAGAAGCTGAGGTGCAAGAGGGGGAGGGGTATGAGCGATGGAGATGCAGGTCCTGTGTATGAAGTTCTCAAAATTATATAGAATTATTTAATTAAGAAAACCCAAATCGAAGGTTGGTAGGGGTACTGAGGCGGCACAGAAAGTGCACAGGAAATACGAGGACTAGTTCAACAAGTGATTGAAAGTATTCTCCAAGAATAATTGGGGGAAGTTGTTACAGCTGAGAAAGAAGTCGTGACACTCTAGACACAGGCGCAGGCTCCTTCAACTGTTGGTTTTAGACCTTCAGTCTTGTTGACCCCTTGGGCTCAGCAGGTGATCCCTAGTGAGCAGTAAACATTTACTGACTGAGTAACTGATGGTCCTTTCTGGTCAGGGAGGATCAGAAGCTGGGAGCAAACCCCCAATCTGACTTTCAGAAATGAGTCCTCCAGGGGACAGAAGGCAGTGGGTAGGGGAGGTGCACTCTAGCTGACAATCCTGGGAAAGAAGGCACAGAGCATGCAAAAGCCCCTCGCTCCTTCCTCAACCGTGCCAGGGCTGGAGTGCCTAAGACGCACCGGCCTTAGAGGCGAGCTCCCGGGCAGCAAAGAAGGTCACATGACTCCAGCACGCCCAGTCAGGAGGGTCCGTTAGCTAGCCTGTCTGATTGGCTGAGTTCTGGACCTGTGACCAATCAGGCCCACAGATCAGTACTTAACAGTTGGTGCGAGGTGGTTGAGACAGTTGGTGGCCGGTTTGTTAGGGACTACAGAAACGGTTCGCCAAGGTGGTGTGTGACGCCATGATTTCCAGAGACGTGCTCCTGGTTTACTCGACACCCAGGTACAGCTTGCTCTGCTGCGGTCTTCAGTCAGTAAGTAGTCTTGCTTTCATGGGGCCTTCACCTTGTTGTCTCTGCGTGCCCGAACCGCTTTGGTTTGGGTTTCAGGTATTGATCCTTTTTCCACTGCCTGGTTAATGGAGAACTCAGGGCTGCTGGAGTCTGGATTCTGAATCACCCAGGACTCTGTGCAGCCTTTTCTGGTCTGTGCGGTTGACTGAGACACCGAGCCCCTTGCCCAGCACTCTGGTCCATCGGAGGGAAACAGACCCTGCCCTCTTTTACGTCCCTAGTGGTCCCCAGTTAGGCTCCCGCAAAGCCTCCAGATTCTGCATATGAGAGAAAGCAAACTGTATTTGTCCTTAGAGACTTGTCACATATAAAACTATTACTTTTAGTTCCACCTACTTTCTGGAAAATGACAAAAATGTCATTCTTAAGAGTAGATGCAGTTTTGCCTTGTATACTCTTTGTATGTTTTATCTGTATATTTCAAACTGAGCTGCTCTTCTTGAATGAACTTCTCTTGATAGGGACATGGCCTTTAAATGTGTTGTTGAACTAGTGTGAAGTATCAAGCACTCTCATTAAGGTTTGTCACGTCAGTTACATCAAAATATTGTTGCATAATAGTTTGATGGTATTTCATATTTTATAAAATTCTGTTTGGTGTGTGCATCCATGTGATGGTCAGAGGACACAGTGTGGACTCAGTTCTCTCTCCACTGTGTGAGTTCCAGGAGTAAGACTCAGGTCCTCAGGTCTGGCAGGGAGCAGCCGTGCCCACTGAGGCTGCCTGCTTTCCCTGTGTCTAGTTTTGGTTCCAGAGTAACACGGGCTTTGTAGGACATGTTGGGAAGTGTTCCTCCCCTTCTGTTTCTATGGAATTCTTTGAGGAATGTTACTGTTAATTCCTCTCTAAATGTCTGATAGAAGTCATCCACGGCTGTTTGGCCTTGGCTTTTTTTGTTGCTAGTTGAAATCTCTGTTTCATTGATTGTTATTGATTGTTATTCAATTCAGGCATTTTATACGCATTTAGAAATTTGTCTTTTTCTCCATGTTTTACAGTTTATTGCAGTATAGGTTTTTAAATCAGTCCTAATGGTTCTTAGAGCCTTGCTATAAAATCACCTTCATTTGTCTCTGGTTTGACTCTGTATCTTCTCATTTAATTAGTTTTGGGGTCAGTTTTGGTCTTCCTTTCCAATAAACAAGGTTTTGTTTTGCTCCTCATCGCCATTTGATTAGGGTCAGCTCTCATCTTCGGCTTGTTTTAGCAGCTGCCGCTCTGGGGTTTAGTTCTTATTTTCCTGTGACCCTGGCCTGCGTTGTGAGACCATCTCACATCTCCCTCACTTTTCCATGTAGCAATGGAAAGCTATAAACCTTCCTCCTAGCCCTGCTTCTCATTGTCTTTAATCTGCTCTGTCAGTCGGTGTTAGGACAGATCCTCAAGCCAACTTGCAGGCCAAAGAAGAGGGGGGTGATGATGTAGCTGGACCTGGAGGCCAGTTCTTCCTAAGAGGTGACTCTTACGAATGATTGTCTCTTCCTTAGGACCCAAGGCAATAGCAGCTCCACACACAGGTGCAGACTGAGAAAAATGACTCCAACAACAGAATTAAAATTAGCACTGTTAGGTCCCGGACCACCCAAACATCATCAAGCTGTTCTCCATCGTCGAAACCAAAGAGCACATCTACATGGTGATGGATCATACTGCTGGGGAGATCTGGTGAATCATATTGAGAAGGTAGGCTGTTTGCAGGAGGAGCAGGCCCACCGCACCTTCACACAGATGGTGCGTGCCGTAAACTACTGCCAGGAGAACAGTGTTGCACGTAGGGACATCAAACCGGACAACATCCTGCTGGATGGCAAAGGAAGTGTCAGACTGTGTGACTTTGGCCTGGCTATCAAAGTCACCTGTGGGCAGGAGTTCAAAGGTTGTGGTATGGTGTGTGGTGTGGTGAGGCCTGTGTATGACAGAGATGGGCCACCCAGCTGGATCTGATCATAGCACTGTGTTGGCAGGTACAGTGGGATGGCGTGAGCAGCAGGGCCTGGTACCTAGAAATGCGTGTGTGCTGTGCTTGCACCCCCATGTTAACAGCCTACGTACAATGTTAGTTTAAGGACATGTAGGACATTCACTATGTAGATTTCTAGTTAGAAGGCCTGGGTAGAAATCATCTCTTCTGCTGTCCCTAAATACAATGCTAGGTACCAGATCCTGCTAGATAACCTCAAACCCCAGTGCTGCCTGGGATACAATGATAGGGTCTCAAGCCCCGCTGGACACTCCTGTCAATGACCCATATAACCTGCTAGCCTACTGCTGGACACCTCATGTCCTGACATACATCACCAGGCAGATGCACTGCCGGACACCACTGCCATGCCACCTTACCCGTGCTGCTAGGTGCCGGGCCCTGCTGAACAACCTCCCATTGCCTCAAATCCGCCAAGTATTGGTCCATTCATGACTTCCCACTAACCTCCACATTAACGGGTAGGTATTGGCCCTGCTGGACAAGCCCCCATATATACATCACATGGATTTCTGGGTATTGGATCTTAAATGACCCCTGCAGAAATCCCACGTTAACTGGTAGGCATCCGGCCGTGTTGGCTACTCCCTGCACTGTACCAACAACACACTGTCCTTCTGGGCCCTGCTTGACAGCCTCACACGAATGAAGCGCGCATTTACCGCTATGTCGGGACTGTCTTGGATACCAGCCGCTCTCACTGGTCTACTACAGTTATCAGGCCTTGCTGGACACTCGCCGTACGCTGCTCTGTGTTAGGCCCTGCTGGATACCCCATGACACCAACCTGTGTAAACTTGCTGGACGTCCCCTCACTCAGTCCTACTGCTCAGCATACAAAGCTAGGTGAGTTCCTACAGCACACACCCTCACCTTGCTGCTGTGTCTGAGACCCTGGTGGACACACTCAGCTGTCCCCCCAACACTGTTAATGAGGTTTTCCTGGAAACACCCCCAGCCTACTACAGTATTACTTATCAGGCCTTGATAGACACCCCTTCATCTCCACCACCTAACATATACTGTAACATGTTTCAGACTACACTGGTAGACCCACGGTGCCTCACCCCACATGCAGCGTTGGGTATCACATCCTCTGGACGCCTCACCTCACGTCGATGGCTGGACCCCTGACGTACACTCTAGGTGCACTGCTAAGGTTTAGTTCTGTGACACTGACTCCCAAACTTAGGATACTTCGAGGAATCAGGCCACACAGGACACCATTCCTCCTGACCACTGTATTATGCGTGGTATCAGGAACCATTGGAGCTGCTTCCCACACACAGTGTTCAGGGAAAGGCCCTGTGGGACACGTGTTCTCCCCTTTCCCCGTCATTGTCATCTGCATACATGACTAGTTTTTAAGTCCTGCTGGACACTCTCCTGCTATTTCCCCATATAAACTCATTCAGCCAGCTGCCCAAGTTGTCCCATTTACAGTAGATATCAGACCCTATTGACATCGTCCATCTCACGGCCCACTGCTCAGTATCAGACCCTACTGGGCACACCCTCCAGTGCCTACAGCCACCTTACATCCACTGCTAGGTATCAGATCCGGCTGGACACCCCCAGTCATTGTCACATATACATACCTAAGAATTAGGCCCTGCTGGACAACCCACCCTAGACCACCACCTTGTGTCCCCTGCTGTTTCAGGACTTGGTACACACCCTCTGACGAGCCTTTCTCTCCTTCCCTCAAAGCTCCATTCCTGTCAGTATAGTGGGTCAGCAGCAGTTGGGTGGTATCCAACAGGGATGTCTAGCCGTGTGTGTGACCACCAGCTGTGTGTGGAGGTGACAGCAGTGTTTGCCCTGCTGGTCCTCATATCTGAGGACTCATGTGGGACAGGTAGAAAGGGGAGTGTCTTCCAGACATGTCTGTTGGGCAGTGGCAAAGGGGCAGCAGTGTCCATGTATGTCCTTGTCCTGTCAATACTGTCATATGCTTTCTGCTCAGTAAGAAAGCAAGCTCGGGATTACTCATACTCAGATTCCTGAGGAGAGCTTTGCCACCCTCTGTAATGAACCAGGTACACTGCTGAAGTGTGATGGTTGCTGGGTTATCCCCAGGTCAACTGCCTCCTTTCCCCGAGTGGAGCCTCTGTGCTTGTGCTGGACAGATGGTGCACTGCGGGTGGTTGTTATTCTAAGAAACACTGCACTGTTCCTGTGTTAGGCAGGAGGCTAGTTCCTGGAGGGAGCGACTCACTAGGCCCCTAAATAGAACTTCAAGAGTCAGAGTTGGGCGTGCTCAGGACCCTGAAACAGGATGTCAGAGTAATGGTATCAGTCCACTGCTGGTCAGTGTTAGATTCCTGTTAAGCAGGATGTCAGGGTAATGGTATCAGTCCACTGCAGGTCAGTGTTAGATTCCTGTCTAAGCAGGATGCAAAGATGGTGGTGGACTCTGAAACAGGACCCACTGGATAATAAATGGCATTGGTTGGCTGGCTGGGACAGCTTCAATTTCCTTCAGGTAGTTCCTGGCCAGGGGAGTATATTCAGAATACTGATACCCTTTCCTCTAATAAACTTTTCAATTACGGGTATATTTAGACCCCTATTCATATTCTTACATTATATATATGTATATGTATAATATGCATAATTACATATAGACATTTAGACTTAATTTATGGTAAAATGGGCTTTTAAGAGAAGCACACCTCTGTCCTTTATGTGCCCAGTCTGAGGGAGGAGGTACAGGAAAAGATAACAGGAACAGGAAAAATGAGTTTGTTCTGCTAGGTCCACTTTTCTTTTTCTTTTTTCTTTCTTTCTCTTTTTCTTTGTTTGTTTGTTTGTTTGTTTGTTTGTTTGAGACAGGGTTTCTCTGTTTCTCTGTAGCTTTGGAGCCCTTCCTGGCACTAGCTCTTGTAGACCAGGCTGGCCTCGAACTCACAGAGATCCACCCGCCTCTGCCTCCCGAGTGCTGGGATTAAAGGTGTGCGCCACCACCACCTGACTTTTTTTTTAAATAGTGTCTTCTCTTTTCCTTGCTTGCTCATCTTGATCTTACACCATGTCTCATCTGAAGTCCTCTCTTTTGGGGAGCACAGGAACCCAGACTACTGTTGGGTGGAGAGCAGAGACACCTGGAGCCCTCTCCCTAACACTTGTTTCATACTTCCAGCTGTGCTCTTGGGAGGGAGGAGGAGCCAGCATCTCTTGTTCTAGCTTCATTTGCTGGGATTCTAGACATAGGCAAAGGGGAGACTGAGAGCTGAGAGCTGGCCTGGCCTGAGTGTTCGCCACAGCTGTGATCTGGCAAATGATGCTCCACCGACTAGATTGTTGGCTGGTGATTGGCGAAGGCCAGGAGGCTCTTAGACAAGTACTGTGTGTGAGTCTGGCACATGTTGGGAACATGATTTTAATAGTAATATTATTTCCTATAACTGTAAGACTGTTTTTAGTTCTAGTCTATTAGTTCTCTTTACTTGTTTTTGTTTTTACTTGTTTTTGTTTTTGACAGGATTTCTCTGTGTAGCTTTGGAGCCTGTCCTGGCACTAGCTCTGTAGACCAGGCTGACCTGGAACTCAGGGATCCGCCTGCTTCTACCGCTGGGATTAAAGGCGTGCGCCACCACAACCTGTGTTGTTTTGTTTTATTTGATGAGCTTTTTGGGGTTTTCAACATAAAGATTCATGTCCTCTATGAATGTAACTTCTACTTGCAGTCCCAGTGGGATGAACAGCTAATTTCCCTCCCTCCCTCCCTCCCTCCCTCCCTCCCTCCCTCCCTCCCTCCCTCCCTCCCTCCCTCTGCACTCACCCTGCTCTTTCTTTTCCTTTCTTTGCTTCTCTTGCCTCCCTCTGCTGTCCCAGAGACCACATTTTTAACTCTCTCCCTTTATCTCAGCATGGTGCTAAATGCCATCATCCCCAACACTGGGGAAGCTGAGACTCAAGGTCAGCCTGGGCTACAGTAACAAAAGAACCTCTTCTCAAAACCATGCTTTTCATTGAGGTTGTCAGTCTTCCCCTCTAAGCTGCAGTGTCTGAGTTGTTAATATTTAGCTCACTTACTGAAGTGGCTAGCCTTGCACTTTTCTTTTTGACATTTTCTGTTTCATCTTCCCTCTCCACTTTTATTTCTCAACTGCTTCCCTTAGTACTATATAGCTATTTTATTGTGTCATATTAATTATTTTGCTAATTTTGTAACCATGGTTACTAGATGCTCTAATGATGTACCCAAACTTATTTCACATTAATAGTAATCTAGCTTTGATAAAATAAAGAAACTGCTTCAACACAGCTGTTAGTTTCTCCTTCTCTGTGTCATAATGGCTACCTGTATTACATCTCTGTGACGGACATGCACCGAGGCCACCTGTATTACATCTCTGTGATGGACACCCACTGACACATTGTTTAATGCTCACACTAAGCCCTCTTGAATGTGTTGATTTCTATGCAGACTTTATTGCCTCTGTACTTGTCATTTATCTGTTTGAATCTGATTGACCATCTGGTGCCCTTCCCTTCTACTCTGAAAAGACTTCCTTAGTATTTATTAGGAGGCAGGCTTGCTAGCCATAAATTCTTTATCTGAGAATGCTTTTATATTCACTTCGTGTTGGAAGGGTAATTCGGCTGTTTATAGACTTCTGCTATGCTGTGTATTTTGTTGAGACTGTTTAGTAAATTTTAATTAACACAATTACCTAGTTCTTATTTGCAGAATTCCTGCTTGGTTCTTCTTAGTTTATCTTATTTTTTTCTGGCCTTAATTTTATTATTATCCTATTCCTATGTAGCAATTTTACTACTCACATACTATTCCTATGTAGCAATTTTACTACAGTGGATGCTCTTCACCAGAATGATGATTACCTGACACCAAGTCACATTTCCCCTCTGCCCCCAGCTCTAGGGTACAGGCATGTGTGGCTCTGGCAAGCTTTTTACAGGGGTGGTGGGGACCCAAATGAAGCATACACATTGGGTTCCCTTATCCACAGAGCTGTCTCCTCAGTCTTCCAAAATACTCTTTTTTTTTCTTTGAAACAGAATCTCACTATGTAGACCTGACTCATCTGGAACTGTGTAGACCAGACTAAGCTGTAGCTCACGGAGGTCTGCCTGCCTCTGTGCTGGTGAGCTGTCTGGAGGAGTTCACTGAAAACCAGAAATGGAAGAGGCCTTCACTGTCTGCTTGAGCCACACTAAGTTCATATCCACCACCCCTTCGTTTCTTATTAAGGTAAACTTCAACATTCTGACTTTAATTCTCCTCCCTTGGCTCTCCTTCTAAATCCCACCTCTGACCTCTCTGCGTCAGGGCATGTTGTTGCGTTTCCACATTATTACCTGGTGAGCAGCAAAGAAGAAAGCTTCTAGAAAAATGAACTTCTGCAGGACACGCAGAAAGTGTTGACAGTGGTGCCTTGGTCTAGCAGCTTCTGCTCTTCTGGAAGATGACCCCGGCTTCTCTGTGGATCCACCGGGCGTTGGCCACGGTGCCTGCAGTTTGCCGTTTCTGCTTGGGTGTCTGCTTTAGTTGCTTTCCCTCATCCCTAGGAATGAAGTGCATTTCTGCAGCTGCTCCCTAGGTTGTCTCAGCTCGCCGTTCCCCTTTCAGCGGTGAGCATCCCTTTACTGAAAATAACTTTTTATATTCAGATTAGCGGTGTAATTCTTTTCCTGATCACACTCTGGACGACACAGATGAGGTCAACGTGGGAAGAAATTCCCTTCCAATCACCATGGCGGGTGCTGTGGAATCAACTAAAAAAAGTTGAGGGAGCTGTCCTTTGGGAGAGTTATATTGTCAAAGAATACTGCCTATAGCCGTTTGGAGATGTAGAATACGGGCTATATTGCCAACTAGCTTTGGGCTGGAGGTGTGTTGCAGAGCTGGATTACTGCAGCCTGGGGATGCTCTCATGGCAGCAGCATGAGGCAGGGCAATGAGCAGCAGTTTCTGTTAGCCACAGGGAATAAAAGAACCAGTACTGTGTACCGTGGGGAGCTGTCAGCATGTTATATTGTGTTTGTGTCCTTGAATCATATGTCCAAAAAAAAAAATCACCAGAGCTTTTAGGAATATGAGATATTTGATACGCTATCATAAACTGCTACATGATTTTGCCTACTTATACCCTAATGTGAGTTCTGAGCATAGTTAAGGCAGGCCATTCAAGGCTGTAATGCTTGATAGTTTGGGTGTTAAACACATGTGACTTGGGATGTTTCCACTGATGGTGGTTTTTAGGGACATACAACATCATAACTGAAGGGGCAGGTGCCTTTCTGTGTGTAGGTATGGCTGTAGCACCCCTTTAAAGAAAGCTTGTCTGGTTTCTGTTTTGATAAGTGTGTCTCATTTCATCAGTGGTGTGACAAGAAGGGTTGCTGGGAGAAGGTTGAGGGGGCGTGGACTGAGACTCCAGAGAGCTGCTGCAGAAGCAGCTGGGCACAAGCCCCACTTCCCTGGTAGGGGTCAGTAGTGTCCAGCTGTGGCAGACATTTGGGACAGGAAGAGAGGTTTAGAGGAACCCAGATTATAAAGTCTCAAAGGTATAATGAAAAATTCCATATGGAGTGTTTGTAAGGGACATTTGTTGGCAGAGCGACCTTTATTGGCAGAGCTCTCAGTGTGAAGTTAGGTGAACTTAACCTGGTAGATGAGGATTCTAGAAACAGAGTCTAGGCAAATCATGTCTCAGAGTATCTCCTGGGTCTAATTTTTTTTTTCTGAAAGTGTTCCTTAATGGAACTTTTAGATGTCTGGGAGAAGACATCCTGCACTTTGAAAAGCATAAAAGAGACAAATGTCATCCAAAGCATTGTGGCCAGCAGGAGATGACTTCAACTTTTTTTGGGTGAGGTTGCTAAATGCATAGGTGGAAAGTTTATCTATAACCCCTGGTTTTAAGAGGGCTGGCCACACAGGGTCTGTGACTACTGGGGATGCAGCCAGTGAACTGTCTGTCTTTCCTTTTCTGCAGAGCTCCAGAGTCTCCTTTCCCACCTAAACATTTTCATGCTCTTGGCTGAGGTGTGTTTGGGTATTTCTCTCCTTTCAGTGGCTCCCAGAGTCTGTCCATTGCTTTCCCACTCAGGAAGAGCCATGCATGCCAGCCCATGCATGCAGGGAGTGAGCCCGGAAGATGGGGGCCCCAGCACCAGTGCTAAGAATGGTGGTGCAGGTACAGAGGATGCCCGTGAAAGCATGGAGACCCCAGCGCCAGCATGGAGGGGTGTGAGCACAGAGGCATCCTTCTTCAGTCGACGATTATGGCGGGGTCCATCACGAGGAAAGCAAGGTAAAGGAAACTTGGGCCTACCTTCCTGAGTATGCAGTCGCCGCTCTTGCTGCCCTTGGCTGGTAGTTCCTTGTATCTTGCAGGCAGTGTGGCACGAGGCGACTTGAGAGCCCCCCTGAGACTGGCCTGAAGCTGGGGAGTTTTTACATCTCTGACATAGGAGAGTACCCGGACTGAGTCTTCTCCCATGGTTCTGTAGGTGGCCTGGCTTTTGACCTGTATCAGAAAATTGAATACATACGGTATGAACTTGGAAACCGTGTCACTCACAGGAAGCTCCTAAGTGTTTGCAGTCGTCACCTTTCGACAGATCGCTCCTGTCATTGGGAATGGGGAGTCGTCCTTGCACTCAGGAGACTGTCCATGTAAACAGAAGCAAAGGTTAGCCATGCTCCAGCTAGCTCCATGCTGTAGCGCCATTAATGGACAGTGTTGTGAGAAATTTTGCACAACTGAGTACCAGGTCTTTTCCTTCTAGCTTGTATCTTCCTGGGTACATAAATAAAAAAATACAATCTAAATACAATCAATAGGATATTCAAATATTTAATGGATAGCTAAGTGATTTTTAAAATATGCTATATCTGGTAACACTTTCTTGCTTAAAATTTGTAATATCTAACTTAAGATTTAGACTTTTACTTATACTAGTAAATCTTTCTAGAAGTCTTATAAAAAAAGAAAATTATGGTGAGAATCAGATGGGTAAAAGGAACTTGCAACAAAGACTTAATAAATTGTATATGACTCATCTATTATGTAATGAAGTGTGTGTGTGTGTGTGTGTGTGTGTGGTGTGTTTGAGAATGTGAGGAAGTGTGTGCTTTGACTTTGATTTAAAGGACATGAGAACTGTAGGGTGAGAATTCTCATGTGTAAATGCGAAGCTCTGCTTGCTGGCTTCTTGGGTGGTGTGGCAACTCAGAGTATGTGACTCGTGTGCTTTTTAGGACATAAATTGGGACTAGTATTTGAATTAGTGTGTCTATTGGGCCCCTATTGTGTTCACATGAGTCGTCTTTCCTGTACATGTAAAAGGCACTTGTTGCTTGTGTGTGCATGGTTATAGCAGGGGTATATACATAATCCGGAGAAAGTAGGTATTTTGTTTTTTCTTCTAGAAGTCAGGCAGTAATAAATGACATATCTGTGTGTTGAGGATGTGGATAGTAGGTGTATGCTCGTGTTCACAATCTGCGAAGTGTGTATGTTCTGGAAATGAGTGCTGTGACTTGGTGGTTGGGGTAGAGGCTGTTACATGGGAGCAGGTGGACTGTGCGCCATATTTATGGGGAAGAATGTGAGTGTGCAGTAGCTGGCTTTGGTAGCAGGTGATTCTCATCTCTTCCCAGTTCTGTGTTCAGTGGCATTAGGTTGATAGATTGAAATTTGTCCTGCTGATAGTGTTATATGATATAAAAGCCAAGGCTTGTCCCCTTCTCCCATGGGATATCTTATTGTTTACTGGAATCCCCCCAAGTGTGTATACATGCATTCGTGTATACAATATATATGATCAGATGATTTTGTAAACAGTATCAGGCAACAGTGAATTGGCATGTGTTGGAAATCTGTGGGAATTGTTGTTGGCTCATCAGGGTATTGACCATAAGCTATTGCATTACTCTATATTGTGTCAGTTAATTCTTTAGGACCAACCAGTTCTCTCCAATGCTGATTTTGGGTTATTCTGTTTGTAGATGGAGTTGCCTGTATCTTAGTCATGTAGATGTACCTTCAACCTCTGAGTTCCTGCGTTGTACATGTCAAAATGTCTGGGTGGAGAGATAGCTGTGAAGGATGTATCTGTCATGCTGTGCTGTCTGTGTGATTGGTGGAGGCAGTCACAGTACTGTGATATTTCTTCGCCAGGCAATGAGATGTGCTGAGTCTTCATTGATGTCAATCTCCCTGAGAATCATTTGGCAGTCAAGTTGCTGCTGACTCTGCTGTGGGATAGTTGTGGGCTAGAATACCCTCGTCGGAATGTCGCAATCGAAAGCCGACAGATGGCGTGTTCCTACTGCCGCGTGCCCCTTTCATGTTGAGTAAGTACTTCTAGGTATTAGATTAGGTGGGTTAACTGTCTTAATAGCTGTGAACCAACATGTCTCTATTGAAGACTGGGACCTGGAAGGACCCCTTATATTGAGTACAGTGTATGTAGGGTTGTTGGCTTGTGTACACGTCACAGCACACATTCAGAAGTGAGAGAACAATTCTGTAGAGTTGGTTCATTCCTTCCACATTTACATGGATTCTATGATTATCACTTGCCTCCAACACTTTACCTGAGAAGCTGTCTTGCCTGACCCCCTCACCACTTTTAAAGGCCTGCTGACTCTCATTATGTTACACTGGGGACCAAACCTTAATATCCATTTGTAGGAAGGAACCACATAAAAGACCACCATACCATTTCTTGAAAATCACGGAATCATCTCAGTTGTGGAGTGAAGGCAATAAAGCAACAAATCGCGCACGGCAGGTGCCGGAGAGACCGTGTTAGAGAGATGGGTAAATTGTGGGTGGTGAGGGAACTTCAGATAGGTAAGCTTGAAGTCTTGGCTGAGAGGGTGAGTTTTGCAGAAGATGGACTTTGAGATGAATTTGTGGAAATGTGGTACATTTACACAATGGAGTCCTACACATTAGAGAAAAATAACATCTTGACATTTGCAGGCAAATGGATGGAGCTAGAAAATATCATTTTGAGTGAGGTAGCCCAAACCCAGAAAGACGGTTATCATATGTACTCACTCATAAGTAGTTTTTAAACATAAAGCAAAGAAGACCACCTACAAATCATAATCCCAGAGAACCTAGACAGCAATGAGGACCCTAAGAAAGACATACATGGATCTAATCTACAAGGGAAGTAGAAAAAGATAAGATCTCCTGAGTAAATTGGGAGCATGGGGACCTTGGGAGAGGGTTGAAGGGGAGAGGAGAGGCAGGGAGGGGAGCAGAGAAAAATGTAGAGCTCAATAAAAAATCAATATTATATATATAATAATAATAAAATAAAAACTACTTTTATAAGGGCACAAAATCTGATTTGTAAAATTCGGGTAGAGGTTACATAGTGCTCTCTGCCTCTGCTTCTTCTAGCACAGTGGTTCTCAACCTTCCAAATGCTGCACCTCTTTATTACGGTTATTTTGTTGCTACCTCATAACTAATTTTTCTACTGCTATGAATCATAATGCAAATATATTTGTTTTCCGATGGTCGTAGGTGACCTCTGTGAAAGGGTTGTGCGACCCAAAGGGGTCACAACCCACAGGTTGAGAAAGCACTGTTCGAGACTCGGCGTTTGCTCATATGGCCCCGTCTTGTCCTTCCTCTGAGAATTCTGGATGCTGGCAGACTTGCTTGTACAGCTGTCTTTGCCCCTGTGGGAAGTTAAATCATGCATGTGCACTTCTTCCCAGGTGAAGTGGAAGATCTGGCTCCAAGGGACCAAAGTTAGGAGTAACTCCATGGACAGACAACCCACTGCCCACTCGGAAAGGTAAGCTGGAACAGCACTGACCTCCCTCGTGGTGTTTCTGGAATACAGGCTGACTGCTTTGCCTTTGACTCTGGAAGTTGTACCTGTTTGACTCTTAGAGAGTAGGGTGATATGGCCTGGGCCACCCCGTTATTGGGCAGGTGAGATGTTTATCTGGAATTCTGTTTCTTGCCCAGAACAATGCTCACCCCGAGCATTCTTTAAACCACATACTTGAGAGTCGGGAGAATTGCCTGTATCCCCAGATCGGGGTTACACTGGTTTCCATCTGCATTTCTGAAGCTGCATATCCTTGGCTCCGTCTGGCTAGTGAGATGCTTGCTAGCACAGCACTTGACATTCTGTGGACGGTTTCCTTAGGAAACACTTGACATAGTTCTTGCCACATTTGACTCTTGAGTGACCTGGACAGGCCCTTGTCCTTCTTCCCTCCCTTCTTCGCTGTTTTTGCACTTCTCAAACCTCATTTCCCTGAGTGGAATCATTCATTTTCTCAGGACTTCTCTTACCATGTAAATACCACTTTCCACCACAGGGCTCAGCTAAGCCATCAGAGCCCCAGCCTAGTCCCGAGAGCCCCACGGCATCAACCTCTTTCCACCCTCCGGTAAACACAGTCTTTTCTGGCCTGGTGGCTGGGCATGGAACACTGTCTTTCTTATCCCTCATTCTATCAGTAATGCCTGTCCCTTCTTTGTCTTCTTCCAGTTCCTGATAGTTATGGGGACCTCAGCCTGGGATAGACAGTGTCTGTCCTTAATGGCTTCCATGAGCTAGTCTAACAGAAACTGAATCATCTCATACTGCTTCAGGCATTTGTAGCCTTTCTCCTGGGACTGCTGTGTGACTCAGTTCTCTGCTTCCGTGGTACTCAGAATGGTTCCTTCCACCTCATGTCTAGCCTTGGGGGCCAGGCCATGAGAGGCTTTTGGAGGCTTAGAAGGCTTTCCCAACCCAAGCAGTTCAGAGACAGAACACTCTCTGCTCATCACGGTTCCCTGCTTTGCTCCATTACTAAGTCTCACAGTGGCATAGGGTCAGCTGGGTGTGTGGGTTTGTGCAAGAGCATGTTTCTAGACTGAGAGAGGCCCAGCTTTGATTCCTGGTGCTGCAAAAGAAGAAAAAAAGAAAAATCCCACAGGGGAAATGAAAAGATAAAGTATTTTAAGAAATGAGGCTCATAAATTTCCTGTTAAAAAGAAGAGCTGTCGCCTGGGAGCCATGATATGTGTGTGGGAGGATGAGGCAGGAGGATTGCTTGTGTCTGGGAATTCAAGACCAGTCTGGGCAGAATGTCACCAACCAAACCTCAGACCTGGACTGTGGACCAGGGTCTAGGTCAAAGGGCACAAGACTTGCACCTGATGGCCAACACCAGAGAAGAGGTGACAAAACTATCTTCCTATTAGTCACAGGATGCTGCAGCCCCTCATTCTCCACCCGCTCTAGTCCAGGACGCTCCTCTAGACATGTGCTTTGCCTACAGACTGAGCATGCTCAGTATGTGCCCTGCCTCTGAGCTGTACCCTAACCCTTTCCTGGTCTCTCATCCACCAGATGTCTGCCGTGAGAACAGGACAGCATCTTGACTACTGTAGCCTGGCTAGGACCCACACCGGGCCACACCTAGCACACAGCATGCATCCACACAGGTCTATGGATTGAGTCCACATCTCTCATGCATTTTAGATAGTGCCTCAAGACCCAGCCTGTAGCCATTTCTCATGGGGATTCTGGAAAGACACTGGGACAGAAAAGGACCTTCAGAGATGGGTAGCTGTGAGAGTGGTGTCATAGACTGTGAGTACAGTTTAGAGAGAGGGGACATTGTTACTCACAGAACAATTGAAGGAAATTCCTCATTTCCACTCCAATCGTTTTTATCCATTAGGACAGAGAAACATTTTTTTGCAAGAAAGTAAAAGGTTTCCTCTGTATTTGGGGGCTATTACTCCAAGAGAAGCTTGTTGGGTGTGTTGTGCCCTAAATTTGCCATGAACCTTTCATAGCTTTTCTATTGATTACTATTTTATTTATTTTTTTTTATTTAGTTCACAAACATCCAGCTGCCAGGGAGAAGCTTGAAGTCTGTCAGGCAGAGCCAACAAGGACACAGTGTCCTGCCAGGAGGGAGCCTGGAGAACACAGAGGACAGTAGGTAACCTGGACACCTCTGTTCTCTCCAAGTGTGGACACTGGTCCTCGCAGGGAAAGAAGCCTGACACTTGAGCAGTATCATTGGTCTGTCGCTGACTGTGAGGACCTTGTTTGGAGCCTTGCGGCTGTGGCTGGGGACCATCTGTTAACATCAGACTCTCTTCTCACAGGCTTTGAACAAAGGCATAGGGAAGCCATTACAAAAGAAGTGGGGTGCAGGTGGGGCCATGCTTATATCCCTGGAAGGCATGTTTCGAGGAATGAAGAGACCAGGTGTGAAAACCGGAAGGGACACAAACTGTGTCATTGTATATGAATTCAGTGTTTCCTGGCATATCATAACTGCATTTTGCTTCTATTCCTAGTGAGTGATATGGATACAGCTCATTAGTGGCTTTTGAATATGAAATCTGGTAGAGGTGATTGCTCAAGCCCAGTTTTAGCCACAGTTGCTTGTGGGGCCACAGGCTGGGTCCGTGTGGAGGCGTGTTTTTAGTGTCGTCACCACACATCTGTTGCACACGTGTGGGGAGGTCGAGTGTAGGAGGGAAGACAGTCCTGGGACAAGCACTGCTGCTACTGAGCTGTTTCTGGCTAGATGCTGCCAGAGTCTATTGCCAGGATAGCACCAGAGCCACGCAGACCAAGTTGAAAACTGAGGCAAGTCCTTCTGGTGTCTACCCAGGGGACACAAAGGAAAGAGCTAAGAGCTGTACCTGCCCCTTTAGTTTCTCAACACCAGAAACAAACTTGCTGTTCTCTGCAGGGGCTGTAGGCCGTAGCCTGAGGAATGTGGAGTTTGGGGGTCAGCTTGTCCATGTGCCTGGAATGTCCTTCTTCTTTTGTAGCTGCTTATCCACATCTTGTACCATGTAGCCAGGGGTTCCTTGACATGGATGCCCACACTGACAAGTCATGGTAGTGATGGCACAGAGAGCCATCCTGGCCTTCTCAATGAAGACACTAATGTGCGATTTCCTGGGGCTCTGGAACTCAGTCCAGGAGCCCATTCTATAAGACAGAACAATTTCTTCTCCATCAGGCTTCTGAGGTCTGTGGGCTCCAAGGATATCCCTTAAGGAGCTACCACAGTTGGGGAGGCTGACTACTGAATACCACCCCACTTGGTGTCTGTTTAGTTTTCATTGGGTAAAAAGGTCACCCAGGCCTCTTTTCCCTCACAAATGTCCCAGAAAATCTTCCTGAGCAGATAAAGATAATGTCCAAGCAGAGGCAGGAGAAGGGGATGAATGATGCTCACCATCTGAGGAGAATCAACCATCCCTGCAACCTGTCCCAGGTGACTGTTATCGTGAAATGAGGAACTTGAGATCCTCCAGGTGGGACAGCTCTTTCTTGTTCGCTCTGATGGAGGGAGCCACAGCAAGGTTAGGTTGCACCTGGGATCTGATTCTGAACAAATATAAAAATCACAGTTGTGCTGTTGTTGCTGTTGTTGTTGCTGCTGCTGCTGCCAGCAGCTGCTGCTGCTGCTGGATACAGCTACAAGAGCCCTGGTAGATACAAGGGCCCTAGATTAAGCACCAAGGGCTCTTATATTGGTGACGGCAAAGCCAAAGTTGAGATATAAAAAGAGGAGAAAGAATGACTACTTGCAGTGGGCTGGAAGAAGAAGGCAGCATCTGAAAAGCAATGGCCTTCTCAAAGAAAGCAAGGGAACTCCATTCGGGGAGCTTCAGACATATCTGAAAGGATATGTCTGGAAAGAGGGCACTGCACTGCTGCGCATCCTCAGGGAAGAGGGTCACTGCACTTCTGAGCATGCTCAGTGAAGAAGTTCACGGCATGCCTAAGTATGCTCAGGGAAGAATACATTACATTCCTGAGCTTGCTCAGGTTAAGGTCACAGAGTTCATGCTTAAATGATGGACAGAAATGTCTGTGGGCATGGACAATTACTGAAACTGAAAGCAAGAGAAGGGACACGTCAAAGGTGCCTTGATACGCCCTGGAAGGGTCCTGTCTCACCTCATGCCTAACAGCACCACAGTGGACACTGGGGCTCATGTTGCCCTCTCTAGGGCACAAAGCTCACAGGGAGCTGTTCGGGCTTGAGCAATCACCTCTACCAGATTTCACATTCAAAAGCCACTAATGAGCTGTATCCATATCACTCACTAGAAATAGAAGCAGAATGCAGTTATGATATGCCAGGAAACACTGAATTCATATACAGTGACACAGCTTGACTCAGCAGTCACACAGTACTCTGACCAAATGTGTTCTGTCCTTCAGCGTCTGTCTAGCTCCCCATCTCTATGAAGTGGCCATCTACTGGGTCTTTACCGTTTTACCTCTTCAAAGTGGAGACACAGTCAGGGCTTAGCACTGAGTAGTTCAACTGATTTGTAGCTCTCTTCCTGACTCTTCCTTCAGAGCCTGTGATCCTTTGCCAGCCCCTCCTCTTCCCTCTCCAGCCTCTGGTTGCATCTTCTGCTGTCTGCTTCTGGCTCAGCTTTCCCAGATTCCCACATAGGAATGATGCTGCAGGACTGGTCCTTCTAAGGTGACAGATAGCAAGTTGCATTCCCCATAACAAGTTAGGATGCTTTATTTGCAAAGGGCGTTCAAGAAGCAAAGACGAAATGCAGAAGTGCATCCATCTTGGCAGCTATGCCTACAAGGTTTCCTGTGGTACCCCACTGCCTTCTCCCTTCATTGTAGCCTCTTAACTTTGGGATTCCTGACTCCTGCTTGGGGTTGACAGGCAGCAGTGTTGTGTTCTCGGTCGTTCACAGTTTGACTCCTCACCTTCTAGAGCCTGCATTTGTTGGTCTTGAAAGCTAAAGTGTTAACATGGGTCTGACTCCTGGTGATGTCACAGGAGACTATACCTATGGTTTCCTCATTTATCTCTGTGGCTGTCCCCATGACACGACTCCAGGGAGGGTGGCTAACGCAGGATATCATGCTGACTTCACTGGTGCCGAAAATACTAATGCCTCAGTTGGCACACACAGCACCATCCTGTGAGAATGGTATTCAGGGCTACAGGCAGCAGAGCATGGGTGCCCCGTGAGCTGGTCTATAGTTGTCTGGTATCCGGGATCGACACTGAGTAGATATGCAGTAATGTTTATGATTTTTTTTTGAGTGGCTAAATAGGATATCACTTTGTGGTCATGATCATCTGGAGCATCCCTGAGAGGGTTGGTGCTTAGTATGGTAAGCTCCCTGTTATCATTGCACTATACCAAGGCTCTACATGTGATTGGCAAGTCTGTCATAGTATCTGCCCACTAATACCTCTAAGGTTCTATAGCAAAGGGCGCCACCGGCCTCCTCAGCCTCTTCCCAGACATGACTTTTGCGGCCAATCTGAAATCACAAGAGTTTGGCCCCTCCTCAGCTACAAGAATGTTCTTCAGTTAAATGTTTTTGTGTGCTATTTTGCTTTGATAGAGGTAGTGAATTGCCAGCACAGAAAATGGGAACTGTCTCTTCCTCATGTGGACAGCCCAAGGCCGCTATGAGGCTCACTAGAGCTCTTCCTGCCACATGTCCCATGATGATATGTTTGGTGATATATCAATTCTGTGGAGAAGTTTGATGATGTTTGGGTAGTGTAGTGTTTTTATATGGTCTGCCCCAGTGATGTTGGAGGCATGTTTTTGCTCTTGTTGAGCTCAGATCTTCAAAACTACTTGAATGTTCTATGCAGGCGTGCCATGGCGAGTGGCATCTCTGCTAATGTTCCTTAGCCTAGGGTTACTAATATACTGTGATGGTGTCTTTATTAGAGGGGCTAGACATTTGGTCCTGCTCCATTGCTCCCACCTTAATTTCTGGGAAGTGGCACCACCCACAGTGCTAAATTTAAAAAAAATTAATGGTAAATAGATTCATCTCTAGACTTACAAGCTCCCTAGCCTCAGGTTCTTAACCAGATATACAGTATCAAGTATAAATTTATTCCTGTGTAACAGGCCTTGAATCTAATAAGAAGGTGGTTGGTTATCTCCCTAATATCTATGCCACTACCACACCCATTGCCCTATATTGTCAACTTGGTCACTATGCTAGCTCCTGGGGTTCATAGCTGGGTAGAACTTTTTATGACTTTCTTTCCATTCTGGTTTGCTTCTCTTGCTGTGATAAAACACAGACCAAAAGTAACTTCCCTATCTCATCTCATCGTGCATTATCAAGGGACGATAAGGTAGGAACTTAGGGCAGAAACTGAAGCAGAGACCATGGAGAAATACTGCCTACTGACTTGCCCCCAAGCTCAAGATGAGTTGCCTTTCTTATACAGCGCAGGCCTACCTGATAGCCTTCAGATAGTGTACATGATGGGATCGATACCATCGACACCAGTGAACAATTGAGAAATGACTGGAGGCCAATCTGTTTGAGACCTTTCCCAGGTGACTCGGGTCTGTGTTGCGTTGGCAGCGGAGGCCGACGATGACACTTCTCATTCTCAGCAGCCCCGTCGCAGCTCTCAACACTGTGAAAGCCAGCCGTTCGGGAGAGAGCTTCCCGTTCCTTACCAGCTTGACTTCTTCAGATTCTGTGGCCAAGTGTGTGGTGTCTTCAGCAGTGAGGGTCTTACTATCAAGGTTTTGGGCCACCAAGAACCGTAGTAATAACCTGTATTGTTTGGGGACATCTTTGGGTCCCCTTGACTGACAATTTTAGGGGAGGTATCCAAAACCTGGCACTGGGTGAGCTTTTTATTTGGCAACTTCTGGCTTCTGAAAGAAGCATTATTCTCCATGTGGAGTAAGCTCATTTAAACTGGTGTGTGTGTGTGTGTGTGTGTGTGCGCGCGCGCAATTTAGGAAGCTATATGGGTCGTTCAATATCCTTAGTGTTATCTTCCCTCCAAACCTCCCTTATCCTTCCCCCTCTTTCCACTCCCCTAGCTAGCTCCCACCCCCACCATTACGATTCTGCTAAATGGATAGAATATTAGATGGCCTTCTGAAGCCCCCTCTCTACCCAGGTCAGTTCTCCGTCTTCAGAACAAGTGTCAGTGACGTGTTTGGCTACGAACGAGACATCTGTGTCACACCCATTCCTACCACGGCTCAGGGAACATTGCGGAAGACGAAGCGGGAAGATTGTAAGAGCCAGAGGTCAGGGAGAATGAGGTGTCTCCTGAACATGACAAGAATCACTGTTCTCCAGCAGCTCTGGTTACCTGCAAAGTCCCAACAAGATCAAGCCAATCAGCATTTCAGCATGGGTAGGGGAGGGGCAAGCACCCCTCAGCCCTTGCTGAGGTGCTCCTGACAGCTGATGACTGGTTGGGGAGGCAGAGTTGATTTTCTTTAGGGATATGGGCCATGGTAGGTGGGCTTGCACTCATATAAGAGCACCACTTGCTGGACAGGAAGTTGGTAGGAGGACTTGTGTGTGGTGGTGGATCCAGAAGGAAATGGAGGGGGGGAGGGGAGTAAATATGACAGGAAAACAATGGTTGCATGTATTAAATCCCCCTCAATAAATTTTTTTTAAAAAATTGAAAACAGGTCTAAGAGAGAAGTTTATAGCTATAAATTCCAACATCAAAAAATACCAAAAACTGGAAGAGAGACAAGAAAACCCCTCAACAAGGGATGACAAAGGCCAACATAGGTCAGAGGTGGAAATGACAATGAGAGGATCAAAGAAAGAGTTGGCTATTGAAAAGGATGAACAAGATCAATAAACCTTATCCAAAGTGACCAAGACTGTAAGACACAAATTAGTAAAATCAGAGATAGAAGGAGGTGACATTTTCACAGATACAACTAAAACCCCAAATTTACTTGGGAACATTCAGGGTTAGTGGGTTCGCCAAGGAGTTCTAGGGTAACTCCACATACACATACTGATAGACAGCATAGCATCTTTGCAGAATCACAGCTAGAGTCTCATAGTTAGCCAGAAAAACAATGAAAATGTCATTTTCAGAAAAATACGTGGAACTGAAGTTGATGTTATGTGTAACAAGCCAGTTCCCTAGAAGCACAGAAAAGTTGATGGGACTAAACATGAAAGCATGGGAAGTGGGGGCATTAGTCACGTGAGAAAGACCTAAGCAGAGCAGATGGAAAAGACACGCATGTGTGGAAATGTTTCAGTGAATTTCCTTATTCTGTATATTCAGTAGCAACTACATTTTTGAATAGGAAAAGGAAACCAAAGTAAGAAATAACAAATATTTTTTAAAAGATAAATGGGAAATATTAATGGATAAAAATGAAAACGAGCACAAATCAAACCCAAAACAAAAATTAGTTAAATAAAAATTTATAAGTTAACCCCTCTGGGTGAGAATAAGACCACTATCATAATTTTGAAGCAAGCTTTAATTAAATACTGGCCAGGATGATGGACACTGGCAAGTCCATTCTGGGGTTCCCGGAAACGGGTCACCAGTCACTGTTGGCCAGGTGATTATAGAAGCTAACCCACAGGCTACATACTTTCCACCTTTGTCCGGTTGGGGGCAAGAATACATCCTGATGTTCTTCCTGCCTCCCTGGGATCAAGCACATCTAGTGCATTTGGGGCAACCGAATTTCTTTTAGGGAAGTGAAAATGTACTTGTTACCTTATATGAACAACAACCTCCAGTATCTCAGGACGTATCTGTCCTTGGGCAAGCATCCTACAGGTTAGAGGCCATTTTTGTTCCATGGATCTCTTAGGCACAGTATTTAAAACATATCTTTGGCTCTCACAAAACCTGAATATGAAACTCATGAGCCCAAATCACCAAACTAGGAAACAGACTTCCTGTGTTGAGGTCAAAAGAGGTCAGCAATGTCCATTTCTAGAGATCAATAACTTCCAGTTTCTTCCATTTCCAGTGTTGAAATCCAACCACTTTCCAGCCATCCAACAGCTTTGCAGCAGTATAAGCACACACACACACACACACACACAAAATCTGCCCAGAGCCCAGACAGCACCTCCACCTCAATGGGTAGGTGCTGATAACTCCTCACAGTTGCCCTTTGAAAGATCACAGCGAGAAACACTCCTGGGTACAACCCAAAGTAGTTTTCCCTCGCCTTCTGTCCCCGGAGATTTTATTAATTCCTTTTCACAGAGATATAACCAAATGTCTGACAAGAAGCAACTGAAGGCAGGAAGGGTTCATTTTGGACCAGGATTTCAGGAAAAGACATGGTGGTTGTCTGGCCCATCAGACTGTTCTTCAGTGACAGGTTCCTGATAGAGAGTGGACCAAGGGATGAGAAAGAGAACATAAGAAAGTGGGCACTGGGGAGGTCTTGCACAAGCAATGTCGTACACTAAGTGAGTTAAGCACAGTATCTGAAACTACCTGGAGCGAGTGAGAAGGAAGCACGAAATGCAACAAACCCGCTTAGGAGTTTATTACAGGAGACGTGTACAGGCCTGGTGAAGTCGGTGTGCAGAGAGAGAGGGCTGAAGATGGCGAGTCCAGCTTTTAAAGTTGCCTAGCACATGCACACAGGGGGATGACATGGCTACGTCATACGCAGGTGATGGAACTCAAGCTGTGTCACGCATAGGTGATGCAACCATGCTGCATGCAGGTCATGCAGGACCTTTTAAGGTCCCCCATAGCGGCTAGGTATTTTTGCAGAAGCACCAGCTCTGCTGGTTGGTTAAAATCATAACAGTATCATCTCTACAATTTTTCCTGAAAGGGAAAATGGGGACAAGGTCAGCAAAAAAAAAAAAACTATCATACACTGAGACTAAATTAGTGGGTAGCAAATCAGTGGTGCCCAAGGGGGACACAAGATAGTTCAAGGACACCAGAGGTGAGTCTCATCACCATACCACAGCCCCTTAGGCTGGGAAGGGTTAAGTCTCAGGGTCTGAAGTCTCAGCTCCCCTAAGGTCCTAGCCCCAGGTCCTTTCTGCCTCTGCAAAAACCTAGCCCTGCTTTCAGATAAGGAGCTAAGTTCCTTCTCCAGGCATCAGGGCCTCCAGGAAAGCCTCAGGTTGATCTAACCTACAATACTTCCTGTTTTTATTTTTTAAAGATGTTACTTGTACCTAAGTGTCCAAGAGATCCCAATATCCCCTGACCAACAAATACCTTCCAGTTCTGTCAAAATGATTACTTTCTTATTTGGGGTTTTTATTGCTATGAAAAGACACCAAGACCACGGCAACACTTATAAAGAAAACATTTTATTGGGGTGGCTCTCTTACATTTTCAGAGGTTCAGTTCATTATCATGGGGAAGAACATGGCAGCATGCAGGCAGATGTGGTGCTGGCTACATCTTGATATGCCGGCTCTAAGAAGTTGACTGACGCACTTGGTGGTATCCTGAGCATAGGAAACCTCAAAGTCTGCCCCCAGAGCGACACTCTACCTCCATCCATAGTCACTCCGACAAAGCTGTGCCTTCTAATAATACCACTCCCTATGGTATTTTGGAGGTCAATTACATTCAATTACATGCCACACAATTACACAAGTATTCTGAGTATAATGATTAGAGGATGTTGCAGTATAGTAAAAGGATTGAATATCTATAACTTATACAATAAACCTTTGCCATTTTGGAGGGGGAATTGATCTCAGTGTCTCATGGAAAAGCCCAAGCCTCTCTCAGGACTGAGGGGAGGCAGAATTGGAAAAATCATCTCGTAGCCTTCTCTGTTTAACCCCCTCAGGTGTTATAATCTTGAAACATTTGATGGACAGCAGTAGACATGGGAACATACACAATTCCTCCCTTTGCAGAGAGCACATCCTTTCCCTACAAATTAATGGGCAAGATGGAAAAATGGGCAATATGGTTGAAATTGCCTTTGATTATCCTCATCTGTTTTCCAGTTTTGTTTTGTTTTTTTTTTTTTAAAAAAAAACAAAAAAAAAGCACTCCTCTGAGGGTTCTTATCTTGTCTAGTTCCCTGCCACCCTCTGATAGTCTTCTGCAGGGGCCAGGTATTCAAACCTATCACAGATACATCAACTCAGTACCCACTAGGGCAGTGGTTCTCAACCTTCCTAATGCTGTGACCCTTTAACACAGTTTCTCATGTTTTGGTGAACCCCCACCATAAAGTTATTTTGTTGTGACTTCATAACTGTAATTTTGCCACTGCTATGAATTATAAATATCTGTTGCCCAGCCTACAGGTTGAGACTTGCTGCAGCTGTCTCTAAAACCCTTTGCCATCGATTTTTAGCTGCAACTCGGGATGTTGTAGCCCCACCAATTATACCCAAAGGCAGCATCTGTGGAACCAAAACAGGAGCCCACATTGCTATTAAGTCTCCATACCTTACAAAGATAAGTTTGTGTCTTAAGCCTAATGTATCCTGCAAACTGTTTTTTAACCTAAGCTGAACTTGTAACCCCATGATGTATACCCACCTGTGATGACTCCTCTTCTACATTATGTATTTTTGCACTTTTCTACTTCACAGGCAGCCTTGAGCCCCCCCCTCTTTTGTCCAAATGCTAACAGCCAATTATCTCAACAGCTGTTTTCTGTCAACTCCAACCCTTCCCCATAAAAGGGACCTCAAAAGCTAGTGAGGGGCTGCTCTCTGAAATCCCGCCTCAGAGTGAGGCACGCATCTGGCTAGTCTACATACAGCTTGCTTTAATCTATCAGTGATGGAATGGTGCTTTCTTGTCTGACACATCAGATGAACCAAAATCTTAATGTTCCCCTGAGACCAGTAAGCACACGGCCATTTCCTTTAACTAGTAGGACTATAATAAGTTGGCCTATCTGCCTATTAGAGCATACGTGGAAATTCTTTGAGCAAAGTGAGCTGTAACTTTTCCTTTTTCTCTATAATAGATACCAGTGATGCTTGGGAAAACAAAAAAAACATAGGTTAGAGCTGCCTAGTAACGAATCCAGATTTGCCTTGATGTTGGGGACCGAATACTCCACTGGGATAGCCTGAGGACCCATTTCAGGTGCTAATATGTGGTAGAAGGAGTCACAGAGGTCCAGGTGGTGGACCTAGAGTAGCCAGGCAGAGGATAGATATGCTGCAGTTAGCCATGGAGTGTTCCTATTCTGGGGAGTCTCAGTCAATGTTGCTATTTGATTGGGCTGTCCTAAAAGATCTGTTAAGACTGACATTGAGCAAATCCTTAGAGGCTTATGCAGTGATGGGAGAGCCCCCATTTTACTATACCTTCACATAATTAAAACTAATAAAGTTAAATATTTTAAGGTAACAAGCACTCAAATCTATTTTTAAACCTGGGCATGATGTCAAACACTTGTAAAACCACTCTTCCCTGGCAGAAGGAGAATTACTCCCCTCCCCCTGAGTTCAAGGCCAGCTTGATCTACATAGTGAGTTCCAGGCCAGCCAGAGTTACTTTTTGAGACCCTGACTCCTGTACTCCATAAAAAAAATAAAGTCTATTTTAAAAATATTCATAAAAAGCCCCACTAATGGTAGAGTGTTATCAGCTGTGAAATTATCCTTCAAGGGTGAAAGAGCAGAGATGGAGAGGTGGCTCAGTGGTTGAGAGAACTTCCTTCTCTTGCATAGGGCCTGAGGTCAGTTCCCAGCACCTACATCAGGCAGCCCACAACCTCCTGAACCTTTGGCCTCCTGGGGAACTCACATGCCCACACATACACACACACACAATAAAACAAGAGAAATTTCAGATGGGCAAAACTTGGGGGAATTTATCACTGGGATAAAGAAGATTTGATACATTTACACAATGGAGTACTACACAGCAGAAAAAAAACCACGACATCTTGAAATTTGCAGGCAAATGGACAAGTTTAGAAAACCTCAATTTGAGGCCAGGCGGTGGTGGCATACGCCTTTAATCCCAGCACTCGGGAGGCAGAGGCAGACGGATCTCTGTGAGTTCGAGGCCAGCCTGGTCTACAAGAGCTAGTTCCAGGACAGGGTCCAAAGCCACAGAGAAACTCTGTCTCAAAAAACCAAAAAAAGAAAGAAAGAAAACCTCAATTTGAGTGAGGTAACCCAGACCCAGAAATACAAATATAATATGTACTCACTCATGAGTGACTTTTAGATATAAAGCAAAGAAAAACCAGCCTACGATTCACAATCTCACAGAACCTAGACAACAAAGAGGACCCCAAGAGAGACATACATGGATCTAATTTACATGGGAAGTAGAAAAAGACAAGATCTCCCGAGTAAATTGGGAGCATGTGGTTCATGGGAAAGGGAAGGAAGGGAGTGGGGAGGAAGGGAGGCAGTAGAGAAAAAGATATAGCTCAATAAAGACAATAAAAAGAAAATATAAGAATGTTTAAAAGTAATTAATACAAAAAAGAAATGTTAGATGAAATTCTCAGAGAAGAAAAAAGGTCAGAAACCTGAATCTACATAAGGAAAGAAAGAACATTAAAGAAGAAGGCAAAGAAATAATCCTTTCATTTTTCTGACTCATAATTCATCTAACAGAGCTGGGGAGATTGCTCGGTTGGTAGTTTGTTGTACAAGTCTATGCACCTGGGGTTGGCCCTTAGCACCCATGTAAACACCTGGCATATGATGGAATCCTAGAGGTGGAGACAGAGACAGGTAGATCCCCGGGACTTGATAGCCATCCAGCCTAGCCTAATAAGCAAATCCAGGATTCCTGTGAGAGACTGACAAAGTGAATGTCGCCACAATCATATGCCATGACATGCATAACTCAAGATGGTGGCCGACAAAATGTAAAGGCAAAAGCTGTGAACGTGCAGAGTGTAACCCTGGAAAACACCCACGTGACTTACAGCAAGGTAGTATTTTTTATTTTTTAAAAATTTGTATTTCTTATATGTATGGGTACTTGTCCCTCATGTATGTCTGTGTACCACATGCCTGGTGACTACAAAGGCCGGCAGAGGGTGGTATATAGCCTAGAACTGGAGTTATAGATGGTTGTGAGCCATCACGTGGGTACTGGGATGGAACCCAAGTTCTCTGCAAGAACAATAAGTGCTCTTAACTGCTGAGCCAAATCTCTAGCCAAATTAACATACAAGATCAAAGCAAAATTCAGGAACACATTATTGACAAGGTGGACTTCATGGAAATGGTAGCCTTCAGTGCTCCAGGTCAGCTCAGCTATAGCATTCACTGAATGGATTCAAGAGGCTTTGGGTTCAACCCCCGTCACTGCAGATAAATAAATGCTTCTGCTCTGTAAGTGATAATTGTCAAAAAATAAGCCACAGGCTAGGAAACATAGTCACAAAAGGCAGACTTGATAAAGAAGCAGCTGTATGTAAGACATACAAAGAATATATAACTTTCTCTGTATGGCAAGCCTTTCTGTCTCTGTCTCTCACCCGCCACAGCTCCTCCATGGCTCCTTGTAGGACCCACCACGCAGCTCCCTGCCTGGGACCTGCTGCCCCTTATGGCCCATTGTCTGCTGCCAACCCTCAAGAACGGCGTTGTTTACCATTACACTGTCTAAAATGGAGCTCTTTCTCTTTAGTGGAGGTCAGGTTATAATGCATGGAACATGTCAAATTCCAGAAGATGGATCAAGATATGGACAAAATTAAGTTTTACAGAAAACAGGAATGAACTTATTTTGACCTGTAACAAGATGGCTTCTAATCTTAAGATGGAGTCAGGATGGTCCATCACAGGCTCAGTTGAAATTATCGGTTAATGTGTAATAAAATAATGTGTAATAAATATCTTAGTGATCTTAAGTAATTTATGGGGAGAAATATGTGAGTCTTTTTACTAGCAACTTCCCAGGAAGAGCTGAGGAAGAAATCCAGTGTCCAGAAGTTTGTTTATGCTGTGTTAGTTTACTTAAAAGTAACGTATGTAGAAGTGAGCATGAAGAACATTTGTGTTGTAGGAGAAATATTCCTAACTGATAATGTCTAAAAATACAGTTTTAGATATTAAAAAACAAGCTGCTAAAACTCAGCACAATGGGTGCCATAAAGATGTGTGGGCACACTGGGTCTTCTGGTTCATCTTGCTGTTTGAGACCGGGTCTCATTAAGGAGCCCAGGTGGCTCAGAAATTTATAATCCTAGTCCAGCTTCGTAGTTGCTGCATTACAAGTATGCACCACCACGGTGTATCTGTTCCTATATTCAGGCAGCACGGCAGTCACATGTGTCTGCATTCTAGTGCCAGAAAGCCGAGTTGCAGCTGCCCGTGAGGGCTGGGTAGGATAGCTGCACCCTGCTAGCTCCTGGTGGGAGCTGTTTGAAGACTCTTTGAGTTTCTTCTGTGCTGGATACATAAAATGCATGCATGGAGCAGGAGTGTGTGTGGGCCACTGTCGACGTTCATTGGCTGCCAGGAATCAGTTCCTGTGTAATGTGGTTCAGGAACCTATGGGCGTTTTCACCTAAACAAAAGATTATTAATAAAAACCTGCCCAATGGTGTTTGTGGTCTCAGAGTTAAGAATTCTCCATGCTGTTTAGCCAGAATTTAAAGTATACACATGTATAGTATCTGTTTGCAGCTCAGCTTTCTGTACTTCGTGTGACTTGTAGCAGTCTAGTGATTGTTTATTGACTCACATGAGAAAGAACAGTCCACTTGGTCTCTGTAACGAGTTAGCCGTTGACATTTTGAGCCTGGCTGTTAATAAACTGACAGGACTGAGTGTTCTGCTCCCCAGTTCACAGGTTCTACCCAGATTGTAAAGATTGGTGTTCTGTGTGTTTGTCAATGCCAAGACCACTTCCCCTGCCTCTAGTGGCAATGATTTTATTGGCGTTTACTAAAGCATTACTGAGTGTAAATTTTTGTTTCCTGAGATCAGTAATTATACTTGCTGCTGCTGCTTCTCCTCCTTCTCCTCCTCTTCCTCCTTTTGTGAAGATGTAATTCCTAGGAGTCTTTGGAAGTGTTTGATCTGGGTATAACAAATGCCGGTTCTAAAGGAATGCCATAACTCACCGTACTGTGTAGAAAGCACAGGTTAACTCAGATGTGGTCCTGGATTTTATTTGGCAGGATATTGTGGTGTCCTGTCGAAGGAAGGATGGTGCTGTTGACTTTACTGATTTTCTGTCTGCTGTCTCTCTCCTTTTCTGGTCGGGGGTATGGTATGGGAGGTTCCAGCTAAGACCTGCGTTCATCTTCTTGTAGTTTCTGTAAGTTTCTGTAAGTTTCATTTCATTTGAGTATCTGATGGGTGGTTCAGGCACATTAAGAAATGTAACATTTTGGTGTAATGCCTGTATTGTCATTATATAATTCGCAAACACAAATGAGGTAAAATCTGACAGAGTTCTGTGGATGGCACTCACATGCACTCACTTGTACTGTTTTCAGAGAGAGACTTTTTCCTGTCAGAGCTTCTAATTTTGATTAGGTCCAGTTGTCCAGTTTTTCATTCTCTAGGTCATGTTTCTGGTACCAAGGCTGATGGTGACTCTAAATTACAAAGGTTTTATTTAGAAAGATTTTAGCTTTATGTTTCTATCTTTTGTCCATTTTAGTTAATTTTGACAATTATATTTATTTATTGATATTGGGGATGAATGTGCCAAAGTGTGCATGTGGTAGTCGGGGGTGGGGAATGGGGGCTTGGGTGTCATCCTTAGGAAGTGGGGTGGGATTCTCACTAGTCTGAAATTAGCAACCAGGCTAGGCTAGGTAGTCATCAAGCACAGGGTCCCACCTGTGTCTGCTGCTCTAGACGTGAGATTACAATTGTGCTCCACTGTGTCTGGTATTTTCACGTGGCTTCTGGGCATCCAGTTCATTGGGTGTAGACGAGCACTTTTTAAACTCATCCATCCCCCAACCCTGCATGGAAGTTTTTAATATGAATGTGCAGATGGGATGTGCACATGAATATGATATGTATGAAAGTGGTATTTTCTTCTATTATGACCTTAATGAGTATGGGATCTGTAGTTATGGCCTCTTTACATGACTGGCAGTTATGTAGGGTCTGTAGTTATGGCTTCTTTACCATTATGAACAGATTATGCATTTTACTGATTGTCTTAAAATCATTTTTTTATTTTATTGATTTAATCTTTTAACTTTAAATTTGTTGCTTCTACTCCTATTTTCTTTGTTCTGCTTCCTGGTTTATCATGTTGTAGTTTTCTAATTTCACTGCATGAACAATTAATTTGTTTTTCTTTCTAAGGCAGACATTAACCACCACTTATTTCCCTGTTACCAATGATTTATCTGGCTCACAGTCATTCAGTTCTATTTCTTCATTTTCCTTGAGTTTACCTTTTAACTCATGCACTATTTAGAAGCATACACTTTAATTCCCACATTTGTAAATTATAGTCTTAGAATGTTCTTCCCATTCATGACTTTACATTGAAGCTTACATATTGCACTACGCAGAAGATTATGAGTGCTTTCTGATACTCTGTACCTTCTCTGACCACCACTAGAGCAACAGGTACTGGGTCTCCCTGTTGCACTTTTAGAGCAACCAGTAGAAAATGTCTTATATCCATGACTCCATATGCCAGAGGCCTGCTTTCTGGAGGTACTCACAGAGACTGAAGGAAGTTTGTGGATGCCCAGTGTACAGTGAATTCTGAGACAGCACTCAGGGATCCAAGAAAACTAGCATCTGTACCCAGCCAGAGCAGTAGAACGAAAACAAGGGGGATGTTCTAGTTCCACACCCAGTGTAACGTGCTGTGCTGGTTAGTGTTTTTGTCAAACTGATGCAAGGCAGGGTCATCTGGGAAGAGCAACCTCAGCCCAGAAGATGCTTCCATCCAATTGGCCTGTAGGAAAGTCTGGGGACATTTCCCCGGTTAATGATAGATGTGGGAGGGCTCAGACCACTGTGGGCTGTGCCATCTCTGGGAAGGTGGTTTGCATGAAAGGAAGGCTGAGCTAGCAATGAAGGACAAGGCAGTCAGCAGCATTCCTCTCAAGCCCATGCTTCGATTTCTGCCTCCAGTTTCCTGTCTTGAGCTCCTGCCCTGACTTCCCTGCATAATGAAATATAATCCGTAAGATGGAATAAACCCTTTCCTCCCCAAGATGCCTTTGTTCACAGTGTTTATCATGGGAATAGAAAGGTGGTTAAGACTCTTGACTCGTGTGTTTTCTGACTCTGGGGTTCTCCTTCAGCACATGATGAAGAACTGGCATGCAGGGTTGGACCAATGAGCTAAAAGGAGAGACTAATTCTTCTTCATTTACTCCTCCTTATACTTATTGGGATTTTATTCCTGTCCTCATGAGGGAGATGTCAGTGTTGTTAAGTGACAGATTTCATCCTCATGTGCTTTTAAAACATGTGTATGTGAGAGAACATGACTGTTGGGGTAAATAAAGATCAAAGACACACCAAAGAAGGACTGTGGCATGAAGGGTGGATGAGAATCAGAAATGAACCACTGATGAGTGCTGTCTAATCACTGTAAATAGTTAATTTAATGATTAAATGATGTCAAAGGTCACAGGTTTGTGCAAAAAGCATCTTCTGTGATGTCACAGCTGAGGATTCAGAAAATGACTCAGAGTCTTGGCACAGAGCCAATACAGGTTGCGGGAGCTTAAGAAAACCCCGTGAACTAGCCCAAGGCCTACACCAAGTGCTCTCCTACATGAGCCTCCTCTGAGCCCCATTTCTGATCTAGCCAAGGGTTGACTTATGTGTGAACACAGCCAGGCTAGCTGATGGGGCAGCCTGGCCAGGAGTCCATGAACAAGGGCCTCTTGCCATCCCTCCCAGTGCACATAGGCCTAAATAACTTCCTTCATCTGTGGATTAGAACGTGAAGCTACAGTCTTGGCTTGGTGAGGTAGCGGTGGCATTTCTATGCAGTGAATTCAAGGCCTGCTAGCACAACTTAGGAAGACCCTGCCTCAAAAAGCAAAAGAATCTGGGGATATAGTTTGGAAGTGTAATACTGGCCTAGCATACAGAGGCCTTCTGTTCAATTCCCAATTAAAAAAAAAAACAAATAAATGGATTTACAAAAGAGAGTCCACAGGAACAGGCTTCTCCTGTTCAGGGAGTGCCCCATTAGAGAGCATGACATTTGCAGATGTGTAAGATGAGAGCTGGCTAATGGCCCCTCCAAATGTCAGGCCTTTCCCCCAAACCACCAACTCAAGAAGGCCTTGGCTAGCTGAGGGCTAGACTGGTCTTGCCAGCCATGTCTTTAGGGGAACAGAAAGTACTCCCAAAGAAAATGCAATCACAGGCTAATTCTAGAAACTGGGTAATGGTCCACAGGGCTGAAGGCTGGGAAGGCTTTTGAGCACGCAGATAATAATAACTATTATCTATGTATTCTATGTAGTCCTTACAAGCAGAAAGACTTTATGAGGAGTGAGAACCCCGGGGGTTGTTAGTCTGTATTCTTCTAGGATCCGTGGATAAAGCTGGAAGACCTGGGCCCGCCCCTATGCACCCCTGAGCACGGCATCTCCAGGTTTTCCCTCATGATCTCCTCAGAGCAACACAGATGTCAGAATGAAAGTAGCACCCTGTGGAGATTTGAAGGGAAATGGCCTCCAAAGGGAGTGGCATATTAGGAGGTGTGGCCTTGTTGGAGGAAGTGCGTCACTGCGGAGGTGGGCTTTGAGGTCTCATATATATACACATACTCAGGCCACACTCAGTGACACAGTTCACTTCCTGTTGCCTGCAGATCAAGATATAAAAGTCTCAACTCCTTCTCCAGCACCATGTCTGCCTGCATGCCACCACATTCGGCCATGACATAATGGGTTGGACCTCTGAACTGCAAGCGAGCCAATTAATTCTTTTCCTGTGCAAGAGTTGCTGCGGTCATGGTGTCTCTTCCCAGCAGTAGAAACCCTAAGACACAGCCACAGCCCTAACACCATTTTCAACAAAACTACCTTTATTCACCGTAGCTTACAAACTTCTAAAGTGATAATTCCCTCCCACTCCTTACCCCACCCTTCAGCCCTGCTTTTACTGCCCAGCACCTCTAACCTCCTAGTGCTACCCTTTGCACCAGCTGGATCAGCTCTGAGTGAGCAGGAGCTGGATTCTTTTCTACTGCTTCCTTTTGGTGGGGGGAGGTCCAGGGCTGCAGGGCAGAGGCAGAGTGAAACCTCCGCTGGCTTTGAGGGGACACCACACATGTGGCTCAGTGCCGCTTCTTCCTCTTCCTCTTCCGGGTGCCTAGTGACTCGTGCTTTCTCTTTTGAGCCTGCAATGGTTGAGCTAGCTCCAGGGCTGAGAGTGGCCCTTCAAACACCCCATGACCAGGCCCTGGGTCAGATCTCTTAGCCAGGGGAGTCAAGCCTCCAATGAGAGCTCGCTTCTTTGACTTGGCAATTAGAGATGGATCAGGACTGAAGCCCCTTATCTTTGGAGACGAGGGTTCGGGGATACTGTCCGAGTCAGAGAAATCTGCGTAGGGGAACAGGTGGCTAGCCAGTTTCCATGGCACCAGGTTGTACTGGGAGCAGAGGAGGAAGGACAGACTGTGGAGCTCTTCCTTGTCATCGGTGCTTCTGCCCGGGGACTCGTGGAGCTCCTCAGTGGCAGGAACTTCTCTGGGGTTCACTCCACATCTGGACCCTGGGCTTTGGGGGTGGGCTTCTTTACCACAGGCAGTAACGGTGGATCTGATGTCTACCAGTGAGGGTAAACATTGGCTACCTGGGAGGACGGAAGGCCTAGGCCCCCATATTTTTGCATTGGTGTTTTCAGGACACTGTTGGTCTAAGAAAGCCATTCGTGAGGAATCTTTTTGTGCACTGGCCTCTCTTTGGGGACTGTGGCCGTCTCTCTCTGCACCTTGGCTGACAGTCAGTACAGAAGCATTGGCAAGTATCTGAGAGGCATCTTGGTTCAGAGGTGTGGCCTTACAGCCTTTCTTCTTCAAAGTCTCCAGCAGCTGTGGGAGGAAATGGGCACATGAGACCCAGGCCAGACTGGGAGGATTAGAGGGTGGCACATTTGGGTGGAGGTGGCCAAGGGGAGAGTCGGGGACTGCGGGTCTGCTGGCTGTCATGCCACGTTCCTTGCAGCTGTGCACTTCACCCCACCCCTACCCTTGTGTTCATACTTGCATCCCCTTCTGGATGAAACCCCAGGCAGGATGCCCTGACTTCCTGTATGTCAGGGTGAGTCAAGGTCACATGATTCTTATGAACAGGGTCCTCTCTTTCCCTGTCCACTTGGTGTCCCTCAGCATTCCACTCTATTTGGGGTCCTCCTTTCCCTGCCCAGCTTGCCTAGTGTCTCTCTGTATCCTGCCTGTCTGGTATCTGCCTGCCTCTTGCCTACTTCTTGCTGCTTCCCCTTTGTCCCTAGTGTTCACCCTTTCCTGTCTACCTGCTTAACAGTGATCTCTTCCTCATATTCCAGCGCCTTCATGAGAGCCAGTATGTCCATCTCTGGTTTGGAAGATAGGATTTCTGCCACAAATTGGGGGTTTATTATGGCCTCCACCTATAAACAGAAGGAAAGGGACTTGAGTGCCTGGAGGCAGGGCTTCTCCAAGCCAAAGGGACCTCTGTCCTGTCCTGTGTTGCTACCAAGTTGTGATGACAACCAACATTTACACACACACACACACACACACACACACACACACACACACACGAGAGAGAGAGACATAGACAGAGGCAGAGAGAGACACACACAGAGACAGACACACAGAGAGACAGAGAGACAGCTCTGAAGGCAGGGAAGCAGGCTCAGTTACAAGGACTGGGAAACCCATACTAGGGCTCCAGAGGCAACTCACTTGCTCAACGAAGTGTTTCTGGGAGCACAGCTCGTCAATGTAGTTCAGGAGTCCTGCATCTGAGTACAAGTCATCCTCCTGCTCCGGCCCACTGCTCTCCTCCTCCTCCTTTTCCATGGGCTCTCTCATGAGCGGCTGTGGGAGCCTCTCCAGCCAGTCCATGATGTCCATATACTCCTGCACTGCCTCAGGTGGAATTTCTACGGGCGCCTCGGTCTTGCGTAACTGCCCGTCTCTGGGTCCAGGGAGGTGGGCCGGGTCAGCTTTGGGAACAGTCTTCATGGAGTTGCACACTAGGAGATAGGAGAGCATGAAGATCCATGGACGGGGTTTAGTTCCACCCAAGCCAAGCCATGCAGAGCAGAGCTCAGTGGAACTGCAATGGCCTAGGGTAAGCCAACACAGTTTCCCCTAAAGATCTGTGAGAGGGGACGGTGCAAAGGGTGATATGTCTAGGACTGTCATATGGGAGAGTATTTGGAGCCCCCAATGTTTCAGGTACTCTTCATACTCAGTGTCCAGGTCCTGATCACACGGGGTTTGGGTGCTTAGGGAGACGAGGGCAGAGAGAAGCAATGATCATGACCAGTTCAATGATTACCCAATTCAAGACTAAGGGCTGCAAGGGACCCCAGGCTACATAGCAAATGTCCCACTCTGAAGGAAGAAACCTACATGTGGAGCAAAAGTCTATTTTGACTGATCTGACCTCTGCATAGAGACCTAAAGCTACGTGAGCCCTACCTGGTTCCTCAAGCACCTCGGGAGCTGATGGCCTTGGTGGATCTTGTCTTGCTGTGGTTGCAAGAAATTGACACTGGACATTTCTCATTATCTCCAGCCTTGAGGCCTCCATCTCCAGCCTTGCATTCTCCATCTCTTCTGTACTCTCGAATTCTGAGAACCTAGGGATAAAGGAGGCCAGGGCCCAGCACAGGAGATTACTAAAGGTGGTCATGTACACAAGGTCTTGGGATGATCTGGTACACTCCCATGAAGTTGCTGGTCTTGGAACATAACCACAGCTCTGAGGCACACTATAGCCCTTGGTGTTTGTAGGCAATCAAGTCAGTCCGAGATGGCTCAAGCAGGGCTTTCAGGTGACTCCTCCTTAAGGCCTGTCCTGACCTTGCCTAGAGCCACACAGGAGAGCTGACTGGGAAGTGGGCCGTAGATATGACTGATGGGGTACATCGGGATCCTGGACCAGATCCAGAGATGCTGACGCTGAGACTGGGAGAGCTGGAGTGACCTGGGAGGCAGGTGCCCAGGAGATGTCAGGAGAAAGCAGAAGGGAAGCTGAGAGGTGTGGCTGCTTCCCTCTGAAAGCTGTTTGTTGGCTTATGTGCACAATAGCATCACATGGAGCAGAGGCAGAAAGACCAGAGACTGTCCTCAAAGTGTGTAAGAGGCCTCCGTCCTCTCTGCCTTCTTCCATTTATTTCCACCCCAGGTACATAAGGCTACAGCTGAGGCCACTCTCTTGAGACACAGTGGTCTCTGCTGTTGAAAGGCAGTGGCTCAGTGCTAGGCAGTTGGCCTAAGACTGGGGAGTGTGTTTGCTTTGTACAACCCACAGCGCTGGAGGAGACCCCACAAGGCTGGGCCACTTCTCCTACTCTGACCCTCAAAAGAAAGGCGGGATAGACTTAGGGTGTCAGAATTGCTGGGACCGCAAGGCAGATAGCCCAGCACTCCAGGACATGAGAACAGCATTCTCAACAGCAAGATTCCCATGAGGGGCCCAAGTGTTAGGTAATCCTCCTGCCAGAGCATGGGTAACAAACTCACCAGACCCAGCGGTAACCTCCCCACATACATACCCTCCTCAAGACTTCTGACTCAACAGACCCACCCACATTTAACAGCTCCCCACACACCCTGCTTCAAGACTCCCTTGACTCACTTTTCCGCCATCTCAAAGAAGATCATCCGGTCATAGTTGCTGGTACACTGCCATTCCTGCAGACCCCTCCACAGGCCCTCCTCCACAGTCATGGTGGGCTTCCTCCGGGCCAGGGACCGAAGCACCGGACTGTAATTCATTAGAACCACATAACCCGGTCATCGGCTTGCACTCCAGACCCCACCAACCCCAGCCCAAGATACATCTATAGCCTAATGGCACTATAAGGTTAGCTTCCAGGAATGCCTAACCCTGTGGCAAACATCAACACAAAGATCTGTGTACGCTCCCCTGGCTGCCCCGTGCACTCTCTGTGTGTGGAAGAATGAATGAGGTTTAGGCTCCCAACATGGAAGTACAGGCGACAAAGTCAAAGTGAAAATCATTAGAAACGGGACCTTGGGTGGCGGTAGCCATGTTTAGGTTATGATGCAGGACTCCCAGGATTGGACAGTACTCTTCGTGGAAGGGAGAAGAGACCAGTCCCCCCAAATTTTCATTTAGTCCTGTGAGACAACCATGGACACTATCAGAACTGGCTCTTTAAGTCTGGAGACAGAGACCAGAACTGGGAAAATACAGTGTCTGTGGTTTGAGTCGTCTAGTCTACCCGGTCATGTTGCTGAGCTGATGGACAAGATGCCCAGAATGACCTGGAACCCCGGGTTAAAGACTGGGGCCATGATGCAGATAACCGCTGGGGATCAAAATGGAGCAAGGAGACCGAAGATTTCCCCAGGACAGGTGGAGAGCCTCCTGGCCTGAGGGAATTTCCCCAGAACAATGGGTTGGGGAGAAATGTCTCGGTCTTTCTGGAGTCTGGCTCTCCCTTATCCCAGTTGTGGTGTGCTGTGGGCACTAAACACTGAGGTCAATGATAGAAGATAAAAGTTAAGGAGAAGGGCTACCACGTGGGGTGAAAGGTCTAAATCCAAACCCGAGACCTGGGGCTGACTCCAGGACTGTGTGGCTTTCTGGAGAGGCCCTATCTCCTCCAGCACCTTCCTCATCCGCCTCACTGAGTTGGAGCCCCAGAAGGACCTACCAGGCACTGTGACACTCACATGAGGAAGCAGGCGAATGCCGCCACGTCAGGAGTCTGGGACAGGTGCCGTTGCACCAAAGTCTTGAGAAGCTGCCAGCGCCTGAAGTTCCCATAGACACTGTCTGGTTTGGACAAGTATTCTGGAGAGTTGGATTGGACGTTGGCTGTGCCACTCTGCCCATATGCTCCTTTTGGAGGTGGTGCTGAGTTTACTGGGGACCTGACAGAAACCAGCTGGACAACTGGCTGTGTGGTGGGAGGGTGTGGGCCCAGGACCCACGTTCCATCTTGAGACTGCACAGCCGAAGCAATTGGAGTATTTATGAAGGTGTTTGCAGCAGGTGTTGTCATGAAGAGTGAAGCAGGGTGCCCCATACTCCCTCCTTGGCCCCCAGGGACATTACAGTTGAGGGGCACCTGAGTGAGGACAATATTGGCATTGTGCACAGGCTGGACAGGCCTGCCTGGTGTCCCAACTTGTACAATGTTCAGAGGTACAGCTGTTCCCAGGGCAGTACTTCCATCTTCTGCCACCAAAGACATCCCAGGCAAGGCAGATAGCACTAGAGGGTTCCTGGGAGAGATGCCTACAGTCATGAGGGGTGCTGGGGGCTCCCAGAATAACTGGGGTGCTGGTTGGGGCGCAGGTGGGAGAACAGGCAGAGTAGCAAATGTAGGCATGGAGGCAACGGGGTTCACAGTCATGTTCTGTCCCAACGAAGTTGCTGTGAAGATAAAGGAGACAGTGGATGAAGGGGGGAGGGGCACAGGTTGGGGACTCCCTGGTCCTGGTAGTCAGTGGAAATCAGGGGAGGGTCATGGGGAGAGGATTGTCCTGTTTGCAGATGTCCCCGAGGGAATTCCCTGCTGGGTTCATCTAGCCAAGCACAGTTCCAACAGGGATCTTCCTTCCATTCAGCAAGATTCCCTGATTGCTGTCTGTGGAGAGGAGCCCTCAGCTTTCCCACCTCTGAGAGGCTCTTCAGGAATCCCTGGCTGAAAACTCATCAGTGTCCTAGCTCTCTTCCCAGAGATGGATCAGTTTGACTTGGTCTGGACCACCATCCCAGTAATGATGCTCACAGGAAGCAAGGCACCATCAATGAGGGCCAGTGTCTAGAAGGGCCTCTGTGAAGGTTTCAAATATTTTGACCTCATCCCTGTCTGAGGGTTCTTTCCACTCCCAAACCCCCCCTCTCTCTAGTCTAGCACAACAAACCAAAACACCTCTATACAATCTTCCATGCCAGCACCCTGGAATCCTGGAGGTGACGCTAGAGCGTGTCCTACCCATATTGCCGCTCCCTCTCCTAATGCCTTCCCCAGGAAACAGCAATGGGGTAGATACTGGCAGCCTCACATGGCCCTGACAGTCATTAGTTCCCACCATGGTTGGGAGCTGTTCCCACAGCACCGGTGTGTAAGACAGCCGTGCAATTCCCTGACACCTGCCCTTGTTATCCCGGCAGTGGCTGTGGAAGGCTGTAAAGGGTCAGGGAACGGTGACTAGGGGGTTTGTCAGGAGGCTTCTGGGGTTTCCCACAGCCACTGACATCGTCACAATTGGTCGTGAAATGAAAACCACATGTGGTTGTTTTCTTGCGAGCTCCAACCAATATAAAAGAACGATTTGGTGGCATGGGGGGGGGGTAAGGGGAGGGTAGGCAGATACAGTCATGAGCCAGATGTCAAGTGGGGTGCAGTTATTGGAAGTTATTGCTGATCCGCAGGAACTCCCGAGGGCCCCCCAAGTCCAAAAGGCTGCACATGATGGCCAGGACACATGTTCTAGCTCCACTTAACAGTTACACAGAGCATGTTCCAAGACAAGCACTTCTGTCTAAAGTCTCAGGAAAGGATGCAGCCACCTTAGAACCCACCAAAGCCAACAGCCTTCCACATCCCTTCTCTATGTGAAAGCAGTGACTGGGAAGAGAGGCTTCCGGTTACAGTTACATGATGGGCTAACGGAACTGCACCTCTAAACTGATATTTTTTTAAAAATATATATCTAAATGTTGAGAGTAATCACCCATTTCTTTGTTGACGCTTCCTAACTGCTTTGGAGGAATCAAAGACATCAACTACCTGACGGAGGAGAAGCCTTCCCTCAATGGGAAGGTGTGAGGGACTCTGGGCTGCCAGAGGATGAAATAACCTCCATCCCCATAGAGAGGACCCCACTGAGCTGTTTCCTGCCTAGTCTGCACTGTCCTCCTTAGGTCTAGGGTGGCCCAGTTAAATTCCTGGGATCCATAATTTCACAGCGCAGGTTCCATCCAGAAGCTGGGAGAAGTGACCCAGAGCTCAGGCCTTGCCCATGAGCCTTCCTTGGACCACCACAGTGAACCATCCCACCACACCTATGACTTGTGCTTAGAAGACCTGCCTGCCACACAGGAAGAACCGATCTAGGGCCTCTCACTGTGTCTCCTGCTGCAGTGTGTCTCCTGACAATTTAGTTCCACCAAGGGCTCTGTTCAGTCTGCCATAAGCGTTGTCAGCTTCTGAGGTAATGTCCTTGCAGAAGTCCAGATCTGTCTCCTATCCCCTCCCTCCGTTAGTCTAGTCAGTCACTGCTAGTATCAAATTTAAATTGCCCATGTCAGGGAGGCAGGTCCCATACCCTCATCCTTCAGGCTTACCTTCTGAAGCTATTCCTACAGGTGTAGACAGTAACCACGCCTGTCTGCTAGGATCCATGGTGAGAAAATTCAGATAAATCACACCGAGTCACCAAGATGTGGCAGATGCTCAAGAGAGCCAGCCACAGCTGAGCAAAGTTTGAAAGTAAACAGCTCCAGAATGTGGCATTGAACATTCCGCAGTGGGGGAGGGGCAGGGAGTAAACAGGGCTGGGGGGGAGGAACATTCCGGGAGGGGTTGTGGCAGGTGCCTAAGAACCTTGAGGTCAGTTCAAATGATGCATCCTTGTTGGAGGTGACTGCACATACCTGGTGTTTGCCTCTAGGTAGGTTTCAAATGGTGTCTTATACTCATAGCACACTGGGGTCATCGATGCCCTCTTCCTTCTTTTCTTCTTCAGTAGATCTTGTTTTATTCCTTCGTCCTGAGTCATGCACTCCTCCTACAGAGGGTAGGAACTTGAACATTTTTTTTAACCACGTTTACACTCACTCAACGAAAATAGAGGGTCTAAGCAACAGAGCAGGCCATATTTGAAAATACGACCTCGGGAGATCCATGGATCTTCTTGCCATGTCCATACCATTCTTTACAAAGCAGTCCTTGTGTGTCCAGCCAGTGCAGTGCTGGGAGGCTCTGTCACCTTCCCCTTCTGCTAGAAGCCCCAGCCCAACACGGCTTCACTCAGTGTATGTAGCCCACAAGACCCAACACTGAAGTCACTTCTCTTTGGATCAGTGGTATTGAGTCCTTTTATTGCAAGCAGACATTTGACAATTAAAAATCTGCTCTCTAACTAAAAAAATAATGGGTAGGCTTCTGTGACAATTGGCCCTCCTGAGCCACTCAAAGGGAACAGGGTTAAATGTGAGGTACAGGAAGAGAGAAGACATTCTTCCACTCCAAGACGGAGAGGCTTAACATTCTTAGGGCCCTGATTTTCCAGGTATAGAAACCTGTGTACATTTTGACATTGTCCAATACGGATTTCTGTGTGTGCATGTGCCTGCCTCATTCCTAGCTCCAGTATCACCCTGGATTCACTAGCCACAGGCTTCCATCTTGTTTTTTTATATGCCCGTGTCCTTGGAGCCACATTTCCTGGCTGCAGAAAAAGTCTACCCCTGACTTCAATAGAATTCACCTTAGATTTTGTTAATGTTAGGATTCTAAAGAAAAGGCATTCACAACAAGTGATGTTTGCATTTGTTGTCTGACCATTGCACAGGCTGGAGATGGCATCACGATGCACGTTGGGTAAAAGACCCAAATGTTCTACACTGTGGTGAGTTGTGCCTCTTGCGTGTTGGGAGTTAAGACACCAGTTGCAAAGACACCAAGTGCAAATTTTTAGTGACATGAAAAATTTGCTAGTCTATCATAAAAAGAACTTTGCATTAGATGGTTTTCTTCCATACTAGGATAGTGTCTGAGTGTGAATAGGGTGGCTCTTGCAAGTTCAATGCTTGGAGGCTTGGTAAATAAAATATGCATTTGGCTTGCGATATTTTCTGATGGTCATACAGCATCATATCTGAAGGGGCAGGTGCCGTTCTGTGTGTGAGTATGGTTGTGGCACCCCTTTAAAGAAAGCTTGTCTGGTTCCTAATTTGGTATTTTGCATCTCATTACGAGACAACAGTCTCATTTTGCCTTGTGACAAGAAGGTTTGCTAGGTCTAGAGAGGGGACGCGGACTTGAGAACCCAGAGAGCTGCTGCAGAAGTTGCTGGGCGCAAGCTCCACTTCCCCGGTAGGTGTCAGTAGTGTTCCCGTTGTGATTGCGATTTGGGAAGGAAGAGAGGTTTAGAGGGACCGGGACTATCAAATCTCAATTGAAGGTAGAATGACACCGATTTCATAGGAAATGTTTGTGAACCGACATTTATTCCAGCTCTTCTTGTGAAGTAGATTTTAATACGATGGATTTCATAGGACGTCCTCTACAGGCAGAGTCCTAGATAAATAATGTCACAGAGTGTCTCCGGGGTCTGATTTTTTTCTTTTTTTTTTTAAATTTTGGCTAGAAGTGTTCCTTAATGCAGCTTTCAGAAAGGATGAGAGAGGGCATACTGTTCTTTGAAAGGTGCAAAGGAGGCAAATGCCATCCAAAGCGCTGGGTCCAGAAGGAGCCAGACCTCTTCAACAGTTTTCGGTGAGGATGCTAAGTGCAATCCCTGGTTTTAAGACCGGATGGCCGCCCAGGTTCTTTGAGAATGCGGGGCGCGGGGAGGGCGGGGCTCCAAACGCATTCTTTGCTCTCCCGCAAAGCTCTATGCTTCACCTGAGCGCTCCTGTTTGTGCATGCTGTTGGCGTTCTAGCGCGAGCTCCTTGCCTCCTGGACGCCCTGCATCCGTCCGTTGTGCACCCGCGCAGACAGAAGCCTAGACGAGGGCGCGAGCATGGAGGACGCCAGAGCGAGCCTGCCTCTTAACGTTCCGTGAACATGGCGGCGTCCAGTGTCCGTTACAGAGAAAGAGGTAACGGCAACTCCAACCTAACTTCCTGAGCATGCAGTCGCCTCTGTTGCTGCCTGCTCCTTGTGTCTTGCAGGCAGTGTGGCCCTGAATGACTGAGTGCCCTCTCAAGGCCGGCCCGGAGCCTGGGAGTTTTTACACCACTGGCATTGGCAAGTGCCCAGACCAGGGCTTCTCTCCACTGTTCTGTAGGCTGTCTGGCTTTTGATGTATGTGTTGGGTTGGATGGGCAGAGTTAATAAATGAGGTGTGAACTTCGGAAGTGTCCCTCATCTATGTCCCCTACACTCTCAGGAAGCTTCCAATGTGTCGGAAAGCATTACTCAGCTGAGCAAACAAATTTCTAATGTTGTTGAAAAATGGGCAAACTTCTGACGCGCAAACATAAATACCAGTCAGAAACAACTTTCATGTTGTAGCTTCACTAATTGCTACTGATGTTAGAGGCTTTTCACAATTGGATAACTGGCCCTTTAAATTCAGCCGTGCATCTCCGTTTGAACCTTAAGAGCGGCGATAATCAAGAAAAGCATTATGTGAGAATAAGATGAGTAAATAGAATTTACAACAGAGACTATTTTACTATTAAATTGTGTGTGACTATTATGTAAGTGTGTGTGTGTGTGTGTGTGTGTGTGTAAGATACTGAGACTGAGAAGGTTAAAAGGTGTCTTTTAATTTCAGAAATGAGACTTGTGAGGTGACTATTCCCATGTATAATGTGGCTGTGTGCTTGTTGACCTTCTGGAGAGAAACTCAGAGTATGTAAGATTTGCTATAAGATGTGCTGTATAATTTTTAGGACATAAATAATGTATTAATTCATAGTTTTGGGTTATGAATGATGAGAATCTAATGTGTATTCTCATGTGGGTGATGGTGTTTGTTTAGATATTTGGAATTAAGGGATTTTGATAGTTTGTGGAGCTTATTGTATTTAGACAATGTGAGATACCATGCGTGTAACCTTGGTCTTGGGGTTAGGTATTTGCAATTTGATTTGGGGATATTTATCTCTTTTTCCTTTGTTATTTTTGTTGTGGAGTTTGGGAGAAACTTGGGCAAGAAATAAGTGCCTGTGGACAATGTTAAAGAAATTGTGCATATTTATGTGACGATACAAAAGGGAGAATATTGCTGGGGAAATGTAGGGTTATTTGTGTATTTGGTATGCCATGGATGGCCACAGGATTTGTCTACTGTGTTTTTAGTGTTTTTGGTATGGGAAGGCAGGTGTGTGGCAAGGGTTTGTGTGTGGGGGGGTGTTGAAGATTGGATATGTACACCTGTAGTGCCAGGTTCATATGAGCCTACATTCGGCAGGTGGAGAAGGTATTTCTTTGTGGGGATTCCAAGTTTCCACTCGTCTCATGTAAGCGGTGAGACTGTACATTTGGGAGCAGATATATTTGCACATTTGTAGTGTTATATAAATGTTTGATATTGGTAGGGAAATACACAGGTATGGAGTTTGTATTTTCTAGTATGGCTTGTGAATGGTTATGTCTTCTCTATATGACCAGATTTTTGAGTGGAGAATATTTAGGTGACAGAATGTTTATTAGAGTGTCATGGAGGTTTGAATGAATGTTTTTCTTATGCTCTAAATATGGTAAACAGGGAATAATTTGTGTACATACAGCAAATAAGCAAGGGTGTGTTTTTCTGATGGATAGATGAGATTGTACATTTGTACAGGCAGGTGTGTGGCAACAAAACATATGGTTATGTTTTAGTATTGATGATTAGGAAGTGATTTCTAGCCGCTAGAGATAATTCTGGATTAACAGGTGGTTTGTATTTGTGATTTAAATATTATGTAGGTAATACTTCTCTATGCTTTGGGCATTTACACTAGTTGTTTGTATCTGTCTGTTAGTATATATATATATATATATATATTTGTTTATTGAAAAATAGATCATTTGTTATATGTATTAATTACTTTTGAAATGCTATTATAAAACATCATAACCAAGGCAACTTATACAAGAAAGAGTTTATTTGGACTTACAGAGGGGTAAGGGTCCATCATGGAGGGGAAACATGGTGGGTATGGCAGCAGGGGCAGGAAGCTGAGCAGTCACATCTTGAATCACAGGCACAATTCACAGAGACTGCTAGAAATGTCATAGAGTATCTAAACTCTTAAAGTGACACACTTTAAGAGTGACTCTCCAGTGACATACTTCCTGCAACAAGGTTGTACTTCCCAATTCTTCCGGAAACAGCACCACCAACTGGGGCCAAGTGTTCAAACGCCTGAGCCTGTATGAGACATTCTCATTCAAACCACAGTGTATACACATGCATTAAATATGGTTGATGATGGTGTGTTTCTAGTGCCCATGGGTATGCTTGTAGGATGGACTCAGAAGTTTGTTTTATACATACAGAATATTGGATAGTATGTTATAGTTGTATACATATGTTTTTGTCTATGTGTGTGAATTGTATGTATATGTTATGTACAGTAATTAGTCAATATACAGATAGTGTGTGCGTGTGTCTTTATGTCTGCTTTTGACACATGGTATAATTTTCATGCATGGGAGATTAATATATTGCATTCTCTATTTCTCTGAGTGCTTGGCTTTCAGTCCATAGGTTGGGGAGCTGTGTGTATTTACAGTGTCTGAGTGTATTGATGGTTCAGAGATCCTCTTTGTGCTTGTTCAGGACTGAATTATTGAAGTAAAAGGGTCAAATCATGAGCTCTGACTCATGTCTCTGACTCTTAAGTGTCTCTCAAATACTCGTGTTGTGGGCTTTATTTTTTTAAATTAGTCAATTTATAATTTATGTGTTTCTGTAAACAGGTGCATTTGTGTGTCCGTGTGTGTGTCTGTATGTGTGTGTGTGTGTGTGTGTGTGTGTGTGTGTGTGTGTGTGTGAGAGAGAGAGAGAGAGAGAGAGAGAGAGAGAGAGAGAGAGAGAGAGAGAGTGAGTATGAACAGGAATGAGACTTCAGGAGCTGATCTTCACCTTCCACATTAAGAATCTTTCTGTTCACTGGACCACAAGCTTCTTCACATTTCCCCATCTCTGCCTCCTACCTAGGATTACAGGCATGTACCCTACTGCATACAGGGTTATGTGGTTTTCTTGGGCCCAGACTAAGTTCATCAGGCTTGCATAGCAAGAGCTATATCGATGAAACCATCACTGCAGCCCATGTTTAAGGTTTTCTCCATACCCAGAGAAACTACTAGAAATTGGTCAAACCCTCCTAGAGGTAGGGCATAGCGGAGAGAAATGAGGTCATCCTGAGTGTGCTGGTAAGGGGGTATGGGAACCAGAAAGTGATGTATTTAAAGATGCAACCAAGGGTGGTGCGCTTGCTAAAGAGGTTGGTGCAAGGAAAAGTGTGCTTTTCTTCGCCCTGGGTAGAAAATACCTCGAGGACTCTAGGAGATCAGCCTTCCCATTAGAGGCTCAGAAGCTTGGCTTTGAGAAGAGAGCCTCCACCCCTCCCACCCTAGTGAACTCTGCTTTCCCAGAGCTGCCCAGGGAGGTGTTGTTTCCCAGGAATCTGTTTCTCCTCGTTCTGCTCCTGAGGCACTCAGAGGTGAACATCACATTTGTCTGGCTCTTGCTCATACTGGTATCAGAGCTCATGGTGCTGGTTCTGTATGAAGTATAGAAGAAATTCTCTAAGGCCAGTGGCGAGCAGTTCCCATGAGAAGGTGAAGCTGCAGTCAAATCTCCAGGAAGACAGAGGGGCACCAGGAGCATAGAATGCCTGCTGAGAGATGCAGCAAGCAGAGGGAGCCCGAAGCACAGACGTGTGGTTGACAGGGACATGTCTGTCACAGACATGCTAGTCATGGCCATGGGGATCTATATGATGTCCCAGATGCTTGGCATGAAGGCACAGACGCTGATGTTTGCCCCACTATATTTTTATCTTGCTCTGACCCAATTACTTCTTGTTTTTTTTCTTGTTCTTCTCTCTGAAATTGGGATTTTTACAAAATGCCTTTGTATCTCTTGGCATGCATAACTTTCTTTTTTAAGGGGCTCATAGATAGTGCAACTGAGGAAGCTTAGATCCTGCAGCCCCCAAAGCACTGGTGATTTGAGAGAGGGCATGATGGGAAGAAATGGGAAGAAATGGATGAAGACTAGCTAATATCATCAAGAGGACATTTATCTATCATCTTTTGTGGGAACATTCTCATAGTCTTGGTTGGTTGGTAACTTAGGAGTTCGCCTTGAGTCTCAAAGGAGACTTTGGACTTGGACGTAAGCAATGCAGGAAATGTTGAGAATTTGAGAGACACTGGCAATAGGTTGAATACATTTTGTATTTTGGAATGAAAGTGAGCCTTTGGGGTCTTTGGTGATGCCTTGTGTATTGGATATTAAGTATCTCTAAGGGTTCATGCTGGTTAACAGACTTGATCCCTGGGTAGGGGCTGGTGGAAGCTTTTTAGGGTGGAGCTTAGTGGAAGGAAATTAGGTCATTAGAGGCATGACCTTGAAGGGCATACTGGGACCCATCCCTTTCTCTTTCCTGGCTGCCACGAGGTGAGGACTTTTGCTCTGCTCTACGCTCTTGCTCAGGATGTTCTACCACACTATTGCCACAGATGCCACAGGGCCATGTGGCCATGGACTGTAGCCTTCAAAACTGTGAGCCAAAAGCAGCGTTTTCTGCCCTTTGGTTGTTTATCTTAGGCTAGAGATGGAAGGCTGACTGACAGTTCCCTACCGTCACACAGGAAGTTCCTCCCCTTTTCTCCCTCCAAAATCTCCTCTTGTCAATTCACTTGATCTTAGTTTAAAAGGCGGGAACTGATCCTACTGTCAGGTGACAGAGGACATGGAGAAACCTCAGTTTAGGGTTTTGTGGTTCACATCTTTCTCACAAGCCAAGATTTAATTTGACTTTCTTTTTCAGGTACCTCCATGGTACCCCAGGACTAGAATTGAGAAATGCAAGGATGCTCAGGGTTTCTCTGTGAGAACATCCTAGAACCCACTCAGCTGTGGACATAGGTATAGGTAAAGGGAAACCAGACAATCCCTGGCTCAGCTCAGAAATATGAAGTGGAAAGTGGAGCATCTTCTCAGGAGAAGACAGTTGCCTGTGTAGGCAGTGCATAATAAATGTCCTATGTGGGGTCCCCTGTCCTTGGGGCATCCCTCAGTGTCCCACAGTAACTTCATCCCCAGAGCACATATCTGAAGTGTTTTATTGGTTGGCAAATGTAATAGTTATAAATTCTGTAGCTTTTAACTGCTCATCCATTCAGACTATGCCTATTCATTTTCCTGATTCAGCCCTCCTTCCCATCTGCCTACAGTCAGCTGACCTCATCTGACGCCTCTCTGCTATCGCTCCTCAATTCCCAGCCGCAGTGTCTATGGCAATAGAGGCTTGAAACCTGTGTCCTCTGCAAGCTTGAGAGCTCAGGGATGGGAGCAGACCAGTTCTCTTTCAAATCCTGCAGGGCACCCATCATGGCATCTCTGTATGGGGAGCAAAGATGAACGAGTTTCTGACTTTCCCACAGTTCAAATGCAGTCCCCTGCCCTCCAGGGTCCACGCCTCATTGGAGGGGTGGCAGAAGTGACTTCAGTTCTTCACTTGCCACATCCCTGTCTATCCCGTGTGATTCACTGTAGCCCCCCCGCCACTGTGACCTACTTTGCCTAAAGTCTTCCTCCTTTTCCTCTGTCTCTGACAGGACGGCACACAAGACTTCCTGCTGAAGGATGTAGCACAGGACAGCGGTGTCCCCATCTTGTGAGTAAGCTCAGAGCTGGGCAGAAGCACTTTCCAGAGGTGGCCTCTGTAGCCACTGACCCTCAGCCACTGATGGAAGTAAATGCCTGTTCACGTTTGTCCACAGCATTGCTGCAGGAGATAACTGGTATACCTGAAAATGAGCTCGCACTTCAGAACCCTCTTTGGGGGAAATATAAAGCAATGGGAACAGTTTTACTCAAGACAGTGTACTCTGCTCCCTGCAGTTTCTCCCAGATTTCTTCTTGTAGCCCTTCTTGTGTCTAGGCTATATTTCTTAGTTGCTGAAAAACACCTTGAAAGTTGTGTGTGTGTCCTGTATGGACATGGTATACATGCTCTTCATCTACTGATTCCTGTTAGATGTAAAATGTGTATGGAAAGCCAGTGATGTGGGCCATAAATGAAATCACCAAGGGAATGGACAGGCAGATAGAACTGGTTGAAATACAGTGCACGAAAGCTGCAGGTAAGCCTCAGAGAGGGGAGCATGCAGCTGAGACGGCAGTGGAGGTCTTGTCTTGTTCTCAGAAGGAAATCACTTGGTGTGAACTTATGGGCCATCTGTTTGCATCCACAGCTGTATAGATAAGGTGCCAGCCATCTCACTTTCTTACTAAAGCAGCTAATTCTGCAGTGTGAGTTGTTTATCTTCAGGTTGTCTGTCTCTGTAAGGTGCCACTAGTCATATGAGTTAGACTTCAGTTATTTGTGTATATATCTTAGTTCACCAAGGAGCTGTGCTCCAAGTGGCCATGGCCCAGTGGTTAAAATAAAGGGGATTTCCTTTTCTTTTTCTTTCTTTTAACCCCCTTTGTATAACTGATTAAATATCATTGAATGACGAAATCAAAGAATGGGATCTTGTATTGAATTTCATATAGTTATGTCTCTGGAACAGTTTTGCATGAATGATTTTAAAGGTGAAGTAGGGAGCATAACTTACCTGGGAAGAAGTTATTCTGTGGGTGGATGGCTCAGTCAGTGGAATGTTTGCAAACACAGCTTGGTAGCTTGTAAAAGAATGGTCCCAGAGGTTCACTGTTTGAATTCATAGTCATCAGGGGATGGCACCATTTGAAACGATTAGGAGGTGTGGCCTTGTTGGAGGAAGAGTGTCACTGGGAGTGGGTTTTAAGGTTTCAAAAGTCCATTCCAAGCCCAGAGTCTGTCTGTCTCTGCCCATCAGCTGGGATGGAGCTCTCAGCTACTCCTCCATCTACCTACGTGCTACCACATGCTCCCGCCATTCTCCCTGCCATGATGATAATGGACTACACCTCTGAAACTGTAAGTGAGCCCCAAGTAAATGTTTTCTTTTGAAAGAGTCGCCTTGGTCGTGGTGTCTCTTCCCAGCAATAGAACAGTGACCAGGACACACAGGGACCTGAGCATGGATGCTCAGTGCTCATAGGAAATGTGCATGGTGATGTGCACCCATAATCGCAGCACTGAGGACCTTACGGAGACAGGAGGATCTCTGGAGTCATGGCTTTCATTCATGTCTAGGCAGCCTAGCCAGCTCAGCAAGCTCTGGGGTCAGAGAGGCCCTGCCTCAAAAATAAGAGCGATGCGGGAGGACACATGATGCTGACACCCCTTACCCATCCCCACAACCCTACCCTACACACAGAAAAAGACTAGTTCCCCAAACACCCTCACCTGATGTTGTGTGTTACCTGGCGTTGACATGTCTCATTAGAGCTGTCTTGGCTCAGATTGTTCATTTCCTGCTTTGCCACTGCTCTTGTGCTCTGTCCTCTGTCCTTCATACCCAGATGCTGTCCATAGCTGACACCGAGTGCTAAAATGCCTGCTGGGTGAGACTGTCTCCTTGTAGTGCTCTCAAAAATTGTTAAAGCATGCACTTCCTTTGGGTGAAATCTAAGTGGCCCATCTGCTCCCGCTGCTCCCATTCACCTTGGTTCCATTTCTTCACGAGCATTCTGGAGGTGGGAGAAAGACATGTGTTTGCATTTGGGGTTGTGGCAGTTGTGTGTGTTCAGGGTAGTTTGTCTTTGTGTAAAACGTTGGGATTGATATGTATGAATTAGATGTGAGGAACTGTATGAGGGAGCTTAAAAGCTATCCTATGTGATTGTGGTGGGGCATGGCTTATGCATGTGATGGTTCTGTGATGGTAGTTCATGAGAATGTTCAGTGTTATGGGTGAGCTGCATGTGTGTATCTGGAGGAAGTAAGGCTATGTGATGCATATGTTGAACTCTGGTCGGATGGGTGTATGTGATTTTATGCCCATGTCTGAGGAGGCTGGAATGTCTCGTATGTCTTGCCAGGAATGACAAGCCGAAGACACAGGGTAGAAGTATTTACTGGACTAGAATTGACATACAAATTTGAATGAAGAATCTATTCCATGGACAGAAGTAAAATGGGCAAACCACACCCATGAGAGGGAGAAGGCTCTTTTTATAACAGCTAAAGGAAGTTGCTTTGTCTAGTTAGGACAAATTAGTTTTGCTTTTTGAGTTGATGTGAAATTAGTGAGCTCATATTCTGTGACCTCTAAGGCTCCGTACTGTATACCCTGAGTGTCTGTGTCCTGCACCACAGAACTGCTTCTGTCTATGAGCTAGGCGCCTCCAGGCTGGGAAAGTAGGGAACCATGTGATGTGCTCTACTGTAGGTAAGGCCAACTGTTTGCACAGGTGTGCTGTAGAGAGGACTCTGAGTTGCAATCTGAAGAGAGCAGATAGGGGAGATCCCCAGTCAGTTACGTGCTTGCTGCACAAGAATGGCGATCTGAGCTTCATTCCTGGCACCCACTTAGAAGCCAGGTGTAGTGAGGCATACCTATAATCCCAGCTCTGGAGAGGTGGAGGCAGGAGGATCTCTGGACTGGATGGCCAGGCAATCCAGCATAATCAGCATGCCCCAGTAAGTGATCTTGTCTGAAAAGTCAGGTAGATAGTTCTTGAAGAATGGCATTCCAGATTGATTTCTGTCCTACACACACACACACACACACACACACACACACACACACTCATGCATATATACCTGCACACACAGAAGTTAACTTTGTCTTGTAAGGGCTGGCTGAGGAGACTTAAGCATTGTTTTTAGGGGCTTTGGAGAAGGCCCTGGGCTCTAACAATCACATTATGTGCTGGGATGGATCAAACTATTGCTGACCATACGGCGTCACCTGGAAGCATTAAGGACGCTCTGTAATGTCCTCCTCTTTGCAGAGTGTCCTCTGGTTAGAGTCCAGCCTCTGAAGTTTCTGATGTTCTGAACAGAAAGATGAGTGGCTAGTGTTAGAAGCCTATTGGAGGTGTCCCACCCTATACTGGATCTCTAGAAGGACAAGGGCTGAAACATTGGCTGTTCTCTTCTGCCTATATCCTACTGGTGTTGCCATTAGCGTGGCTGTTCATGCTTAAGGAAGGTCAGTGAGCAAGTAGTGACAAAATTTAATTGTTATATTCACATTTAGATAAAACCAGCAGACTTAAAGTCCTGATTTTGTTATGACTCAGTCTTTTTAAGAAGCCCAAAGTCAGACAGCTCAGTAGAAACTGAAAGGAAGTATCATGACAGAATATAAGGTCCTGCTTTGTTAAAATGCATTTTAGCAGAAGCGTCTTTCCATATCTGCCACTTTTCAGCTGTCTCAGCTCTGCCTCCTCTTTGTTCACTTTCTAAACTTCATGATGTAGTTTTCACTTCTGTAAAAGCATAAAAGCCAGGACACAGGACACCTCTGTTCACCTTTTGTCTTTTATAATATAGATGTAGCCGGAGGATGATATTCAATGTAAATTGTAAGTTATTGGTCATATCACAGCATTTTAAATGGATTTAAAGTGATGTGTGTGTGTGTGTATGTGCATTTGTCTGTGCATGTATGTGCACCTTCATATAAAAGCCATAGGACTTGCAAATGGCTCCAATCTACCCCCTCAGAGGTCCCAGACTCACGCCTGAACCTGCAGAGGTCTCTGGTTCCTGCCTACTCCCTCAGGGGTCCCAGACTGACACCCAGACCTGTAGAGGTCCTGGCTCAGGTCTATTCCCGTGAAGGTCCCAGACTCACACCCAGACTCACAGGGGTCTTTGGTTCCTGCCTACATCCTTGTAGGTCCCAGACTCATGCCTAGACCCACAGAGCTCTCTGGCTCTGGCCCACTCCCTCAGCAGTTGCTCCTCTGTACCTGCTCCCGTGGAGTTCACTGTCTCAGGCCTGCTCCAGCCTAGGTTGCTGGTTCCATCCTGCTCCTGTGGAGTTCACTGCCTCAGGCCTGCTTCAGCCTAGTTTGCTGGCTCAGTCCTGTTTCCATAAATGTCCCTGGTCTGGATCTGCTCCTGCTCTCTTGGAGTTCACCATCCCAGGCCCAGGTCACTGGCTCAGTCCCAATGTTAGATTTAAAGAGATTCAAGGAAGCAATAGTCTCATATGGCATGCATTCACCTCCAAAGAATCCTCAGGCTGAAAGATGTATGTTATTTTTTATCATCTGTATTGAATATGCATAGAGCTTTGTGTGTATGTCTGTGTATGTATGTATGTATGTATGTATGTATGTACATGAGAGTGTACAAGGCAGCTCCTAGCATGGGATAAGATCTCATCATTATGCACATCTTCTCCATCACTCATTACCACTTGTTTCCTTCTATATTTACCTATTTGATATTTTCATGGGTGTATATAATGCATTTTGGCCACTTTCAGCCTCATTCTTCTCTCTCCTACTCCTCCCATTCTCCCTGAATCCCTTTTCCCAGGCAGATCCTCTCCTACTTTTTGTGACTTTTTATTGTTGTTTTGCTTTTTTTGTGGCTCACTAAGCTTAATTAGGGTTGCGTGTTATGAACATGGATTGGTTTATTTACTGGAACAAGGGCGAGTTACCAGTGGCTACATCACTGAAGCAAATGACTTCCACTCCCCCAGCAATACCTAAATGCCAGTACCTGGGAGAGGGGTGGAGCCTCATAAGCTGATGAAATGTTAATGGGCCCTTATTTATTCAGGCATGTGCAGGTAACACAGCTGCTGTAATCATGAATCCTGTTTTTTTGATGATAGTCTGAAATGAAGTGGAATCTCATATTTAATCTACATTTCCTTGATTACTAAGATGTTGTTTTAATAAGCTTTTGGCCATATGTATTCTTTTATTATTGTTTTAATTTATTCTTTGAGAGCTTTATACAATATATTTTGGTTGTATTCTTTCTTCTCCTTCAACTCCTCCTAGATCCTCCCCCACCTCCCTACCCATCCAACTTCATGTTCTTTTTCTTAAAAAACAAAAACAAAACCCACAAAAAATGTGGAGTTCATTTTGTGTTGGCCAACTACTCCTGATGATGGGGCCTGTCCTGGAGTGTGGTTAATATACCCAATGTAACTCCATTAGAAGAAAAACAAACAAACCCGTTTTTCCAGGTACTGTCAATTGAGAAAAGCTTTTTGGTTAGAGGTGGAACTTTGTGCCACTACTTTCTCGCCCCTGTGCTTGCTTGAGCCTGTGTAGGTCTTCACATTCTGTCAGAGTCTCTGGAATTCATATGTGCCCGTGCCCTGTGGTGTGTGGTAAACAGTTTCCTTGAAGTCCTCCATTATCCTTGGCTCTTCCAGTCTTCCCACCCCCTGAGATGGAGGGGATAGGTCCCTGAGGCCTGAGGGGAAGGCGTGATACAGACATCCCACTCAGGACTGAGTGCTCCAGGGTCTCGCACTCACTGCACATTGTCTAGTTCTAGGTCTCTGCATTAATGGCCATCTCTGCAAAAAGAAGCTTCTCTGTAGAGGGTTAAGCGATGCTCTGATCTATGGGGATAGTAATATGTCATTAGGAGCCGTTTTATTGATCTGTTCATTTAGTAGAATAATATTAGTAGGTTTTACCATACCTCTGTGACCTATCTAGTAGGTTTTACCATACCTCTGTGACCTATCTAGTCTCAGGTTCTTGGCCTCATTAAAGTGTCAAGATCCATCTCATGGAGCAGGCTTTAGTCTAATAGAAAAGTGGTTGGTTGCTCTCCTAACATCTATGCCATTATTAGATCAATGAGCATGGTTTGCAGACAGGTCATTGTTGTGGCTTGCAGGATTTTTGGGTACAACTTTCTTTTTGAATTGAAATGCTGTTCAGTTAATTTGCTTATATGGTGATTGGATGGTTTGATTCTTTTTAGTATTTAGTTTTGAAGTTCCTTATAAATTCTAGATCAGAATCTTAGAGGGGAGATTAAAGATGTATAGAAAACCAGGGAGGCTGGGAAGAAGGGCTTTCCTTGAAAGCATGAGGACATGAGATGAGTGTGCTCCTCAGAACCCACATGCAAAAGCTGACATGGTGGAACAGGCCTATCCTTCCAGCCCTTGGGAGGCAGAGACAGGAGACCCCTGAGACTTGTTAGCTGCCTACTTGGCAAATTCCAGGCCAGCTAGGGAGGGACCCTCCCTGAAAACTGAAGTGCTCCTCTGGCTTCCACACATGTGTGTCTTCATAAGCATGTACACGTGCACACACACACACACACACACATACACACACACACCCGGAGTGGCAAATCATGGGGGCATAGGAGGGGAAGGAATCTGTCACTCAGGACCTGGTTGAAGACTCTTGTCAGCTGAGAATCAGGAATCTGAGAACAATTGACATTTAGTTAAGCCCTTTCTATCTTCCCATTTACAGACTGTAATCCTCTGGGAATCTCAACCAAAAAGCCTCCTTTACAGTAAAGGAACATATCCTGCCCGTCCTCATCCCTACCTGCAGCCCTAGTGGCTTCCAGTTTTATCTCCTGTCCAGAGCACCCCTCCCTGGTGACTTGCCCATCTTTTTTTTTTTTTTTTTTTTTTTTTTTTTTTTTTTTTTTTTTTTTTTTTTTTTTTTGCACAGCTTATTTGGTTTATCCTGTCCTCTGGTGCCTGTTCCCTGTCCTCTCCAGAAACTCCATTCCTCTGCTGCTGTATGCAAAACTGACCTCTGCACCCTGACTCACATCAGGCTTCCTCGCAGAGCCAGCATCACGACTGTCCGCTGCTAGGCAGCCAATGTATTAAAATAGCCTCTCGTTATTTTAAGCGCTTTTTAGAGTGTGTGGAGTCTTCTTAGCAATCCTTTCAGATGTCAGTCGAGGCCCAGCAAATGGCATATGTGTTTACTGTTGAGACACTTCAGTGTGCTGCTTCTTTGAGAAGCCCACATCCATGGTCTCTAGTGTGTCTTACCTTCTTTCCAAGTTCTCTCTATAGAACTCGTGTAAAGTCTATGTTTTCAATGTCTTTTAATAAACTGCAGCTGGTCACACTGGTGCTACTGAGATTCTGCTCCATAGTGAAGAATCTGGCTCCACCAAAATTGAAGTCTCTAAGAGATTCAAAGAGCCCTTTGGGCTGCCATGGGTTTCGCTGCCGTGGGTGACAGTCTTAGAGCGGTGCCTCCATCCCTGCTGCTGCTGACAGAGCAGCTATGGTTCTGTGATGACTGACAGATACAGCCATGAATTCGCACTGATTCAGAAAAATCCCAGATTCGTATTGATCTCTCCAATCCCAGTCCAGTGTATCAGTACACATACTCTTGCTACTGTCTCCATTTTAGCTCTTTCTATAACAGAAATATATAATAAAAATATTTTTGTTATGGAATATATAAAATATATATTATACATATAAATATCCTAATATGTAATGTGTAAATATAATTAGTACATCAAAATTATAAATATATATAGTGTGGTTATAGATATATATAATATTATTATGTATAAATGTATATGTATAAATACACATATGAGAATGGATCACTTTTAACACTAAATCCAATTATTGAATCAGCCTTTTAATTCTTTCCCCCATGAACATAAACAGCTGGTCCTGATTTTGAGCACCTGTGGCACTTACCCTGTGGCATAAGCATGAGCGAGGTGGTGTAGGTGTTTGCCAGTCAGCCTGGCATCTGAAAATGTTCATGTTCCTAGAGCAAGAATGGTTAATATCCTAGTTCACAACCCTCTTCTGAGCACCGAACCTGAGTTTGGGGCTAGGTATCTCTGATGTCACTCAGCTCCAGGATTCCACGAGCCTCTGTTTCCATGCCGCCCTGATTCTTTATTCCAAACCCTGCCCTGCCTTAAGCTTCCTGGAGCCTCCGTGGCCACAGTTAGGAGCTGGGTGGAATGGGCAGCTTAACGAAGAAGGTGAACCTCAAATCAGGAGGGGAGACCTCGTACCTGCGGAAGGCCCTTGTGAATAACGTGGGAGAGGAAAAGAAAACCAAGATTCACATTCAAAAACTACAGAAAGCTTTAAGCCTCCGCTTGAGGGAGATTGACAAAGAGAAAACAGCACTGAAGAAGTTTTTGGTGAAGCTTCATAAGACAAGTGGCTATTTTCCTCAAAAGAAATTCTGGTGACAGTCGCCACCACAGGAGAAGGACTCATCTAAATCCACCTAGTCTCCATTGTCTCCATATAACCAAAGAAAGCAGTAAAATGCGACAAGAAGCAAAAATAAGACTTTAACTGAGGACACGAATGGGCTGCCTTCAGAAGAGCCCACCGATCTCTCCCACAAAGAGACTCTCTGGCTGATTACGTTTCTTCACAGCTCAAAGTGGTAACATACAATGCAGATTATTTTTTACAAGCTTTCCTTGAGACAAAAAAATAAAGCTGAGCTATTTTTAATTCTTTCTGATGTTTATCATAAAATGCATGTTATATTTGCCTGGCTCTTGTTCTTCTCTCATCTGACATCATTTTAATGATATTTCTATAGGTCCAGTAATGTAAATAAGTAACAGCTGATGCCAAAATTAAGATGAAAATAATACAGTAGTGGGAAAAACGATGTAACTGTGGGTCTGTAAGAGCAATCAGTTCAAATCTAGATGTGACATACGTTGCCACTGTCCACTCAGAAGCTGCTTTATTCAAGATGAAGATGGTGAAGACCGTCCTGATGAGTTAAGAGCGCATGTGGAAGTCCTGCTGCAGACATTCCTTTCTTGGTGGTGACGGCCCTTCCTGCAATCTTGCTTGCTTTTTTCACCGTTATTTCTGCCACTGTAGCAGAGCCAGGGGCTGTTCCTACCCCTGCTGCTAATCTCATTATCTTGACAAATCGTTATCCAGCTTGGTTTTCCAAGGCTATAATGTGAGGATGGACCAAATAACTTCCAAGCTTTAAGTTCTTTGGCACTAAGCTTCCCTGGCTCTATTTTGAAATGTATTTGCAGAATGCCAGGTAAAAGACACGGCAGTCAGAATCCATGCAAGATAAATGATGAGGGCTTGGACATACGTTTGCATGTTGCATGGTTATCTCCCGCCTTCTTGTTTGGAGAGATCTGAAAGTGTGCTGCAGCCCTGGCAGCATCTCGTTGTGTGGTTTGCCAAGCAAACATTGCCCAGCTTTCAAAAGCCCAAACTGAACCGTGTGCCTTACTTGTTTTGCTTCTGCTGTTGAACAGATCTGGAGTCCCAATCAAATTGTGTGAAAAATTTCCATTTGATAAAAGGCAAGTTGCCTAATATTTATTTAACAAGCATTTATCTATAGTAACTTAGACTTTCCAACTATGGATTGGGAATGTGTGTGTGTGTGTGTGTGTGTGTGTGTGTGTGTAAGAGGGAGCAGACAGTATGATAATGCATGTGTGCATGTGTGGGCATGTTTATTGTGGGTATGTGTGTAAGTGTGTGTGTCTGTGAGTAGAGGCAGAGGTTCATCTTGAGTGTCTTCCTTGATTATTGTTGTTGTTGTTCTTTTTCTTCTTTGGCATTTCATCCATGAGTACTATATTTTCATCATTTCCCTTTCCTGCTCCTTCCTCCAGTTACCTCCCAGGTCCCACCCACTCCTTCTCATTGCCCCACTTAATAAATCTACAACACAGTCTCTACACTGAGGCCTCAGGGAACATGATAGAAAAATAGATATATAAAACCGGGATCTCTCTATGTGACACTGCCTCTATTCTGGAACTCACTAAGTAGACTAGGCTGGCCTCTAGCTCACAAAGATCCAGCAGCCTCTGAATTCTCCTGAGTGCTGAGACTTAAGACTTGTGCCACCACACTCAGCAGTATGGCTTCTTTTTCTTTAATTATACATAATGCCTGCATGTATTAGGCTATACATGTATGTGTAAAGTTTTTTTTTAATATTTGTTTATTTATTATGTATACAATATTCTGTCTGTGTGTATGCCTGCAGGCCAGAAGAGGGCACCCCATTACAGATGGTTGTGAGCCACCATGTGGTTGCTGGGAATTGAACTCAGAACCTTTGGAAGAGCCGGCAATGCTCTTAACCTCTGAGCCATCTCTCCAGCCCCATGTGCAAAGTTTATAAATACAATATGTTGAGATTATTTAGTGTTACTCATATGTGTTTAGAGCTGACCTCTTGGGGCTGGCTAACCTCTCAGTGGGCTGGTCTGTGGAGAAGATTGATTCTCCCTCCCAAAGCAACCATTGGTTTTCTGTAGCTTTTCTTCTAGAGGTGAAGAGCCATGCATGTCGGCATGTATATTGTTATTGTCATTTCTAAGGTCTTGTTTAGGCAGCCACTTTATTGAGACTCCTTGGGTGCAGCTTCCTTTTCATATTTAGAAAGCATTGTCCAGCAACAGATACACAACACACACAAATCCCCTTGCACATCCCTGTGGCTCAAGTGTAGCAACTGTGTTGTAGACGTATCAAGTGGGCAACCCATTCAGTCCAAGTGGGCAACCCATTCAGTCCATCTCTGCCTTCCGGTCATTTGCAGCATTCTGGAGTGGTCCCCACCTGCTGCAGAAAGGCACTTGTTTGGTGAGGAGTGAGTGCTCCACTTGCCTGTGAGGACAGGGGTCAATGTTTAGAATGTGGTTAGAAATTAGTCTGCTTTTGTCGGGCAGTGGTGGCGCAGGCCTTTAATCCCAGCACTCGGGAGGCAGAGGCAGGCAGATCTCTGAGTTCGAGGCCAGCCTGGTCTACAAGAGCTAGTTCCAGGACAGGCTCTAGAAACTACAGGGAAACCCTGTCTCGAAAAACCAAAAAAAAAAAAAAAAAAAAGAAAAAAAAGAAAGAAATTAGTCTGCTTTAGTGAGGTGGCAGGAGTTGGCTCTCTTAGGGTTTATGGCCTTACCAGCATGGCTAGTGAGCATGAATCCTCTCCACTGAGTGGACCTCCAGTCCAATGAGATGTAAGTACGTACCTCAGGATGTAAGTACATACAACTCTTGCATCTTTGGGGATGCCTTGCCATTCCAGGAACTGTTTTGCCAATAGGTGCTCCAGCTAGCAGGGGTATTGCTGCTCTCCTCCCTTCTGCAGCTTGGAGAGCTCCTTCCGGTGCTGGAAGAGCAGGTCCTCCGGAGGAAGAGGCTTTCAGGTTGGTTCCAGCTTGATCCCTCCAAGTCCTTGTCTAAAATGTGTGGTGTCTTCAGCAACAGGGACTTACCTTTAATTTCTGGGGGGCAACCAAGGGCAATGTGTTGGGAGCAGTGAGACCCCAGATCCTGAATTTCTTGTAATCCCCTGATCTGAGTGCCTACAGCTGCTCTGAGCACGAGACCTTCAGGAGTTCCTGATGGCAGGAGAGTGGTTTCTGATGGGTTTGGCTGGGGCATGGCTATCTCTATACAATCTGCCCCTGAACACAATAAAGGGGGCATTCTTGGGGAATTCAAGGATGACCCGTGTCTCTGTCTCTCTGTCTGTGTGTGTCTGTGTATTTTAACCTCCTGCCCCTTGCCCGAAGCTCTGTAACTGGGTAATAGCGCACCGAACGCAGACACGGGGGTGGGGGGGGCCGCGGTGCGTGGCACAATGGAAATAACTTGTATTATTTTAGGAGTCTCTTGGACTCACTGACCAATAACCCTGGGACAGGAGGTTTCTCATGCTTGGTTTTAGTCTATGGCTCTTAGACAACACTGTCATCTCCCAACTGGTGTAACTTCATTTAAATTACACACACACACACACACACACACACACACACACAAAATCACCTACACACCCAAACACACATGCTCATATACATAGTCACTCACACACAAACATTAATGTGCATACACACACACATGCACATATCAGACATGCACACTCTCACAGACATACACTCATGCTCACATACATACACACACTTATATACACTCTCATACACATATACTCACTGTGTGTAATTTCTTTCCCATGTCTTCCCATACACAATACAGACCAGGCCTAGCCTGAGGAGTACACGGGGTAGGTTTATTTTGCCTCCTTTTCTCTATACAGTGTAAGAACAAAGCCCACGGTAAACACAACGCCTGTGTGTGTAATTTTAAGTAGACCTAAAATAATATTCTTACAGCTTTTCAGACATCCTTAGTATTATCTATCCTACCTTCCTTGCTCTCTCTCTGAGTTTCTCTCCCTCCTGTCCTAGGTAAGTCCCCTCCTCTGTTTTCCCTTCATTGAACCCTTATCCTGCTATTCCCTTTGCGAGAGCTCCCTGCCGTGGTCCCTTTTGCTGTGACTCCAGGTGTTCTACTCTAAAGGTCTGAGGCTAGGGTCCACACTGAAAGCATGCAGAGATTGTCTTTTTGGGTCAGGGTCACTTCAGAATTGTTTGTTCTGGTTCCATCCACTTACCTGGAAATACCCAGAGTGTTCAGTATCCTTAGCAATTAGGAAAATGCAAATTCAAATTCCTTTGGGTTTCATTCTGCCCCAGTCAGCATGGGGCAAATGTCAAGAAAAGAGCTGACAACTGATGTTGGTGAGGATGTGGGAGAGGGGAACCCTCATTTACTGCGGGTGGCATTGCAGACTGTGCAGCCACTAGGGAAATTGGTGTTGAAAATTGACAGAAGGCTAAAAAAATAAATCTACCATATGACCCAGCTCTGCCACTCTTTCCCATGTGCCTGAAGACCCAACATCCTACTCCACAGATATGTGCTCAGCTGTGTTTACAGTCGCTAGGAAATACAACCTAAATGTCCTTATAATGATGAATGCACATACATGTGGTGGAATTCTAGTCAGCTATGAGGTGGGCCTCTCACCGAACCTGGAGCTCACCCTTTCAGTTAGCCTGTCTGGCAAGCCCCAGGGATACCCCACCCCCACCTCCCCAACTCTGGATTACAGGTGTGTGCTTCCTCACACAGCCAACGCTGTCTGCTGGGGATAAAATTCCATAAGCTTGCATGGCCCAGCTCCTTGTTTCTTAATTCAGAAGACTGTTGTAATGTCTTCCTGTGATATCACATGTAACTCTCTCAGTGTGGCCTATAATGCTGTAGGCTCTCATGTGTAATGACACGCTTGCCACAAACTTAGATGCCCTGCTTGTCTGTTCTTAGCAATGTGTGACTTTGTGAAGAGTTTCATCATACTGGCATCATTCCTTCGGGTTCTCAGATAGGATGCCTACTGCTTTGTATCTCAATCTCCAGCAATGACAATGTGTCAGTCATCCAAAACATGGTCGAGTATGATAGAGATGATGTCAATGTAAACATAAATGTGATGTGAGGGTGAGGGTTTTGATGTAGATAAGGAAAAGATAGAATACAACATGTATGTGGCAGTTTGATAGATTACCAAGGAAAAGGATTCCCTCAAGTGGGGGTCCACACCCCAGATGAGAAATAGGCCAGGAACTGGAGGAAAGGGGCAGCAGGGAGGGTCGAGTTCTTATGTAATGCTTTTCAACAGCAGGACTGGAACACACAGTAGTTCAGGTGCTATAACAAGGTTACAGGCCAAGGGGCTTAATAACCGTATCCCTTCACTGTAATGGGGGATGGAGGTTCAAGGTCAAGGTGTGAGTATAGTGGGTTTCTCCAGAGGCTTCTCCCCTCCCAGTGACCTTGTCACCACTCGTGTGTGTGTGTGTGTGTGTGTGTGTGTGTGTGTGTGTGTGTGTGCGTGCCCCAATTTCCTCTTAAAGGGACCCAGGCCGTACTAAATTAGAGCCCACACTTAAGCCTTATTTCAATATAATTACTTTCTTAGTGACTGTTTTTGCAAACACATATTCTGAGATCCTGAGAATTGGGACATTCGTATAGGGAGCCACAGCAAGGCATTCTCATTTTGAATCCTCCGCGTCTGGGTGACAACTGCAGACTCAGCCTTTCCTCTTCCCAGAATTCTCCTGTTCTGGTTGCCCTGCCTATACTTCCTGCCTGCTTGCTCCGCTTATACTTCCTGCCTGGCTACTTGCCAGTCAGCATTTTATTACATCAATATAACTGACAAATTTTTACAGGGTACAAGACCATTATCCCACAGCTCTCCCCCTGCCTTTTTTCCAAAACAAGAACTCTAAATCTAATCTCCTTTGTTTAGCTTTTTTTCCCCAGCCCATACCCATAACAACTTTTAACCAACATTGTAAACAAAGATAAGGATCCATAATCTCTTTTTTTGGGAATGTGGGCGTATTTTTTTCAGGCTTTTTCTTGCTGATTGGGGGTGCTGATAATCTTATGGGCACCGAAAGAAAATTTAGAATTATGGTCAAGTCCTGACTGGAGTATCCTGTGAGGTTTGATCATCTCAGCCAGCAGTCTTTAGTCCATTTTGGATGTGAGCTCAGAGGAAACTCCAACAGAGGTCCTCTGAAACGCTGGATCATCTGGGCCATCTGCTCCTATCAGAGATTTTTAAGGGGTCTTCCTTGATCAAACCTGAGTTTTCTTAACCCAGAATGAATCCACAGCCTCTCATTTGCCGTGGAAACAAAAGCAAAAGTTTTTCTCCAAAGTAACCTATTTTTTGACTTAAATTTTGAAGTCTACTGTAATCTATAGTGGAGCAAGGATGAGGTTTGCGGCTGAGGACACCTCTCCACATAGCATTGCTCAGAGAGCTACTGGTCCTACCTGATGAACTGACACAGGGGCCCGAGAGTCTCCAGTTCTCATCAGGGCTCTGATGAGCCAGGAACTTTCCTGTGAGGAAGGAGGGAAAGGTGAAAATGCCAGATGGATTCTTGGCTGTGGGCGACAACATCAGAGCTCTCTGTCAATGAAAATTAAATGTTGGTTCCATCATGGTTATTAGAAATTACATCCATGTTGGAGGTCCCCTTATTTATCGTGAATTTAAATATGGAACAGCCAAACTGTGGTTGTACCACATACTTGCGTATTATCCAGACAGTATCTAGACTCAATACTGTAATGATCTGTTCTGTCTCTTTAAGAGACAAGCCACACCCACTCCCTCCCTTGTCTGCTGAGGCAGGCAGATCTTCCTTCCTGCTTGCAGTCTGAGTCTATTTCTATTTCTGTCTCTCCCTGGAAGAGGCAGTTTCTGTCTCGCTCCATTCTCCCTGCTTCTCCCCTTCCCTCCTTCTCTCCTCTCTCTCTCTCTCTCTCTCTCTCTGCTCTTCTCTCCTTCCCTTTCATAACCCACTAAATAAATATTCAACCTCACTCTGCATGGCGTGCCTATCCATGTCTCTGTCTTTTGCCTGCCACAGTGTGGCTCCCTGCCTGGGACCAGCTGCCTTTGGAGAACTGTGGAGTAGTCTCGTGCGCCATCCCTGCCTGGGACTGGCTGCTCTCCTGGACTTCTGTGCACTGCTTGCCCCACTCAGGGACATGCCTGCCACCACATGGTCCACTGCAGCCACTTGGGAAACCCGCAGCAATTTTAATTAATCCATTACAAATACTTTTTAAATCCCATTTCACTTGCCTTTGATATTCTTCCATTATTTTTGTAGTAGTGTCTGATAGTACCTGCTATATCTTCTTTGTGGCTAACCATGAGCCTTGATCTGACTCTGAAAGTTGCAAGGGCTATGCCATGGTTTTGATATGGTTTGAGGATATCTCCCAAAGGTGCATGTGCTAGGATCTTGATCTCCTGTGTAGCAATGCTGAGGTGATGGTGACTTGGTGGGGCCTAGAAGAAGAGAGGGGACTGTAGTTAGAGGCCTGATCCTCCTGAATGAGTTAATGGTCTTAAGAAAATGGGGCAGCTCTGAGGAGACTGGATTACATCCCAAGAGAGGAGGCAGTTATCAAACAAATTCAGCTTTCTTGCTCACTCTTATTTCTTCCGCTAACACATCTGCCATTCTGCACAAGCTTGATGTGGGAGGTCCTTCTGTCTATGTGTTGCTTTTATTGGTTAATGAATAAAGAAGCTGCTTCAGATGGTGGCTTAGCTGGGGGGGGGGGGACGACTAAACTGAATGCTGAGAGAAAGAAGGTGGAGTCAGTGAGACGCCATGTAGCTGCCAGAGGGGAAAGACGCAAGCTGCCACTGGAACCTTGCCCATAGGCCATGAGCCTCGTAGTAAAATATAAAATAATGGAAATGGTCTAATTCTAGATATAAGAGCTAGCTAGCTAGCAATACACTTAAGTTATTGACCAAGTGGTGATTTAATTAATACAGTTTCTGAGTGGTTATTTTGGAAGTCTGGGCAGCCAGGAATGAACAAGCGGCCTCCTCCTATTACACAAGTTCACTTCCTGCCATCAGAATCATTCAACCAAGTAAACGATAAGTTTTTGTTTGTTTGTTTTTTATCCTGTTGCTGTGACAAAACACTCTGGCCAAAGCAACTTAGGGGAGAAAAGTGTAGGCGGAGACTACCTGTTTGTTTCCCAGCTGCCCAGACCCAAATAATAACATAAAAACTGTATTAATTATAATAATGTTTGATCAATAGCTTAAGCATATCTTTAGGTAACTCTTCTATCTTAAATTAACCCATTTCTATTATTCTGTGTATTGCCACAAGGCTGTGGCCTACTGGTAAGGTTCTGGCTGGCAGCTGGTGTCTTTCTCCTTCAGCAGCTACATGGTGTCCCCCTGACTCCGCCTACTTTTTCTCTATATCTCTGTTCAGATTTCCTGCCTAGCTTTACTCTACTGTTATTCGCCGAAACAGCTTCTTTAATAACCAATGGTGATAAAACATATTCATAGCATACAGAAGGGAATCCCACATCAGAAAAAAAGGTGTTTTTTGGTTTTATTTGTTTGTTTTTTGTTTTGTTTTTGTTTTTGGCTTACAATGTCAGAATGCAGTTTGTCATTGCAGGGCAGTCAGGGTGACAGGAACTGGTTGTATTATGTCTTGAGTCAGGAACAGAGAACAATGAATTAATGCATGCATGTTTGCTGTACTCAGCTTGCCTTCTTTACTTTCCTACAGCTGAGGGGTGAGTCTGCTCACCTTGCCCATGAGTCTTCTAGTACCGCCACCCAAAGCCTCGCTGAAAGCTCTCTCCATCAGCTTGATATTACATCCAGCCCTTTAGGACATAAAGATGCTGGGGTCAGGACAATGGGATCCACTGACGTTTAGAACAGGTGGTAGCAATGGGATGGTGCCCTGAGACGGTGGATCCAGACACTGAGAGGCGGATTCAGTCCTCCAGTCTAGAATATGCTGCACACTAACAACTCACATTGCCATGTCCCGCCAGCCCATGAAGCTGAGGTCCAGCAAGTGCAGGAGAGACCTTCCCACTGCATCCGGTGATTGGCCTTTTGTTTATATTTGTGCAGCTTTGTGCTCTTGGAGATTAAAGGTCCTAATTGCTGGATATGGGAATGGTGACAATTCTTTCGAAGCCCATAGAAAATGTCCTCATTTGAATGGAACCTGTAATTACCATCTGGGGGGGGGGGCAGGTAGAGTGTCTTGAAGTCAGTGGCTCACCAGGAAAGGCGGGGGGTTACAACTACAAACAGCAAGGATGAGGATTGCTTGTTCATGGTGGGGGCAGGATGGAGGGCGCCTTTCTAGCTTGCAGCATGTGTGGTGGGGACAGTAGCTCTGTGTAGGGCGCGGTCACACTTTGCTCCATACTACGTCACGTCACTTTTCATTGAAAATCAGCAATTTTATCTGGCTCAGTTTTTCAGCTTACTGTTAGTGTGATCAATAAGAAATTTTTGTCCCCCTAAGTTTCTTGTTCATTACATAAAAGTTCTGAAAGCATACATTCTTATACAAAATAAACCATGAACAATTATGTCTTCTGATGTCATAGTGCGCTTTATAAGGTAAAAAGAATGGGGCGGAAGGGCACTAACTAGAGGCTCTGCCATGGCTTATCTGTAGCCCCGCTTTGAAACCCCTGTTGTAATTTGTCTGTAATTTCCCCTTTGGCTTTTTCCATTTGAGGAATGCTAATGTGTTAGCATGTGGGAGGGTCTGAGCTCGCTCACTGGGAAACCATCTCCAGGTTTGTTCCCCATCCACCACGGGAAACCTTACCTACAGTGTGTCTAAGGCCCCCAGGCCATTTCTGGGTCTTCTATTGTGCTGTGTGCATTGATACCAATCTTTATTTAATTATCCAAGTTTACTTTCCTTTATAACTCACAGGCCAGGTCTGTTCACTAACTCTTTTTTTTTTTTGGTTTTTCGAGACAGGGTTTCTCTGTAGCTTTGGAGCCTGTCCTGGAACTAGCTCTTGTAGACCAGATTGGTCTCGAACTCACAGAGATCCGCCTGCCTCTGCCTCCCAAGTGCTGGGATTAAAGGCGTGTGCCACCACCGCCCGGCTCTGTTCACTAACTCTTGTTACTAAGGGAGTGTCTTGTCTAGTCTTAGCTCTGTATTCTACCTGGGAACATGAAATAATGACTCTGTTCTTATAGAAAGCCTGTTTTTCTTCTGTGGCCTCCACTCTTTCTGTGACTCCCATCTTGTCTAGTCACTGGCACACCGGCTTTCATGTGTGGGCTGCTTCTGACAGTATCGCAGAGTTTGGCTTAGTAATGCTAGTGATTTGCCTAGGTTTCTAAAACACAGAAGAGTTAAATGTCTTTGGAAATTGTATATAGTTTTTGAAAAACCCTGCATATGTTATCACCTCCAGGTAGGCTTATTAGAGTTCTTTATCTTTATAGTACCAGGGCCTGAACCCAGGGCCTCATACATTAGCCAAGTGCTCTGCGGCACCCAGTGACGCCTGTCTCCAACCCTCATTTTACTTCCTTTTTTAAATATTTATTTATTATGTATACAATAGTCTGTCTGTGTGTATGCCTGCAGGCCAGAAGAGGGCACCAGACCCCATTACAAATGGTTGTGAGCCACCATGTGGTTGCTGGGAATTGAACTCAGGACCTTCGGAAGAGCAGCCGGTGCTCTTAACCTCTGAGCCATCTCTCCAGCCCCCTCATTTTACTTCTTGAGACAGTCTAAGTTGCTCAGGCTGGCCTTAAACTCACTTGGTAGACTAGGCTGACCTTTCAAAGTGGCAGAGGTCACGAGCCAGTGTCCTTGGTTTGTTTCTCACTTGGTTTGCAGAAGGAAGAAGCTCACACAGCTTTACAGGGTTCTCTGTCTCTGGGCCTCTTGCTCATCAGGTGCACCTGTGCCCACTGATGGCCATGGAAGGAAGCGTCAGGACTTGGCTTTGGAGGACTTAAGAGTGCTGTGTATCTTCCAGGGCTCCTCCTGGGGCCCAGAGCACCACACCCAAGACGCAGTGTTCACATACCTTCAGCAAGATTAACTCTTGCTAACCTTGGTACCCGAGCTTCCTGTCTCCACTAAGGCTTCCCTTACCAAAATGGCTCACAACTCCAAAGCAGGATTCCTAGAGCCGCGTGCGTTCTTGGGTAGAGCCACCAGGCCCGTCCTTGCATCACCCTAATGTCAGCGCGGACACTTTCCAAGGAGGGAACTTAACGGAGCTTCTGTGTCCTGAGGATGCTGCCCTTAAGAGGACCTGTACGTGGAACACGCCCATGAGGAGGTCCCCAGCAGAACGCCAGCATCTCTGCCGGCCTGAACCTTCCCATCATCTTTGGAACATGACAGTTATCTTCCTTGCTGGGCCGTGGTTTTTGTATCTGCTGGTTTCTATTTCTCTTTGATCCCCATCCCATTCCCTAATGCCAGCTAGGGATGGCTCAGTCCTGCTTATCCTCATCCTTAGGCCATGAGCATTGGAGAATCATGTAGATCTGGAAAGAGCTCAGTGAGGACTCTTCCACTACAGCTTCAAGGACAGACACTCTTTTTTTTCTTTGCTTTAACATAATTTCTTTATTGAATCTTTGGAAATTTCACATTTTGCTCCCCAATACCACTCACCTCCCAGTCCCTCCATATCCTCCCCTCCCACCTGCAGTGGTCCCCCAAAACAAAAATTAAAAAAAAATCAAACCAAACCAAAATAAAACAAAGAAAAAAACACACAAACAAAACAACAACTACAACAACAAAAGAACCTCTTTGCTCCTCCATCTTTCCCCCTCTCCAACACCTCTTCATCCGTCCTGGTCATCTCTGGGATCTAGACATTGTTGCTGGAGGTTTAGTGTAATAAGCAGGGTGATTTCAGATACGGGGCAAAGCAGTCTGACATTCCTGTCTTTATTCTTCAAACGTAAGGAAAAATTCCTCAAGATAGAAACATTCCCATTACATGAGTCTTAGTGGGAGGAACCTCCTGAAACTGAAGACATCTATGCGTGGATTATGTGACCGCATATCACAAAAGCACACATCTGTGCACACACACGATCCTCTGAATCGCCCTCAGGAGCAGCGGGGAAGTGCTCTCCATGGAGGCGGCTGGCACCTGCTCAGGAGCAGCAGAGGACAGATGTGAGGGACATGCTAAGGACAGAGTCAGGACTGAGCAGGCCTGCCTGTCTCCTCACCATCCTACCTGGCTCCATCCAAGCTCTCCAGTCTTCTCTTTGACAGTGAGATGCTCTCCTGACTTCCACCATGCTCCAGTTTTGGTTTTGGGGGGTGACTGTCAGCTAATTAACCCAGCCAGGGATCCTGGGCCGATCAACCCCAAAGCTATCATCTTCACTTTTTTTTTTTTTGGTACCCTTGAATTTCTGAGACGGTCTTACAGCATCTCAGTGACAGCAAAGTCTATGCATGAATGTGTGTCTACAGTACAAAACACAGCACAGGCAGGTAAAACTCTTTTAATTATATCCCGGAGAACAAGAACAACCCTGCAGCAGTCCTGACCCCATAAGCAAGCAGGTTCTCGAGCACTGCCACAGTCCACGCCATCTGGGACCAGACCCCTCAGGCACCTGGAAGCCTGGCTGAAGATGGCTACTTACTCTCCTTTGTTCCTCTGCGCAAGACAATGAAACACAAGACAGGAGAAAATACTTCACGGGCTCATTGCGATCATACAGTAGTCACCTTACCAGTTCGTTCCCCAAAGTGGACAGCATCTTTGGTAAGGAGTTTGCACACAAAGGAAGAGCATCTTCAACTGGTGGGGTCTAGCTACGCCGGACCTTGTAGCAGTATGACCTCAGGATACTTGTGCCGTTGCTTCTGGCTTCAACCCCAGCAATGCTCATGCTGTCACTCTTCACACTGGTGAATCCACTACAACGAAGGACATGCCAGGAGTTAGCCTTGGGGTAAAGGCAAATGGTTAAGCAGAAAAGCTTTTATGTGGGGATGGAGCCCAGCCTCATCTTCGCAACTCTATCTGGCTCCCGTGTTTTCTAGGCTACCCCATTCTTCAGTGGGAAGGCCGTGTCAGGTCCCACCTGGCAGTGCCATGCATCACAGTGATTCTCGTGTGGTGAGCAACATCAGGGGAAATGGCCCAGACATGCTATTGTTATACTAAGCGCATCTCTACCAGGAACCCATAGGTGGTCAAAGGCGGTGTGCCCATAAGAGCTCCCTGGCCACATGTTCTTTGTGGACCATGCACAGAGCATCTAAATTTGCAAAGTGTGGGCGATGCCAACACGGGCTGGTTTTGTGCGGCACAGGAGACAACATACAGAGCTGGAAGTCTGTCTCGTGGCTTCCTGCTTGCCAGCAGAAACAGAAGCAGGATGTCCACAGTGGCTCATCTGAGGCTGGCCTTACACTCTCGTCAACCTTTCCTTTAGGATCCTTCCTTTGAGCAGATGTAATATGCACATCTGGTCTCAGCTATTTAGGAGAGTGAGGTGGGAGGGTCACTGGATTCTGGAAGTTCAAGGCTAGCCTGGGCAACATGACAAGACTCGTTCCAAAAGAAAGAAAACCAATTGCTTTACACTTTACAGACACAGGGCAGGAGGACAGCCAATTACCTGGCCCATCTGTGAGATCCCCCAAGCAAATGATAACAGCTCTTGAGGACAGGATATGTGTTCTTCTTATTCCACACATAGACACGCAAAGACAGGTCCAAGGACGAGGTGACGACACGGTGCGGATCCTTGGGATGAAGTCAAATGAGGCATGGCTGTGGATGCCCAAGACCGGAAAGCATGCCTCGGGCAGGAGATGGTACACTCACCACCCACATGGACGTGATGGGCCTCTGGTGGTCCTGGAAGACCACCAGATGCACGCCGTTTATGGTGAACAGCACCAGCTCTGACCGGGAGGCCAGCAGGATCACTTGGGAGCCGTGGCTCTGCATGAGGTGCGGCATCATGGTGTCCGGCAGGAGGAAGCTGGCCAGCTGTTGTGCTGGGGAAAAATAAAGACACACAGCTGGCTCCTCAGGCATGGGTATGCACCTCGCCCGATGGTGCCGTGCTGCGAGAAGAACCTGGCTCTGCAGTTAGGAAAGCTCTGCTCCTGCTCCGGAGCCAATCCCAGTCAAGCAGCAGCAAAATGCTGGGGAGCTGCCACCCACACAGGAGGGGGCCATGGACATGGAATTTACACCTAAAGCCCTGGACCACACAGGGACAAACATGTGGTAAGCACCCCACCACTCAGGACACAAAATCCCACAGTAAAGCTTCTGGGATACTCTGCTTCCACCTTCCTGAGAGGGGAGAGAAGATGCCCCAGAGGGACTGTGAGAAGCCTGTTCTGAAGCACTGAACTGCAGGCTGTGGCCAGCACAGGGGCCTTACCCAGAATGCTCACTCTGTCTCTGGACTTGCTGGCCTTTAAACTGAAGGTAGTGATGACCAAATGCATGCCACTGTCATCTCTGTGCATCACGATCAGCCTGGCTGCCTCATCCGGAGCCCAGCAGGCCCTGGAACTCAGCCTGACAGGGAGGGTGGTGGAGACAGGAAGCCAGTCTTCCGACGGGTGGAGCAAGGACTCAGTGTAGAACACCTGGGGAAACAACCCTGTACGGTCACAGAGGGCGAGGGGCCCGAGAGATCCCAAAGCCCTCCAGCCCCAAGCTAGCTCCAGCCTCTAGCAGGACTGTGTTCAGCAGCTGGCTGCCCACATACCCACACCCTATATACGAGGCCTGACAGGGTGGTCAAAGTCATTTTTAGGTCCCCTTTCTATGCATCCCATGTCCTCTGCACCCAAATGCTATTCTTTAATGACCTGCTTCCCCGGCTACCACTAGCTCTTATTTCTGTGGCCTAACAGAAATTTCAGTTTAGGTCCTGGCATTCAATAAAGGCTGTACCTCTGGCAAATGACTGGACGTCTCTGCCTATGAACCAGGTCATAGTCAGGACCTTGTGACTTGCAGGACATTCCTCCTGACCACAGTGCTGGAGGCAGAGCAAAACCACACCCCACACACACATGCTATGCTGTCGTCTGGATTGGGCCTCACTGTGCACCGTTGTCTTCACACCAGAGCAACCCCCCCCCCACACACACATATCATATGCTGTCCTCTGGATTGGGCCTCCCTGCTCACCGTTGTCTTTATACCATCCTCAGCATACCATACAGCTCTTTAGGAGCATCCTGGTGGAGATGCTCAAGCCCAGATTGTTCAGAACCAACTTTGCCCTTCCCAGCAAGAGCTGGCCTTTCCAGTAAGAGAGAGGCACACTCCTGTCTGGCTACAGGGCCTGGCCCTGTAGTGATGGCCTGAGAACCTAGTCTTACAGTCTTGGGGTCCAGGCTCTCTAGTAACCTTCTGATGTTGTTGTTTACTCTTTTACTTTTTGGGGGGCCCGCCACCAAGCTCCCCAAATAAATCACATGGAGGCTTATTCTTACTTATGAATGCCTGGCCTTAGCTTAGCTTGCTTCTTGCCAGCTTTTCTTAAATTATTTCATCCATCTTTTGCTTCTTGGGCTTTTACCTTTCTCTATTTCTATATATTGTTTCTTTCCTTCTTATTCCATGTCTAGCTGGGTGGGTGTGTAGCTGTGTGACTGTGTGGCTGTGTGATTGTGTAGCTGGTGGCTATGTGGCTGGGTGGCTGTGTTGCTGTGTAGGTGTGTGGTTGTGTGACTGTGTGGCTGGGTGTCTGACCCCTTTTTTTCTTGCTCCTGAATCTCCTCTCTTCCCAGATTTCTCCTCCTACTTATTCTCTCTGCCTGCTAGTTACTCCTATCCTTTCTCCTGCCTTGCTATTGGCCATTTGGCTCTTTATTAAACCAATCAGGTGTTTTAGACAGGCAAAGAAACACAGCTTCACAGAGTTAAACAGATACAACATAAAAGAATGCAACAACACATTTTTGCATCATTAAACGAATGTTCCACAGCATAAGCAAATGTAACACATCTTAAAATACTATTCCAGAACAACCTCCAGCTGCATTAGGTTTACCAGGAACAGGGTTCACCAGGCACTGACCTTCGGGCCTACGTCTAATCCTTGTGCCAACACAAACACCCACTGTTGGTCAGGTGAGCACGTGAGGCTCACGGAGGAGTGAGGAAATGTAGCCACTTTGGAGAGCACTTGCAACTGAGGTACTGTCAGAGTGTAGAGGCTCCCTTCAGCACAGGCTACCTGGAACAGAAAGCAAGTAACAGTGGGGAGTACCACCATCTTCTGCAGGAGCTGTGCCTCCCCCCACTGAAGGGTGGGCACAGCCCATAGCAATGTGAGTCTCCTGCAGGAGCTTGGCATGTGACCCTTCCTGTCAGTGACAGTGGCAGCTTGCCTGTGTTTTACACAGAAAATTATTCCTCTCACTCTGGTGGCACTTTAAAAAGTCAAACAAAAATGTTTACTAAGTTGGGAAGAGCTGCCAGGAGTGCAAATGTTACCACAATTACTGTTGCACCGGGTGCTCCCAGCTAGACCCTATACACATGCAGGCATACATTCAGGGGATGCCTAAAATTAGAATTACTAGGTCAAAGGGTAAGCATACTTAAAATGTTTCACAAAATGAAAATAACTATCAAACTCTGGAAACTAGTTCCAAGCATACCCCCACCTAACATGTAGAAAAATAAACATTTTAAGACTTCTGGGTAAGGGGCCTGTCCTGACTGGGCTAACTGCATGTGACCTGAAGGAAGAGAGTCAGAATAGGAAGACAGCAAACTCAAAAAGGTGGTGGCACCAGCTGAGAGGGTGTAGGAAGATGAACAGCTGGCACCAAAAAGAACCAGCTCCAACCATGGCTCTGTGTGTGTGTGTGTGTGTGTGTGTGTGTGTGTGTATGCGCACACGTTTGCTCATGCCCACATGCCTATGTGCGTGTAAGCTGAAACCTCATTGAAAGTAAGCCAGGCCTCATCTGGTGACAGGGCTACCTATCTTATTCTCAGGACAAGTCCACAACCCTCACACCCAGCTGCAGGTCTGGGTGACAGCGTGATTTCCCCAGTGGATAATCAATACTGGAGAAGACTTACCACATCACTATATGATGCAGAGGGTATTGCCCAGGGGCTGTGGTTGGAGAGAACCTATTTAAAATGGTGCTGCCCTGGGGTCCTGAGAGCAGAGTAGAAACCCAAGTCAAGGAGCCTGAATTTAACCTATGACAACCCCAAGGTGAGAGCCCCTGAAGCCAGCTGTAGAGGCTTCAGGAAGGACAGACACTGTTAAGCTAGAAAACAGGAGCATCAGGAAGCTCAGTGTAGGCACTAAAGTACGTGGTGAAAGTCAGCCCCATCCCTGACAGTCAGGAGCCAAGTTCCTCATAAAAATCTGGTAAGAATGGAGGTGTGAAGAAAAGCTGCAGGTAGAAGAAAGACTTTGGCACACAAGAAAGCAAGGCCATGTGGCCACAAAACCATAAGAACTCCACACAGCAGGTCTCCACCACCACAGGAGAGGCTACAGAGACAGGCTGAGGCCGTGCAGAAGTCTGAAGGGCAGAGGAGCCTGCATTCCACGTGGTGGGCAAGGAGGAGCCAGAAAGGCAGGGTCTGCTATGAAGCGGGATCCAGACTCCTCCCACCATCATGGCTTTAACCAAGAGGTGGTTAGGCCCTGAGGGGCTCCTGAGAGCAGGGTCACTCACCATCAGGAAGGGGCCCTCTGGGTGACCACAGGCCTCCATGGAAGAACAGGAGGTTGGTAGGCGGAACGAGGCCCACTCAGACCCCGTTTCTGCTTTCCACCCGGTGATCAAACCCTGTGTGTCCACCGTGACAACCAGCTGCAGCCGAGGATAGGCCACCAAACTCACCAGAGGAGCAGGCTGCACAGGGCTGGACCAGATCTCTGTGCCCTGGCGACAACAAAGTTAACATAACTGACTGATACAGGGGCCCCCGTCGATTTCACAGACACATATTTCATCAGTCAGCACAGGTTTACCCGAGCCGACTACACCAGGCTCCACAGCACACACGGAGCACGGGTGAAAAGGCCGTCATGGACCTGGGAATGGCCCTAGGATCACCTAAGAAACAAACCTCTGTGGTGCGTGAGGGTTTTCCTAGATTAGGTTAACTGAGCTGATACCATTTGATGAACTGAGGTCCTGGGCTGCTCTCAAGGATCTGGCACCCTCTTCTGACCTCCATGACCTCACAGAGCAAACCTTCAAAAACTGCTTAAGAAATCCTGTATCTGGATGTGGAAGGATGCACATTATAAAAACAAGCATTTAAAAAAAAAAAAAAAAAAAAAAAAAAGGCATGGTATCTCAGGCCTGTGAGCTACAGGGCAAAATCCAGCCTGGTATCAAAAGCCAAAGAAAAAGGCAGGAGAAAGGCCAAATCGTTAACACTGTTAACTTGAAGGACTTAAGAAAAGGACAGAAACTGTTTGCAATTTAAATAACTAGGTTTCTGTTGTTTATTTAAAGTAAAGTGGCTTTAACTTCTACTCTAAGACTAGGAATTGAACCCCAAGCCACATATATGACCAGGAAAACGCTGTCCCACTAAGCCAAAGTTCCAGCCTGCCACTTTTGTCTCAGGAGCTTTTAAGGCAGAAAAACACACAAAGAAGCTGGCTGTGGGTCACACTCTCAGAGAGCCTCCAGAGAGAACTTGCAAATACTGTGCTACCTGAAAGCAAGTTTCAGTGCAACACAGCACCAGCAGTAACAACTGAATCTTTAAGGAACAAATTATAGCTGCTCGTGAATGTTACGAAGGTTGGGAAGCCAGGCCAAATGGCGGGAAGGGCTGCTGGCCGTCTGAGGTGTCCCATACTGCAAACAATGGAATGCTAATTTAAGGTCTGGTACACCATGACCTGCCTGCAGCCACACAGACCACTGCGCATTTCTGTATCTGGTTTAAGAACAGAGTATCTAAGGAAACCACGTATTACTGGAGTATGCTACTCTCACGTGTTTACGCATCGTCCGTGGCTCCTTTCCTGCCACAGCTGCAGAGTTAAGGAGTCATGAAAGAGATTCTGGCCTAAGAAAGCCAAGTGTTTACCATCCGGTTGTTTAAAGAAAGCACTGCTGGCCTGTGCAGCAAACGTACTCTGTTTTCTTTTGGAAAACCCAAACTAAGGAAAGCCCAACCCTCAAATTCTTTTAAAATTACTCACTTGGTCATTAGTGTGTGTGTGTGTGTGTGTGTGTGTGTGTCTGTGTCTGTGTGTGCACACGCATGAGCAGAAGGAGCAGCCTGTAAGTTCTAGGCTAGCCTGGGCTACAGAGTGAGATCCTGTCTCAAAAAACCAAACCAAAACTCTAAAAGTCTTCACTTTTTACATCTGCATAAGCACTAGCAAAGTTTAAAACTCTAGGCAGGCTGTCCAGTTTGGTGTGCACACATATGGGATGACAAAAAGCTTGTAGACCGTCTGGGGGTGCAGCCTGAGCTCCAGCACTGAGGCCCCTGACTGAGTGGCTTGAAGGGAATGTGAGGAACGACAAAACAGCTGTCATCCCAGGCACAGGGCACAACAGCCCCTGCCACCACTGGCAAAGTCTGGTTCCAAGAGGAAGCCAAGCATGTGTCACATGAGCTAGGTTACTCTCAAGTTTCAAAAGCCCCCGCACAATGCTTATTATCAGTATGTCCCTACTGGTGACAGCTGATGGCAGAGCTCAGATTTCTCTTCTGCAAAACTGGGCTCCTACTCTGCATTAAGATAATCAAACCCAGTAGGGATCCTTCCCTCCCCAGAGAGCAGTTCACCTCACGCAGATCCCAGGCACGCACGGTACAGTCTGAAGACACGGTGCAAACCACGGACCTTGTCCTCTCATCAAAGCGGTACTCATGGGGTGAGATGTAGGCCAGCTGATCTATCTTTCCTGGAAGAGAACACACGCATAGACAGACTCAGATCTGATACACAACTGATCCTCTTCTCCAGTGCCAGGAACACAATGAGTGCTTGCTGAGGGTACACGAAAGAGACAGGGAGTAGCCCAGACCCATGCAAGCTGATGGGTGAGACCTCCTGGGAGCAGAACCCAGTTATAACTAGAGGTCTGGCTTATTCTATTTGAGTTTTTCTGTCTGCTCTGAAAAGGAGCTAAAAGCTCATTCCCTCCTCCCATGACACAGCACAGATGATACAGTGCCCAGCAAGACCCACATTTTATCAAGTAGCACTTGCCAAGCCAGTAGCTGAGACGCCAAGATCCTTGAGATTTGGCCGGAAAGAGGGTGGGCAGTGGGAGTGGACATAGCTACTATATGCCAGTTCATACCTGTGTGCCCAGAAATAGCTTTGCAGGTGAAGTCCTGTGGCCGCCCAGATGCCACACGGAACTCCAGCTCAGAGCGGCAGCAGTAGTACTGCCTCCACGTCTGTGTGCCCACGACCACTGGGAAGGCTTTGCAGGAGGCCCAGCGTCTCAGACACAGCTGCCTGAAACACAGATGCAAGCTTAGGCAGGGCACAGCAGTCCGGTTTCCGACGCCAGGAGACGTGGTTTTGAATTCTGGTCTTACCTCTGTCTGGGTTTGAAACCCTGGATAACTCACTGTCCCTAAGGAGTCCTCAACTCTCCTCTGTCACACAGGGGCAGAGCTAACAGGAAATGAGTGGTGGCAGGCCAACCATGCCGTAGTTTTCATATGACAAACTGCCCTTCACGGCGGCCCGCTGGAGAAGGTGCGCACCTCCACTCTGCATTAGATAACATAAATCCTTACGTCTGGCTGACGTCATTAGCCATTCGGCTTCCTCATTACTGTTTGCATGTGTATCTCCTTCCAAGGTCTTACTGTCAACATATCTGTCTTTTGATTCAAAGTGTGTCTCGGAGATGGGGACACACCCAGCTGTAGAGTGCTTGCCAAGCATGCACACTGGTACTCACTGCATTTGATCCCCAAATCATGTAACAGAAACAAAGAAAGCTAAGTGCATCTCATGCATGCAGCATGACGTCGGACTATTTTTCTTTGTCAGTTCTGTCGCTCTGCCTTTTCATTGGGCTGTATATCATATCTTTGCTGTTTTAATGCTTCCTTGTTGTACGCCTTCCGCCCTCTATTTCATTACTATCATATTTTGTGTTAAGTATGGTCAAATGTACTGTTTCAATTTCTCTGTCACTTCTTGCACCATAGTTTTGGTTCCTTTTTAGTGCTTTCCTTAAAGATTCTAACTTGGATTCTGATACACCAGCAGCTGCACCAGTCAGTTCATCCATTCGGACAATTTCTCTGAGTCACATACTTGGCAAGTCCTGCCTTTCCCTAAATGAACTACACCTGCTTAAAAGTCAGCTTTTCAAAGAGTAGACAGAAGAATGGATTCCAACGAAAGTCCACCTCAGGACTGACTGAGCTTGTCTTGCTAATCAATATGAGTTATAAAAGCTAAGAAAAAGCAACAAAAAGAAGTGTTCTAAGATGCTGAGGACGGAAGACGCTAAGAAAGCCTTGAGATGACCAAGAATTCCAGGTGTTAGTTATCCTACATAAGAGCAAAGCCTCCCTCCCCGTCCTGAGGAAGCGTCACATCTGAGCAGCTGTTCTCCATTAAGGGTGGAAACTCTAACTCCGACCTGACTGCCAAGCTGTGGGCGCCATGTTCAGCCAGAGGCAGAAAAGGTCCAGGCCTGCATTGTGCCATTCCCCTCCCTGTTAGTTTTATATTAGTATAAAAGATAACAGGTTCCAAAGAAGCAAATGTAATGTTTTAAATATTTCTGATTTATACAATCTTAGATTCTTCTGCTGTTGTACCATGACAAGTAATCCGAGTTGGGCACAGTGGCACAGGCTTGGAATTCCAGCACTCAGGAGGGTTAGGCAGGAAGATTACAAACTCAAGGCTAGCCTAGGCTACAAAGTATAAGGCCATCCTGGCTATGACATGGATCCATTTATTCATTTGTTTGTCTTAAGTACTTGGACTCTGCTGATAGAAACTGTGGGAAATGAATCTAGCTGGTTGAGTTTGGCAATCCTGCCAATACACAGTCTTACACTATTAACCATAGAGGATTCCTCATGGCTAAGGACCAGGGATATAAACCTTTCTCTGTCCTCAACATAGGCAGAAGTGAACACAGCACTTGGAAACCATGTCCAGTGAGCATCTCTCCTTTGCAGGACCACCCTTGGCTCTTCCTTCACTCACCTCCACAGTTCCTGGGTCATTGAGACCTCATTCCAGACCTAGGATAAGGACAGGAAGAGACAGTATCTGGTCAGTCAATAACTATTAAGCACCTGGCTTGCCAAACCCAATGGAGGGGACAAAAACCAAAACCAATCCAGTTTCCGCATTCAACACAGCTCAACCTGGTGCATTAAAAGCAACAGACAATTAAAAACCACCAAATGATGAAAACGAAGACTCAGTGGGGTTCATGAGTCAGAGCCCAGGGGCTCAGAGAGACAGTGACTAATCAAAGAGTGGCTGTTGTTCTAAAGCAATGTAAGGAAACACACTGGATATGCAAATGACTCATGAACATGGAAGGATAGTTTCCTAAGCTGCCTCAGTTAGAGCATGAGGTTTGGTTGCAGAAGAACTGGGAAATATTGCTGGCTAGGTGACATTTACCAACTCCCAACAGTCTCCAGGCAAAAATACTGAGAAGAAGCTACTTGAGCATTTTGACTGGGGGAGGAGCAAGGTCAAGCTGTGTGTAAGCAAGTTCTCCCTGCTTGCTGTGAGGACGGGAAAGGGTTTCAGAGCTGCAGCAACGGGGATGCCTTAGAGTTGCCAAGATGGTCCGATGGGAACAGTCTTCCAGGGCGGGTACTAACCAAGCCCTGTTCTCACTTCTTTCTGCAGAGCTATCTGCAAGATGCTTAGGATGCCTGAGTGTGCTGTTCAGGACTGTAATCTTAGCACTTGGGAGGTGGAGGCAGGATGGTAAGTTTAAGGTCATCCTCTGCTGCACAGCTAGTTCAAGGCCAGCCTGAACTGTGAGACTCCAATTCAAAAAAAAAAAAAAAGAAAAGAAAAAAAGAAAAAAAAAAGCATCTTTTTATTCAGTAATGATGTTGTAATTTTGCAAAACCAAACCAAGCAAAGATCTACGCATCTTCCCATTCAAAGCCAGCTAGCTGGGTGGGTTCTCCATTCTCAAACAGAGACTGTAATGTGAGCTGTTCTCTACTAACAAATGCTAACCATCTTTAAGGATCCTTCTGTTAGACTCATTGATATTTCTGACCTCCTTTAACTTATGGGTAGATGAGAACCAGGAAAAGTTAGCAATACCAAAGGGCAGAAGGAACTTTTCTTTCAAACTCGGCCTCCTATGCAAAAACAGCTGGGGACTCACCTTGGCCCCGTCATCACCTCAGAGAGGTCCCTTCCTGATGAGCACACACATGGGAGAGGAACTCAGTCGTTTCCCACATCTACTTAAAGTTATCCTCAGCGACTTGGAACTGTGAGGTGCTCTCTGGCTGAGACCTGCCTGGGAGAGGTGAGGACCCCCTGTCTTCCTTCCCCACCAGAGACCTTGTGTTGGCAAATGAGTACCTTTGCTTGTGTTTTAGGGTTTTTTTTTTGGTTGTTGTTTTTTCGAGACAGGGTTTCCCTGTAGTTTCTAGAGCCTGTCCTGGAACTAGCTCTTGTAGACCAGGCTGGCCTCGAACTCAGAGATCCGCCTGCCTCTGCCTCTGCCTCCCGAGTGCTGGGATTAAAGGTGTGCGCCACTGCCGCCCGGCCTGTGTTTTAGTTTTAAATGTAGCTTTGGGCCACATCAGTTCCATATAGGAAACCAAATTTACCCCAGTGTTTCACAGACACTGCCAGGTCCTTTAGCCGGCTGTGGCCCTAGGGTTCACCCTGCGCCCGTTGTTTTCAGTGGCACCTGAGACTAAAGGGTAGATGAGTCATGGAATAAAAATGGGAGACAAGACTTTAAAAAATAACTTAAAATAAAGGTGAAAGTGGCCTCATGTGTAATGTGCTAAATTAACCCATTTTCAGAGGAAGAGATCATATATTCCTCATTATGTATCACATTAACCCCTGTGAGCGAGAATAAGATTCACCACCACAATTATTGAGCCAAATCCGAAGTAAGCTTTATCAAATACTGGTCAGAATGATGGACACAGGCCAGGCCCATATCTGGAATTTCCAGTGAATGGCACCATATTACATTAGATGGAGGTTTAAAAAGGCAAAAACCCACAAGGCAACGTACTTGTGCCTTTGTCTAAATAGGAGCACACATACATCCTGACGTACTTCCTGCTTATGTACCTGTGGTCAAGCACATCCTGTGCAGTTGGGACAACCAACCTGTCTACTTAAGTGAAGACGGTGGCTTGTTATCAGGAACAACCCCCAGCATTCCAGGGAGTTACCTGTCCGTGGGCAAGTGGGGCTCACAGGCTAGAGGCATTTTTGTTTTATAGATCTCCCAAGCACAGTAATTTTAACTGAAAACATAACTTCAGCTGTCACAATTGATAAGCCAAGATGTTAAACAGATGCAGTAGGCAGGCAGTCATGGCCTCTATTTTCTCTCTAGGGTTGTGGCAGGGACAAAGTGTAGAAGACAAGACTTACAAACCGTGGCAATGTGAGGTAAGTTCTCAGGCTCACAGTCTTGACAACAGATCCAGAGGAAAAAGATGCAGGCCCTCAGAAGTATCACAGTGTAGCAAAGAGAAGTGGCCAGAGATACTGTCAGACTAAAGCAGCTTTAAAAGCTAACAGTGACAGACAGGCCCCTCCCTCAGCTGGTGGAGCGCATGGCCAGCTCAAGGCCCTAGGTGCATCCCCCAGAACCACAACGGAGAAAACAAAACTAGGCGATGTCTATCCACACACTGAGACCTGGGGCCTTCAGCTTCACTGCCAGATGTCAACTCTGGGTCCTTTGACGATGTCTGGAGGGTCGCACACTGGCACTTTCAAGATTTTGGCTAAGTTGACCAGATTGGGAGGAACAGAATTGGTAACTTTCTGTGGGTAAAGGTTTTAAAACTGAGCAGGTTTGAAACTGAAAATCTAAGTGCTCTGTTCAAGCAAGGATGCATCTAACCTTACGAACACTGACTTAATTGAAGAGGCTATAATTTCAAGGTATGCATTGGGTACTTGGGATAGACACTGAAGAGATTTTAGCGTCTTTTCTGTCACAGTTCAGTAATGAATCTGGCAGGGAAAAACAAGTACCTTACATTAATAGTGATTTCGTCGCCTTTGTACTGAGTCCATAAGAAGAAGCACACAGCCAGGCACGGAGGACGGGGCAGATGACAAGCAGGGCAGGGGCGCGGTCAAGAAGGCAAAGGGTTAAGCACCGGACAAGGGAGCCATGGCAAAGCCAATCCCTGGAGGGGATGCTCCGGCGGCCCCGGGCCTGCGGAGCGCGGCGGTGGTGTGACTCCGCCGGACCTCACCTTGTTCACCTGAGCAGCACACAGCAGGTCGCGGGCCTCCAGGAAGGAGAAGACGTGCAGCAGCTCATGCAGGCCAAGTTGTGGCGCCATCCTGCTCGCCGAGCCCCAGAGCCGCTGGCTCGCTTCCGCCACTGTTAGATAAACCCGCCCACATGCGGAACTTGTGTCGATTACTTCCTCTCCCGAGCTCGCCTTTCCCCGATAGATCTTGCTGTGGTCCAGACAACACTTGGCCACTGATCTTTTTTTTTTTTTTTTTTTTTTTTTTTTTTTTTTTTTTTTTTTTTTGCTTTATAAATAATACCATAATACCATTCAAAATTTCCACCTCCTCCCCTCCTTCCATTTCCCCCGTTCCCCCCTCCCCTCCTGTCCTAAGAGAGGGCAGGATACCCTGCCCCGTGGGAGGTCCAAGGCCCTCCCCCCTCCATCCAGGCCTAGGAAGGTGTGCATCCAAACGGACTAGGATCCCAAAAAGCCAGTACATGAAGTAGAATCAAATCCCAGTGCCATTATCATTGGTTTCTCAGTCAGCCCCCATTGTCAGCCACATTCAGAGAGTCCGGTTTGATCACATGCTCCTTTAGTTTCAGTCCAGCTGGCCTTGGTGAGCTCCCATTAGATCAGTCACACTGTCTCAGTGGGTGGGCCAATCCCTCGCGGTCCTGACTTTCTTACTCATCTTCTCCCTCCTTCTGCTCTTCAACTGGACCTTGGGAGCTCAGTCCAGTGCTCCAATGTGGGTCTCTGTCTCTATCTCCATCCATCATCAAATGAAGGTTCTATGGTGATATTCAAGATATTCATCAGGGTGGCTATGGGACAAGGCCAGTTCAGGTACCCTCTCCTCTACTGCCCAAGGACCTAGCTGGGGACATTCCCGTGGATACCTGGGAACAATGCTGCTGTGAACATAGTTGAACAAACGCTTTTGTAGTATGACTGGGCATCTCTTGGGTATATTCCCAAGAGTGATATTGCTGGATCCTGAGGTAGGTTGACTCCAAGTTTCCTGAGAAACCGCCACACTGATTTCCAAAGTGGTTGTACAAGTTTGCATTCCCACCAGCAATGGATGAGTGTTCCCCTTACTCCACATCCTTTCCAGCATAGGTTATCATTGGTGTTCTTGATTTTTTAGCCATTCTGACAGGTGTAAGATGGTATCTCAAAGTTGTTTTGATTTGCATTTCCCTGATAGCTAAGGAAGTTGAACATGACCATTTAAACTTTTTCTGTTGAGAATTCTCTGTTCAGTTCAGTACCCCATTTTTTAATTGGGTTATTTAGAATTTTAATGTCTAGTTTCTTGAGTTCTTTATATATTCTGGAGATCAGGCCTTTGTGTGATGCAGGGTTGGTGAAGGTCTTCTCCCATTCAGTAGGCTGCCTTTTTGTCTTAATGACAGTGTCCTTTGCTTTACAGAAGCTTCTCAGTTTCAGGAGGTCCCATTTATTCATTGTTGCTCTTATTGTCTATGCTACTGGGGTTATACGTCGGAAGTGGTCTCCTGTGCCCATGAGTTGCAGACTACTTCCCATTTTCTCTTCTATCAGGTCCATTGTGGTCAGATTTATATTGAGGTCTTTAATCCATTTGGACTTGAGTTTTGTGCATGGCGATAGATATGGATCTATTTTCATTCTTCTACAGGTTGACATCCAGTTATGCCAGCATCATTTGTTAAAGATGCTTTCTTTCTTCCATTGTATAATTTTAGCTCCTTTGTCGAAAATCAGGTGTTCATAGGTTTGTGGATTAATATCCAGGTCTTCAATTCGATTCTATTGGTCAGTGTCTCTGTTTTTATGCCAATACCAAGCTGTTTTCATTACTGTAGCTCTGTAATAGAGTTTGAATTTAGGGATGGTAATGCCTCCGGAAGTACATTTATTGTATAGGATTGTTTTGGGCTATCCTGGGTTCTTTGCTTTTCCATATGAAGTTGACTATTTTTCTCTCAAGGTCTGTGAAAATTTTTTTTGGGATTTTGATGGGGATTGCATTGAATCTATAGATTGCCTTTGGCAGAATTGCCATTTTTACTATGTTGATCCTACCAATCCAAGAGCATGGGAGATCCTTCCATTTTCTGGTATCCTCTTCAATTTCTTTCTTCACAGACTTAAAGTTCTTGTCAAATAGATCTTTCACTTTCTTGGTTAGTGTTACCACAAGATACTTTATGCTATTTGTGGCTATTGTAAAAGGTGATGTTTCTCTGATTTCCCTCTCTGCTTCTTTATTTTGTGTATAGGAGGGCTACTGATTTTTTTGAGTTGATCTTGTATCCTGCCACATTACTGAAGGTATTTATGAGCTGTAGGAGTTCTTTGGTAGAGTTTTGGGGGTCACTTATGTACGCTATCATATCATCTTCAAATAATGAAAGTTTGACTTCTTCCTTTCCAATTCAAATCATCTTGGTCACCTTATGTTGTCTTATTGCTATTGCTAGAACTTCAAGCACTATATTGAAGAGGTATGGAGAGAGTGGACAGCCTTATCTCGTTCCTGATTTTAGTGGAATGGCTTTAAGTTTCTCTCCATTTAATTTGATGTTAGCTGTTGGCTTGCTGTATATTGCTTTTATTATATTTAGGTATGAACCTTGTATCTCTAACCTCTCCAAGACTTTTATCATAAAGGGTGTTGAATTGTGTCAAATGCTTTTTCAGCATCTAATGAAATGATCATATGTTTTTTTCTTTAAGTTTATTTATATGATGGATTACATTGATAGATTTTCATATGTTGAACCAGCCCTGCATTTCTGGGATGAAGCCTACTTGATCATAATGGATTTTTTTTATGTGTTCTTGGATTCAGTTTGCCAGTATTTTATTGAGAATTTTTGCGTCGATGTTCATGAGTGAGATTGGTCTGTAATTCTCTTTCTTGGTTGAGTCTTTGTGTGGTTTTGGTATCAGGGTAACTGCAGCTTCATAAAAAGAGTTTGGCATTGACTCTTCTGTTTTTATTATGTGAAATACATTAAGGAGTATAGGTATTAGCTCTTCTTGGAAGTTCTGGTAGGATTCTGCATTAAAACCATCTATCTGGTCCTGGGCTTTTTTTTGGGGGGGGGTTTGATGACAGTTTCTATTTCCTCACGACTTATGGGTCTATTTAAATTATTCACCTGGTCTTGATTTAATTTTGGTATATGGTACTTATCTAAAAACAAGTTCATTTCTTTTACATTTCCAACTTTTTGGCATATAGGCCTTTGTTGTAAGACCTAATGATTCTCTGAATTTCCTCTGTGTCTGTGGTTATGTCCCCCTTTTCATTTTTGATCTTGTTAATTTGCGTGTCCTCTCTCTGCCGTTTGATTAGTTTGGATAGGGTTTTGTCAATCTTGTTGATTTTCTCTAAGAACCAGCTTTTTGTTTCATTGATTATTTGGATTGTTTTCTGTGTTTCTATTTTGTTGATTTCAGCCCCCAGTTTCATTATTTCCAGTCTTCTACTCCTCCTAGGTGAGTCTGCTTCTTTTTTTTCTAGAGCTTTCAGGTGTGCTGTTAAGTCTCTGATGTGAGCTTTCTCAGTTTTCTTTATGTGGGCACTTAGTGCAATGAACTTTCCTCTTAGAACTGCTTTCCTAGTGCTAAGAGGATTAAAGGCATGCACCACCACTGCCCAGGTTATACAGCAGAAACTTAGCTGGATTTTCTGGGGCATGTCCTCTGTGCTCTCTGATAGTGGTGGCTACTGCTTGGGTCTCCAGGAGACCTTCCTCTACAGAATCTAAAACCATGAAGTTCAGTGATGCATGTGGCCAGTTTCCATCTCTACCCATGGCTCAAGGACATCCACAGTTTTCTCAGGCCCAGCCTTTACACCACCAACTTGTGACACTAAGCCTGGCAGGTGTGACAGAGGTCCAGACACTGGACAACTTCCCAAACTCTACAGCAAACCAAACACTTTGTTCATCCACAAGTAGGGTCTGTGTAAAGCATGTTCCACCATTGAGACGAGGATATGGGCATCCCCACCACCACCACCACTTCAAACCCTGGCAGCAGGGCAGGATCTGAAGTGGAAAGACACCAATGTCTTAGACTCTAGTGTCCAAAACCAGCAGGCAAGCATTAGCCGGCCCACTCACAAGTTTCCCAGGGGCACCCCCACCCCCCACACTGAAGCTGTCAGGTCAACCTCCATCCTTCCTGAGCATTGTCAGTTGCTCCAGCACCATGAAGAGACACAGAATAAAGATAAGGTGACTAAGGAGAGAGGCAAGGCTCCCCCTTCATGGGGACACAGCTGTGGGGACATTTCCCAGCCAACAATCCTTACCAGTCCAAGAACAAGCCTGAACTCCCTCAGCCTGCCCAGCCCTCCATCCTCGACTCCAAAAGCTGCAAGCTGAGCCAGATGGGGTCTGTGCCTTTAGCGATACCTTTAAAGAAGCCAGCAATATGTGACATACACGACCCCATCAAGGAGGACCTTGGTTTAAGGGCCAATGGCTTTCCTTGCACATCAAGCAGCAGCCCTGGGAAAGGCCTGGAACCCAGAAAGCCTTCACTGAGGACAGATCAGCAGTCCTATGTGAACACCACCCAGGACCTTCCCTTCCTTGACCCAAAGACTCAAATGAAGCTGGAATCAAACATCATGCAGCTTCCAGTGAAACACAGATAGAGACCATATCTACAGACTCTGAGTCAGGGGATCTCACCCCACTGGGGATTCCAGCCTCATCCCTTCCCGAGCCTGTATATCCCTCCTCACCCTCCTGTGTTTCTAAGGCTGAATACTATTCACAGCTGCCATGATCTTGGACAAATTGTATCACCAAGATCCGGGAGGGACAAGGGTAGAAACTGTGTCAACTGCCAGGCTGCGGAGTCCTCTGTTTGTACATTCACCTTCACAGGTACAATTATCACATGTATTTTTAAATTGATTTTATTGAGCTCTACATTTTTCTCTGCTCCTCTCCCTGCCTTTCCCCTCCTTTTCAACTCTCTCCCAAGGTCCAGATGCTCCCAATTTACTTAGGAGATCTTGTCGTTTCTACTTTCCATGTAGATTAGATTCATGTATGTCTCTCTTAGGATCCTCTTTGTTGTCTAGGTTCTCTGGGATTGTGATTTGTAGGCTGTTTTTCTTTGCTTTATGTTTAAAAACTGCTTCCTGCTTTTTGTTGGGTGAAGTAATTTTGGGGGTGTTTACAACGACCTTTTGGGGGGATCTTGATCCATCAAACCACATTAGTCTAGAAGGATTCCACAGGTTCTCATCTTCTGTGGAAACAAAAGCAGAACCTCTTTTCCAAATCAACATATCCTTAGACTCAAATTCTGAAGTCAAGATATCTTTTATCTTTATGGACTGTTGGTTTAACTTAGCAGTCCATACAATGAAATGTCTTGCATTAAGTAGCTCTTTAACAGTCAAAATAATCAAAGAAAACACAATAATATACATAAGCCAGATTCTCTGTGTATATTACATCTTTATGTGGCTTATTTGTTTTTACTCTATTACTTTGTAATATTTATTTTTTATCTTTACTCCTTTAATCTATTATTGTCTGTACTCTGCCTCTTTAAAGACTTTGCTTTATTTTTAAAAACCATTTATTTCCTTTTATAACTCTCTATACTCTTTTTCTTCTCTTTCCCAAGCCTACGTACAATTTTTAAATATAGTGTGACCCATTTAGAGTTTTCTTAAAATCTGAATCTGTCTTTAATGTGTATCTGTAATTATTTACTGTTCAGGAGCACTTCTGAAAATGCTAAGCGCTTCTTAAAAACCTAAGCAGCATCATTGCTAGAGGTAATACGGCCTTTTCTGCTTGCTCTGCCAAGTCCAACATGGCAGAAGTCCATTAGTGCCTGAGACTGCCAGGAGGTAGCCATCCTTACCCCACCTTAACTCTGATAACCAGTTGGCTCATGCTTCCACCAAGTAACTTGCAGCATGCTGCCCCAAAGCCCCATTTAAATGTCCGACTTTCTGAAAGAGCCAGAGAGCACACAGGCAGCACAGTCCAGAAAATGACCATTTCAAAGTTGTGAGGCTTTTTTTTTCTGCTACCACTGAATCAGGAAAACCTCTCTTAAAGCAGCTGCAGCAGCTGTCAGCAAGCAGAGCCCATCTGGAAAAAAATGCGGCTAAATTTTGTTTTTTAGTGTCTAGAATTTCTTTCCAAGCCCTTTAAGGTTTTACATGGATTTTGTTGACCATGTTGGAGTGCCAATTTGTAGTAAGGAGGCTGCTTGTTTGTTTCCCAGCTGCCTAGACTTCTGAAATAATTACACAGAAACTGTATTCATCAAATCACTGCTTGGCCCATTAGCTCTAGCTTTTTATTTGCTAACTCTTACATCCTTTTTATTTTTTATTTTTATTTATTTATTTGTTTGTTTGTTTATTTGTTTATTTTTGTTTTTTTTTTGATACAGGGTTTCTCTGTAGCTTTGGAGCCTGTCCTGGAATTAGTTCTTGTAGATCAGACTGGACTCAAACTCACAGAGATACACCTGCCTCTGCCTCTGCCTCCCAAGTGCTGGGATTAAAGGCATTGCCACCACCACCCAGCTAACTCTTACATCTTAATTTAACCCATCTACATTAATCTGTGCATCACCATGAGGTTGTGGCTTACCAGCAAAGTTTCAGCATGTCTGTCTCCAGCAGTGGTTCTATGGCTTCTAACTCCTCTGCCTCCTTTCTTCCAGCATTCAGTTTAGTTTTCCCCACCTAGCTAAGTTCTGCCCTGCTATAGGTCCAAAGCAGTCCTTTATTAACTGATGGTATCCACATCATACAGAGGGGAATCTCACATCACTTACCTTTACACCCTTCCCAATACCCACTAAATAAACTCTATACCCAAGCTCTCTCCACATGGTGTATCTGTCTGTCTCCCACTAGCCGTGGTCTCCCACCTGCCAGGGGACCTGCCAGGGTCGCACCAGCATGAATCATAACATACACTTTCTCTAGTATTTTCCCCCTACAGTTCTGTTGAACTAACTTGGTGAGAAATGTGTTAGCGTAAATGAGTATTTTTCTGCATAGAATGTTCCCCACCATATTGGGTTTCATGGTCTGAGTCAATGAGAATGACTGACCATGTCTCTTCCTCTTTGTGTGGTAGCCTTTAGCTGACCAGCTGGACCTCTTTCCACCCACGTACTAAATTCCCCAGGTTTCCAGAGGACCTAGCTAGTTGTTTCCAGTTTCGCCTTCGAGGAGCAGCTTTGAGATGACATGTCTCAGGAGGATTCTAGGCATCACACAAAGAGATAGGCTGTGCAAGAATGACATTAAGAAGCATTTTCATCTACAAAAGAAAGTAAACTACAGGATACAGCAAGGGTGCTTGAGATACATCGGCCATGTTATGAGAATGAATGACAGCAGATACCTGAAGATAGCACTGCTTGGAGGAGTGCATGGGATAAGATGAAGAGGAAGGCCCCCAAATGCTGGATAGACAGCACACAGAAAGACTGTGGAACCTGGAGTATGAAAATAACACAAGCATCTAGGACTGCCCAGAACTACTGGAGAACTGACATAAATGAGCTGCCCATGCATGCTTAGGCATTGCCAGGTAATAAAAGATGGTGCTTCCCACCACTGACCTCTGTTCTCAGCAGTCGCCCATGGAAAAGTAACTATTATGGTTTTATGATAGGTTCTAGTATGTTTTAAAAATATGTATATAGGTGTTTACCTGCGTGTATTTCTGTATATAATGTACATGCAGTGCTCTCAGGTCCCCTGGAAATTGAGTTATAGGTGACTGAAACACACCATGTAGATGCTGGGAACTGAACACACACACACACACACACACACACACACACACACACACACCCCAACACCACTGCCAGCATCCTGTACTCTGCAACACAGCCAGTGCTCTTTAACAACTGAGCTATCTCTCCAATCCCTTAGGTACTAATGTTGTATGGAGGGACTTTAACCAGTCCATCCTTTGAAATTATTTTCTTCCCCCTTATTTCTGTATAGCTGTCAAATTCCAAGGAGAAAAAACACTTTAATTTTATGATTATATCGAATCTTAAAATATGTGGAATTCTCATTTTCATTAAATTAGGCTATATATCAATCACAATAATACCATTATAAAATTGATTCTTTGAAACTATGGAGATGATGTGACCACTTTAACTTTAGCATATTTAAATGTATCTTTTCACAATTTTGTAAAATTTTACATTGAAAGCTTTCCATCTCTTATTGGATATCTCTCTGAAAACTAGCCATGTTTTAAAGTTATGAGCAGTATTATTGTTGTACTTTCTGTTTGTTTGAATTTTGTTTTGTTTGGAGGCAGGGAAAGACTATGGTCAAAGTACACTGTATGAAAACTCTAAAACCAACAAAAAACAAATGCGAAGGAGAATAAACCAGATGTGGTAGCACACCCAGTCAAGTAAAGGTAACTAGCGTTTCTTTTTTATATATGGAAAGAGATTTTATTGCTGTCTATTGAACTGATAACTACTTTGTTCACTCTGTGGAACTTTCCCATCTTGGCTTAATTCCCTGATAAAGTCTGCTCTTAGGAACTACGTGTTTGTCACTGTCCCTCCCCCTGAAACTTGAGTCCCTAGTGTGATATGGCCTTTGGGACATAAGTAGGTTATAAACATGGAACCTCCTAATTAGACTGATACCCTTGCAAGTTAAATCTTAAGTTAAATTTTCTTGATTTGACTTTGGTAGTATGGATTTACAAGGGCATTCGTCTCTTAGATTTTCTGATTTAGTGGAGTTGAAGTCTCTAATATACCCTTATAGTGTTCTGAATTCCTTTGGTATCTGTTGTAATCTTTCTATTGTCTCTGTGTCTTGGATTCTTTCTTTCTTTTGGGCAATTGGACTGAGGGCCTACCAATATTGTTTGTCTTTTCAAAGAACCACCTCTTAGATTTGTTTTTTTTTCTATTCCATTAGTTTCTATTTTGGTGTTATTTTTTTCTACCTACTGAATTTGGGTTTGGTTTGTTCTTTTTCAAATTCTTGAATTGCATCATTAAGTCATTTGTTTTGAGGTCTCTTTCTGATTTTTTTTTTTTTAATTCAGGCACTTAAAACTACCCATTCCCTTTCTGTGTGAAAGGATTATTTTCAGGGTGTCCCAGAGATTTTGCTGTGTTAGGTTTCCATTTTCATTTAATTTCAGGAATTTTAAGCAATTTTCTTGATTTCTTATTTGAACCATTGATTATTTAATAATGTGTTGTTTCATTTGTGTGAGTTCATTTATTGACTAGATATTTCTTTGCTGTTAAGTTTTATTCCATTGTGGTCATATATAATATGCAGTCACTTCAATTTTTCTATATTTGTTGTTTTGAGTCTGAGTATGTAGTTTCTTTTAGAGACATTTCTATGGGCTGCTGGGTAGAATGCATATTCTATTTAATAGAAACCTACTAAGTCTGTTTGATGTATGATGTCTTTTAATTCTGATGTTTCTTTGGTTATTTTTGTCCAGATAACCTATTGTAAATATTGAAATAATATACTGTTGATCTGGGGTTAATCTGATTATACAAGACACTGGAGTCTTCTGTTTATCACCCAGTGTCAGATGTTTGCTGCCTGCCTCACCCCTCTGAGGTCACAGACACTGGGCAGCCACCAGAGAGGGAGAGGCATTTTCATAGAATAAATGAACCCAACAGCATCCACAACAAGAGGTCCAATAAGCTGTTGGTGAGGCCTTCGTGTTATGAATCCATCTGCTAACAGTACAGAGCAGGCTCGGCTATAGCAGGATGGCGGCAGAATTCACAACTCAATGTAGGACCGTCAGTGATGTATCCAGGCTTGGGCGGTGCCCCTCCTATGTGCAGATAGAAGCTGCACATTGCCAGACTCTGTTTTCATGGTGGGTAGAGCTTCAGCTACCTTTCAGCTCAGGCTCATTTCCTCATGACTCCTGAGCCTTAGCTCCACCTACTGGAGCAGTGGAGAGTATCCTAGACTTGGGAGTAGACTGAACTTCAATACCACCTAGGAAAATAAAAAAAAAAATTGAGAACTACTCATGATGGGGGGGGGGGGATAAGTGAGGTTCTCTTCATTTCTACTGACATTTTTTCACTTTCCAAATCAGGAGGCAGTAGAAAAACTTTCAGAAAACGGGACCTCATTCCGGGGAACTGGTGAGGTGGAGCCTATGGGGTCTACCTAAAGCTCTCAGAATGTCTGTGTGGTGAACTGGAGGTGTCTGGGAGAAACTGGGGCTCACTGGACAAAGGCTGAATTTATTAAACACACAGGGCTATTTATCCACATTACAAGTGAGCAAAAGAAAACGACATGGAGACTGTCCTGTAAATATAGAAAGTCAAAATCCAGGAACACCAAATGCAAGCCATTTGTTCAGGGAAAAGGGAAGGAGTGGGTCCCCAGCCCTGTTTGTGTCTGTCAGGGACAGAACAAAAAAATGAAGGAAAATGCAGTTGTGAAAGTCAGGCCCTGCCCTTCCTCCCCTGAGGTGGTTTCGTCTCCTCTGTTCCTGAATGAAGAGAGCTATGTGCTTGAGGATGTGAGCTGCAGAACCCTGACAGGGAGGCAATCAAAACTGGGGGTACCGTCCAGGTTCTACACTTGCAATAAAGCGGAGTCCATGGATGATGCTCAGAGAGAGGGATGTGGGAGGGTTTGGAGGGGGACCTCTAGGTCCTTCTGTGGATAGACTGCTTCAGTCCCTTATACCTATTCCTCTTTCAAATGATTGATTTTTGTTGTTTGGGGATGACAGCATCTTTAGGGGACCCTGAGAAAACTGGGATAATGGTCAAGTCCTGGGAGAGCTAGTTGTACCAATTGTCGTCCAGTCTTTATGTGGTGGAAAAATGCAGGGCTTCAGTGAAGTCCTGGCTGGAGGAGCCTGTGAAGCTGGATTAGCTACGCTGCTTTGAAGTTGTCCTGGATGCAGATTTTTGAGGAAATGGTAATGGAGGTATTCTGAGAGGCTGAGTCACCTGGGCTACATGTCTTGTCCTCACTGGTGTCTTGTTTTTGCTTTCCGAATCAATTCAGAAACCTTTTTCTACACAGGTCTTTAATTTTTTACCGTTTGTATGGTAAAAATATCCATCCTAAGGCACTATCTTCTCTGTGCATAAGAATTCCTGTGGGAGAGTGAGTAGAAGTCCAAATAACTAAGACAGAACCAAGCTTTGGATTCCAGCAGTCCACGTGTGGATCCTGGAACCTCTTTTCTACCAGAGTCAATTCTCTATATGCCTCAGCTGACAATTTTCTTGACTATTAAAGTCCTTACCACCGTGTAAGACTTGAAATAAATTGCTTAGCTCTTGGGTTGTTTACCTAATTGTGGGCCTTAGTCAATTAATATCTCCCAGCAATTTTTGAAAATCATTAGGAGTTTGTAATTGATCTCTCCTGATTTGTACCTTCTGTGGTTGAATTTTCAGTAAGTCTATCTTATGGCCTAGGTAATTGAAAGAATCTCCTCTTTGTATTTTTTTCAGGAACAAATTGTAATCCCCAACAAGGCAAAATTCTCACTACTTCATCAAATATTTTTCCTAAGGTATCTGTATTTGAATCAGCCAGTAAGTTATCATCCATATAATGATAAATTATAGATTGAGGAAACTATTTATGAATTATTTCTCATGATTTTGTACAAAATATTGATAAGGTAGGACCATTTAACATTTTCTGTGGCAAGATCCTACAATGGGACCTTTGAACAGGTTGAGAATTATTATAAGTAGGCATTGTGAAATCAAGTTTCTCTCTATCTTGCTCATGCAAAGGGATCATGAAAAAGCAATGTTTTAAATCAATTACTATATAGGCTATTCCTTATGTAATAAAGAAGTTAGTGGTATTCTGGTTGTAAGGAACCTATTAGCTGAATGACTTTATTGACTGCTCTCATATCTGCTAACATCCTCAATTTCCTAGATTTCTTTTTAATAACAAATATAGAATTCCAAGGGCTGGTGAACTCTTATATGTTGAGCCTCCAGTTGCTGTTGGAATGGCAGTTCTAGTGCCTGTAACCCTTGTCATATAGTAACCAAATATGGTAACGTTGGTTTTCTAACAACTTTTGGCTGACCTTCTTATATTTCATTATATGGTGATGTGGTGGCTCTTCTCTTAATCCTCCTGTCTCTGTCTTAGTAGCTTTCTCATTGTTATTTATAATTCTAATTTTTCTTCTATGGCATGTCTTTTATCAGTCCACACTTTACATTTTTCATTTTCCTGTATTTCTAAAGCTTTTATCCTTTGAGAGGGCACAGAAAGCCACTGTGGCTATTAGAATAAAATATAAAATACCAGAATGATAGTAATCATAACCAGTATTATGCCAATCTCAGTTAAGTCATTTATCTTTTCATGTTCTGTTTCTGTTTTTAAGGCATTTAATGTAGCATTATACAGGGTGCAAATGCCCTGTTATGGCATTTCCCATCCTTATGTGGCTTATTCTTTTTATGTTGCTTTATTTTCTCTTTAAGAATTTCCCTTTAAGCCGGGCGGTGGTGGCGCACGCCTTTAATCCCAGCACTTGGGAGGCAGAGGCAGGCGGATCTCTGTGAGTTCGAGGCCAGCCTGGTCTACAAGAGCTAGTTCCAGGACAGGCTCTAAAGAAGCTGCAGAGAAACCCTGTCTTGAAAAACCAAAAAAAAAAAAAAAAGAATTTCCCTTTATTATTTTCAAACTATTTTTCTATGACTGTCTATACCCATTTTCTTTTTCTCCTTCAACCCCTAAGCACATTTTCATGCATTCTTACTGCACCTCTTCAGAGGTTTTCTTGCTAAGAACCTGGCCTTTTGCATGCCTGCAGCCATTCTCAGACCATGTGAGCCAAGCCTTAAAGAACCAAGCCACTTACCACAACCTACCCAGTAGGAATGGGTGGTTGCATACACCGAGTACTCACAAGCTTGCCAGAGAGAACGGGGCATGTGCTCCATGGTCCCAGGAAGTGTTTCTTTTGCCCATCCATGCATCTGCATGCTCCTTCTGTGGCTCCATTTGGCACATGGCATGGGCAGCTGGCTCCAGCTCCCCCTTCTATCTTTCTAGCAGGCTACCCTACTGGTTCTGATCTGCAGCAATTGCTTGCCCTTCTGAGAGAGTTGAGCCTTACACTTGTGGGCACTGGCCTGGGGTGCCTACCTCCCCTGCTCTGGGAAGCTGCTGGGCCCATGCTGGGGCAGGCATTTCCACCTAGCTTTCACTCAATAAGTAGGGAGCACACCAGCTGCTCACAGGCCCCACTCAAGTGCTTGGCTGCACAGCAAGTCCTCTTAAAGGAGCCGTGCTTCTGTATATAACAAGCACAGAGCCTGTATGAGGAACTGCTGCTGCCAGGGAGCCACATCCAGCTCCTTGTCTGGAGCTTTTCTCAGCTTTTTTGGGCACCATACCTGGATAAATGTGCTCCACGCTGAGCACCAAATATGACAACTCTTTCTTTGGACCACCAGCTCTTGAATAATGACATGGAGACTTTTAATAATTATGAAAGCTTGGATTTAGCTTAGGTTTGTTGCAAACTAGCTCCTAAATTAACTCATTTATATTATCCTATGGTTTGTCACATGTTCATTAGCTCTCCTCTCCTCACTACCATAGATCAAATTCCTCTGTATCTGGCTGAGAAATCTCTTGTGTTTTAGATTCTTTCCCATAGTTCCTATCTCTCCATGGAAGTCCCTCCTATGCTCTGCTGCCTGTCTATTGGCCATCCACCTCTTTATTAAACTAATCAAAAGGTACCTTAGGCAGGTAAGGAAGGACAGAGATACATCTTCACACAGTCTACAAAAAGATTGTCTGAACAGACCACTATCCTGATTTTGAGGTGGAGTGAACCACCACCAACTTGTTTATGTCTTGATCAACAGTCAACAATTATTGCCATCTCTTGATCCCGTTTCAGGCTATTGAGCAGGCACAGATATTATTCTTTATTTTTCATTAGTTTGTTTTTGTTTTTTGAGATAGGGTTTCTCTGTATAATAGCCTCCCATTTTGGAATTCACTTTGTAGACCAGGCTGGCCTGGAACTCAGAGATTTGCCTGCCTCTGCCTCCCGAGTGCTGAGATTAAAGGTGTGTGCTACCATGACCAGCTACAGATACTGTTCTTATGTTCTTATGTTATGGGGCCCCTTTTTGGCAGTTCATTGAAAAGCTGGCCATCTACCTAATACAGGTACCATGAACTACAATGTAAACAGGAGAGGATCATGGAATCTACTATCATTAGTGCCATTTAGACATCATCTGTGCTGTATAAGCATGGAGGTTCCATGCACAGAATGAAGCATGAACAAGCCTATGCCATCACACCATAGTGGTGCCCACTGGCCCATCAGAGAGCATGAGGGCTCAATGAGTTTTGTGTCTGTGGATTGAGCACCACACACTAACATACCTGTTCCAGCATTCAGACATATAAATATATGTGTATGTTCACAGTCACACACACGCATATGCACACATAAAAAGATTCAAACAAACCAGAAAGCAGCAATGCATGGCAGTCACCAGTCACTGTCATCTACAAATGAACACTCCTGCCTGCTCCTTGACTTTCTACAATTCAACGAGTTGTGAAAAAATTCAGGTATCCATGAAAGACACATGAGTTGAGGGAGCAAAACCTATATCCATTAATCTTTTATTATCTATTTTAATAATTTATAGTTTTATATAAGCATCCTAAAAGTTATATACAATCAAAAGTGGGAAAACTTCAAATGTACTAGTTTCCTATTTTTAAAAAATAATTTCTAACATAATGAATCAAAGGAAACATATTTCCTTAACATATGTAAGACAAACAAAATCCACCAGAAAAAAATAGAATACAGTGATGCTTAATTCTGACTAGAATAAACCATTTTATGGATTTTTCTAGAATAAAAACATTAGAAACACTCCTTCTTGAGAACAACTGAGGGCCACTGAAAGGCAGCCATGTTTGAGGGCCTTGGGGGCAACATCCAAACTCATGAAGCTCGCAAGGCTAACATACTTGGGCCTATCACTGTATACTCCACCTGTCAGACCTTCTGAGCCACCTTCTCTTTCCCTCCCTAGGCCTTTGTGCATCCAAACTTTCACCTACTATTTGTAGAAACCCCAGATTACCCTGGGCTCTTGCCCCACACTAAGCCCCGCAACCCTCCTCCCAACCTTGTCTTACCCCCAAACCCCTTCTTACTCCTGCTCAGAAGCAGTGGAGACCCTCTGCTCTCCTGGGCCTGGGCTTTTAGACCAAGCATTTGCAGATCCTGTCTCACCCTCTTTGTAGATGGGAACTCACTCATGGACAGATCAGGAAACTGCCCACAGCCTATGCAGTGGTCATCCATACCAAGATTGTGGAGGTAGTCCGTCTACCAATGAAAATCATGTCACAAAAGGTGGAGCTGATTGCCCTCACTCAGGCACTCCAGATAACTAAAGGAGAGAGTCAACATCTACACTGACTCAAAATATGCTTTCTTAAAAGCCCACACCCATTCTGTCTTATGGAAAGAAAGAGGCTTCCTCACTACTAAGGGCCATCCCATTGTCAATGGACCCCTTATAGCCACACCCCTGGAGGCCTTCCAGCTCCTAGCAGAGGTAGCTATAATCTACCGTCTGGGGCACCAGGCCTCCAAGGATCCAGTGGCGTTGAGCAATGCCGGGGCCAACTAGGTAACCCAGAGGCTGGCCTCCAGTTCCACTGAATCCATGAGACATGCATTTTTTACTTCCTCCTATTAACTCTGTTACCAACCAGAGGAAAGAGACAAACTCCCAAATAAAGGGCCACACAGACAAAAGATGGACGGCTCCGCCTAAAGAACGGCCTCATCCTTCCCTGGAGCAGACACTCTCCATCATCTCTGACACCCACCACACCCTCCACATATGCCCCAAGGCTTTGTTCCTCCTCTTAGAGCCCTGCTTTGATCCTACCAATCCTCGAACCCAATTTTTACAGATTCACTCTTCCTGCCTGAGATGCACCAAGGTCAACCTTCTTCAGGGGGCTGTCCAGATATGCCAGTTCCGGCACCCGTTCCAAGGACACCAACCAGGCGAGGACTAGCACATTGACTTCACCCATATGACCATTCATAAAAAGCTCCACTATCTCCTAACCCTTGCTGACACCTTTACAGGGTGGATCAAGGCATTCCCAACTTCCAGGGAAATGATGGATGTGGGCTCTCAGGCACTCTTTGAACACATCATTTCTCAGTTTGAGCATCCAAAGAGACAACGGTCCAGCCTTTACTCCCAAAGTGGTGGAGCTCATCTCTAAAGTTTTGAACATTTCCTGGAAACTGCATATTCTGTGTCCTCCACAGTCACTGAGAGCCAAGGGCCTCATCAAACAACTCTCCAAGCTCCCCGTTGAGCTCAGGTTGCCTTGGCCCTCCTGCCTACCTCTAAGCATTTCCATGTTCTCCATTGAGTCCCTTTGAGCCCCTGCATGGATGGCCATTCCTTCTCAACCACCACCTGCTGGCCCAGGCTCCCTCACTGCCTGGCTACTTTCCCTTCTCTGGTCCCTCGTCCATTCACATGCTACACTATCTCCTTGTCACCACATCAAGGACTCATTCACCACCAAACCTGCCCACCAGTCTCAGGTGGACCAATGGGACTTATACATCACCCTAGAGAAACCTCCCTTGATGTGGGATGCCCGTCTATATGCTGTGAATATGTATTATTACCATGGCCATTTGTTAATAAGGCTGTTTTGGCCAATTAGCCAGGCAGAACAGAGCCAGGTGGGAAATCCAAGAAGAATTACAGGGAAAAAGAAGGTGGAGCCAGGGAAACGCCATCAAACACCCCAAGGAACAACATGCCAGAGCATTCCTGCTAAGCCACGGGAACGTGGCGATACACAGAGTAATAGAAATGGGTGAATGTAAATATAAGAGCTAGCAGGTCATAAGTCTGCCATGGCCAATCAGTCTAATTAATATTAAGCCTCAGAGTGGTTTGGGGGAACTGGCGGGTGGGAGAGAAACCCCCAGTTATACTCCCTTCATGGCAATACTTGGTGAACCCCTTTTGAAGCCCTATCTTCTTCAATTCTACAACCAGTTCAGTCTTCCTGATCCAGAGGATTCCCCTTTTCCAAGACCCCCTAGACTCCCAGTTTTCCTTTTGCTATTCGGGTTTGCTCCCATTCTCCGATATCACTAATTCACCATCAACAGTCATTTGTGCTCCCCTGATGTAAGGGGAGCCTGCCTAAAAATCTCTCATCCACAATCTCTCCACCCACCTCCCTGTGCCAGCCCTAGTCTCTCTGCCTGCCTGCGAGCAGATCGGGATATAAGATCTCATCTTCTGGACACAGAGGCCTCCGCAAATACAATAATGCATAAATAGGTCCTATTAGGTGCCTACATGCCACCCTACAACTGCTATCCCTTTAGATGTCTTCCAGCCATGCCTCAGTGTTCTCAATGCCAATGTATGTCAACTATGCTGGATTTCTACTTTAGTGCTGTAGTATTAGGGTCTGTGGTAAACTGATTCTATGTGGTACCAAAGAGAGATGGTCCACCTGGATGACATAGGACAGGGGCCCATGGTCACTGCACTCCTCAGGAGATCCAGCCCAGCAGCCAGAGGCACGAGCGACCTGACTGTGACAGGACAAACACGGCTCAAGGGAGTTGTCTTCTCACACTAAGTTTCCCACTGAGACCTTCCTCCTTCCCAAGGAGAGCCTCCAGCTAAACCTCAGATCTGGCTCGGGAAACAAGAAGGACGCCCTGAACCTCCGGTGGTGCCGGAAAGGTAAATCACTGTCATCTCCACAGGGCATCATGTTCTACAACTGGGTGGCAAAAATGAACTGGCTCCCAGAGCCAGTGCTACTCTCCCTAGGAGGCCCTACCCACATCTCTGGCACCACAGCTCCTCAGGGACAGCATTAGCTTAAGGAGCCACGGGCTACATGTTACAACCGCACCTACTGTCAGAAATTCCCCATAGCAAGGGCTGTGTACATTGCAGAGAATGCTGAGTGTGTGGGATTCAGGGACTAAAAGGGGAAATACACTGCCTGCCTCCTTCCTCGGTGACCTCTTTCAATGGACACCAGCAGGAAAAGCTCAGGGACTTCAGTCTGCAGGAATGAGCTCGGCCTGGCTGGACCTCAGCTGACCAGATCCAGCTCCCCATTAACATGGATGAACCTGGGCCCTCTCCCTTCTTGCTCTCTACCTGATTCTTCTCCACCTGAGTCGGGGTAAACACGCGGTCAAATAAGCCTCCAGGTCACACCCAGCACAGCTGCTGAGCCAACAGCTCTGAAAGCAAAGCACTGGTGTACACTTTGGAAACTCCAAGGGACCTGGATGTTGCCACAGCAGACATTGGTGCTGGGACCAAATGGCCTGGCTCATAACTTAAAGACCATACCCACCAAACATCCTCGGTCCCAAAGAGCAAGTTACTGAGCATCTCTGAGACGCAGCTTCCTCCCCTGTGAGGTGGCCATCAGGCCTATGTTGGAATAGTCTATGTAAAGATCCTGGAGCACATTAGCTTCTGGTGACTGCACACATCCCCTCCAGCAGCGTGGGTAATGTGCAGCCAGGCACTGAGTGTGGTGTTGGGTTTGTGGTCCTGCTCATCACCTGACTATCTCCTCTCATGTTGAAGACTAAAGGCAACAACACCTTTTACTAAGCAGATAGAACATGATCACCCTCACTCCCACAGAGCTACCCAGCTACCTCTATGGTCTTTAGATAAGCCTCTTTCAGAAAAGACCACCTAGTCAGTGCTCAAGCTCTTGACTCTCTGGAGCATCTGTCTAGGGGCTAACAGGACATAGCTGCCACCTTCTCCTTGCCCAGGCCCTGACTTCACTGGGGTGTGGCTGGCCCAAGGGCCTAGCTCAGTAGTTATCCAATGACCTGGACTCACTCTGGCCCCACGAGCAAGCTCAGGGCCAGGCGATGTGAATCTTGCCTCCTACTCATGACCCTGAACCCCATTCAGATGAACTGTCTGGCCAGGGACAGAATTGCCAGAGGCCACCTCATAGGAGCAGCAGGGAGCCATTGACCTCAGAGCGTGGGTCCACCAGGAAGCAAAGCTCTGGTGGATAAAGCTCTGCTGGGTAAATCTCCAATAGGAAAGACCCCAACAACCTCAGCCCCAGCATGTCTCTTGCTACTGCTGTGCCTCTGCACGTGTGCCGCTGCCATCTTTCTCTGGTATCCGGCATGGCATGAATGGGCATGGGAAGATCCCCGCTGCCCTCAGTGTAGTCTTGGAAATATCCTATTCTACTGGGCATTTTTACCTGTGGATTATTGTGAAGATGATTTCCTCCTAAGCTGTTTAACTGAGCAATGATCTTATATAATAATAGTGTTAGTTTAAATAGGAATTTGATGATTGGTTTTTTTTTTTAAATAAACATAGTAAGGGATTATGAAAGAGGTTAATTTAGTGGAAAAATTAACATAGGTAAATACAGGGAGATAAAATGTTGCCCCTTCCTCTGATAAAGCAGAGGCTCAAGAGGATAAAAAAATGAAACAAGAAAGTATCACACAGCTAGAACACGTGAGTTTCTGTTGAGGAGTTGTATGGGCTGTAACTTAAGTTAACGATTAAGAAGAACTTCTGTCCCAGCAGCTCAAATTCTTTCAGTCTTAATATTGGGAGATGTGGTCACAGGTTTCAGAGGCCATCATAGCTGAAAAAAGCTTTCAAAATGACGTAAGGCTATATTAAGATGTTTCGTTAACAGTTCTGAGGTGAAAAACCCAAGGAAACAATCTAAAGTTTAGAAAGGTACATGGTTGAGTCAGGGACTCATTAAGGTTGGCGAACAGGAACAGAGCAGCCCAAATATTATTAGGTGACAAGCCTTTCTTGCCAGGATTGGTTGGTGACCAAAGGCGATGATTAATTCCTTATACCCACATCTGCCCTTAGATTTCTGATAAAAACAGAAACTGTTGATGAGTGGGTGTGCACCCTGAGAATTAAGAACGACTGTTTTTCATGTATGAAAGTTTAGGTTTGTGATTCCTTTAAGATTCTTTATAAGATAATCTTTTGAGATAAATAATAAAATGATTGGTTCTTTCTTTTTTAACTGCAAAGTGGTGCCTGCCAGAAAAAAAAAAAAACTGGCTGAGAAAAATACCTTGATTGCTTATACTGTTAACTGATTACAAGCTGCTTGGGTATGAATGTTCGTGGATTTTTGGGATGTCTTGTTTTTCACTTGTAGTGCATAAAACATTTAACCATGTAAGGGACATGGAAAACATGGTGTTTTTTAAACTTTAAATTTTAATCATTCTTGAAAAAGAGAATATAGCCACATTGTAATTTTTACATTGCTTGAAACAGTTTTCTGGGGTATATAACCTATAAAGGAGAAAAAATAAAGTTAGTTAGAAGGAAAACATCAAAAAGGAGGAAAGGAAAAACATAAGAAAAGATGTAGGAGGAAAGTCAGAAGGAAGACATCAAGATAGACAGAAGGGAAACAAACAAACAAAAATTGAGTAGATCAAGTGACAGAATAATAAAATGAACTAACCTTTGGCCCGCAGAAAAGTCCTCCTGTGTCTGTGTGTCCACTGGTTCACCTGCTCTGCATCTCCTCTTCAGTGTCTCTGACCTGCTGAAGGCTTGCCGTTCATCAGCACCCTCGAGGAGATCCTGCCATGTTGGAGATGTGGGAGATGTGTCTGTTTGTGTATGTGTGTTAATATGTGTGTGTATGTATGTATATGTGTGTGTGTGTGTGTGTGTATAAGTGTGTGTGTGTTTCCTTTCACTGCATGCCCCAATTTAAGTTTTACTCCCTCAGAGAAGTTAAAGGTCCACTGACTCCTCAGGCTCACCCCCAAACCCTGAGCTCTTGGAGGCTGGTCCTCATGGCAGTGATACAGAATGGATGCCATACCGTACAAGTGTGAAAAGATGCTGTCCATCTTCAACATCTCCGTGATGGTCTAGGCACATGCCTTAGGGTTTCTACTGCTGTGAAGAGACACCATGACCATGACAACTCTTATAAAGGAAAAGCTTTTAACTGTGGTGTCTTGCACTTTCAGAGATTCAGTCCATTATCATCATGGCAGGTCATGGCAGTGTGCAGGCAGACATAGTGCTGACTGGGTTTGATCAGAAAGCAGCACAAAATGATCTGAGACATTAGGTATGGCTTGAGAATATATGTGACCTCAAAGCTTGTCCCACAGTGACACACTTCCTCCAACAAGGCCACTCCTGCTCCAACAAAGCTACACCTCCCAATAGTGCCAGTCCCTTTGGTGGTTATTTTCTTTCAAACCACTGCAGCATAGAAGGCCAGGGTGAAGGTGAGCTGTCCTCATGACCCTTCCAAAGTACACCTATGCCTTCTCCCTGTCCTCCTTTGAAAGGCAGGCCAGTGCCAGTTGTTCTTGGGCTTGAGGCAGGCTGGCCTCAACAACCTCATACTTCCCTTTGTACTCAGGCCAGTACTGAGGTTAGATCAGACTCCTGCAACTTATCTTTTCCCAAAGGACTCAGTGACATCTTCATTGAGAGCCCCATACATTTGGCCCCTGCATTCAACACTGTATGGGTGGCCACTTTAAGTGCAAGAAGCCACTCTCTACCCAGGAGAACATGTACACAACTCGTACAGCAAGACACACAAGCTGACAGTGCTGGCTAAAACCCCTAGCCTGATGGTGATCAATGTTTCTAAATATGGACACGGGGTTCAAATGAATTCCACAGCTACTAACAATAGCATCTGGAGTTGCTATGCCCTAGGCCTGGCAAGGCCCACTCACCTCTACAAAGCAGAGCACAATCTCAGTCGTCCAAAGTGACACACATTCTTCTCCAGCTCGCTGGCACTGTCCTGTCGACAGAAGACAGGCTTGACTCTGATTTAAGTCCATGCAAAAGGGGCTGCTTCCTCCTTGTGACTCACTGGCCCAGAATGACATGAGACTGGTCCTCTAGCCTGGAAGGGATGGGGGCCACGGAACAGGAAGCAAAACCAACACCAGCCAGGGGAGCCTGGGGTGTCAGGACCCACAGAGCTCTGGGGACACTGTTGAGCTCGGGTTTTACAGGCTTTGCTCTACACTGAGCTACAGGACTCACCCATCCTGAGAAGAACACCAAGAGGCATTCTGACACAGGTATCCATCTGCCTGCTAACCTCACATGCCATCCGTTAAGCTGGTCACAATGGAATCCAAGTCCTACAGCACCAAGAGATGCAGCATCTTCTACTGTGACAGTTTGAGACCAGCATCCCACTAAGGTGCCTCTACCTTGGCAAGCCTCTGAGTAAAACTGTTGTCAAGCCAATTTACAAGAAGGAATTCTGAGGCCCCGAAGGGACAAGGGTAGAGCTCATGACCAGTGTCAGGAAGTCTCTGAAACTGTCCTTGTAGGGCTGTCCACCCTGACAAGTGTCAACAATTTGTCACAGAAGACTGATTGCGGTGTGGACTCAATCGGGCTGACCTACCTGGGCTCAGCTGGGGTAGGGAGGAAGTAACCGTCTGTCTGCTGAGAAGATCATTCCTCCAGCATTCTCAGTCATCCCCTCTCAACATGAGAAAAGACAGGGGGCAGGGCAGGGGGTGTGTCCCATCAGGTATCTTTGATGCTTGCTCCAAGTAAGGACTACGGGAGCGTCTCACCCCAGGCAGTCAATCCAATCCAAGCAGGACACTGCAAATGCTGGGCCAAATTGCTCCTGGCTGGGATTTCCTGGGGAGAAGCCTGTGGTAGTTTGCTTACCTCCTCCTGCATTGGACAAAGCCTTCTGTGCAGGACGTGTCGACACGCTGCCACCGAGATGTCCTGCCCGCCTCCTGCTGCAACTGTCTCAGTCCACCCCAGGCAGATCCCTACTCACCCTGTGGTTCGGCATCCATGGAGGCTCATCGCTTAAAAGCAGAAAGACATGTGAAATGCACTGTCTTGTGGCTGAAACCCACAGAACTTACTGTTGACTGTGCCGGTCCTGCTGTGCATAGGCCCCCACCGACTTCCTCCCTTCATCTTTGCTCCTTTTAGCCAACAGCCCCCCAGTTGCCTTTTCCCCCAGCCTCTGGTCACCATCCACTAGTCAACTGCTGTGGGATAATGCTCTTGTACCCTGACAAGCTTTGTCACTCATATTGGTTTAATAAAAAGCTGATTGGCCAATAGCCAGGCAGGAAGTATAGGTGGGGCGATGAGATTAGGAGAATTCTTGGAAAAGGAAAGGCTCAGTCTGCAGCCACCACCCAGACACTGAGGAAGCAAGATGAAAATTCTTCACTGAGATAAGGGACCAAGTCACATGGCTAAACATAGACAGGAATAATGAGTTAATTTAAGTTGTAAGAGCTAGTTAAAAATAAGCCTGAGCTAATAGGCCAAACAGTTTATAATTAATATAAGCCTCTGTGTGTTTCTTTGGGACTGAATGGCTGCAGTACCAGGCAGAACAGAAACTACTGTTTAGAGTCAACTTTCTCAGGATCCACATAAGGAGAGTGATGTGAGGTTGGGTCCTCAACTGCTGGCAGCATAGGATATGGGACATATGTTAAGGTACATATCCCAGAAACAGGTGCAATTACCATGTGTCTGTTACCAAAGGATGTTAGAAAATGCATAAATTAAATAAAATAGAAAAGTGCATCTTGGTTCCCCCTTACCTGGTTTTGTGGGACTCCCGTTCCCCTTCCACCAGGGTTTATGTGACTTGATTGTCCCCTCCTTCCTGTGGAGCCACTCTTCTCTGGAAAGTGCAGCTTCTCCTCTCAGCTGGCAAGCAGCAGCATAATCTTCGTAAGCCCTTCACTAGTCTCCTCTTTACCTGCTTCCATCCATCCCATATGCGAGGTGAGGCTATGGTCACTCTCTGGGGTCGGGCACTGGTGAGGTTTGGTTCCGATGTTTCCTGGGGGGTCAAGCTCTTGTCCTGATGAGCCTCTGTAGTGGTCACATCCTCAAGTCCCTCTTCGGAGATTCTCGAAGATGGTGTATGCTGGAGGAATGAGCTGCTCTGATGGGGATTTTCATTCTGGGTGATGTCATTTTCAGAATGAATATCCATGTGCTGCTCAAGGTCATGCTGCACCGGGCCACAGAACACACTCTTGGAAGCCCTGCTTCTCTTCCGCAGGCTGCTTCTCAGGAGCTGCTCATCATGGTTGGGCTGCACTGGACCACAGGAGACGCTCTTGGAAACCCTGCTTCTCTTCTTTAGGCTGCTGCTCAGTAGCTGCTCATGGTCATGCTGCAAAGGACCACACTGCGCCCCTGTGAGTGAGGTTGGCTTTTTTGTTGGCCAGCAGTGGATGGCAGGCATGCTGTGATTTTTTCTGACTGTCCTTTTTTATGAGTTTATTATCACCTGAGATGGATATTTTGCTGGCAGGGTTGAGGTGGAATTGTCAGGCTCACTCCCTATGCTCTTCAGGAGGTAATGGCAGATGGGAGGATCTGCAGGTGCCATGGCAGTATTGGGCTGCATGAGCTTTTCATTACAGTTGGAGTTGTCCACCCAGGGTGAATTATATTTTAATATTAAATAAGTTGCCATAATGCTGTCAAAGTTGTTTTCATATAAAGACTTGCTAATGTCCTTGGGGTTATAGCCCATGCCCCACATGGCTGCCATAATGCTGGGGTTGGGCTTGTTGGGGAGTAGTTCTAAGGACTGGGTGGGTTTTGAAAATTTTTCACTGCCCTTGAGCCACTCATGTTCCATAACGCCATGTATCTTGGGCCTCTGCCTGGGGTTGGTAGTGAACAACTTGACGATGAGACTGGCAATGTGCACTGGGAGCTTTGGTGGAATGTAGCAACGTGGCTTCTGCATTTCGATCTTCATCTGATTGTAAGTTTTTCCTTTGAAAGGGTAGTGCTTTGTCATCATGATATATAGAACCACTCCCATGCTCCAGATGTCAAGTGCCCTGGGATCATAGTCTTGGCTGCTGAAGAGCTCTGGGGCACAATAGGGAAGGGTGCCACAGAACATTGTTGACTCTGGCTCCATACTCACATTGATGGCTAAGCCAAAATCGCACAGCTTAACAATCTTATTTGCATCTATCAGAATGTTTTCTGGTTTGATGTCCCTATGTGCAATATCATTTTCGTGGCAATATTTAACAGCACAGACCAGTTGTGTGAATACGTGCCGGACCTCCACTTCCGGCATATGGTCCACTTCTAAGATATGACCAGCCAGATCACCCCTAGAGGCATATTCCAAAACCAAGTAGATGTGTTCAGTGGTTTTCAAGACATGGAACAATTTGATTATATTAGGGTGATCGAGGAATTTCATAATCTCTACCTCATTTTCAATAATATTAGAATTTGTTTTACCCCTTTCCAGCATCTTCAGAGCAACTGGTACTCCTGTGAGGAGGTGGAGAGCCATTTTCACCTGAGCAAAGTTTCCTGTACTGAGGGTCTTGAGGATCTTGTAATGATCCGTGAGGACATCCTCTTCAGAGCATCTGTCCTGAGGGTCCTGCTGCATCATCACCTCCTCAGTCCTGCTTCCATCCATTGTCTATCTCAGTCCCAACTCACAATACTAGGTATAAAAAATCAAAACCAATTCTGTTACATTTTGTTGTTATATTGAATTACTATGGCTGTAAATTACATATAGCAGGGTTGATTTTGGCTTCCAGAGGGAGCATCCATAATGGCAGGCAAGGTGTGGTTGAAGATGGAAGAAGCACAAAGCTAAGGGGTCATACGCTAGTCACACAGACAAGCAAAGCAGGAGAGGGTATAAATAGCTCCATAAAATATCATACTGGGAGAGACAAATGCCATGAGAAGTCTCCTACAAACCAATTTCAGCGATACATTTTTAAAGTTACTTGTTTCACATTGAATGCTAGTGATGGCCAGAAAGATAGAAAGGGACCATTAGATGGACGGAGGCATGAAAGAGGCCTTAAGGGGAAGGGGAGAGCAGAACATATGAGACATGAAGGGGGAAGAAGGGACTACTAGGCGTGGGAGCAGTAGCCAAATCTAAGGATATATGAAAAACGCATGTGAAAATATGATCATATATGCTTATTAAAAACTACAATTTAAAAAGGAAATTTGTATGATACTGTCCTCAATAAATGAATATAGCTCCTTCTAATGGCCATTGGTTAAGTAAATATCCCAGTGTCAGATACTGTCAGCCAAGGAAACCCCAAAGGCCCTCAAAACAATAGAGACCATTGCCACTGTTCTTAACTGTTCATCAGACTTGGTGGTCAGATTCTATTAATGGACACCACTCACTTGGTCTCAGAATGTACAGAAATCAAGTTGAAGATGAGCTGCATGTTTTCTCCCTATGGGCTACTCTTCACAGTACCAAAGGTGCTCTGCAGACTGCTGGGGGAGAAGAGTCACCAGCAGTCTGACCCAGCTGTGAACCCAGGAGCTACAATAATGACTTCCCAAGCAAGACATGCTCTCTAGGGAAACTGTGCCTGAACTGTTGTGGGCTTAACAACCACTTTTCGACTGGAGGGAACTCATGTCTGATTCTGAAAACCGGTCAAGAACCCTTAGCAGGGAAGGTCATAGGCCCCAGGGGGGACCTGCTGCTGTTTTGATTTCATGTTCTCAGATGACCTTCTAAATACAACACGTTGAATATTCACATATTCATAGATTGACGCTGCAGCCAACCGTCAGTGAAGCTTCCTACTGCTGTAGCCAAAGTAATGAGATTAAGAGACAGATGGTGGAGTGCTCAGCCCTAAACTGAGACAGTTCTATCACCGCCTCCAAGACTCAGGGGAATGTGGACAAAGAAGGCAAAGAGATGCCTCTGGACATGGCATGACTTTAACACTCGTGAACTCCACTTCATGCACTCAACCACACAAGCCTGGGCTCCCCAACTCTTTATCATTGGTAGAGGAAGGGGTCTATGAGACCCCATGGCCTTCTGAGGGACTACTGGAAAGTACTATTGGTTAGAATGAAATCATTTTCTTCAGTGATGTAGCCACGGTTAAGATGCCCTTGCTCAAGGGAACACTCCTCCATTGCTTCTGGGAGTGCAAAATTCATTGTCACTATAGAAATCAACACAGCAGTTGTTCAGAATCCTACCACTAGGACACTTGCTCAACTATGTTCATTGCAGCTTTATTCATAATCGTCAGACATTGAAACAACCTAGACATCCCTCAACCAAAGAATGAATAAAGAAAATGTGGTACACTTATACAATGAGTATTACTCAGCTGTTAAAAATGACATCAAGAAACTTGCAAAACAAGGATGGAACTAGAAAAAAATCATCCTCTGCGCGCAAGGCAACCCAGATTCAAGAAACTCAAATATATATTACCTATAAGTGGGTATCAGCTGTTAAGTAAAAGATAACCACGCTATAATCCACAGACCCAGAGAGGCTAGGTAACAAGAGGGGGCTCTAGTGAGGGGGTACACGGATCTCTCTAGGAATGGGAAATGAAAAGATTTTGTGGGGTGAACTGGGGGCAGGTGAGGATGCGAACAGGAAGAATCAGATGAGGGGGGGAGAGAGTATGGGAGATATGATTGGAATGGGGGCATTTGGTGGGCAATGTGGAAAACTAGTCCAGGGGACGACCTGAGCCTATGAGGTGTGACACTAGCGAGGACTCCTAGCATGAAGGTTGCAGAGCCTGAACTGTCCATCTTTGTAACCTGGTAAGGTTCCCAGGAGTGGGACTTGGGACACCAACCCAGCCACAAACCCTTCAACTATAGACCGCCTGTAGATGTGCTGGGGTAATGGTGGCTCAGAGCTTGTGGGAGTGGTCAGCCAATGGCTGGTCTAACTTAAGACCCACACCAAGAGAAGGAGCTCAGGCCCTGACACTGCTTGGATCCCAGAAAACTGAATCTCCCAGAGACCTAGGATGGAACCAAACATGACTGACAAAAAAAGTGAATGAAATGATTCCTATGATATTCTGCTATACTCATAGACTGGTGTTTAGCCCAATCATCATCAGAGAGACTTCCTCCCACAGTTGATGGGAGCAGAGGCAGAGACCTACAGCCAAACATTAGGTGGAGCTCAGGGACCCCGAGGAAGAGGGTGAAGAAGATAGTAGGATCCAGAAGGGTTGAAGATATCAGGAGAATACAGCCCACAGAGTCAACTAAGCGGTGCTCGTAGAAGCTCACAGAAACTGAAGCATCAACCACAGAGCCTGCATGGGACTATTCTAGATATTCTATAAATGTGCTGTAGTTGTTTTGCTTGGGTTTTTTTTTTTGTGGGACTCCTAACAGTGAGAACGGAGGTTGTCCTCTGACTCATTTCCCTGCTCTTGAGACCCTTTTCCTGCTACTGGATTGCCTCATGCGCCTTGTTATGAGGGTTTATGTTTCCTAGTCTTATTGCATCTTTATTGTTATGTCATCAGGTGGTATCCCTGGAGGTCTGCTCTTTTCTGCAGGGAAAGGGAGGAGGAATGGATATGGAAGGAGTTGGGAGGAACTGGGAGGAGTGGAAGGAGGGGAGGGTGTGGTTGGAATGTTTTGTATGAGAGAATAATAAACAAGCAAGCAAGCAAATGGAGGGGGGGGATGCCCTTGCCCTTACTCTGGCAAATACTCTCTCACCCATTCAAGAACAATACATTCTAATGAAACTTAGGGGGCCACACATTAAAAAGAACATATATATGTTGGAGGGGGGCTTCTTGAGAAGAAGGGCTCAGGCAGGATAGGGAGAGGCATGAGAATGAGAAAGGGGACTGGGATGCGAATGACTAAAATTCATCCTATAACTATCAAACAATAATCAGAACTATACTAAACAACCTAATGATGCACTTCAGGTCAGAGAAAACAGAGCAAACCAGTTGCTAAGCAGTGGGCAGCAATGCATAAAAAGAACAAAAACTGAAATTAACAAAACGTTACCAGAAAAAAAAAGAAAAAGAAACAAAGATATTTGAGAAGACATATAAAACTGAAAACCGTTTACCCCAAAACTAACCAAGAAAAAGGAGACACAAATTAATATAATTAGAGAAGAAAGGAGACAATATCACTTCAGGTACCATTGAAATCCAGGACTGCTAGGAAATGTTTTGAAAACATACTTACTTTAGGTGACTGGAGAATCTGGAATAAGTGGGCACATTTCTAGGCACACATTGGCCTAACAAAATTGAAGCAACAATTTGTAAAAACATTATTAGTAGATCACCAACAAAGTTGAAAAGATAATGAACAAATCCCTAAACAGAAGAAAAGTCCAGTGCCACATGAAATGCAGAGAAGCCTGAAAGACAATTGAAGAAAGAACGATCCCTGGACTAGTCCATTGAAAGGGACAGAATGCTTCCAAACTGCTTCCAGACCACCCTGATACCAAACCTACTAAAGATGCATAAATAGGGAAAAATTATAAGCCCTATTTCCTCCATGAGGCTTGGCTTGAAAATCTTAAGTGTGAATACTCAGTATTTCACACCAGTTTCAGCAACACATGAGACAGGCGATACAGGTCACAATGGAGTGAGTTCATCTAGGACTCATCAATTCAGGGATGGTTCCACATACTCAGACTGATAAGGGATACTGCATATAAACAGAATCCACAGAAAAATCACATGCTCACCATAAAGAGGAATAAAATGTCGACGTTTTTCAGGAGCCGGAGGTGATTGTGTATCACATGACTAGCCAGTGTCATAATCAGGGGTGGAGAGAAAAGGAGAAGGGGTGGAGAGAGAAGAAGAGAGGAGAGATTCAGAGGAGAGAGAGGAAGGAGAGAGAGAGAGAGAGAGGGGAGGGAGGGAGGAGGGGGCAAGAAGGCGGTGGCCTAGTAGGAGCAGTAGCCAGTAACATAAACCCAACCAATGAGGCTTTGACAAACCACCAAACAGTCAGAGTGAAGGGGTCCACGCCAACAGTGTAATGGCAAGTGTGTCACAAGCTGTTGGGTTTAGTCACTTTAGTCACTGTGACTTTTCTCAGCTCAAGGTTCTTTTGCGAGGAGTGCTATGAGGACTCAGAGCCCTTCTCCCCAGAGAACGATGAGTGACCAGACCAAGCAAGAGAATTGTCTTTATAATGATTCTTTACTAGTAGCTTCTATAGCTAATGCATTAAGGGGGTTCACACTCTTAGCACTCATGTAATAGACAACACATAAACAATTCCATATCACAATTATTAATCCTACTAATCCTAATGCATAAACCATTCCTAACCTACCTCATTTGACTTATCAAGTTATCTATAAAAGCATTCTTAACCTTAATACAACTTATCAATTAACATTTCCTAATCTTTAATAGCATTATACAACCTGATATCCTCTGTAAGATTTCTTCAGTCCTGAAGGGACTTTTGGTTTCTTCAGGATGGATGCCCAACCGCAGAAGCTCAGCTCTTGAGCACGTAGTCTGTGGTGGTCTGGCGATGGTCCTGCTCTCGGGTCTGCTCTTGGGGAGGCAAAAACGTTCTGTCTGCTCTCCGGGTCTGCTCCCGGAGACAAAGCGTTCCATCTGCTCTGCCATGGTTGCTGCTACGAGGCTCTGCTCTAGGGAAGCTAGCTCTACTTTCAGGAGCAAGGCTCTGCTCTCGGGAGGCAGGAGTTTGGAGGATCCTACCACTAGGCTCAGCAACATGCCAGGGCCATCATGAAAGTGAGATAACTGCCTTGCTTCTGCCCTCTCTTTTATTGCCCATCTGAAACTGCCTCTTGGCCGTCCTTCTAATAGCCTCATGTCCCAGGCTATCAGTATCACTTAACACAGAAGGGTGGGGGTCCTCGTGTGGCAAGATTACTGTCTTACCAAGGTTACTGGCTGCAGCTTTTCCCCTCTCGCAGGGCCAGATGGGTGTGTGGCAGCCTCTAAGTGGGCAAAATGTTCTCTTAATGTTCCTCCTTAATAATTTGCTACTTCACATCACCACACCCCCACCCAGTTTTTCCCTTACTTACTTTCTATTTTCTGAATTATACCTTATCCTATATTTCCTATATAGACCTATCCTGTACTATCCGCCCTTCCTACTTTACCTGCACTGACAGATCCTCTTTTTTTTTTTTAACTTATTCAGAGGGATCTGTGTCCCAGGCTCATTACAAATGCCAACAGGCAAGACTGTACCTGGGTGTTGGATGAGGAGAACAGGAAGCGCCTTTCCCAAATGCGTGACTCTGCACACTGTCTTCGTCACTGGCGTCCTTGTATTGATGGACGCCAACTGTCTAGATAGCTGAACTTCCAACTGAGTCCTGATTCACGACCTAATTGGTCACACACGCAGAACCTAACCAATCAAGCCAGCCAAGCCCGGAGAGCTCAACTGACTGGGAAGGCTGAAGGCCTGTGACCTGCGTGGGTCTGTGGTGAGGAGGCTCTAGAGGGCGGGATGAGTGACACAACATAAGTATTCATTGTGACTGCTCTCCAGGGCTGTGCCTGCTCCTGCCGCCTCCCCCACCTTTCTGGCCTCTGTCCACAGAATTCACGGCATACTTCTTCCCTCCCCAGTCCTCTTCTCACCTGTAAAGAACCTGCACTGACTTTCTGAAGGTTGGAGGTCGGGTTTCTGTCCAGCCATTAGCTCTCTTCCTGAGGGACATGGCAGACAAGAAACTGTCCACCACTGGGTGGGTCTCTGTCAGCTGCTGGATTCAGGGATCACAGGACTGCAGATACTCATGGCTTCACAGAGCTGGTTGTCTAAAAGGCAAAGTGCTCTCGCTTGAGGAGCGCCAGTGTGTGCCGTCTTCACCCCTGCGCCTCTCTCCTCATTAATGCCTCTGCCCAATCTATGTTAAAAACCTTCTCTTAGTGAATTCCAAGTTTACATCATAAAAAGTCATGGCTTATGCACCTTCTTGTGGTGTCCAACGTCTTAAAAAATTGAGAATTTTCCTCATTCTGAGTCTTTTTCTATTCTCTGCCCTGAGTATGTGATGGGCCGTTCTACAACAGACATTTCTGTTTCTCAGACTTGGAAACTTTCCCCAAACATATCATAACTTTCTCTCGTATGCTGTATCTGCAAACGCTTTCATATTCTTTTTCAATCATCCTCAATTTCTTGTTATGCTTTATCGATGCCCTGAGTGTTCCCTCCAGATCTCCATTTGTGATTTTATTCCTTCATATTCTTATTGAATATTCCTGTTTAAGCACCCCTTTTAAAGTGTCCAGTTATTGCTTGCTGGATGCATAATATTCTCTCATCTCTCCGAGGACTTTGAAGAGGTTATGTAGCAGGACGCTATGAAATAGGGAACTTTGTGCAAAGCTGTGTGGTCAGCAGCCATTTGTTTCCAAGCCTTTGGGAAAACACAGCCTCCAATTTTAGAAGCTGAGTCCTACATGCAGAGCTGGAGGGAACTGAATGGTGACCTTGCTGTACTTTTAACTGAGCAGAAATCTACTTTGTTTATATTTTTTCATAATGCCTCATGGCTCTTAAAACTGTGTTACTGGATAATAGGGGAAACTGTGCCTGAGATATATTGTATGAAAGAAGAATAAATTTTTAAAAGGGACTCACTGATTCTTTTTAAAATTAGGTATTTTTAAATGTGTTTATGTGGATTAGTGTTTTGCTTACATGTATGCCTGTCAGAGGTCTTCAATACAGTTCCTCATGATTTGCTGACCCCCATGCATCAATTTAATTTGTTGCTACCTCATAACTACAATTTTGATACTGTTATGTATCATAATGTAAATATCTGATAAGCATATATATCTTATGTGCGACTGCTTTTGGGGTCGCAACCCACAGGTTGAAAACGCTGGGCTAGAGGGTTAGATGGAAAGTGATCTCAACACTGAGAGTTATGAAATCAAAACGCCTGTCAACTGCGGAGAACATTGAAGAGGGTCTACAGAAACCATTCAGCCAAGATCTAATGTGTTACATGAGCGTGAATAAGGACTTTCATCCCAACAGTGTGCAAACTGCTAGCATGTGCAGGGTGTTGTGAGGGAGGTGTCTATCAAGGAGTGATAGCTCCCCATTTTTGAGGGGATCCGGGGGTGTTTTCCGGGGTCTGACACTTCACAGGGCATATAGAGCAGTTGAGTTCAGGTCATTCAGGGTTTGATACACAGCAGTGTACCCAGGGTGCCTATGGTAGAGGGAGAGGTGTCTAACAAGGCCTGGTATCAGTAGAATTGGATGGTGGCACCAGGGTTCCGTCCCTCTACCTGCAAATTTTATGAAGTCATTGTTTTTTCTTAGCTGAATAGTGTCCCATAGTGTATAACACTTTTAATTATCCAGTCATCAGTTGAAAGACATTTTGGTTTCTTTCCATTTCCGAACTTGTGAGTAGAGCAGTCGTGAGCGTGGCTGAGCAAGTCAAGTGTCTGCGGAACAGGGTGTTGAATCATTTGGGCATATGCCATGGAGTAGACTAGCTGGGTCATATGGTAGATTTTTAGCTTTTCGAAAATTGATGTTATCTTTTTAAATTGTTGCTGTCTTTGAGGCTATGACTGGCCTATTCAGCAACTGCAACTCCCGCCATCTCTAGTGCAGTTTGGCCACTAGAGTCGCAGCCTGAGAAAATTCTGTTACCTCAGGCATCAACTCTTTCAAAGCTACAGAAGGAACATATCTAAATCTCTTTCTCTCTGAAGAAGTCAAGATTCAAATGTTGAGGTAGAATCCTGCTCCCCAGAGAAGCTGAATAGCAAGCAGCTCACCTAGCTCACCTCCTTGCTTCACCCGAGAAATTCTTGTGCTTCTCCTCCCCTTTCCTAAAAATCCCTTCTCCACCTGGCTCCTCAGCTCTCTTCATTGTGTTTTTCCCATTTGGGGCAGGGTCCATGGAGCATATATCATCAAGTGATGTTTGACTTAATCTCCACCAAAGTGCTAGTGCTGCTCTTAGCCTCGGCCCTCCCCAACCTCCTGTGCTAAATAAATGTGCACCACTGATCTCCTCCAACGCCTGGTCACTGCTGACTTTCACAGTTATTCCAAAGTCACATGGTTTGGTATTTCCAGCCGCATCTATAGGATGTTCTTGACTTTTATGTCCCAGTGGCTGATGTTTCTTTTATGAAGGTACTCAGCTGTGGGACCACCTGCTGGAAAATGGGGTGCACCTCCTTCTTCTTAAAGCCAATAGCTGCTTATGAGGTTGACCAAATCTCCCCTACTACAAATTCTGTGCACAAGATGATTTTGCTGGTGTGCTTACTAACATAGTTTCCAGGTATAAGGCTGTTGTTCTTTCATGAGATACACCATGCAAGTGCTCTCTGGGAACTGGTTGATGACTTGTTCTAGACCTCGGTGGTTACTCTGGTGTTGATGGGAATGTGGTACACTCTTAGAAGCCATGCTTCTCTTCTGTAAGCTGCTGCTCAGTTTCTCATCATGTTGTGCTGCACAGGACACGCTCTTGAAGCCTTGCTTCTCTTCTGCAGGCTGCTACTCAAGAGCTGTTTGTCATGGTTGGGCTGCACAGGACCACATCAGATGCTTTTGGAAGTCACACTTCTTTTCTGTAAGCTCTGTTCATAAGTTGTTTCTTACTGTTGTGGTGCACAGGAACAAAGACAAGCTCTTGGAGACCCTATTTAACTTCTGCAGGCTGCTGCTCAGAAGCTGTCAAAGTTAGCCTGGACAGGATGACAAGATACGCTCTTGGAAGCCCTTCTTCTCTTCTGTAGACAGCTGTTCAGTTGCTCATTATGGTTGTGCTGCAGGAGGACCACAGGACATGCTCTTGAAAATAATGGTTCTCTTATGCAGGCTGTTCAGGAGGTGTTCAATGTCATGCAGAACAGGACAACAGGACATATTCTTGGGAGTCCTGTTTCTCTTCTGTAGGCTGCTGTTCAGAGAGTGCTTATGGTCGTGCTACAAAGGAGAACAAAGAAGGCCCTTGGAAACCCTGCTTCTCTTATGTAGGCTGCTGTTCAGTAGCTGCTCATGGTCATGCTGCAAAGGACCACACTGTGCACCTGTGGGGTGAGGTTGGCTTTTTTGCTGGCAGCAGTGGATGGAAGGCATGCTGTGATTTTTTTCTGTCTTTCTTCCTTACAAGTTTGTCATCACCATGAGACTGATATTTTGCTGGCAGGGTAGAGGTGGAATTGTTGGGCTCACTTCCTGTGCTCTTCAGGAAGTAATGGCAGGTGGGAGTTTCTATGGGTGCCATGGCAATATTGGGCTGCATGAGCTTAGTGTTGATGTTTTAAAATTAAGTTGGATGACATTATTAAATATTTTCATGTAAAGAGTCTTTATTGTGCTTAATTCTATAGCCCATGCCCCACATGGCTGCCATCCTACTGGGGTTGGGCTTGTTAGGGGAGTGCTTCTAGGGACAGGGTGGGTTTTGAGAACTCTTCACTGCCCTTGAGCCACTGATGTTCCATAACGTCATGTATCTTGGGACTCGGCAGAGGATGAGTAATGAATGACTGCATGACGAGACTGGCAGTGTGTGCTGGGAGCTTTGGCGGAATGTAGCAATGTTGCTTTTGCATGTTTTCTCCTTCACTTTTTTGTAAGTTGTTGCTGTGAATGGTAGTTAAGACTCTCCTCCAAACTCCCTTGAGGCTTATTTCTGTCCTAAAGGCCTTGAGGTTCAGGTCCTGAGATATTTTTGGCACAACAGGATGCAGGAAGAAAGATTTTAAGGTGAAAGATGTCTTAAGAGTCACATCCTATATATGGGATGGTGCCCGTCATTGGCAAAGTGCATTAAGAAAGCAGCAATCACATGCCCAAGTGAATGTCGGTGGTCATGCCTATGCTGCGTGTCCCATGGGACCACATTTTCTTTCCTTGCTGCCCCTTACCTGAGGGAAGAACTGCTTTTCTTTGTGTAGAAAGGCAGCAGAATAAACAGGAACACATGCAAATGATATGCCCCCTTATCCCCTTCCAGCCCCCTCGTCTGGTGGTTGTGGGGACTGTGGGTACCACTTGAGTCTGATCCTTGTGGATGGTAGGAGCTGGTGATGGTGCCTTGGAGTACAAATCCTCATCAACTCTTCATTTTTGTTTCTCCCATTCTGGGGAGGGTCATGTAGCATATATCATCAGGTGATACTTGATTTCAGTCTCCTCCAAAGTGCTATTGCTGCTATTAGCAGGCACAGCATCGCTCTGTGGGATGGGGTTGCAATGGCTGGTCGTGTCCTGCAGGTAACACAGTATGTGAAGGGATGAATTACTGAATGTTCTGTCATTGTAAACCTCCTGGAAACTCGTGTTCATGCTCTAGGCATCCACAACGTTCTAACACTGTGGGGTGGGGTTACAATTCATAATTGGTGTCCTCGAGGTCGCACAGGATGTCCAGTAACGATGTGGAGCGAGATAACTCCAGTCTGTCAGAAATGGATGCTCAGGCCATTAGCATGGGCCTTGGAGCCTGTGCGGTGAGGTTGGATTTAGATAGCAGCAGTGGATGGCAGGGATGCTGGAATTCTTGCTTGCTTTCTTGCTTTCTTTCTTTCATACAAGTTTGTCATCACCATGAGTCTGATAATTTACTGGCAGTGTAGAGGTGAAATTCTCGGGCTCACTCTATATATTCTTCAGGAAGTAATTAATGGCAGGTAGGAGGTTCTGCGGGTCCCATGGCAATATTGGGCTGCATGAACTTAGCAATATGGTGTTGTTGTCCACCCAGGGTAACTGATGTTATACAATTAGTTAAGTTGGAAGATGCTGTCAAATTTTTTTCAAGGAAGGAGTCTCTGATGTCATGGGGCTATAGTCCATGCCCCACATGGCTGCCATAATACTGGGGTTGGGCTTGATGGGGAGTGGTTCTAGGGACAAGGTGGGTTTTGAAAACTCTTCACTGCTCTTGAGCCACTGATGTTCCATAACGTCATGTATCTTGGGCCTCTGCCCAGGAGGAGTGGTGAACAACTGCACGACAAGACTGGCAACGTGTACTGGAAGCTTTGGCGGAACGAAGCAATGTGGCTCTTGCTTATCTATTTCTTCATTTGTTCATAAGTTTTTGCTTTGAATGACATTTAAGACTATCCTTCAAACTTCAGTGAGGCTTTTTTCTGTCCTACAGGCCTTGAGGAACAGGCCCTGAGATAATTTTGGTAGAACAGGATGCAGGAAGAAAGATTTTAAGGCAAAAGATGTCTTAAGAGTCACGACCTATCAATGGGTGATGCCCGTCATTTGCAAAGGGCATTAAGAACATAGTGATCACATGCCAAAGTGAATGTCATTGGTCATGCTTATGACGTGTGTCTCATGGGACCACATTTTTATTTTCCTTGCTGTCCCTTACCTGAGGGAAGAACTGCTTTTCTTTGTGTAGAAAGGCAGCAGTATAAACAGGAACTCATGAGAATGATTTGCCCCCTTATCCCCTTCCAGCCCCCTCGTCTGGTGGTTGTGGGGACTGTGGGTACCACTTGAGTCTGATCCTTGTGGATGGTAGGAGCTGGTGATGGTGCCTTGGAGTACAAATCCTCATCAACTCTTCATTTTTGTTTCTCCCATTCTGGGGAGGGTCATGTAGCATATATCATCAGGTGATACTTGATTTCAGTCTCCTCCAAAGTGCTATTGCTGCTATTAGCAGGCACAGCATCGCCCTGTGGGATGGGGTTGCAATGGCAGGTCGTGTCCTGCAGGTAACACAGTATGTGAAGGGATGAATTACTGAATGTTCTGTACATTGTCAACCTCCTGGAAACTCGTGTTCATGCTCTAGGCATCCACAACGTTCTAACACTGTGGGGTGGGGTTACAATTCATAATTGGTGTCCTCGAGGTCGCACAGGATGTCCAGTAATGATGTGGAGCGAGATAACTCCAGTCTGTCAGAAATGGATGCTCAGGCCATTAGCATGGGCCTTGGAGCCTGTGCGGTGAGGTTGGATTTAGATAGCAGCAGTGGATGGCAGGGATGCTGGAATTCTTGCTTGCTTTCTTGCTTTCTTTCTTTCATACAAGTTTGTCATCACCATGAGTCTGATAATTTACTGGCAGTGTAGAGGTGAAATTCTCGGGCTCACTCTATATATTCTTCAGGAAGTAATTAATGGCAGGTAGGAGGTTCTACGGGTCCCATGGCAATATTGGGCTGCATGAACTTAGCAATATGGTGTTGTTGTCCACCCAGGGTAACTGATGTTATACAATTAGTTAAGTTGGAAGATGCTGTCAAATTTTTTTCAAGGAAGGAGTCTCTGATGTCATGGGGCTATAGTCCATGCCCCACATGGCTGCCATAATACTGGGGTTGGGCTTGATGGGGAGTGGTTCTAGGGACAAGGTGGGTTTTGAAAACTCTTCACTGCTCTTGAGCCACTGATGTTCCATAACGTCATGTATCTTGGGCCTCTGCCCAAGGATGAGTGGTGAACAACTGCACGACAAGACTGGCAACGTGTACTGGAAACTTTGGCGGAACGAAGCCATGTGGCTCTTGCTTATCTATTTCTTCATTTGTTCGTAAGTTTTTGCTTTAATGACATTTAAGACTATCTTTCAAACTTCAGTGAGGCTTTTTTCTGTCCTACATGCCTTGAGGAATAGGCCCTGAGATATTTTTGGCACAACAGGATGCAGGAAGAAAGATTTTAAGGTGAAAGATGTCTTAAGAGTCACATCCTATATATGGGATGGTGCCCGTCATTGGCAAAGTGCATTAAGAAAGCCGCAATCACATGCCCAAGTGAATGTCGGTGGTCATGCCTATGCTGCGTGTCCCATGGGACCACATTTTTATTTTCCTTGTTGCCCCTTACCCGAGGTAAGTACTGCTTTTCTTTGTGTAGAAAGGCAGCAGTATAAACAGGAACTCATGAGAATGATTTGCCCCCTTATCCCCTTCCAGCCCCCTCGTCTGGTGGTTGTGGGGACTGTGGGTACCACTTGAGTCTGATCCTTGTGGATGGTAGGAGCTGGTGATGGTGCCTTGGAGTACAAATCCTCATCAACTCTTCATTTTTGTTTCTCCCATTCTGGGGAGGGTCATGTAGCATATATCATCAGGTGATACTTGATTTCAGTCTCCTCCAAAGTGCTATTGCTGCTATTAGCAGGCACAGCATCGCTCTGTGGGATGGGGTTGCAATGGCTGGTCGTGTCCTGCAGGTAACACAGTATGTGAAGGGATGAATTACTGAATGTTCTGTCATTGTAAACCTCCTGGAAACTCGTGTTCATGCTCTAGGCATTCAGTGTTCTAACCCTGTGGGTGGGGTTACAATTCATAATCGGTGTCCTTGAGGTAGCACAGGATGTCCTGCAGTGCTGTGCAGCACAATAACTCCAGTCTGTCGGCAATGGATGCTAATGACATTAGCATGGACACTGTTACTCCGTGGAGCAGAATTCCAAGGCCAGCTGGAGTCCAGACACCACTGTAGATGACGTAAGCTGAACCCTGAGCAGCTCTTGCTCCTTCCTTTTCATCCACCTCCTGCAGTTGATTCTTCCCAGAGGAGATGAAAGTGGGCGAGACAGGTGGGACCACCTGAAGGGCTCATGTTTCAACTGGGCTTCACAAGCTTCCCTGCCCATTAAAAAATGTATCCACTTATTAATGGATAATTTATTGTGGGTAGCCATGGCATCATTAAGACTTCGCTTTCCTAGATCACACACGATTTCTTGACCTTTGTAGCCCATGCTTCAGATGGTGTCTACAATCATGGCCACTGGAATTGTGGAAGATGTTTCTATATAGGCCAGTGGAAAACCTTCATCCCAGAGACATAGCTATGGGTGCCCCACAAGATGGCAGGTAGTCATCCTTCATGTGGGAAATACAACAGTAAAAAAGGAGACAAGGTTTGCATGTGCATGGATTTATGTGGAGTCAGACGCTTTGGGAAATGACGATCACCTGGTACTCTGTATCACAAAGTGAATCAGTGTGCCAAGTCACCACGTGTCATTGGAGAGTCTGTGATAGCCTCTGCCCTCCCCAACCTTCTGTGCTAAATAATAGTGTGTGCTACTGATCGCTGTCATCTGGCCACTGACAGCTTTGATTGCCATTCCAACATCACACGGTTTCACACGATTTCGTATTTCTAGCCTTATCTATAGGATGTTCTTGACTTTTATGTCCCATTGGCTGATGTTTCTTTTATGAATGGACTCAACTGTGAGTACCACCTGCTGAAAAATGGGGTGCACATCCTTCTTCATGAGGCCAAAGGCTGCTTATGAGGTTGACCCAATCTCCCCTGCTGCAAATTCTGTACACAAAATGATTTTACTACTGTGCTAACCAACTGAAACAGCTTCCTGGTATGAGGCTGTTGTACTTTCTTGACATCCACCACGCAGGTGCTCTCTGCGAACTTGTTGATGACCTTGTTCTAGACCTTGGCAGTTGGTTTACTCTGGTGTTGGCTTAGATGTGGCAGATGATCACCCCTAGAGGCATATTCCAAAACCAAGTAGATGTGTTCAGTGGTTTTCAAGACATGGAACAATTTGATTATATTAGGGTGATCGAGGAATTTCATAATCTCTACCTCATTTTCAATAATATTAGAATTTGTTTTACCCCTTTCCAGCATCTTCAGAGCAACTGGTACTCCTGTGAGGAGGTGGAGAGCCATTTTCACCTGAGCAAAGTTTCCTGTACTGAGGGTCTTGAGGATCTTGAAATGATCCATGAGGACATCCTCTTCAGAGCATCTGTCCTGAGGGTCCTGCTGCATCATCACCTCCTCAGTCCTGCTTCCATCCATTGTCTATCTCAGTCCCAACTCACAATACTAGGTATAAAAAAATCAAAACCAATTCTGTTACATTTTGTTGTTATATTGAATTACTATGGCTGTAAATTACATATAGCAGAGTTGATTTTGGCTTCCAGAGGGAGCATCCATAATGGCAGGCAAGGTGTGGTTGAAGATGGAAGAAGCACAAAGCTAAGGGGTCATACGCTAGCCACACAGACAAGCAAAGCAGGAGAGGGTATAAATAGCTCCATAAAATATCATACTGGGAGAGACAAATGCCATGAGACGTCTCCTACAAACCAATTTCAGCGATACATTTTTAAAGTTACTTGTTTCACATTGAATGCTAGTGATGGCCAGAAAGATAGAAAGGGACCATTAGATGGACGGAGGCATGAAAGAGGCCTTAAGGGGAAGGGGAGAGCAGAACATATGAGACATGAAGGGGGAAGAAGGGACTACTAGGCGTGGGAGCAGTAGCCAAATCTAAGGATATATGAAAAACGCATGTGAAAATATGATCATATATGCTTATTAAAAACTACAATTTAAAAAGGAAATTTGTATGATACTGTCCTCAATAAATGAATATAGCTCCTTCTAATGGCCATTGGTTAAGTAAATATCCCAGTGTCAGATACTGTCAGCCAAGGAAACCCCAAAGGCCCTCAAAACAATAGAGACCATTGCCACTGTTCTTAACTGTTCATCAGACTTGGTGGTCAGATTCTATTAATGGACACCACTCACTTGGTCTCTGAATGTACAGAAATCAAGTTGAAGATGAGCTGCATGTTTTCTCCCTATGGGCTACTCTTCACAGTACCAAAGGTGCTCTGCAGACTGCTGGGGGAGAAGAGTCACCAGCAGTCTGACCCAGCTGTGAACCCAGGAGCTACAATAATGACTTCCCAAGCAAGACATGCTCTCTAGGGAAACTGTGCCTGAACTGTTGTGGGCTTAACAACCACTTTTCGACTGGAGGGAACTCATGTCTGATTCTGAAAACCGGTCAAGAACCCTTAGCAGGGAAGGTCATAGGCCCAGGGGGGACCTGCTGCTGTTTTGATTTCATGTTCTCAGATGACCTTCTAAATACACACGTTGATATTCACATATTCATAGATTGACGCTGCAGCCAACCGTCAGTGAAGCTTCCTACTGCTGTAGCCAAAGTAATGAGATTAAGAGACAGATGGTGGAGTGCTCAGCCCTAACTGAGACAGTTCTATCACCGCCTCCAAGACTCAGGGAATGTGGACAAAGAGAGGCAAAGAGATGCCTCTGGACATGGCATGACTTTAACACTCGTGAACTCACTTCATGCACTCAACCACACAAGCCTGGGCTCCCCAACTCTTTATCATTGGTAGAGGAAGGGGTCTATGAGACCCCATGGCCTTCTGAGGGACTACTGGAAAGTACTATTGGTTAGAATGAAATCATTTTCTTCAGTGATGTAGCCACTGTTAAGATGCCCTTGCTCAAGGGAACACTCCTCCATTGCTTCTGGGAGTGCAAAATTCATTGTCACTATAGAAATCAACACAGCAGTTGTTCAGAATCCTACCACTAGGACACTTGCTCAACTATGTTCATTGCAGCTTTATTCATAATCGTCAGACATTGAAACAACCTAGACATCCCTCAACCAAAGAATGAATAAAGAAAATGTGGTACACTTATACAATGGAGTATTACTCAGCTGTTAAAAATGACATCAAGAAACTTGCAAACAAGGGATGGAACTAGAAAAAAATCATCCTGCGCAAGGCAACCCAGATTCAGAAACTCAAATATATATTAACCTATAAGTGGGTATCAGCTGTTAAGTAAAAGATAACCACGCTATAATCCACAGACCCAGAGAGGCTAGGTAACAAGAGGGGGCTCTAGTGAGGGGGTACACGGATCTCTCTAGGAATGGGAAATGAAAAGATTTTGTGGTTGAACTGGGGGCAGGTGAGGATGCGAACAGGAAGAATCAAGATGAGGGGGAGAGAGTACTGGGAGAGATGATTGGAATGGGGGCATCTGGTGGGCAATGTGGAAAACTAGTCCAGGGGACGACCTGGAGCCTATGAGGGTGACACTAGCGAGGACTCCTAGCAATGAAGGATGCAGAGCCTGAGCTGTCCATCTTTGTAACCTGGTAAGGTTCCCAGGAGTGGGACTGGGACACCAACCCAGCCACAAACCCTTCAACCTATAGACCTGCCTGTAAGATGTGCTGGGGTAATGGTGGCTCAGAGCTTGTAGGAGTGGTCAGCCAATGGCTGGTCTAACTTAAGACCCACACCAAGAGAAGGAGCTCAGGCCCTGACACTGCTTGGATCCCAGAAAACTGAATCTCCCAGAGACCTAGGATGGAACCAAACATGACTGACAAAAAAAGTGAATGAAATGATTCCTAATGATATTCTGCTATACTCATAGACTGGTGTTTAGCCCAATCATCATCAGAGAGACTTCCTCCCACAGTTGATGGGAGCAGAGGCAGAGACCTACAGCCAAACATTAGGTGGAGCTCAGGGACCCCGAGGAAGAGGGGGAAGAAGATAGTAGGATCCAGAAGGGTTGAAGATATCAGGAGAACACAGCCCAGAGTCAACTAAGCAGTGCTCATAGAAGCTCACAGAAACTGAAGCATCAACCACAGAGCCTGCATGGGACTATTCTAGATATTCTATAAATGTGCTGTAGTTGTTTTGCTTGGGGTTTTTTTTTTTTGTGGGACTCCTAACAGTGAGAACGGAGGTGTCTCTGACTCATTTCCCTGCTCTTGAGACCCTTTTCCTGCTACTGGATTGCCTCATGCAGCCTTGTTATGAGGGTTTATGTTTCCTAGTCTTATTGCATCTTTATTGTTATGTCATCAGGTGGTATCCCTGGGAGGTCTGCTCTTTTCTGCAGGGAAAGGGAGGAGGAATGGATATGGAAGGAGTTGGGAGGAACTGGGAGGAGTGGAAGGAGGGGAGGGTGTGGTTGGAATGTTTTGTATGAGAGAATAATAAACAAGCAAGCAAGCAAATGGAGGGGGGGGATGCCCTTGCCCTTACTCTGGCAAATACTCTCTCACCCATTCAAGAACAATACATTCTAATGAAACTTAGGGGGCCACACATTAAAAAGAAGGTATATATGTTGGAGGGGGGCTTCTTGAGAAGAAGGGCTCAGGCAGGATAGGGAGAGGCATGAGAATGAGAAAGGGGACTGGGATGCGAATGACTAAAATTCATCCTATAACTATCAAACAATAATCAGAACTATACTAAACAACCTAATGATGCACTTCAGGTCAGAGAAAACAGAGCAAACCAGTTCCTAAGCAGTGGGCAGCAATGCATAAAAAGAACAAAAACTGAAATTAACAAAACGTTACCAGAAAAAAAGAAAAAGAAACAAAGATATTTGAGAAGACATATAAAACTGAAAACCGTTTACCCAAAACTAACCAAGAAAAAGGAGACACAAATTAATATAATTAGAGAAAGAAAGGAGACAATATCACTTCAGGTACCATTGAAATCCAGGACTGCTAGGAAATGTTTTGAAAACATACTTACTTTAGTGAACTGGAGAATCTGGAATAAGTGGGCACATTTCTAGGCACACATGGCCTAACAAAATTGAAGCAACAATTTGTAAAACATTATTAGTAGATCACCAACAAAGTTGAAAAGATAATGAACAAATCCCTAAACAGAAGAAAAGTCCAGTGCCACATGAAATGCAGAGAAAGCCTGAAAGACAAATTGAAGAAACGATCCCTGGACTAGTCCATTGAAAGGGACAGAATGCTTCCAAACTGCTTCCAGACCACCCTGATACCAAAACCTAATAAAGATGCCATAAATAGGAAAAATTATAAGCCTATTTCCTCCATGAGGCTTGGCTTGAAAATCTTAAGTGTGAATACTCAGTATTTCACACCAGTTTCAGCAACACATGAGACAGGCGATACAGGTCACAATGGAGTGAGTTCATCCAGGACTCATCAATTCAGGGATGGTTCCACATACTCAGACTGATAAGGGATACTGCATATAAACAGAATCCACAGAAAAATCACATGCTCACCATAAAGAAGAATAAAATGTCGACGTTTTTCAGGAGCCGGAGGTGATTGTGTATCATGTGACTAGCCCATGTCATAATCAGGGGTGGAGAGAAAAGGAGAAGGGGTGGAGAGAGAAGAGAGGAGAGATCAGAGAGGAGAGAAAGGAGAGAGAGAGGGAGAGAGAGAGAGAGAGAGGGAGAGAGGGAGAGAGGGAGGGAGGGAGGAGGGGGCAAGAAGGCGGTGGCCTAGTAGGAGCAGTAGCCAGTAACATAAAACCCAACCAATGAGGCTTTGACAAACCACCAAACAGTCAGAGTGAAGGGTCCACGCCAACAGTGTAATGGCAAGTGTGTCACAAGCTGTTGGGTTTAGTCACTTTAGTCACTGTGACTTTTCTCAGCTCAAGGTTCTTTTGCGAGGAGTGCTATGAGGACTCAGAGCCCTTCTCCCCAGAGAACGATGAGTGACCAGACCAAGCAAGAGAACTGTCTTTATAATGATTCTTTACTAGTAGCTTCTATAGCCAATGCATTAAGGGGGTTCACACTCTTAGCACTCATGTAATAGACAACACATAAATAATTCCATATCACAATTATTAACCCTACTAATCCTAATGCATAAAACCAATTCCTAACCTCCATTTGACTTATCAATTATCTATAAAGCATTTCTTAACCTTAATACAACTTATCAATTAACATTTCCTAATCTTTAAATAGCATTATACAACCTGATATCCTCTGTAAGATTTCTTCAGTCCTGAAAGGGACTTTTGGGTTTCTTCAGGATGGATGCCCAACCGCAGGAAGCTCAGCTCTTGAGCACGTAGTCTGTGTGGTCTGGCGATGGTCTGCTCTCGGGTCTGCTCTTGGGGAGGCAAAAACGTTCTGTCTGCTCTCGGGTCTGCTCCCGGGAGACAAAGCGTTCCATCTGCTCTGCCATGGTGCTGCTACGAGGCTCTGCTCTAGGGAAGCTAGCTCTACTTTCAGGAGCAAGGCTCTGCTCTCAGGAGGCAGGAGTTTGGAGGATCCTACCACTAGGCTCAGCAACATGCCAGGGCCATCATGAAAGTGAGATAACTGCCTTGCTTCTGCCCTCTCTTTTTATGCCCATCTGAAACTGCCTCTTGGCCGATCCTTCTAATAGCCTCATGTCCCAGGCTATCAGTATCCACTTAACACAGAAGGGTGGGGGTCCTCGTGTGGCAAGATTACTGTCATTACCAAGGTTACTGGCTGCAGCTTTCCCCTCTCGCAGGGCCAGATGGGTGTGTGGCAGCCTCTAAGTGGGCAAAATGTTCTCTTAATGTTCCTCCTTAATAATTTGCTACTTCACCCAGTTTTCTTACTTACTTTCTATTTTCTGAAATATACTTATCCTATATTTTCTATATTAGACCTATCCTTGTACTATAGCCTTCCTACTTTACCTGCACTACAGATTCCTCTTTTTTTTTTTTTAACTTATTCAGAGGGATCTGTGTCCATGCTCATTACAAAATGCCAACAGGCAAGACTGTACCTGGGTGTTGGATGAGGAGAACAGGAAGCGCCTTTCCCAAATGCGTGACTCTGCACACTGTCTTCGTCACTGGCGTCCTTGTATTGATGGACGCCAACTGTCTAGATAGCTGAACTTCCAACTATGAGTCCTGATTCAGGACCTAATTGGTCACACACGCAGAACCTAACCAATCAAGCCAGCCAAGCCCGGAGAGCTCAACTGACTGGGAAGGCTGAAGGCCTGTGACCTGCGTGGGTCTGTGGTGAGGAGGCTCTAGAGGGCGGGATGAGTGACACAACATAAGTATTCATTGTGACTGCTCTCCAGGGCTGTGCCTGCTCCTGCCGCCTCCCCCACCTTTCTGGCCTCTGTCCACAGAATTCATGGCATACTTCTTCCCTCCCCAGTCCTCTTCTCACCTGTAAAGAACCTGCACTGACTTTCTGAAGGTTGGAGGTCGGGTTTCTGTCCAGCCATTAGCTCTCTTCCTGAGGGACATGGCAGACAAGAAACTGTCCACCACTGGGTGGGTCTCTGTCAGCTGCTGGATTCAGGAATCACAGGACTGCAGATACTCATGGCTTCACGGAGCTGGTTGTCTAAAAGGCAAAGTGCTCTCGCTTGAGGAGCGCCAGTGTGTGCCGTCTCCACCCCTTCCCCTCTCTCCTCATTAATGCCTCTGCCCAATCTATGTTAAAAACCTTCTCTTAGTGAATTCCAAGTTTACATCATAAAAAGTCATGGCTTATGCACCTTCTTGTGGTGTCCAACGTCTTAAAAAATTGAGAATTTTCCTCATTCTGAGTCTTTTTCTATTCTCTGCCCTGAGTATGTGATGGGCCGTTCTACAGCAGACATTTCTGTTTCTCAGACTTGGAAACTTTCCCCAAACATATCATAACTTTCTCTCGTTTGCTGTATCTGCAAACGCTTTCATATTCTTTTTCAATCATCCTCAATTTCTTGTTATGCTTTATCGATGCCCTGAGTGTTCCCTCCAGATCTCCATTTGTGATTTTATTCCTTCATATTCTTATTGAATATTCCTGTTTAAGCACCCCTTTTAAAGTGTCCAGTTATTGCTTGCTGGATGCATAATATTCTCTCATCTCTCCGAGGACTTTGAAGAGGTTATGTAGCAGGACGCTATGAAATAGGGAACTTTGTGCAAAGCTGTGTGGTCAGCAGCCATTTGTTTCCAAGCCTTTGGGAAAACATAGCCTCCAATTTTAGAAGCTGAGTCCTACATGCAGAGCTGGAGGGAACTGAATGGTGACCTTGCTGTACTTTTAACTGAGCAGAAATCTACTTTGTTTATATTTTTTCATAATGCCTCATGGCTCTTAAAACTGTGTTACTGGATAATAGGGGAAACTGTGCCTGAGATATATTGTATGAAAGAAGAATAAATTTTTAAAAGGGACTCACTGATTCTTTTTAAAATTAGGTATTTTTAAATGTGTTTATGTGGATTAGTGTTTTGCTTACATGTATGCCTGTCAGAGGTCTTCAATACAGTTCCTCATGATTTGCTGACCCCCATGCATCAATTTAATTTGTTGCTACCTCATAACTACAATTTTGATACTGTTATGTATCATAATGTAAATATCTGATAAGCATATATATCTTATGTGCGACTGCTTTTGGGGTCGCAACCCACAGGTTGAAAACGCTGGGCTAGAGGGTTAGATGGAAAGTGATCTCAACACTGAGAGTTATGAAATCAAAACGCCTGTCAACTGCGGAGAACATTGAAGAGGGTCTACAGAAACCATTCAGCCAAGATCTAATGTGTTACATGAGCGTGAATAAGGACTTTCATCCCAACAGTGTGCAAACTGCTAGCATGTGCAGGGTGTTGTGAGGGAGGTGTCTATCAAGGAGTGATAGCTCCCCATTTTTGAGGGGATCCGGGGGTGTTTTCCGGGGTCTGACACTTCACAGGGCATATAGAGCAGTTGAGTTCAGGTCATTCAGGGTTTGATACACAGCAGTGTACCCAGGGTGCCTATGGTAGAGGGAGAGGTGTCTAACAAGGCCTGGTATCTAGCAGTAGAATTGGATGGTGGCACCAGGGTTCCGTCCCTCTACCTGCAAATTTTATGAAGTCATTTTTTTTCTTAGCTGAATAGTGTCCCATAGTGTATAACACTTTTAATTATCCAGTCATCAGTTGAAAGACATTTTGGTTTCTTTCCATTTCTGAACTGTTGTGAGTAGAGCAGTCGTGAGCGTGGCTGAGCAAGTCAAGTGTCTGCGGAACAGGGTGTTGAATCATTTGGGCATATGCCATGGAGTAGACAAGCTGGGTCATATGGTAGATTTTTAGCTTTTCGAAAATTGATGTTGGGGATTTGGAAAGATGAACAAAACTGACCTACCTTCAACCTGAATAACCCAGGTCCTCATAACATGCCTAGCCCTGGGCCTTCAGCCCTCTAGTACCCTATCTGACTCACACTTCTTCCAGAGAGAAGCTTCCACACCGAACGCATAGATCCACAGATCCAAGGACAGATGTCTCCTGAGAGTTGTGGACTTGACCTCGGAGCTCCAAGATCAACTTGGGAGTCAAGTACGTTGTGTCTGTGACCAAAGGCCTGGATATAGAGTCAAGAGGTTCCCTGACAAGATTGTTTGTGTCCTACAGTAAGTACCTAGGATCTCTAAGATGATTCACCAATTATCTTCTTCTGTGGACTTCACAAGGAGGATGTCTGTCAAGAGTGTGGTTGGTCACTATGTAGATCTTCTCCCCCTGAGAAGAAGACGAACAGTTCAAGCAGGTGTTAGTTGAGGTTCTCTAGAAGAACAGAACTGATAGAATGGAATTATGTATAAGGAGGATTTGAGTGACTTACAGACTGTGGCCCAGCTAGTCCAACAGTTGCTGTCTTCTGACAGAAAGGACAATAATCTGGTTATTGTTCAGTCCATGAGGCTGGATGTCTCAGTTGGTCTTCAGTCTACATTGGAATCCCAAAGAAGTAGGTTCTAATGCCAGTAAAGGGACACCTCCACAGCAAGACAGATGAACTTGCCCATGATAGTAAGGGCAAGGAGGTAAAGGTGAATGCTTTCTTCTTCTATGTCCTTTTATGTGAGCTGCCACCAGAAGGTGTGGCTCAGATTTAGGGTAGGACTTCCGACTTCAATTTATCCAGATTTAGGCTGGGACTTCCGACTTCAATTTATCCAGATTTAGGCTGGGACTTCCGACTTCAATTTATCCAGATTTCGGGTGGGACTTCCAACTTCAATTTATCCAGATTTCAGGTGGATTTCAGATTTCTGACTTCATATGATCCAGATTTAGAGCAGGTCTTTCCACCTCAAATATGCCCATCCAGAAATCCCTTCAGTGGTTTTCTCAGCTCCTGGGGTTTTAGCTTCCCAGCTGTAGTCAAGTTGACCACCATCATGAGCAAGCAGGAGGGTAAAGAAGCCGGCTTTGCCAGCCTGCCCCCCGCTTCTCTTCTCCTTTCTTGGTAAAGAGACCAGAGAAACCGGCACTGACTCTTAAGCAGCATGGATGTGTCCATGCCACAGGAAAGTCATCCAGCCTCTTGGTGAGCATCTCTGTGTATTTCAAAGACTCAATATTTGTTGTTCAGCAGTTAGTAGGGGTGGGAAATGTGGGATGCTTCATGGAAGACCTCCAGGGTTTGGAAGTGGAATGGCTCCAGGAACGACTGAGGATTGTGGAATAAAAGCTAATAAAGTTAGTGCCGTCTGTCTGCTATACTCACCATATGGAGGAAACAACTGAGAGCTAAAGGATAGGGTCAGTTCATGCTGTTAGACATTGCTCATGTTTTACTCAGTATCTCCTCAGTTGAGACTTTCTGCAGTAGCCAATGAACCTTCAAAGTCCTTCCCTGTTTTGTCCTGTCTCGCAGGCCCACTGTTCAGTGCTCTGGACTTGGCATCATTGTCCTGTCCACGCTCTGTTTAAAGGCTTTGTTACATGTGCAGAGCACATGTCTAACCCTTGAGTGTCTTGCAGATTTGGATACTCATTCAAGAAATGTTTGACATCCACGTGTTCCTGATGAAGTCAGCATGGGGACTTCACAAAGAATGCAGAAGCCAGGTCTTTGTGTAATTCTTGAGAGCTTTATGGTTGGGTAAGACACAAGTGATACCCACCAACATGTTTGGCGAATGCCTGTAAATGTCAAAGTATCCAAAAGGTAAAAAACTGATGATTCTAGAAGCTGCTTAATGAGAAGATGGTTAATTGGGAATTAACTCAAAGGTGGTTAGTTGGGAATCCCAGGGCTAGGAATGAGTTACCTCCCTAGGAGTTGTGGGCCACAGAAGCCCTCCAGTCCCCAAAGCAACGAAGGCTATTGCCACAGTTGGTTTCATTTCAGAACTGAACAAGACCCTGTTGCCGAAGAGGTTGCATGATTTGGCTTCCAGGCTTGGAGGAACAAATCTAGGACTGGGACCCAAGTGTTCCATGCTGTGAGCTAGCTCTGTAGTACCTGGAGATGTAAGGATGCTGGGGAGAAGAAAGACCAAAAGGTCTACCCCACTGTGGACCCTGCATGCATCAAGATGGAAGTGCCAGGCAAAATGTCTCAGCTGGTGCAATGGTAGGCCAAGTTGTTAGGGACAGAACCAACTTTTTGATTGGCCTTAAGGCTTGCTTCACAGGAGACTCTGATCTAGTACTGAGAGCATAGAGAAAAACTGGGAAGGGACGACGTAAATCATAAGCTCCAGTGGAAAAACAAGTGCTGCTGATGAATTCAATGATACGCCAGCTCAAGTGCTTCCCACAACTGTATTACGACCGTGGGTTATTACCACACTCTGTGTCTGTTGGGTACTTTTCCATTTCCTGTTTTTTGTTCTTTCTCTCACTTGTGTTTTGTAGTAAGAGAAACTCCCCACGAGACTCACCAACTTCCACATTCTGGAGATGGACAGATGAATAGAAAGTCATGAGGATGTGTTGTTCTGAAGGGAGGAGGAGAAACAGTCACACATCTGTATCACCCCCTCCAAGGCTCAGGGACCATTGCGGAAGAGGAGGTGGAAAGAATGTAAGAGCCAGAGGATGGGGTGGACTGTGTTGTGGGTGACTGTCCTTCCCAGACAAGTGGATGCCATCTTACAGAGTTCATCTATGTATGCATGCAAAAGATCTTCCCAGTGGGAGTTGGCTGGAGGCCTACTCCAGTTGGATCCAACTTCTCCCTCCCACCTAACAAGGATGCATGTGGAGTGAGGGAGCAGCTAAAGGATATAAGAACTGGGAAGAAGAGAGCAGGGGCTCCATCTAGGCAGCTGTGGGGAAAACCCTGGCTGGTGCTGGGTAAGGCTTGGGACTGACAGATGTGGCTCGTTGTGGGCAGAGTGTCCACACCCCTGTAAGGCATCCCTTCCATTAGCTTTGTAAGGAAGTTCAATACATTCATTGGTTCTCCAGAGTGCACTTTGACAGAATTCTGCCTCAGTTTGTGGTTGGGACCTCAGAATGAGTGGTAGAGATGGTGCCAAAATTCCTCAGAAAAAGAATTTTAACAATAGATGGTGTGAGGCCTTCCACATTCAAACCCTAAGGAGGATGGAATACATTTTTAACTCGAATAATAACAAAAAAGCTGTGGTAGCCATGAAGACAGACTCAGAAAGTTCTGTGCTTCCCTGGATAGGAGACATACATGTTGCCTAGTTAATGAGTTTACAGACTACTTTAATAGCCTTTTCAACTGGACCCTAAAATTCTCTAATGACCCAGATGACTGCAAACCTCATCAACTCTACACTAGCACTCAATTCCTTTTCTTTAAACTTGTATTTATGGGCATCAAAAGGATGTTGGCTCTTCCTGACACTGTGATAGTGTAAGAAAGTAAGCTGTCCCTCAAGATGTCCTAGTCCATAATTTGTCTCAAGAGTGATTTGGTGGGAGGGGAAGACACTTAGCATGAGATTAATTTGTAAATTAACAGAAAGACGGGGAAAGCGTAGCAAGGGGCAGGTGATCAAGGTGCACATCACAATGCAGCCTCACTCTCCACCAGAACAAAATCCTATTCACCATAGCACAATACCAGTTTTCACAGTTAATATATGGTGACAAAAATTTTTAAAGAAATAAACCAAAGTAAAGAGTGTCAAAGAAAACTGAATAATTAAAAATAGAAATATGGGTGAACATAAAAAAAACAGAAGCATAATATAAACCTCAAACCAAAAGCTATAAATCAAAACCAAGAAAAAAAAAATCCCTTCCACCCCCTAAGAAGCAAACTCACTGTGTTCAGGTCAGTGTGGACCTTTTTCGGGCACTATACCTGCATAAATGTGCTCCACATTGGGCACCAAATATGACAACTCTTTCTTTGGACCACCAGCTCCTGAATAATGACATGGAGACTTTTAATAATTATGAAAGCTTGGATTTAGCTTAGCTTTGTTGCAAACTAGCTCCTAAATTAACTCATTTATATTATCCTATGGTCTGTCATGTGGTTCATTAGCTCTCCTCTCCTCACTACCATAGATCAAATTCCTCTGTATCTGGCTGAGAAATCTCTTGTGTTTTAGATTCTTTCCCAGAGTTCCTATCTCTCCTTGGAAGTCCCTCCTATCTTCTCTTGCCTATCTATTGGCCATTCACCTCTTTATTACACTAAGCAAAAAGTACCTTAGGCAGGTAAGGAAGGACAGAGATACATCTTCACACAGTCTACAAAAAGATTGAACAGACCACTATCCTGATTTTGAGGTGGAGTGAACCACCACCAACTTGTTTATGTCTTGATCAACAGTCAACAATTATTGCCATCTCTTGATCCCATTTCAGGCTATTGAGCAGGCACAGATATTATTCTTTATTTTTCATTTGTTTGTTTTTGTTTTTTGAGATAGGGTTTCTCTGTATAATAGCCCCCCATTCAGGAATTTACTTTGTAGGCCAGGCTGCTGGAACTCAGAGATTTGCCTGCCTCTGCCTCCTGAGTGCTGAGATTAAAGGTGTGTGCTACCATGACCAGCTACAGATACTGTTCTTATGTTCTTATGTTATGGGGCCCCTTTTTGGCAGTTCATTGAAAAGCTGGCCATCTACCTAATACAGGTACCATGAACTACAATGCAAACAGGAGAGGATCATGGAATCTACTCTATCATTAGTGCCATTTAGACACCATCTGTGCTGTATAAGCATGGAGGTTCCATGCACAGAATGAAGCATGAACAAGCCTATGCCATCACACCATAGTGGTGCCCACTGGCCCATCAGAGAGCATGAGGGCTCAATGAGTTTTGTGTCTGTGGATTGAGCACCACACACTAACATACCTGTTCCAGCATTCAGACATATAAATATATGTGTATGTTCACAGTCACACACACGCATATGCACACATAAAAAGATTCAAACAAACCAGAAAGCAGCAATGCAAGGCAGTCACCAGTCACTGTCATCTACAAATGAACACTCCTGCCTGCTCCTTGACTTTCTACAGTTCAACGAGTTGTGAAAAAATTCAGGTATCCATGAAAGACACATGAGTTGAGGGAGCAAAACCTATATCTATTAATCTTTTATTATCCATTTTAATACTTTATAGTTATCTACAAGCTTCCTAAAAGTTATATAAAATCAAAAGTGGGAAAACTTCACATGTACTAGTTTCCTATATTTTTTTTTTTTTTTTTTTTGGTTTTTCGAGACAGGGTTTCTCTGCAGCTTTAGAGCCTGTCCTGGAGCTAGCTCATGTAGACCAGGCTGGTCTCGAACTCACAGAGATCCGCCTGCCTCTGCCTCCCGAGTGCTGGGATTAAAGGCGTGCGCCACCACCGCCCGGCTCTAGTTCCCTATTTTTAAAAATCATTTCTAACTTACATGAATCAAAGGAAACATATTTCCTTAACATATGTAAAACCAACAAAATCCATCAGAAAAAATAAAATATGGTGATGGTTAATTCTGACTAGAATAAACCATTTTATGGTTTTCCTAGGATAAAAACATCAGAAACACTGGATTAAGACAGTCTACCATCTTCTAAGCCACTGAGGGCCACTGAATGGCAGCCATGTTTGAGGGCCTTGGGGGCAACATCCAAACTCATGAAGCTCGCAAGGCTAACATACTTGGGCCTATCACTGTATACTCCACCTGTCAGACCTTCTGAGCCACCTTCTCTTTCCCTCCCTAGGACTTTGTGGGTCCAAAACTTTCACCTACTATTTGTAGAAACCCCAGATTACCCTGGGCTCTTGCCCCACACTAAGCCCCGCAACCCTCCTCCCAACCTTGTCTTACCCCCAAACCCCTTCTTACTCCTGCTCAGAAGCAGTGGAGACCCTCTGCTCTCCTGGGCCTGGGCTTTTAGACCAAGCATTTGCAGATCCTGTCTCACCCTCTTTGTAGATGGGAACTCACTCATGGACAGATCAGGAAACTGCCCACAGCCTATGCAGTGGTCATCCATACCAAGATTGTGGAGGTAGTCCGTCTACCAATGAAAATCATGTCACAAAAGGTGGAGCTGATTGCCCTCACTCGGGCACTCCAGATAACTAAAGGAGAGAGTCAACATCTACACTGACTCAAAATATGCTTTCTTAAAAGCCCACACCCATTCTGTCTTATGGAAAGAAAGAGGCTTCCTCACTACTAAGGGCCATCCCATTGTCAATGGACCCCTTATAGCCACACCCCTGGAGGCCTTCCAGCTCCTAGCAGAGGTAGCTATAATCTACCAACTGGGGCACCAGGCCTCCAAGGATCCAGTGGCGTTGAGCAATGCCAGGGCCAACTAGGTAACCCAGAGGCTGGCCTCCAGTTCCACTGAACCCATGAGACATGCATTTTTTACTTCCTCCTATTAACTCTGTTACCAACCAGAGGAAAGAGACAAACTCCCAAATAAAGGGCCACACAGACAAAAGATGGACAGCTCCGCCTAAAGAACGGCCTCATCCTTCCCTGGAGCAGACACTCTCCATCATCTCTGACACCCACAACACCCTCCACACAGGTCCCAAGGCTTTGTTCCTCCTCTTAGAGCCCTGATTTGATCCCACCAATCCTCGAACCCAATTTTTACAGATTCACTCTACCTGCCTGAGATGGCTGGGGAAAGCTGAAGGATGCCCTACACCTGAGATGGTCCCTGGAAAGCTGAAGGATGCCCTACACCTGAGATGGTCCCTGGAAAGCTGAAGGATGCCCTAAACCTGAGGTGGGCACTGGAAAGCAGAAGGACGCCCTAAACCTGAGGTGGGCACTGGAAAGCTGAAGGACGCCCTACACCTGAGATGGGCACTGGAAAGCAGAAGGACGCCCTAAACCTGAGGTGGGCCCCGGAAAGCTAAATCATCTTGTCACTCTCCACAGGGCAGCATGTTGTGAGTTTGGGTGGCAAAAATGAACTGGCTCTCAAAGCCTGGGGAAATGATTTGCTACTCTTCCTAGGAGGCTTCAAAGGCCCTACCCACATCTTTGGCACCACAGTTCCTCAGGGACAGCATTAGCTTAAGGAGCCACGGGCTACATGTTACAACCGCACCTACTGTCAGAAATTCCCCATAGCAAGGGCTGTGTACATGGCAGAGAATGCTGAGTGTGTGGGATTCAGGGACTAAAAGGGGAAATACACTGCCTGCCTCCTTCCTCTGTGACCTCTTTCAATGGACACCAGCAGGAAAAGCTCAGGGACTTCAGTCTGCAGGAATGAGCTTGGCCTGGCTGGACCTCAGCTGACCAGATCCAGCTCCCCATTAACATGGATGAACCTGGGCCCTCTCCCTTCTTGCTCTCTACCTGATTCTTCTCCACCTGAGTCGGGGTAAACACGCGGTCAAATAAGCCTCCAGGTCACACCCAGCACAGCTGCTGAGCCAACAGCTCTGAAAGCAAAGCACTGGTGTACACTTTGGAAACTCCAAGGGACCTGGATGTTGCCACAGCAGACATTGGTGCTGGGACCAAATGGCCTGGCTCATAACTTAAAGACCATACCCACCAAACATCCTCGGTCCCAAAGAGCAAGTTACTGAGCATCTCTGAGATGCAGCTTCCTCCCCTGTGAGGTGGCCATCAGGCCTATGTTGGAATAGTCTATGTAAAGATCCTGGAGCACATTAGCTTCTGGTGACTGCACACATCCCCTCCAGCAGCGTGGGTAATGTGCAGCCAGGCACTGAGTGTGGTGTTGGGTTTGTGGTCCTGCTCATCACCTGACTATCTCCTCTCATGTTGAAGACTAAAGGCAACAACACCTTTTACTAAGCAGATAGAACATGATCACCCTCACCCCCACAGAGCTACCCAGCTACCTCTATGGTCTTTAGATAAAGCCTCTTTCAGAAAAGACCACCTAGTCAGTGCTCAAGCTCTTGACTCTCTGGAGCATCTGTCTAGGGGCTAACAGGACATAGCTGCCACCTTCTCCTTGCCCAGGCCCTGACTTCACTGGGGTGTGGCTGGCCCAAGGGCCTAGCTCAGTAGTTATCCAATGACCTGGACTCACTCTGGCCCCACGAGCAAGCTCAGGGCCAGGCGATGTGAATCTTGCCTCCTACTCATGACCCTGAACCCATTCAGATGAACTGTCTGGCCAGGGACAGAATTGCCAGAGGCCACCTCATAGGAGCAGCAGGGAGCCATTGACCTCAGAGCGTGGGTCCACCAGGAAGCAAAGCTCTGGTGGATAAAGCTCTGCTGGGTAAATCTCCAATAGGAAAGACCCCAACAACCTCAGCCCCAGCATGTCTCTTGCTACTGCTGTGCCTCTGCACGTGTGCCGCTGCCATCTTTCTCTGGTATCCGGCATGGCATGAATGGGCATGGGAAGATCCCCGCTGCCCTCAGTGTAGTCTTGGAAATATCCTATTCTACTGGGCATTTTTACCTGTGGATTATTGTGAAGATGATTTCCTCCTAAGCTGTTTAACTGAGCAATGATCTTATATAATAATAGTGTTAGTTTAAGTAGGAATTTGATGATTGGTTTTTTTTTAAATAAACATAGTAAGGGATTATGAAAGAGGTTAGTTTAGTGGAAAAATTAACATAGGTAAATACAGGGAGATAAAATGTTGCCCCTTCCTCTGATAAAGCAGAGGCTCAAGAGGATAAAAAAATGAAACAAGAAAGTATCACACAGCTAGAACACGTGCGTTTCTGTTGAGGAGTTGTATGGGCTGTAACTTAAGTTAGCGATTAAGAAGAACTTGTGTCCCAGCAACTCAAATTCTTTCAGTCTTAATATTGGGAGATGTGGTCACAGGTTTCAGAGGCCATCATAGCTGAAAAAAGCTTTCAAAATGACGTAAGGCTATATTAAGATGTTTCGTTAACAGTTCTGAGGTGAAAAACCCAAGAAAACAATCTAAAGTTTAGAAAGGCACATGGTTGAGTCAGGGACTCATTAAGGTTGGCGAACAGGAACAGAGCAGCCCAAATATTATTAGGTGACAAGCCTTTCTTGCCAGGATTGGTTGGTGACCAAAGGCGATGATTAATTCCTTATACCCACATCTGCCCTTAGATTTCTGATAAAAAACAACAAAGAGAAACTTGATGAGTGGGTGTGCACCCTGAGGACTTAGAGACGACTGATTGTTTTTCATATATGAAAGTTTAGGTTTGTGATTCCTTTAAGATTCTTTATAAGATTTTCTTTTGAGATAAAAAAAAATAAAATGTTTCTTCCTTACTGCAAAGTGAAGCCTGCCAGCAAAATAACTGGCTGAGAAAAATACCTTGATTGCTTAAACTTTTAATCTATAACAAGTTGCTTGGGAATGAATGTTCGTACGTTATTGGGATGACTTGTTTTTCACTTGTAGTGCATAAAACATCTAATCATGTAAGGGATATGGTAAAAATGGTGATTTTTTTTACTTGTAATTTTATTTTTAATAATTCTTGAAAAACAGAATGTAACCACATTGTAATTTTTACATTCCTTGAAACAGTTTTCTGGGGTATTTAACCTATAAGGGAGACAAAAAAAGCTAGAAGGAAAACATCAAAAAGGAGGAAAGGAAAACATAAGAAAAGATGTAGGAGGAAAGTCAGAAGGAAGACATCAAGATAGACAGAAGGGAAACAAACAAACAAAAATCGAGTAGATCAAGTGACAGAGTAATAAAATGAACTAACCTTTGGCCCGCAGAAAAGTCCTCCTGTGTCTGTGTGTCCACTGGTTCACCTGCTCTGCATCTCCTCTTCAGTGTCTCTGACCTGCTGAAGGCTTGCCGTTCATCAGCACCCTTGGGGAGATCCTGCCATGTTGGAGATGTGGGAGATGTGTCTGTTTGTGTATGTGTGTTAATATGTGTGTGTATGTATGTATATGTGTGTGTGTGTGTTTCCTTTCATTGCATGCCCCAACTTAAGTTTTACTCCCTCAGAGAAGTCAAAAGTCCACTGACTCCTCAGGCTCACCTCCAAATCCTGAGCTCTTGGAGGCTGGTCCTCATGGCAGTGATACAGAATGGATGCCATACTGTATAAGTGTGAAAAGATGCTGTCCATCTTCAACATCTCCGTGATGGTCTAGGCACATGCCTTAGGGTTTCTACTGCTGTGAAGAGACACCATGACCATGACAACTCTTATAAAGGAAAAGCTTTTAACTGTGGTGTCTTGCACTTTCAGAGATTCAGTCCATTATCATCATGGCGGGTCATGGCAGTGTGCAGGCAGACATAGTGCTGACTGGGTTTGATCAGAAAGCAGCACGAAATGATCTGAGACATTAGGTATGGCTTGAGAATATATGTGACCTCAAAGCCTGTCCCACAGTGACACACTTCCTCCAACAAGGCCACTCCTACTCCAACAAAGCTACACCTCCCAATAGTGCCAGTCCCTTTGGTGGTTATTTTCTTTCAAACCACTGCAGCATAGAAGGCCAGGGTGAAGGTGAGCTGTCCTCATGACCCTTCCAAAGTCACACCTATGTCTTCTCCCTGTCCTCCTTTGTAAGGCAGGCCAGTGCCAGTTGTTCTTGGGCTTGAGGCAGGCTGGCCTCAACAACCTCACACTTCCCTTTGTACTCAGGCCAGTACTGAGGTTAGATCAGACTCCTGCAACTTATCTTTTCCCAAAGGACTCAGTGACATCTTCAGCAGTGAGAGCCCCATACATTTGGCCCCTGCATTCAACACTGTATGGGTGGCCACTTTAAGTGCAAGGAGCCACTCTCTACCCAGGAGAACATGTACACAACTCGTACAGCAAGACACACAAGCTGACAGTGCTGGCTAAAACCCCTAGCCTGATGGTGATCAATGTTTCTGTCTAGGCCTGACCCTAAATGTGGACACGGGGTTCAAATGATTTTCACAGCTACTAACAATAGCATCTGGAGTTGCTATGCCCTAGGCCTGGCAAGGCCCACTCACCTCTACAAAGCAGAGCACAATCAAAGTGACACACATTCTTCTCCAGCTCGCCGGCACTGTCCTGTCAACAGAAGACAGGCTTGACTCTGATTTAAGTCCATGCAAAAGGGGCTGCTTCCTCCTTGTGACTCACTGGCCCAGAATGACATGAGACTGGTCCTCTAGCCTGGAAGGGATGGGGGCCATGGAACAGGAAGCAAAACCAACACCAGCCAGGGGAGCCTGGGGCGTCAGGACCCACAGCGCTCTGGGGTCCTGTCGAGCTCGGGTTTTACAGGCTTTGCTCTGCACTGAGCTACAGGACTCACCCATCCTGAAAAGAACAGCAAGAGGCATTCTGACACAGGTATCCATCTGCCTGCTAATCTCACATGCCATCCGTTAAGCTGGCCACACTGGAATCCAAGTCCTACAGCACCAAGAGATGCAGCATCTTCTACTGTGGACAGTTAGACCCATTAAGGTGACTCTACCTTGGCAAGACTATGAGGAAAAACCTGGTTTTGTGGGACTCTCCTGTTCCCCTTCCTTCCACCTGGTTTTATGTGACTCCATTTTTTCCTCCATCCTGTGGAGTCATTCTTCTCTTGGAAGTACAGTTTCTTCTCTGGTCTGGCAAACTATTGCAAGGGAGGGCCACTTGTTCTTCCCAGCTGCCCGGCTAGCTTAGTCTCGAAAAAAACCACACAAAACTGTATTCATTAAATTGCTGCTTGGCTCATTAGCTCTAATTCTTATTGGCTAACGCTTACATCGTAGTTTAACCCATTTCTATTAATCTGTGTATTGCTATGTGGCAGTGGCTCACAGGCTATGTTTCGGCAGCATGTCTTACTCTGGTGTTGGATCCATTGTGGCTCTTTGTCTCTCTGCCTTCCTTCTTCCAACATTCAGTTCTGTTTTCCCTGCCTACCTAAGTTCTGCCCTATCAAAAGGCCAAGGCAATTTCTTTATTCATTAACCAATTAATGCAATTCATAAACAGAAAAAACTCCTTCACTAGCAAACAACAGAATAATCGTCCTAAGCCCTTCACTGGTCTCCTCTTCACCTGCTTCCATCCACCCCATAGGCGAGGAGAGGCTATGGTCACTCTCTGGGGTTGAACACTGGTGAGGTTTGGTTCAGATGTTTCTAGGGGGTCAAGCTCTTATCCTGATGAGCATCTGTGGTGGTCACATTCCCTAGTCCCTCTTCGGAGCTCCTGAACATGGTGTTTGATGGAGGAATGAGCTGTTTAGGGGGATATTCATTCTGGGGTTAACTGGGTGATGTGGTGTCCAGAAAGGATACTCAGGTTCTGTTCAAGGTCATGCTGCACAGGGCCATAAACACACTCTTGGAAGCCCTGCCTCTCTTCTGTAAGCTGCTGCTCAGCTTCTTATTATGGTTGTGCTGTACAGGACCACAGGACATGTTCTTAGAAGCCCTGCTTCTATTCTGCAAGGTGCTACTCAGAAACTGCTCACCATGGTCATGCTATATGTGACTACAAGACACATTTTTTGGAAGTGCTGTTTCTCTTCTGCAGGCTGCTACTTAGGAGCTGTTCATCATGGTCATGTTGCACAGGACCACAGGATACATTCTTGGAAGCCACACTTCGCTTCTTTAGGCTGTTGCTCAAGAGCTGCTCATCATGGTTGTGCTGCACAGGACCACAGGATATGCTCTTAGAAGCCCTGCTTCTCTTCTGTAGGCTGCCGATCACTTGCTCATCATTGTTGTTCTGCACAGGACCATGGGACATGCTCATGGAAACCCTGTTTCTCTTCTGCAGGCTGCTGCTCTGGATCTGCTCATGGCCATGCTGCACAGGACCACAGGACATGCTCTTGGAAGTCCTTCTTTTCTGCAAGCTGATGCTCAGATTCTCCTCATGGTTGTGCTGCACGTGAGGATGGGACATGCTCTTGGAAGCTCCATTTCTCTTCTGCAAGCTCCTACTCGAGAGCTGCTCATCAAGGTCACATTGGACAGGACCACAAGTCACGATCTTTGAAGCCATGCTTCTTTGCAGGCTGCTACTCTGGAACTGCTCACAGTCGTGCTGTACAAGATAATTTGAGATAATTATCAGGAAACTTCCGAAGTTGTACTGTACTTAAATACCTAAAAAATAAACTGCCCAGAGTCAGACTCTAAAAGTTTGACCCAATACCAGCTACTGAGTTGAGTTGAACTAGATTTGCTCCTTGCTACATGTAGCTCATTACTCTGCAAGTCATGGCATTTGCAGACACCCCCACATATGCCCAGCTCAAAGATGCAGCTGTGAGGGAGAATCGGTCCTCCCTTGATATGCCAGGAGAGAGACAGGCTCCACCAGAAAGTTATCTGAAGAAAATCATAAGGATTATTCTACAGTACCCCGACCTCATCATGAAAGACAAGGGGCAGGGGCATTCTCTGAAGAATGAAAGCCTACCACCAGCTACTGTGATGAGCCAGGAGTCAGACACAAGAGAAAAGCTTATCTACAGTATGGCAGCTGAAGTATATTCCCTCATGAATGTTCCGTTACAGATCCTGGTGAACTGACTGAGTCTTGATCCAGGGGACCCATCAGAGGTACAATGACGTAAAGTGGAGCCAATGACATACCAGGTGGGTTTCTCTTTTCGCACTTCTGAGCGTATGACCCAAAGAAAATCCAACCAGTGAGAAGAATGAGCAGTAGTCACTGCACTAGCTCCAAATGATACAACCATCCATTCATGTACAGGGGAATTAGAGAGGGCTCGGCGCTCAGAGAGCCTGTGCTCAACCTCAGAACAGAGTGACGAGAGGAATGGACTTTGACTGACTGTCCACTCCCAAAGGAAACAACCATCCACGTAGGCACAGGGGAACTGAACACAAGCAGCAGTTAGGTGTTGGTGCCCAGAAAGACTGACTCTGATCAAATTAGAACAAATTTGCTGTCCACATACCAGTCCCAAGGAACTCAGCCATCTATTTATGCACAGAGGTGTTGGAGACAAGGATCAGGTGCTGTCCATAGAGCCTGTGCCCACATCAAAGTACACAGAAAGGAACGGGCTGTGGCCACCTCACCAATTCCAAAGAGAACAACCCTCCAGTCACACACAGGGGAACTGGAGACAAGAAGCAGTTATGTGTTCCTACCCAGGGAGCTGGTCATCCCAAACAGACCTTACCAGCATAGGCCAAAGAGCAGGTGCATCAGGCCATCTTGGTCTTTGTGCAGCATGAAATACTCCATAAGATGCCCCATCTGCCCAGCCATTGTTTCCCCCGTGATTTCCTGGTAATAAATGTCATTTTATCTTATTTTTTCTAGCAAAGCAAATCTTCTTCCTACTGACGCTCATCCTCTGTTGCTGATGGCTCCTGAGAGACAGGAGCCACTTCCTAGTTTATGCTAGTTCCTTTTAGCACAGTGGTTTCTGTCTTGCAGGGATGGGGAGCGGAAGGTCAACATTCCGTCTGCCATAGTGCAGTCTTTGGAAGGGATGGGACTTGTGGGGAAGTCACAGTCTGTGAGGTGTCCTCATCCAGTCCCACCTACCCCAGGAGCCATACTCACCTTGATGCAGGCTGAGGACGGGCGGACCCCCAGCACCTCTTACCTCAGCCTGGGTGACAGGGCAGTGACAGTGTCCTTAGTCTGCCTTCCTTTCTGACTAGAGCAGGGGCCAGAATAGAGCTTGCAGTTGTGACCACAGTTGGCTACTGAGGGCTGTGTCACACAGACCTGCCCAGTAATGCAGGAAGTGCTTTCTGAGCCACAAACATCTCACTGGGGTCACTCAGTCCCCTCCCTGGAGATCTGCATCCATCCTGCCCATACCATTACCAAGCAGCCACCTGAACGTGCAGCTCATATGATGTTGTACCAACGCTGTTCTGGTGTAAAGAATGTCTAAGTCAGTTAACAGATTAGTTCCTGGTGGAAGACTTCTATATGGATAATAATGTGGAAATCCATGCTCCTACTTTACGTTCTTTCTGGGCTCTGAGGAGATAAAAGAGGCTATCCGCATCCGTTGCTCAACCCTCAGTCTTTCCTCACATTTCTGTTTGACTATGCACTCTATGTCGCCAAGCCCTGTCCTAAACAATCAGATTCTCTCCCTATCTCTGTCTCTCTATCTCTCATAAACATGCGCGCGTTCGCACACATACACACACACACACACACACACACCTGCTTCACCAGATCTCATCTTTACTATTTCTTCTTCATTTTCTTCATATATTTTTTTAGTGAAAAATGAGAAATATAGCAAAATATATATGGGATGTCATTCCACTATATAAAACCCTGCACAAGCCGGGCGGTGGTGGCGCACGCCTTTAATCCCAGCACTTGGGAGGCAGAGGCAGGTGGATCTCTGTGAATTCGAGACCAGCCTGGTCTACAAGAGCTAGTTCCAGGATAGGCTTCAAAGCTACAGAGAAACCCTGTCTCGAAAAACCAAAATAATAATAATAATAATAATAATAATAAAATAAAATAAAACCCTGCACAAACAGCCCCAGGGTAAAAATAAACACTGCTGCCAACCCCTCAAAACCCATGTGCTCCTTTATCACACCTGCCCCCTCCACCAGGGAAACCACCTTGGCCTCAGCGTCCCATTCTGAAAGCATCCAACCCATCTGTGATTCTCCCATCACCCCCCTCCCCCCAGGTGCAACTCTCCACTCCCCTCGCCCACCCTTGAGGGCACAGCTAGAGTACCTGCCTCCCGGAGCTCCTCAAAGGCAGGCTATCCAAAGAAACCTCTAAAGCACCTCTCCTCTTTGACCTCCCTCAAGGTGTTGCCATTGTTTTTGGAAAATCTGGAAGGGGGGAAATAAACCATTAAATTATTAGCATGTGCTGATATTTCAAGCCATTGTCACGAGGAGGCTGAGGATAAAACCCCAGCTTCCAAGTTGTTTAACCTCCTGATGTCTCTGCTGTCATGTATAAAAGAGAACAAGCCAAGCATGCTGATGTGCACCTGTCAGCCTTGAACTTGGGAGGCAGAGGCAGGAGGACCAGAAGTTCCAGGTCATCCTCTGCTGTACAACAATCCAGGCCAGCCAGGGCTGCAAGGGTTACCTTGTCAGTTTTTGCTATGGCCTCCCCCGACCTAACTGTCCTGTTAGGGTTTCCTCAATCTAGATGTCTTAGTATAAGACTTACTTATTCTGAGTACAAGTTAAGAAATACCAGGCACTGGACAGGAATACTTCTACACAGAATACGAGACTCTGGATTAGATAAAAGCACTATTATCTTCTACTAGACAAATCTTAATTTTCAAACTAGTCTGTTAACAGCATGGCTAAACAAGCATTGAGAGCAAACATCTAGCTGGGTGTGGCCACTCATGCCTGCAGTTCCAGTGGAGAAGGAGATGGTGGCAGAGGACTGGGAATTCACAGCCAGTTTCAGCTGCACAGTGAGTTCAAGGCCAGTCTGGACTTGAGCCACTGTCTCAAAACCAACCGAACAAACAAAACCCAACATCTATGAATTAGGCATTGAAACCATGAAAGAGTATGAGCTCTTAGAATATATCCGGTAAGATAAGGAAACGCTTAGAGTAAACAATGACCTATGAATCTATAGTTATTCAGCCTTTCCTGCCGCTCACACACCAAAGGGAGGAACGAAGAGCAAGGAGGACATCTGTGTGAGTAATGTGGGGGCAGCAAAGTGGCACCACAGAGGGCAGGAACTGGCGCCACACCATGTTAATCTTGGAGAAAAGTCTGAAGACCTTGTTACTCAGTTTCCACTTGTAAATTCCATTCATGTCCACAAGTCCAGTTCCCATAAATTATTAACAACACATGGAAACTCTCATATCCACACTAAGAAATTACAATACCAATACTGTGGGTGGTTCAACTTTTCATCACTTTCTGCAGGCCAGCAGAATGCTAGCCACAAACACAGTAAACCTGCATATTCTAAGATGCAGAAGACGACTTTTTCCTAAGAGGCATTTTTTCCTTTGTTTATGTACTGTGGGGGGTGCACATACCACAGCACAAGTGTGGAGGTCAGAGGTCAACCTCTGGGGGGAACCATTTCCCTCCTTCTCCCATGTGTGTTCCAGGGATCAAACTCAGGTTATTAGGTTTGGCAGCAAAAGCCCTTTACCTGCTGATCCATCTGTGTCTCACTGGCCCCCAATGGGGAGTGGAGGGCGCTAGGAGTTTAGTTCAATGATAAAAGACAAGCCTGGTGTACATGAGGCCCTGAACTAAGTCCCCAACACAAAAAATAAAATCCGTTCTATGCTGGTACAGTGCTGACAGTAGAAATACAATTTACCTTCAATTCTTGTTAAATAAAGGCTTTCTGAGCCTGGCGGTGGTGGTGCATGCCTTTAATTCCAGCACTCAGGATAAGGAGGCAGGTGGGTTTCTGAGTTCAAGGCCAGCCTGGTCCACATAGCAAGTTTTAGGACGGCCAGAGCTACACAGAGAACCTATGCCAAACCACCACCACCACCACCAACAACAACAACAGACTTTCCAGATTCCAGTCGCACTTTTTAAATTAACTTATGTTGTGCTGTAGGCAAGCACCCTACCTCTGAGCTACGTCTCATGCCTCATCTGTACTTTAAAAACGAGTGTCCAACTTAACCATTCCCCTAAATATTTCCACATACATAAAAATACATAATTTACATGTAAAACATGTATTCTGTATTCACAAGACGGGCCACAAATAGAATATGTAAATATTCTGTGTTCACGAAGCCCAGTCAGCACATGTAAGTACTGTAGCAAGAGCACCTGAAGCTCAATGTGAGGTTCAGGAACACGAGAAATGAGCCTCAATTTATGCAACACTGAACGTAAGCCAGAAACGCATGGTTTCCAGACATTTCACATTTTCACACCTATACAGTGGAAAACAGGCACAAACAGACAGCAAGGAATATCTGAAGAAATGGGAACACTGTAGGAGCTATCAAATCTGAAAATTGAGGCAGTGCATCTTCACCTGTAAGAATCCAATCAGAGTAAAGAGCTTCCGCTCTCTAAAGCGCTTCCACTGTTGCTCAGTCCTTGGGTCTTCATTAAAATGAAGGGGAAATGATTTGACCCGGAAGTCGGCAAACTTCTGTTTTAAAATATACTCTTCGAAATAGAGGGTCATTAAAACAAGTACGCTGACTGCTTTCCCACCTGGTTTTCTTGGTAGCACAGGGTTTTACAGGTAGCCCTGGCTACTCTAACTCTTGGCAATCCTCCTGCCTCTGTCTCCAGAATGCTGGGATTACAGGAGAAGCACCACACACACAGCTGCTCCTCCCACCTGGTTCTTCAGTAAAGATACAAACAGTCAAGAAAAGACACGAGGCAACAGGGAATTCACAACTGCATTACTGGGCTGGGTCCTCAATGTTAAATTAGATCACTGAGTCCGTATTTCTGAAACTCTGACTGGCATGGGAATATGAGGTGCCCCGCTTGCCTTATTATAAGTGACAACATAGCATAGAATTTGCCTCATGGCCAATATTTTATAAGCCTACTTCTGCCCAATTTTAAATGCAGAGTTTTAATTTTCTTTTGATTAAAAGATTACGATACAAGAAAATAAAGCAATATTTAGAATTATGTTTAAAATAACTCCCAGGTGTTATGAATGTAGCTTATTCAAGAGTTTAAACACCAACCATAAAATTCATAAAAACATCAATTAAAAAGAATCCAAAATAGATAAAATTCACAGTAGAGGCAGTACTATTTGTAAGAACAGAGCAAACTACTAGAAACTTCGTTAGGAAACTGAAATCCTCTTGGGTCACTTAAAATAAGGCAAGATGGGCACCCCATATTCCCATGACAATCTGAGTTTCAAAAATACGAACCCAGTGCTATAATTTAATATTGAATACCAACCCAATAATTCAATTCTGAATTCCCTATTGCCCCCTGTCTTTTCTTGACTATTCCCTGTATGGAAGACAATTATTAATGGGAATTGTCTCATGTACCCTCGGAAGAAAACCTCAAAGGCTTTCACCACAATATATTTTGTAAACATTCAAAGCAGATGGGGTGGCTCTGTATTCCAACAGAGAGATTGAGGCAGGAGGACTGCTGTGAGTTGGGGGCGGGGGTGAGGGGAGGAACTAGTTAAAGCCAGAGTTGTGCCTGTGTTAACTGAGGGACTCCCCAACAACAGACATGGTCTGTGGCGAGCTCAAGGACCTGGGCCTCAGCGGTTGAGTTCAAGATCACTCAACCCCAACTTTCTGCAGCTGGGCCTGCTGGTTCCTTTCTCTCTCACGTGACAGCTGCCCGAAGGACCAAACCCCAGACCGGACCTGGCAGTGTGCAATCTCCAGGGGAGGCATCCCGGGAGCAATCAGGACAGCTGCGCAGGGGTACCCCCTACATCTGCAAACCCGAGGGCACCCCGCTTCCCTAGGTGGGGAGCCTGGCATGGGGTCCCTCCTCCTGGCCGCGGAGGTCCCCACAGCCCCCGATGGGAGCCAGCATAGGGTCCCGCCTCCATGCTGAAGGGTCAGACAGCACTGGGTGGGTTCCCAGAGTGAGGTCCCTCTTCCGGGCTGCGGGGTTCCTAGAGCCCGGGTGGAAACCCAGCCTGTGGTCCCCTCCGCCCGGTTTGGGACTGGAGAAGGCGCCGCCGCCCCAAGTCACCTCCAGCCGGCCAAGGCGCAAGAGGCTACCTGCAGGCTTCGGAGACAGCGGCAGGTGGGAAAGACCGCAGCCCAGCGCGGGAAGCCCCGGTTCGCACAGGGTCCCCTGCGCACCCCTTCCAGACGCGGGACGCCGGGGAGCCCCGTGGAACGCGCGCGCCTCTCGCCCGGGCTCGTCCCACAGCCGGCCGCTTTGTGAGGCTCCTTCACCCGAAACCCGCCGCCCTCCACAGGGCGCGCCCGCGGAGCAGCTACTCCCTACCTCCGAGCGCTGGCCAGGCGGCAGCGCTGCCCGGGCTGCACAGGACTGCAGGATCCACCCCAGCTGCTGCAGCACCTCGGCCGCCGCCGCCGCCACCGCCCCTACCGCGGCGTGACCCGGGGTGGGAGGAGCTCGGAGGCCCAGGCAGTTGGAGGGTCTGGGCGCTCGCCCCGCCTCGGCCATTTCAGTCGCTGCGCAAACTCCTCACCTGCGTAGGGCGGGGCCTATGGGCTCTGGGCGGAGCCCTTTTGTGGGGGCGGGGGCAAGGCTTTGGTTTGGGAGCGGGGTTCTTGTACCAGAGGAGGGGCCTGCGAGTCTTGGGCGTGGCCTGGACAGCGGAGGCATCCGTGCGTTCTGGGCGGGGTTCACCCGCCCGGGTAGCGCCTATAGGACAGGAGCCCGGGCGTCTTCTCCGGGGCGGGGTCTGTCAGTATGGGGCGGGGCCTTTGTCCGTGAAGTGGGGCCTGAGCGTCCATGCACGGGTCGGGTAGTCGCAGACTCAGGTGCCCCCTAGGGTCAGAGGAAGGCAGCAGGGCGCAGCCAAGGTAAGTTCCTTGCCAGTGAGAAAGGCTAAGACTGTGTGAGCTGTTACAGGGTTCTTCAGAAGGGAGTGTGTGAAAAGCTACCCGCGTCCCTGAAAAGGGCTTCGGGAACCGCCACAAAACCTGGGGAGAATTCAGAATGCAGAGGCTTTGAGTCCTCCTGTTAAGTAGACTCCGTGCTTAGTGGCGTGTTTCACGTGTTTTAAACGTGTCCAAGTGTCATTCCATAGTCATGCTCGAGAGCTGTGCACTTTAGTGAAGTTATTTTTTAGTTTAAAGAAATTTAGGAATAAAGCTAAAGCAGACGTCAGGCTTTGTAGTGCAGGCCAGTAACCCAGCTCGACAGTGCTGAGGCAGGAGGAACTCAGTGAGTTAGAGATCAGCCCCAACTACATGGTGAATTCCAGAAAGACCCTCTGTTAAAAAAATAATAATAATCCTAAAGCAGAAACAAGTGTTTTTTAGGGCTTGGACCAATGAGAATACTGGAAGTTAACATTTATGAGAGGAATCTATTGTGGGTTTGTCTTTTATTGTTGTACTTTGCACTTTTATTGTATTCAGAATTTTATTTCTCCAGAAATGAACAGTGAACACCACATTGAGGCACTGTTACTACAGCTAAGTGATTGCATTTATGACGGCTTCGGTGAGAGGGATAGAGCTGGGCAGGGTAAAGATTATTCTAAGTTCAGAAGAGCACTTCTTTCTGAGGGCAACTTTTGGAGCCACAGTTTCTGATGAAAGAAAATCCAGATAGGAGAAGAGCAATTCTCTTGCTTTTCTATATTCACAATAATCCCATACTTGCTGCTGATCTTTCAGAATTCTGACGTCAGGTCCTGGAAAAAAAGCCTTTTGTTAGTAAACACTTGCTGCGAAGTGCATCTTTGTTCCCAGAGTTAAGGATGGTGTCCTTTAATCCTAAGCATGGACTCTAAATCATGCAACAAAACAGGCATTTCCTTACATTGCTGCTTTTGTGATGTTTGCTGTTTCACAAATGAAATCTTTACATTCAAGTCATATAATCACCAGTGATTTAAAGGGCAGTTGGGAATTCTGGGGGAAAAATTTATATTTATTTATTTTACTTTATGTAAACAAATGTCTTATTTGTATGCCTGTGTACACATATATACAAACCACCATGAGAAACCATGTGATTTCTGGGATCATACCTTGGTCCTTTGCAAGAAGAATACGTGCTCTTAGTCACTGAACGAACCATCTCTCTAGTTCCTAGAATTGTGGTACTATATTGCCCTTAATATTGAAAGGACAGGCATCTCCTTACATACTCAATCTGCAGTTGCAGGTACACGAAGCTCCTACCCCCTCAGTTCCTTTCTTGTGCATGTTCTCGTGCAAGTGGGAGCAGGGGTATAGCTCAGAGGCATAGTGCTTGCCTGGAACACACGAACCCATAGGTTCAATTTGCAGTACCCTTCCAAAAGCTATGAGAACATTATTTGACAATACAATCTTTCAATGATGTAGCAGTAATATATTAAACCCAAGTATCTATCTTTTTCATCCTCCTGAGGCCCTACCAAATGTCGGGATTTTTAAATACATCAACCATTAATGAAGGAAGCAGAGGACAGGACTTCTGGTTAAGCACTCCACGGGTTCAACAGACTGAACTCTGATCTGGCCATGGGGCCAGCCAATGGATGATCTCGAACCCTCCTGTCTTAACAGTACTATTCCCAGAAACGGGAGTGGGAGTGGAACTAGGGCGATGGTCGGCTGAATTTCTGGTTTCAAAAAGGCTAAAATCAAAAACTCCTTTAGTCAACTTCTTACACCCAGATTTCCACTCCTTGTTACATCTGTAGGCTTGTAGGGTGGGGTGCAGGCTCTTCTCTGAAGCCAACTTTCCTGACAGAGCAATGAAGTGTTCTTAGTCCTAGACTTGCTGAAATGTAATTTTTGGTATGACTTACTGGATGTTGAAAGTTGGGTTTTGTTGTTTGGTTGGTTTTGGTGTTTGTTTCTTTTTGATACAAGGTTTCACTGTAGCCCTGACTGGCCTGGAACTCACAGAGAGCCTCTTGCCTCTGCCTCCCTAGTGCTGGGCTTAGAGGCATATGCCACCATGCCTGTCTTGTTTGTTTTTGAGAGAGGGTCCTGCTATGTAGCCTTGGCTGGCCTGCAATTGGCAACAACCCTCTTATCTCCCAAGGACTGGGGACATGTGATACCACCCTGGCTTCGATGTTGACATTTTTTTAGATTTATTTATTTATTGTGCATACAATGTTCAGTCTGCACGTGTGCCTGCAGGCCAGAAGAGGGCACCAAATCTCATTACAGATCCTCGTGAGCCACCATATGGTTGCTGGGACTTGAACTCAGAACCTCTGGAAGAGCAGTCAGTGCTCTTAACCACTGAGCCATCTACTTTTAAAAAACTGTTGCCAAAGGGTTTTGTATAGTTCATCAACAGAATCACAGGTCCTGATGTCATTGCGGTTATTTTTTTCCATTTAGGCACTGGAGATACCATCCTCTGAGACAAAAATTGTCTACAAATTATGGCTGATGCCACCTCACTCAATGTGAAAGAGCTCCCCAATGCTGAAGTGCAGAAGAACCGCGTACTAACCCTGGAAGAATGGCAGGATAGATGGGTGACCCGTAACATCGGATTTCATCAGGAACAAGGGCATCGGTAAGACGTGTTTTGTCTCTAACAGAGAAATTGACTGGAGTGAGGTGGGGTGGGGAGGTAGCGTGTGCCTCAGTTAGTAGAGAGCTCTCTTACCATGCAGGACACTTGGTGTGATCCACAGCACTGAACAAAATTGGGCATGATGGTGTATGCCTGTAATAACAATTGGGAAATTGAATCAAGAAGAATCAGAAGTTGAAGCTACATAAGTTTGAGACCAGTGCTTGGCTCTATGAGACTTTGCCTCTGATAGAAAAGGAAGGGGGGAGGAAGCAAAAAGAAGCTGACTTTAAAAGTATATTCAAATATAATTTTGAATTTATTTTTATTGTAATCGTCTCATATTATGCAGCCTCTCACATATCAGTAAGTATCCATAGCCAGCCATACTTTAATTAGCAGTGTGTGTTTTCTTTCATTGTATAATGATTTGACTTGCAGACAATAACATCTTAGATTTATGAAATGCGTTTTCTTTTTTTTAAACCACCATACTTTGGTCATGGTGCTTATACATGCAGCAAAATGCTGAAGCGAGATTTAAGCTTATGTCTCTGTATGTTCAAAAGTGAGGGTGAAGGCTGGCAGCCTGGCTCCGCCCAGGAAAGCATGTGCCACCAACCCCAACAGTCTGCCTTTCATCCCTAAGCCCCACAGGATGAACTGACTCTTGGAAGTTGTCTTCTGACCTCCAGACATGTGCCATGACAGACGTGTACCCATACATACACACATACATCATAAATTAATTTAATTAAAATTTAAAAAGAGTTAAGCTCATTGAGAAGCTATTCTGTATTGAAAGGATTGAAAATGTAGATAGGTCTATAGAACACTTAACACCACTTAGGTCACAACAAAAATCAGAGTGTAAATGTGGTGATTAGGACAGACTTTTCCAAACATATCACTCATGGAAGCAGAAGTTATTTTGCAGTCATGAAAACTCAGGTTGTTAGTCATATTTAATTCTAAGTAGCTGTGTAATGAAGCAAGTTTCTTAGCTGCCCTGTTTCTTTAAGTATAAACTGGAGGTTGTAATAATTTACATCATCTTCTTGTTAAATTGTTGGGAGCTTGGGAAGTTCTTAGTGTCATTAATTCTATCCCCTTCTCCTGTGCATTGGGCTAGTTAAAGCAAGCACTGTTATAACTTTGTTTTTCTCCCCAGGCTATTAAAGAAGCATTTGGATACATTTCTTAAAGGCCAGAGTGGACTGAGAGTGTTTTTCCCTCTCTGTGGAAAAGCAGTTGAGATGAAATGGTAACCCTTACCTAGTTTTTGTGGAGTAATACTTGGGGTGAATATTTAACAAGATATGTGTATGTTTAAAAAAAAAGGGTAGGGGGAGCAGGAGAAGGGTAGGGAATGGGAACTGGGATTGGTATGTAAAATGAGAAAAGATTGTTTAAAAAAATTTTTTTAAAAATTCTCAGAGTCATCTGTGGCAGGACATACCTATAATGGTAGTACGTAGGAGGTGACAGCAAAAGGATCAGGAATTCAAGACCAGCCTTGGCTACATATATATTCAAGGGTCACTAGGATAGGTGAGGCCCTGTTCAAGAAGCCAGTCAAGCAATCATACAAAGATTAACAATAAAATATCATCCTCAAATATTAGTGTCTTTATTTTAGGAGACTCTGTCATAGTTATAAAATTAGAGATACTGTTTCCAAACAACAAGAGTGCAAACTGAGTCAGGCATGACCTTGTCTTTCTGTATTTTGTTTCAGAGGCCACCCAGAAAATAGTTTGTGGGGACCTGAGGATTTAGCACAGTTGGTAGAGCACTTGCCTAGCATGCACAAGGCCCTGGGTTCAGTCCCTGACATTGCTTAAAACAAGGGTGGTGGTATACACTTGTGATCTTGGCAATTACAGGGTGAATTAATTTAGAACCAGCAGGGGAACGCTAGCCTCCTTTTTTGTATCTCCTGGATCTGTGTATGTGGTCTAATGTCTATAAGTAGCTTAGAGATTTCAATAACTATGGATGTTTGAAATGGAAGGTAACAGAAATACACAAACTGTAGCACAAGCTTTTAGCAGGGCAGTGTTTATAGTCCAGAGTTCAGCTCAGCTCTTCTGCCCATGAGCAAACAGGAGATTTTGTTAGTGTGAGCCACTATTATAAACCCAGTGGTGAGGAGAGTAGTTGTTGTGAGCAGTCCTCTGCAGAAAGAACTCACGCCAATCAACAAGCCGCACTACTAGAGGGCTACCCTGAGTCACAACCCTAGAAATTACTTTTACACACAACACTGCTGTCATGATAATGCACAGCTACAAACACAGCCTCCAAAATGTGTATTTGCTTAAATCTTAAATGTTGAGAACTCCTATCGATTACTAAGCAGGAGAGAAGAAAAGATCAGTGGAAAAGGTTAGTAAATACAAAATAGACTTACCTTTAAAAGGCTCAGCTCCCACCCCCATGTCAATACCAGTGATCTACCCACAAAACATATGCATTTGGATTTCATTCTCCAATAGAGAGTAAAATTTTGCAGGCTGCACTGTCTCAACTTGTAGCTAAAAGCATGTATTAAATGGCTGTTACAGGGCTAGATAGGTGGCTCTGTGGTTAAGAGCACTTGCTGCTCTTGAGAGGACACAGGTTCAATTCCCAGTACCGACATCAGGTGGCTCACAACTACCAGGAAAACCCTCTTCTGGCTTCTGTGGTCTCTCTCTTCCTCTCTCCCTCTTCCGTGCTCTCTCTCTTTCTCTCCCTCTCTCTCTCTCATACACACACACATACACAGAACATATATACAAAGACATACACATAAACATAAATAAAAAATTAACAAATAAAAACTTTAAATGGCTGTTATAACCTGAGATTCAAATGTGGCCATGAAATTAAGGATTTTTTCTTATTAGAGCCATGCTTTAATGGGCTCTTGCCAAACCAGAAGAGAGTGACTTTGCAAGGTACATATGAGAAACAACTCTGTAAACAGAAATGGTAATTCTGTGGCTGGAGCCGAGAGTTTAGGCAACAGTAATGAAACTGTATAGCTGCTGGCTGGGTGTTTATTGGATATTTTGGGAGTCTCAATCCATTTGTAACAAAAAATCTAAGGTTTGGGGATGTAATTCAGTGGGATAGTCCTTGCCTGGCATCCACCAGCTCAGGCTTTATTCCCCCAAACTGCAAAATAATAATAAAAGATGAAATACAAATACAGAACGGAGCTACTGTCATTGCATATAAGTTATCTTTTCACTCGGGTAGCTGACCTGTGTGTACAGGCACTGGCTATGAGCAGATAAACTAACTGGGAACAGGGGCCAGAAAGCATTAACATGAAATAGGAGCGTTATTTCAGGGCTTCACTTTGGCCTTATTTGTATTCCAGGCGATGGCGCATGTGTTGGCTGGGAAGATACAAATACATGCAGCCAATTTGGATAATGCCTTTGCTTACATTTTCTAACCTCAAAAACATGTACAAAGAAGGAAGAACTAGTCTCTGTGCTAGAGTACAGATCCTGGGCAGTATGAGAGACAGGTTATCAGTGCACTTCACTTTAGAACTATAAACTTTATAAACTGTAAACTCTACCCACGTTGGGAGCGTGCACTCTTGTGTCGATAGTAGATACCGTCCATTCTCAGTTAACAGATGCGAGAATGCTTGGAAATCACGTGATGTTCCCTTTGGTCACCTGTGGCTTCATCTGCAGAGGACATGAGATAAAAGCCAAACTCCGCCCCCACGTGAAGCTGCATATGAACAGACTAAATCCACATGTGTGCTGTTCAGACAGTGCCCTGCTGCCTCAGTTTACCCCCAGACCCAGCCTTTCTCCTCCACACAAACTTCCCATTCAGTTTCCCTCATCCCATCTTCACAGCGATTCAAACAGCACATTTTCCAACACCCACCTTCTGAAACCGCCCTTAGGACTCCATCACAGGGAGTGCCCCATTGTACTGTTTCTCCAGCTGTTACACTGACAGGTTTGTGTGGGTGTGGTATGTACTTGTGTAATTGTACTTGTATGTGCAGATACACACATGTGCAGTCCAACGTCTACATGGGGCATCTTCACTTATTGATCTCCATCTTATTTTTAAAGACCAGGTCTCACTGAACCTGGAATCTGCTGACAGGCCCCAGGTATCCTCTTGTCCCTGCCTCTCAGCACTGGCATTGCAGGTACGGGTTGTCATGCCTGGCTTTCTCTGTGGGTGCTGGGGATTTGAACTTAGGTCCTCATGCTTGTGTAGCAAGCACTTTACCTATTGAGCCCTTGCCTCATTCCTAGTTTTCTTTGGTGTGTGTGTGTGTGTGTGTGTGTGTGTGTGTGTGTGTGTGTTTTAAGATTTGTTTTAAGTATATGTTGACTGGTGTGTGCACATGAGGGCTGTTGCCCTTGAAGGTCAAGAAAGGTCAGGATATGAGATCCCCTGGAGCTGGAGTCACAGGCCAATGTGAATCATTGTGATACAGGTGCTGGGAACTAAACTCCACTCTTCTGCAAGGGCAGCAGGTGCTCCTAACCACTGGGCTATTTCTCCAACCCCCTTTGTGTATCTTTGAGACAGAGTCTCCTGTAGCTCACGCTCGTCTCAAACACGTATAGCTGTGGTTGACCTTGAACGCCGGATCCTCTTGCCGCCACTTCCTAAGAAGCCTATGCCCCATGCCCAACTCACAATGTTTTTCATATTGGTTCCTAGCCCTTACTTTCCCTTCAACCTTGTGATTTCTATGTATGACTCTGAATAGTGCAGTAACATTTTGCTAGGCTTCTTCTGCTTTACAGCAGAACTGTTTAGTTTTTATGTAATTTGATATCTCAGTATTTGGGCACCTGCTACTTTTTTTCTGTTTAAGATTTCTGCTACTATTTACGATCCTCATTGTGAAATCTGTAACTATAGAACTTGTTAGGAAAATGTTGCTATTTACATATAGTAATAAGATTCATTTTCCAATCATGTTTATTGTTAATAAATGGGAATTATAGGACTTATTACCAAAAATGCACAAAGTATCTCAAGCTTGCACTCTACTAGGGCAATACTAGTCACATGTAGCAATTTTTAAAAATTCACTTAATTACATTTTTTCAGTTTTGAAACAGTCTTGCTGTATGTTCAGCGTGGCCTCAATCTCAAGCTCTTCGGCTCCACAGTACTGGAACTAGGGGCATAACATAATGCTGGACTTGGCTACTTAAATATAAGCCAAATGAAAATTTAAAGTTATTTCTATGGAACTGACCAAATTGCCTGATGCATAGTAAGTAGCCAGTGTAGCCAGTGGCTCTCTTTTGTACAGAACAGAGACAGGCATATCCATCATCACAGAAAAAGAATCAATAACCAGTGCTAATTTAGAGGGACCGAAAAGCATTTTCTCTAGTCAAACACATTTAGATGAATGCCTGCGAAGATATGAATCCCTCAAAATTAAGGAAAAGAAGCTGGGCGGTGGTGGCGCACGCCTTTAATCCCAGTACTTGGGAGGCAGAGACAGGTGAATCTCTTGTGAGTTCAAGGGCAGCTTGGTCTACTACAGGATGAGTTCCAGGATAGGCTCCAAAGCTACACAGGGAAACCCTGCCTCGAAAAACCAAAATAAAATAAAAAAGTTATTTTCTTTCTTACAGTGATGCACTTTCAGCACAGGGCTTTGGGCATGGCAGGGACTCTGGTTAGTGAGTTGTATTCTCAGCCAAAGGTACTATCTGTCTATTATGGCTTTTTCCTGTGCTGTATATGAAGTTAACCTGAAGTGTAACTCTTTTTCTCCAGGTTTGCAGACTGGGGCCACACTGTGGTTGGTGTCGAAATCAGTGAAATTGCGATTCGGGAATTTTTTACAGAACAGAATCTTTCATATACAGAGAAACCACTGACCGAAATTGCTGGTGCCAAAGTATTTAAGGTTTGTGTCAGTTGTAAGTAAGTATTTTCATGCCTCACACAGAAAAAAAAAAAAAGACTTTTTTTTTCTTTTAACCATGAGTAATGAAGATGTTAAACAGTGTCAGATGGCTCTTGTACCACAGATTAGCGCCATGTGATAAACTGCGGTGAGCTACGGCTTCAGCGTGCAGATGGCAGCTCAGCACTCCGCAGGTGGAGGCAAGAGGATCATGTATTCAAGGCTAGCCTAGGCTACTTAGGGAGACTTTTTGTCTCAAAACAAAAGATGCTAGATAGATAAATATTAACAATAAATGATAGAACTAAACATATAGATGATAGTTTGATATGTAGATGATGAATAATGGCTAAATCGATATTAGGAATAGATATAGAGGTTGTAGACTACATATATGTGTGTGTGTGTATGTATGTATGTACATATATATACACAAACACACACACATATATATGCATATATCATGGTGCCCATGGAGAGGGGAGAGTCAGTTCTCTCCTTCCACCATGGAAGACCCAGGGACTAACCCCAGGTTGTCAGGCTTGGCTGCAGCCTTACCCTCTGAGTCATCTGGCTGGCCCACTCCAGGTTTTAAAAGAAAACATAAGTTACAGTTAAACTCCAATGAACTTATATTAATGAGTGTTCTCTCTGTTTCCTTGGCTTTGTCTGAACCCTGTTTGCTTTCCTTGACTATTTAAAGATCTGCTAGCTAAGTATAGAAAATGATGGCTCAAGAAGTTAAGAGCACTGGCTGCTCTTCCAAAGGACCCGGGTTCAATTCCCAGCACCCCCATGGCAGTTCACAACTGTCTGTAACTCCAGTTCCAGGGTATCTGACACCCTCATACAGACATGCATGCAGGCAAAACCCCAATGTACATTAAATAAATCTTGAAAGGAAGGAAGGAAGGAAGGAAGGAAGGAAGGAAGGAAGGAAGGAAGGAAGGAAGGAAGGAAGGGAAAGAAAGAAAGAAAGAAAGAAAGAAAGAAAGAAAGAAAGAAAGAAAGAAAGAAAGTTTCCTATTGTTTCGTTACAGAGTTCTTCAGGGAACATCTCAGTGTATTCCTGCAGCCTGTTTGATCTTCCCAGGTAGGACTGAGTGCTCTATCCACACCCTTATGTGAGTGTGTGAATGAGTGATCCCTTTGCACCAGTGTGTGAGTGCGTGTGTGTAAGAGAGAATGAATGTGAATGTGTGTATGTGTGAAAGCGTGAGTGGGTTGTGTGAGTCTGTGTAAATGTGTGCAAGTGCGTGTATGTGTGAATGTTAGTGTGTGTTTCTCTGAGTAACCATTTTGTATGTGAGTGTGTGTGAGTGTATATGCCCAAATGTGTGAGAGTGTGAGTTTATGTTCGATTGTGTGCATGCTGTGGCACATGAGTGGCAGTCAGGGAACAACCTTAGATGCCAGTCCTTGCCTCCTACCCTGTTTGAGACAGGGTTCCATGGCCCTGTGCTAGCTGGCCTTCACACTTGCAGGAATCCTCCTGTCTCCACCTCCCGTCTCACCAGGGGAGCACTGGTATTACAAATGTCTTGCTCTTACATGGGTTGTGGCTGTCTGAACTCACATACTTGTGCTTGTGTGCTAAGTGCTTTATCCACCAAAACAGTCATTTGTTCATTTAATAAGGGATGGTGGCACACACTTTAACATAGCACTTGAAACAGGCAGATCTCTGTGAGCTGGAGGCCATCCTGTTCTGGATAGCAAGTTCCAGGTCAGGGCTATATATGAGATGCTGTCTTGAAATATAAAAAAAAAAAAAAACAGAAAGAAAAGAAAAGAAAAAAAGGTGGTCCTTGGTCCAGCAAGATAGCTAAGAGGATAAAGGTGCTTGTCTTGCAAGCTTGATGACCTAAGTTTAATTCCCAAAACCCATGGTAGAAGGAAAGAAGAAACTCCTGAATGTTGTCCTCTGACCTCTGTATGTATGCACAGCTTAGCATGCATGTGCTTCCACACATGCACCACACATAAGAATCACGAGTAATAACAGTAACAATGGAGGTGGCCTTGTTTGGCAGTGCTGGGGTAGGGAATCTGTTTGCCACTCCTGTTCACTCTGCAGCAACAAACATTGTCCTACAGCTGTCCTTACCAAAACCCCATCTTTCCACTTCATGGGCATAGCTCCCAAACCTTCAAAATCGTTATTACGATCCAGAGTAAGTAGACATGGAAAGAGGAATACCAAGTCTTCTACCTGGTACCTGAGCCTGTAACCAAATGAATTACAAGGTGCAGGAGGCAATGTGGTACCTGCCAGAGCCTGATGCCTGAGCTGGGGACAGGAACAGAGCTGTCACTCACTGCCTCTTGTGGGATATTTGCACACTGTGTGAAGATGTGTCACCGTGATTGGTGTAATAAAAAGTTCAATGGCCAATAGCTAGGCAGGAGGTATAGGTGGGACTTCCAGACAGAGAGAGAACTCATGAAGAAGAAAGGCAGAGTCGCCAGCGAGACCAGGAGAGGAAACAGAAGTTGCAAGATGGAAGAGAGTCAATACCAGAACAGATTAATATAAATGGGTTATATTAATCCCATTAATGATGGTAGAACATAGATTAATATAAATGGGTTAATTTAAGTTTTTTTTAATATTTATTTATTTATTATGTATACAATATTCTGTCTGTGTGTATGCCTGCAGGCCAGAAGAGAGCACCAGACCCCATTACAGATGGTTGTGAGCCACCATGTGGTTGCTGGGAATTGAACTCAGGACCTTTGGAAGAGCAGGCAATGCTCTTAACCTCTGAGCCATCTCTCCAGCCCTTAATTTAAGTTTTAAGAGCTAGTTGAGATAAGCCTAAGCCAAAGGCTAAGCTTTCATAATAAATAATAAGTTTTCATGTCATTATTTGTGAGATGGTGGCCAGTGAAAAAGCTTGCTACAACTTCCTGTTGACAGGTTCCATCTGCAGCTGCCCTCTCTCTGTTCTCCCTCCTTTTCCCAAGTCACAGCAAAACAAGGAGGCTTCTGAGAGAGTAGAAAGTGGACAGCCCCACACTGGGCCAGTACACCCCTCTAAAGTCTATAGAGAAAAGCCACCATGAGGCCCTGATACCCTGATGATAGGTGAGATTTCCAACATGTCCCCTGCAGAACCTCAGATATCTTGTTTGAGATTTGACCTTTTCCAGACAAAATGGAACAACCTTTACCCTCTCTTCTGGGCAGAGTGAATATTGGCAAGTTTGACAGGATTTGGGACAGAGGATCGTTAGTGGCTATCAATCCAGGTGACCATGATCGGTAAGTCAATTTCTTCGGTTGTTTTGGTTTTCATTGTGTTTAGCTGAGTTTGAGGAAAGACTCCAGGGTTCGTTCACTTTGCAAGCTCTGTTGCCTCTAACAAAGCACTGTGGTTTTCTGAGCTTCAGTTTGCTCCTCTGCGACACAAGACAATTCTGCTAGCGCCATCACCGTTGCTGACCGCTGTTGGACTCTGACCTCTGCCAGGCATTGTTTGGAATATTCAGTGTGCGACAACACATTTAACTAGCCTGACAGGCCTATGACATGTGTGCTGTCTTGATTCCAATATGCCTGTGAGAAATTTAAGGTCAAAGAGATATGTTCCAAGTTAGATAGCTAGGACCTGACAGTTGAGTCTAACCTGCCGAGTTTGTTCAGAGTGCCACATCCATGACCTTGAAGAGTTGCTATGGGGATTCAAAACAAAAATATGTGAGCCAGGTATGGTGGCACACAGCTGTAATCGTGGCGCTTGGGAGTCCAAGGCGAACCTGGGTCATAATGAGGCCGTGAGACTATGTCTCCTTGCCGCAGACCAACTCTCTTGGAGATCGAAGACAGAGGGAGAACGGGTGAAGGCTAAGGAGAACCAGGATTCGGCGAATGACAGACACAACTCTAATGAGGTTTGAATCTGCTGCAAATTTACTAAAATTCAAGCATTACTTTTATGAGATTACAGAAGGAAGTTGGCAGACACAAAAGCTTACATGAAAAAAATGATTACAGGCAGTTGATTGTTTTCAGCATGTCTTGTGGTCAGGGCCAGGTGGGCAGAGCTTTTCTTTGAAATTCGTCTCACACCATTAACCAACTGCTAACTTTCTCATGGCCCTAAATCATATCTGCCCTCAAGGTAACCCAAACATTATTCTTCAGGATTTTACCCCCAGGGCTTGCTCCAATATTGAATGTTTGGCTTCATATTGTCAAGAATAGCCTGCCTTTCTTTCCTATCTAAAATGCACCAGGGGTTTCTCATTTTGGCTAGCCTCTCCATAAATGGTAACTCATGTCACTCCATACGTTTTCCTTCATAATTTACCCATCTTCTCCTGTCATGAGCTCTTTCTGTTCGGGTATCCATAAATTCCCCCAGAGAGTGAGCCAGAGTCTTAATCATAACGTTAATGGCCTGAATCAAGGGAGGGGACTGACGCATCAGTTCCTCCGTATTCAAGGAGCCGTTGGGAATGTTTCCTGGTTCCTTGAACAGATTAAGTTTTTTGCAAGAGAAAAATAGGACAGAGAAAGAAAATAGCAGAGCCAACGCAAAGAACCATCGCCAGGAACAAAGTGAACGAGGTCGTTGAGGCCAATCAGGCACCACAACTCAAGCAGACTGCCAGGGAACCGCCGGGGGCCAAGCTCCGGGAAGCATGAGCCCCTCATTTTGAAATGGCCAACACCTGAGAGGCATTTTGTCACACAGGCCAGACAGCCGTGGATGTGGCATCTCCTAAATAAAAGAGCAAGGAAATCCATGAGAAATGTGTTATCAACTCTGACTAAACTTACAAAAGCACTTGTTGATCCTTTGAGTGATCCTGTTTATACCTAGCCTTGCTAGAAAGTCAAATTAAGAAAGCATGTGAGGGAAATACAATTCCCCTTTTCCTGTGTAAATGCTACATATGCGTCCCTTCAGATTTGGCCGGTTAGATACTGAATCACTCATTACACAGAGGCAGGCTCTTCACACATGGCCAAAAAGTCTAAGCTCCATGTCAGTGACACATTTTTTTTTTATTTAAAAAACCAACTGCTTCATATGTAAGGCCATTGCCAAACCTAATCGTTGGCATCCCACACCAGAAATATACATATTTTCTCTTTCACTGATAATTTCTCTCTCTTTCCTCTCCCCTCCTCTCATCTCCCTTTCTACACCCCACCCCACCCTGCATCCTCATCTGGGCTTGTCTCTGCCATACTTGCTCCTGAACGATCATTTGAATTCTGTTCCTGGCATTCAGCTTTTCAAAAGCTACTTGTTACATTCCCATTGGATTCTTAGATATCCCCTATGTCAGGTGCTGGGGAAGCAGGCGTGGCTTTTGCCACAACAGTTCTTCCGTCACCCAGCTCTTCCAAACATCCGCATCACATTTCCAGAGCATGGCCTGCATTTCCCAAGTGGTATTCATGTTCTTCCTCAGCGCAAAGCATCACCTGAAACCCCTTCGTCTTCATAACTCACTGTATTTGTGGACCACATTCAGTTCTGCAAAATGCTGAAGTTTGTAGCTATTTCCTGAGCCCTCTCCAGGATGGTCCTCTGTTTCTTTGGGGGTTAATTCCTTCGTGGGTTTTTGTTTACTCTATAAAAATTCACAGGTTGCCAGGGAGAAAGCAGGATGTTGAGTGCATATCATTAGACCTGATATACACTTAGTGCAGGTAAGATATCTGTAGTTACCGTGACTAAATGTAGACAATCAAGCTTACATCAGGCAAGACAAATGTACCGTTTCTTGCATCAGCTCCTCTGTCCTTAGCTGTGAAGGCTACCCTAGTGGCTGGCCCTCTGTTCATGGCTAACAAGGCAAGTGACACCCAAGGGGAAGCTTCCTCAGAGAACCAAGTTCTAGCTGGGCCAGGGAGTCACAATCCTTCCTGTTCCCCTGATCTGCCTCTTCTACCCCTACCCCCCCCCACCCCGTATGTGTGTCTCTGTGGTCACAGGGTAAACACACTCAAGCATGTTGGACATTTTTATCAGAATTAATTACTTGGAGATGTTTAATTCTTTTATTTGTGTGTATGTGTGTGCACATATGGTGGATGACCATGGAGGTCAAGAGAGGGCTCTGGATACCGTGGAGCTAAAGATGCAGGTGGTTGGGAGCCAAACAACGTGGATGCTAGAAATCAAACTTCGGTCCTCTATAAGAGCAGTTTGTGCTCTCTGAGCCATTTCTCCAGCCCCACTTTTCTAGATTCTTTTTGAGATTGATTGAAAGTCCACATTCCAAGAGGATTGATGGCTGTCAGTTCCAAGAGACAGGGCTGAGATGCTCTGATGGATCACCTTTCTAGGGACAGGTTTCTTTTTCCCGCTTCTTTTTTTTTTTTTCCGAGATAGGGTTTCCCTGTAGTTTCTAGAGTCTGTCCTGGAACTAGCTCTTGTAGACCAGGCTGGCCTCGAACTCAGAGATCCGCCTGCCTCTGCCTCCCGAGTGCTGGGATTAAAGGCGTGCGCCACCACAACCCGGCCTTTCTTCCCACTTCTTAAGAATAAGAGTCACACATGCACAAAGCCCATGTCCCCACCCTCATCCTGCCATCAATTTATGTGGTGTTGCAGGCCTATAATCCCAGCACTTAGAAAGTGGAAGCAGGAGGATCAGAAAGTCAAGGACAACCTTGGCTACTTAGTGAATTTGAGGCCAACCTGGGGCACAAGAACCAGGTCATCTTAGTTCTGTTCTGTTGCTGTGAAGAGACACCATGACCAAGGCAGCTTATAAATGCAAGCATTGAATTGGGGGCTGGCTTATAGTTTCAGAGACTTAGTCTATGACCATCATGGTGGGGAGCATGGCAGCATCACTGGAACAGTAGCTGACAGCCCACATCCTGATCTGTAGAAGGCAGAGAGAGAGTGGGGGGGGGGAGAGACCGGACCTAGCTGTGCCTGGCATGGACTTTTGAAACATCAAAGCCCACCCCCAGTGACTTACCTCTGCTAACAAGGCCACACCTCCTAATGCTTCCCATATAATTCCACCAACTGGGGACCAGTGCTCAAATCTGTGAGCCCCTGGAGGCCCGTTCTTATTGAAACCACCATACAGGTTTATATGGTTACTAGGAGAATTTCACTGTAGGTAGTAGTGTAGTAGTGTATATAGTAGGTGCTGGCTTCCTTCATTGCCTTTTGTCCCTCCCAGACTCTGTCTTTATAGAGAAATGAAACACTTTTTTGTGCCCTCTCTAGCTATGCAGATGTAATACTGTCCCTACTGAACAAAGGGTTTCACTACCTCGTGGCCATCCTTTCTTATGATCCAACTAAACATGCAGGTAAGCCACACTTGTTTTGTCTGCTTTGTTCCCTGATTTAATTCTATTATTATTTCTTCTTCCCCATCTTATCTCATAGGATGTATACTGCTTATGTGTGTGAAGATAATTCTGGGATAATGAGAACAGTAAACCTTTGTGCTCTTCCACACTGTCCTTGTTTCCTTATATTCCTTTATTGTTTGGTTCATCAGTCATAGTTCAAACTGTAGGAGGGGGAAATGGATGATCCTAATGTAAAGAGATAGCTCAAGAGTCCCAGAGTAGAAGAAAGAAATGTGGCTATCCTGCCATGGGTATTGCATTATTGCCCTGACGTGGGTATTGCATGGTTGCCCTGCTATGAGCATTGCATGACTGTGCTGCCCCCAGAGGTGGCATTGCATGAAGCAAATATTGATACACATTCAGATACATTCCCACAGGAATTCAAACAGAAGGGGAAGAGACATGAGGAACTGTGGGGGTTGTGGGGAAATCTCTTAAATGGTGTGCTTTTGTTTCGTTTTTGAAACAAAGTCTGACTTTAAAGCCCAGCCTGGTCTAGAACTTACTATGTAGCCTAGGCTAGCATCAAACTCAAGATCTCTGTGCTTCAGTATCCCAAGTGCCTGAACTGTAGACATGGGCCACCACTCCTAGCTAATCTTAGGTTTTATCTATTGGATGCTACTACTGTCTCTCTGATTTTGTTTGTTTTGTGTAACATTTGGCATCAGTGAGGATCAAACCCAGGGCATTGTCAGTGCTAGGCAAACCCATTCTCACTGAGCTTTCTCCCTGGCCTAATTATTTTCAATTTCTAGAAATGGTGATTCCTCTGACTCATTGTAGGCAGAATTTTCCTTTCCCACAGTCATTCTCAAATAATCACTCAGAGGCTTAATATTAATTACAAATGTTCGGCCAATAGCTCAGACTTATAACTAACTAGCACTTACATTTTAACCCATGTTTCTTATTTATGCTCTGCCACATAGTGGTACCTTTATTAGCATGGCACATTCTTCTCCTGCTCCCCCAGTGTCTCCTGGTGACTCCAGACTCTGCCCTTCTTCCTCCCAGCATTCTCCTGCTGTGAGATAATGCTCTTGTACACTGTAAAGGTTTGTTACTCATATTAGTTTAGTAAAATGCTGATTGGCCAGTAGCCAGGCAGGAAGTATAGGCGAGATGACCAAACTAAGAGAATTCTGGGAAGAGAAAAGGCAGAGAGTCAGTCACCAGCCAGAGGCAGAGGAAGAAAAATGAGAATGCATTGCTGAGAAAAGGTACGAAGCCACATGGCTAAATATAGACAAGAATTGTGGGTTAACTTAAGTTGTAAGAGCTAGTTAATAATAAGCCTGAGCTGATAGGCCAAATAGTTTATAGTTAATATAAGCCTCTGTGTGTTTCTTTGGGACTGAATGGCTGCAGGACTGGGAGGGACAGAAACATCCATCTACCTTCTCCTAGTCTGGCTCTTCTGCCTAACCTTATTCTGTTTAGCTATTGACCAGTCAGCTTCTTTATTAAGCCAATCACAGTGCCATTTATTCACACAGTGTGAATCCCACAGCAGCTCATTTTGTTGCACTGGGAGGAAGCTTTCTCAGCACTGGGGATGGACCCCAGAGCCTTACAGGTACTAGGCAAGTGCTGTCCCGCAGAGCCACCTCCCAGCCTTGGACACTATAGCTTAGTGTTTGCTTTGGGCAGACTTGTATTTTCATGAAGGAGTTAAAATCAAGTATTTAGACTTTTAATTTGTAAGAATCCTGGTGGTTTTCTTGTTGAGGGCGAAGGATGTTTGTTGGTTGGTTGGCTGGTTGATTGTTTTTGAGGCAGTGTCTCATGATGAAGCCCACGCTGGTCTCAAACTCAGTATCCTTCTCCCTCCACCTCCTGAGTGCTAGAACCATAGTTGGTTCACTGGGGTTGTTTGTTGGTTTTTGAGAGAGAGCAGTTTCATGTAGCCTAGGCTGGCCTTGAACTCTTGTTCCTGCCACCCTGACTTCCTAGACATTGCAATTACAGGTATGAGCTAGTGTGTCTGGCATTGTTTGATTTTTTTAATTGAGCTTTTTTAAAGTGCCCCATTTTTATTAATATTTGTGTGCAGTCTTTTGTTGTTCTATTTGAAAACCTTGGGTCTAAAAAACTCATTAAAAGATGAGACTTGGTCTCTGTGATTATGTCTGAGGCAGTCAGAAGGAAGTAGAAGTCAGTGGAGGCCAAAATGAGCTCTGCTCATCTCATTTACGTTCTGCTCATGAGCAGGAGGCCCAGGGAAGGCACCATGGGAAGCAGCACAGCTTTAAAGGACAGAGGGGAAGATGATGCAAATCCCTGTCCCATAGCCGAGTGGGAGGGATATAGTGTCAGAGGGCCGAAATCAACAGCCTGGAAGGTGAAGGACATCTAGAGGAACCTGTCAATGGGCTCCACTCTGATCTCTGATATGAGATATACAAAAGCCAGGTCTGGGGAACAGGAATGTAGCTGAGTTAGTAGAGTGCTTGCCTAGCCTGCAGGAAGTCTCTGGACTGATACCCAGCACTGTGTAAACCAGATGTGGCAGTACATGCCTGCAATCTCAGTACTTGGGAGACAGAGGTAGGGGGTCAGAAGCTCAACATCATCCTTGGCTCCACAGTGAGTTCAAGGCCTGCCTGAACTACATAAGACCCTATGTCTTTAAACACACACACACACACACACACATATGTACACAACCACATGTATATACACACACTAGAAAGTCCTGCTTAAATGCTCACCTCTCTGGATTTCTGAGTAGTTTATAGAATAAGTCTCCATAACTTGACTGAAATTAAACTGAGAGGTGAACCCCACAAATTTGTTTGTTTTCAGAATTAGAGTTGGAGAGATAAACTATTCTTCACCAGACTCTTTTTCTCTTAGGCCCGCCATTTTATGTTCCAGATGCAGAACTTAAAAGGTTATTTGGTAAGTTAACATTCTTCTTTAATACCCATGCCCTGAGTGTGTGTGAGTGTGTGTGTGTGTGTGTGTGTGTGTGTGATGTGACATGTAGAGGTCACAAGACAAACTTGCAGAAAGTCAGTTCTTCCACCTCGTGGATTTTGGGGATTGACTCGGGTTGTCAGGCAGGCTTGCAGACACCCTACCAGGGGTTAGAAGTTATGCGCTCCCTTTCTTCCCCCCCCCCACCTTGTCTCTGTGTAGCCCTGACTGTCCTAGAACTCACAATGTAACCCAGGCTGGCCTTGAACCCAAGAGACCCATCTACCTCTGCCTCCCGAGCGCTAGGTTAAAGTAGTGGTGTGCTTTATATTTTTCAAAGGCTTTTTTATTATTTGAATTATATATATGTGTATATGTGTCTTTATGGATATGTGCACATGTCTAGAGAGGCCAGAAGCATCAGAGCCCCAGGTATTGGAGGGATAGGCAATTGTGAGCAAACTGGGGTCTTCTGCAAGACAGGTAAAGCGCTGTGACTGCTGAGCCATCTCCAGCCCCAATTATGTTCTTTGTAAATAAAGTTAGTAGATCTAGGGTGGTGTACACAACTGTAATCCCAGATCGCAAATAGCTAAATCAAGAGGAGAGAGTTCCAGGCCAGCCTGAGTCTAGATCAAAGAGAAAAGCCTGTCTGAAAAATAGAATTAAATAAAAGTAAACCAAGAAAGTAAACAGTCACCTGTTCAGTCGCTAGTGAACTATTAGTATATGCAATTAAAGCATATAAAATGTAAAAAGCAGAGTCTATGATATGAAAGAATGTTTTATCCTAGAGAAGGGAGTAGTGTGCCCTTTTATCTGTGTGCTTTATAATAAAGACACCACCTGTGGTCCTAGCTTTTGGGAGGCTGGTGCTGGAGCATCAGAAGTTCAAGGCAATCCTTAGCTACCTAACGAATTTAAGGCCGGCTTCATTTACAGAGGGCAGGGAAGATAACACAGTCTGTGCAGTGCCTGCCAGGCAAGCAGGAAGACCTGCGTTTGGATCCCCAGCACTGACATCAAAACCAGACCTGGTCATTCATGCCTATGACCCTAGCAACTGCCGTGGAGGGGGTGCAGGCAGATTCTCAGATCACTGAGAAATCCTGTCTCAAAAGATAAAGTAGAGAGTAATACAGAAGATGCCAAATAACAGTCCCTTCCCCCTTCGCATGCATGCGCAGGCACGCATACAGGCACGCACAAATACACAAAAAGATAAGATTTTTAGCTACGAAATCCTCCAGAGCTTTTGTAGAGGCATCCCTGATGTCCTTCACAATGTTTTATTTAACTTGTTGCCTTTCTGACTTCAGGTACGAAGTGCAACATTCAGTTCCTTGAGGAGGCTGATGCTCTTGAAGAACGACACAAAGCCTGGGGAACTGATTACATTTTTGAAAAATTGTATCTCCTTACAGAAAAGTAAACCACAGCTGGCGGTGGTGGCACAGCCTTTAATCCCTGCATGCGGGAGGCAGGGGCAGGCTGAGCTCTGTGAGTTCCAGGCCAGCCTGGTGTACACAGCTCCAGGGCAGCCTGGACTATGCGGAGAAACTCTGTCTTAGAAAAAAAACAAGCAAAACAAAAATAATCAATCTTTGTATGAGTTTTTGAAAAATGAAAGATTATGTTAATGCTTGAAAGTATAATCGCTTGGAATTTTCTTATGCAGCGTACAGATCTTTGCTTGTGGCTTTTTAAGTGAAATAGCACACTAAATACCGTGTGTCTTTTTTATAGTCAGCATGTATTACTTCTATAATGAAAAATCAAAAATCTAATATCTGTAACTTTAAACAACAAATAAAAATATATATTATGTATGAAAACTGGAGTCACCAAGGAAACATAAGATCTTAGTAGGATTTGGGGTAGTCTAAATAGTTTCATTAAAAATTGTACTTTACTATAAATCCTAATCTACTTAGGTCCTGGGATCCCAGCTTCATGTTTCCCCCTTGAATAATTTTATATATAACAGAATCCAGAAACAACAAAGAACAATTTTAAACCAGCCTATATGGAAAAAGTATTTTCTCCAAATTGTAAGAATAAAACCTTAAAAAAATTTCTGAGTTTGGCAATTTTTTTTCTTTTAATTTAGTCTTACTTAGATGGGTGGCACAGGGCATTTATTGTGCAAGTTTAGTTTCAGAATTTGTCAGGTTTTTTTTTTTTATCAACAATCACATTTTGCTTAGATGTCACTCTGTATCTCCATGCCTCCTAACACATATGTGGTTATATTTCTAGTGTTAATACAGTAATGTGTATTAGTATAGTAATGTGTATTTTAGAAAATAGGTTACTGTGTATCTGTGGGAATATTTGTGCAAGTCCTAAGGTAATGATTGTTTTGGGGAACACCATTAATATTAATATTGTATATATTCTCCCCTAGAGATTATTTTTTTAAATTTAAACCTGGGGCTGGAAAGAAGGCTTAATGGCTAAGAGCACTTGGCACTCTTGCAGAGGACAGGGGTTTGGCTCCCAGCATGCATATGTCAGTCACTACTGCCTATTACTACCTCCGGGGAGACAGTACTCTTTTCTGGCTCTGGTGGACACCAAGCATGCACGTGGTGCAATATATACATGCAGGCAAACTACTCAACACAAAAAAATATATTTTATTTTATTTTTTAACTGTCAATCACTGAGGTTTTATTAAGTTCCCGAGGCTCTTCAAAATTATCATTAGGGGAGTAGAATTTCACTACTGCTGGTTTTTCTGGAACATTCAGATTTTTATGCTCCTGAATTTGACAACTGTTCACATTTGACCTGTCATTTCTTCACTCCCACAAGGCTCAAGAGAAGTGGCTTCAGTTTGACCTGGCCTTTTGGCATTTAATTTTCTTAAAGCTTCTTTCCCTCATCTTATTCGGCAAGGCAGAGTCACATCTTGCTTCTTCTGTAGCTGGGTCAGGGCTCAAAAATATATTTTAAATATTAAACTTTGTGTAAACTTCTCAATGTTGACCTCACACCCTCTATGACAGCATTGAGGATTCTGTCCTTGGATATCTTTTGTCATTAATCTATTCAGATATCCTGATCAGACTTGCTTCTCTGAAACCTGCCTCGGTCTATGGAGTGAACTTCTAGAAGCCATGAGCACGTGACCTCACCTTTGTAGCCAGTTGAATGAACAATATTGGACCACTGAGCTGAGCCAATCCAATTCTCTTTAGAGAATTTTTTTTTAAGCTCAAATCTGGAAAGACAAGTTAGCTGCTCATAGGGCAAAACTAATAGGTACAGCCAGGATCTCTCGAGTTGCCATGGCTGCCACAGAGCTGAGAAGTGGAGACACAGACAGTAGAGGAGCAGCCGGTGTTCCGGTTCCCTATTTTGCCTTCCAGAAGCCCTGCTGCCCAACCTAAGGAAGAAAGTCTCTCTCCGCTCATGCAGTAGCTCGCGTTCATTCTCCAACCCAGGGTCTTAAATGGCACAAATCAGATCGCTTTTTGTAGTCAGTCTTTTATGTAAAATTTGTCCTCACTGGGGGCATAATTGAAAAAAAAACCTTAACTGACAATCAAATGCCATACTTTTAATTTACTATTTGGGCGTGTCATGCTCACACCTGTGATTCCAGCACGGGGGTGGTAGAGGCAGGAGGATCATGAGCTCAGAGTCCGCCTCAGCTCCATAACCAATATGAACGCAGCATGAACCACATAAGACCCTGTCTCAAACAAACCACAACAAAACTCAAACTCATTGTTAGGGGCTTGATAGCTGACCCCTGGGAGTAGATTGCGCCTTAGGCATCAAAGCCTGGGGCTAACGAGCTGATGGTGCAGTACCGTCAGTGGCCTCACAGGGGCGGCAAAGGATTGAGAAGGCCGAACAGACAGGCTTAGGAGGCAAGTTGTTATCTCTGGGGAACATAAGCTTGGCCACAGGCGGCAATGAATTGGGGTCGGGTTAGACACAAGCACGGGTTCAGTGAGGTCTGTCTGGGAAATACTTTCAAAGGCAACATCTCATAGCAAGACCAGGTCTGCATTTGCCAGGCTCCATGTGGAAGCCACCTGGAGCGTGTTAGCTTATCTGAATTGGGTGCACCGTGAGTGTAAAACACACTAGATTTTACTTAGCATATAAAATGAGTATAAAAATCTCTCATATTTTCAAGTGATTACAAGTCCAAGTGATGGTTTTAAGAATACAACTAAACCAATTTCATTTTCTTTTAATTTTTAAGAATGGAGTTATGAGGAAATTATTTTAAAACGTGGGTTTCATTATATTTCTGTTGGACAAGACTGGCTCTAAAAATAGCCCAGTTTTTCTTTCCTGAATGTATTCCTCAATTTAAAAATTATTTCTGAGGAGCTGGAGAGATGGCTCAACAGTGAGGAGTACGTGTGGTACTCTCTCAGAAGACCTAAGTTCCACTTCCAGGGCTCATCTCATGGCTCACAGCCATCTGTAATTCCGGTTCCAGGAGTCTTGGTAGCCTCTTCTGACGTCCCAGGGCGCCAGGCATGCACGCAGTACATATACATAATGTAGAGAGAGCACTTGTGCACACAAAGGAAAATAAATATTTGTGTTACTTCTGAGGGGCTGGAGAGATTGCTCAGTGGTTAAACACACTTGTTGCTCAGTCCTGGGACCCTGCATTTGGATCCCACCATCCACACAGTAAGTGGCTCACAAACTCTTATAATTCCTGCTCCCAGATACCTAACACTCTTTTCTGGACTCCAGGGTTCTCACAGAGACACAGAGACACACACATGCACACACAGAGACAAATCTTAAAAATTAGTATGAAGAGAAATTTGTATAAGATATGCTTTTAGTTGGTTTCTTATTTAGAACAGAAATGTGCTCTGACGTCATAACATCAGCTTGGTTATTCTGGTCTAATGCTCATGGAACACTTGATAAAATGTTTTTCTTTGCCTTCCACAGAATCTCTCTCCAGGAGTGTTAGACAAGAGTGAGCCCTCCATTTTCTTGGAAGTCTATGGAACAAGAGTGTAAACGATCATGATCATGACTTGTAAACAAACAGGGATAATAAACTCCTAAGTATGAGAGACCTGAACGTCATAATGGATTCCTGAAGATTACAGTGACCATAACTTTAAGATTATTCCAAGATATGTAGATCATCTTTACTTTCAAGTTTCCAATTTTTAAATATTTCTTGTAATTATTTATAAGCATGTGTGTATGTTTGTGTGAATGTATGTCACATGCGCACAAATACATGGAGACCAGAAGGGGACACTGGATTCCCTGGAGCTGGAGTTACAGGTGGTTGTGAACCACCCAGTGTGGGTGCTGGGAACTGAACTCATGTCCTCTCAAAGGGCAGCAAGCACTCTTGAGCACAGAGCCATTTCTTCAGGGCCTCTACTTTTAGGCTTACGTGAGACTGACTGGAGGGCAGCGTGAATGAATCACTGGCTCAGACTTCCCTGTACATTATAATCCCCTTCACAGCTCCCTGCAGCCCAACCCTCACCCTGGACGGTTAAGCCTTTGTCATATAGAACCATATTTGATGATCAGCGCCAGATAGCGAGAGGCCCATCCTAGTCTGGCCATTCATTGTCCAGGTCATTCCAATTGTCCATGAGGCCTGACTGAAACAATGCATGCAATCACTGAAAAGAAGGCGGGCATGTAGTGAATTTTCTAGTAATTGCTAGTAACTATCAGTTTTGTTGTTGCTTGTTTGTTTCCTTGAGACAGGTTCTCAGTATATCGCTCTAGCGGGCCTGGAGCTCACCATATAGTCCACCATGCGAGGCAACTAACAGCTTTTAAATATTCCTTCCACACAAACCCATTTCACACATATTCTTTTGTTTGTTTGTTTTTGTTTGGCGGGATGAGAAGGTTGAGACAGTCTGTGTATCCTAGGATGGCCTAGCTAACTAACTGCTAGTTTCTGCCTCCTGAGAGCTGGGATTTTAGCTACCATACCCAGGGCTGCAAGTGTTAGGTATCTACCTTCTCCCAAATGTGATAAAAACACAGCAAACAAGTATGTAGGTGCACCTGCCTCACCCCCTTGAAGTTACCTTCTTTCGAGTCTCTCTCCTCAGTCAAATCATAATAAACCTAGGCTAGGAGCCCTGTCATACTCCTGCCCAGCCCTGGTACCCAGCACCCAGCGCCGCTGAGTGGCAGCTCTGCATGCCGTAAGCATCGGGAGACTAGGTTCTGGTGGGTGCTGGCTTTGCGACTTACAGGTTAACAGCGAGCCACCCACTCGTTCTCCCAAGGTGTGGCTCAACTCTAAAGCCGGAATCTCTCACCCGGTATGTGATGATCCCACGTCTCCGCACGGCGCATGCGAACGACTGCGACGTGTGCCCGCCAGGGGGCAGCAGCGAGCACCCGGCCAGACCGCGTCGCCTCACGTCAGAGCGGATGCCCCGCCCCATGACCGTGACCGTGACTGTGGCCGTGACCGAGGGCTGCACGGGGGCCGCGGCGCGACGGGAGCGATGGGGGAGGAGGAGGCGGGGGTGCGGCCCGAACTGGTGCGCGAGGCGGAGGTCAGCCTGCTGGAGTGCAAGGTGTGTTTCGAGAGGTTCGGCCACCGGCAGCAGCGGCGCCCGCGCAACCTGCCCTGTGGCCACGTGGTCTGCCTGGCCTGCGTGGCCGCCCTTGCGCACCCGCGATCGCTGGCCTTCGAATGTCCCTTCTGCCGGCGGGCCTGCAGAGCCTGTGACACCAGCGACTGTCTTCCGGTGTTGCACCTTTTGGAGCTCCTGGGCTCCACGCTTCGCGCGTCCCCGGCTGCCCTCAATGCCGCCCCCTGCGCGCCCGGGGTGCTCACCTGTCACCACGCCTTTGGCGGGTGGGGGACCCTGGTGAACCCCACGGGGCTTGCACTGTGTCCCAAGACCGGACGGGTCGTGGTCGTGCACGATGGTAAGAGGAGGGTTAAGATCTTTGACTCCGGAGGAGGTGGTGCACACCAGTTTGGAGAGAAGGGGGATGCAGCGCATGACGTGAAGTACCCACAGGACGTCGCCGTCACCAACGACTTCCACGTGGTTGTCACCGACGCTGGCGACCGCTCCCTCAAAGTGTTTGATTTCTTTGGCCAGATCAAGCTGGTTGTGGGAAAGCAGTTTTCCCTGCCTTGGGGTGTGGAGATCACCCCTCAGAACCAGGTCCTGATGACTGACACAGAGGCAGGGACCTTGCACTTGCTGGAAGTGGACTTCCCCGAAGGGGTCCTTCGGAGGACTGAGAGATTGCAAGCTCAACTCTGCAGTCCCCGTGGTGTGGCTGTGTCTTGGCTCACCGGAGCCATCGCAGTCCTAGAGCACCCCTGGCCCTTGGGGACATCAGGCAACAACACACGGGTGAAGGTGTTCAGCGCCACTATGCAGCTGATTGGCCAGGTGGATAGCTTCGGACTGAACCTCCTCTTTCCCTCTAAAATAACTGCCTCAGCTGTAGTCTTCGATCCCCAGGGAAATGTGATCGTCGCAGATACCTGCGGACCAGCCATCATATGCTTGGGGAGACCTGAGGCGTTTCCGGCCCTGAAGCCCATGATCACGTATGATCTGTCTCGTCCTGTGGCACTGGCCTTCACCAAGGAGAATTCTCTTCTTGTGCTGGATACGGCTTCCCACTCTGTAAAAGTCTTTAAAGCGCTGGATGGTAATGGAGGGTGATGGGGACCCGCGATCCTGGAGTTAGAAGTCCTGGTGTCTTTAGGAGTGAATTGCACCCTGGATGAGTCACTAGCACTCGTCCATCCAGGCAGGAATAATAGGAACTGCCTGACCGACGTGCTGGGTGTGAGACAGTTATTAAAGACTAATAATTAAATTTGTCATTTAGTGAACGTCTGTTCTCGCTGTTAAGAAGTGTGTAAGTCTTAGCTCGTTTGCTCCTTAACACGAAGAGATGTGATTTCTGTTATTAGTCCCATTTCAGAGATGAGAAGGCAGATCCAGAGAATTTAATATGTCTTCGAGTCGTTTTTACTGGGACAGTCACAATTGAACTCAGTTCTGACTCCAAACCCCTTGCTCTTAAATATGATGCCAGATGTTAAAAAATAAGTGAGTATGTCTTATGTATGTTCCCCCTACAAGCAGCTAACTGGTTAAGTGCACCAAGAACCAAAAGAAAGGGCTCTCCGTGGAGGTTTCAGGAGAAAAAGGATTTTGTTTGGGTGTCAGTCACCTTTGTCTGGAAGCTTCCCCCATGGCAGAGTAGACAGATTATTACTAATCCCAAGACTTGAATAAGAAACACAGTTGGGGTCCTGCCTTATAAGGCAAAGGTAGTCTAGTTGCTCTTCATGAAACCCATGGAGGAGACTGTGCACCTCCTCTTTGGATTCTGTCTGGAGTCTAGTTGGTAGTGTGTGCCAATAATCCCAGCACTTGAGACCACCAGGAGTTCAACGCCATCAACAACTACCAAGTTTGAGGCTAGGCTGGGCTACATGAAATCCTGTCTTTTTTTTTTAAATAGGTGCCAGTGTTTCCTCCTCCACAGGTACTGGGGACATCCCTGAGTGATGTTTGAGCAAAGCCTGGAGAGCCACTGCCTGCTGGTGGCATGGACAGCTGAGACTCTTCTGTTAGTTAGGAGATGTCGTCCCGGCACATTCATGGCAGGAACATTCATGGCACGAATGGTTTCGTTTGCTCTGTGGTCTTCTCTGCCACCTAAAGTGCTTTGTGATGGGAGTTTTCTCTGTGTGCTTTAAAATGTGGTTCTGACGCTGTCTGCTCAATAAACAGTTGCCTCGTCCCTTCAGAGCATTGTAAACATGTCTTTCACTGAAGCATAACCTTGGCCCATGCAAGGGCTCCTTAATGCTGCAATTAAGGAAAGGAATAGGAGGAAATTTGGGTGAAGTGGTGATCCTCTGTATGTTTTATTTTTTTTAAGCAAGTGCAAAAATCTTCGGGTTGAAATTATACCAAATAACTTAAAGCTCTGAAGCAGCAGGGAAATGTTTTCTGGGGGCTGCTCTCAAAAGGTGACAGTTTGCTTTAGATAGTAATGGATGCCGTGTCAGCAAAAACGGTATTCTTTTAGCCAAAGAGGCTGTTTGTTACCTTAGACTGGCCTTGGACTTGCTCTGTAGCGAAGGATGACCTTCAACTTCGGATCCTCCTGTGTCCACCTCCCAAATGCCGGATGACAGGCTTGCACTGAAACGCCTGGGGTTCTATGGTACGGGAGGTAGATAGAACCCAGGGCTTCTACCTGCTAAGCAAGCACCTACCCACTGAGTTACAAAGAGTTTTAAGAGAGATATTGTATCCATTGAAGGTCGCCCCAAAAGTTTGAGTGAGATACCTTCCAAAAGATATGAAAGCTGACATTAGGAGCCCAAATGAAAGCCTGGCTCCCATGCCAGTCCAAAAAATCCATGTTGCTTTTATTTAAAAGTCATTACACTTATTTACTTAGTGTGTGGGGTGCGTATGCCATCCTGTGTGTGGAGATCAGCAGACAGCTTGAGTGAGTCTGTTCTCTTCTGCCACCTTCTGGGACCTGGGGATTGAACTCAGGTCATCGGCCTTGGTGGCAAGCACCTTTACTCCCAAAACTCATCCTCCTCTCCCACCCCCGCCCCCACTGTTGCTTTCCCTGCTTCCATCACATAGCACCGACAGTAGCATCCTGGGTATCCCATAGCACCGTTGGTCCTCTAGTAGGACCTCCAGTGGTTGATTTCTCCCCCATCACTTGTCCTTCAGCTGGATATGGTGGCACATACCGATTGATAATCCTAGCACTTAGTTCGCTGAGGCCAGCTTGGGCTACATCGTCAGACCCTGCCTCAAACAAACAAAATTAAAAAATCCTCACCGGTGGACGAGTGACTTCACAGCTGTTTTGACGGTACAACAGCAAAACTTCGAGAGGGAAATGTGAGTTCACTGGTGAGGAGGGTAACAATGGCTCGGTCTTATAATGTTTTCCTTCCGAACCACGGCATTTCAATGACGTTAGTGTTCATTGACCCAATTCAAAAGATTTTTTAAAAAAAAAAATTATCAATTACATCTTTTGGTCTACGTTCTATGTGTACCTTTAAGGGAGCATATCCAGCACCCAGGGTGGTTGTGAGGAGTGGCATGTCCCCAGGTGGAGAGTCAGATGTGGGTTTGAACACCGTGCCAGCATTACCCTGGAGATGTGATGACTGTAACGGGCACACTCGGTAACAGCTTGTCTTCCTTGGGAGTAGGGTGGGTGAAGGTACCCAGCAAGAAGCATCTAGGGCAGATCTTCCTGCGAGTCAGTGTGATACGGAGCAGTTTGTTCTTCATCTCCAAGCATCCTCGGCTGAGGGACTCCATGTCATCAACTTATGACGTGGATCTAAATTTTGTCTTCTGTGCCGAGATCTTTAAAGCACACTGAACTCCAGGTGGCTAAAGATGTTGAGGAGTTCTCAGATAATCAAGAAGAAACAGTTCCGGCAGACCACACGGGGTGCCAACATGATGGAATAGAGATGAAATGGGACAAGAAAATATGACAGGAGTAAAGAACAAAAGAAACAAATTCTTCCAGGACACCGGTGATGGCCATCTAGTGACCGCAGAAGCAAACACAGTGCCTGCTTCATGCTCTCACATCACCTTCCACCTCTTCCCCTCGGGCACTGTCAGCTGATTTTGACCTCATCTGCTCTCTAGAGCTGGCTTTCCCCTATCTTTTTCCTTTGGCATTTCCTAAGAATGGTTTAGAGTCTTAACTCTCTCTTATAGCTACCCTAGCTTTGGTGCTGAGGGCTCAAACCATCAAACTTGGTAGGTCCTTGTTTAGACCTGTCAGGGTTCCACTTGGAGGGGGTACAGACCCCTCTGGAGATTAGCTATATGAACCTTTTGAGGAAGAAGTGTAATTCCATATACATCAGAAAAATGAGCAAGAACTGCTGATGGCCACAGATTTAATGTTCCTTACACTTGGCCCAAACAAAAGAAATACACCCTGGGGACAAGCCAGATCACAGAGAGAAGGCTCTAGGCAGAGAAAAGAAACCCACTAGAGTACTTGGGTGAGGATGCATTCGTTGTGGGATAATCTTTTTTGTATACTGTGAAGATGCATCTGCCTGAGCAGATTGGTTTAATAAAAAGCTGAATGGCCAATAGCTAGGCAGGATTAAATAGGTGGAACTTCTTTGAGGTAGAGAAGGGAACTCAGGAAGAATCTGAGGTGCATTAAATTAAACAAACAAGATGCAGAGCAAGTGGGACCTATGGTATGGAGGAGAGGTAATTTACGAGCCATGTGGTAGAATGTAGATTAATGTAAGTGGGTTAGTTTAGGTTATAAGAGCTAGTTGGGAACAAGCCTAAGCTAAGGCCAAACATTCATAATTAATAAAAAGTGTCCGTGTCATTATTTGGGGGCTGGTAGTTCAAAGAAAGTCCAACAAGAAAGACCCACTACACCCACTGGCAGACCAGGAAGATGGCTCAGCCAGTGAAGGCGCTTGTCACCAAACCTAACTACCTGAGCTGGATCCCTAGGTTTCACATGATGGAAGGAAAACGTTTAATTAGGTGGCTTACATTTTCAGAGGTCTAGTCCATTATCAACATGGCGGGACATGGTGGTGCACAGGCAGACATGGTGCTGGAGAAGGAGCTAAGAGTCCTACCTCTTGATCCACAGGCAACAGGAAGTGAACTGAGACATTAGGCATGGCTTGCGTATATATGAGACCTCAAAGCCCACCTCCACAGTGACACACTTCCTCCTTCAAGGCCACACCTAGTCCAACAAAGCCACACCTCCTAATGATACCACTCCCCATGAGCTCACAGAGGCCCCGATTACATTCAAACCACCACACTTCCCAAGTGGCAGGATTCCCATACCCAGATCAAAAGTTACACGATTTTGCTGATCCATTTGCACGAAAATTAACTAAACCTACAAGTTTGGGTGCCAGAAATAACTAAATCTGAAGGGAGTAGAACTCTCCCATGGATACAATCCTGGTGTTCTGGAATCAGGCAACAAGTGAGAATTCCTGTGCCAAGGGTCTAAACAGTTAAGTTATACAATAAGACAACACGGATCCTCCTACTTCGGCAAAAGGTAACTATAAATGCTAAACAATACATGTCATTGTGACCTGGAAAACCAAATTACATTTTTTGATATCATGAGGTTTTCCTCAGCCTTGGCAATGCTGCATTTTTAAGAGGATTGTAGTGACTACACACTTTTTAATTCTAGCATTTGGGAGGCTAAGGCAGGAGATATCTCAAGTTCCAATCTAGCTTGGACTGCAAAGTAAGACCCAGTCTCAAACAAACTAAAGCGTACAAAACTTAAGCAAGCTGAACGTATATTAAAGAGACAAAGAACTGACAGACTTTGTTTTCTGTATGTTTTTTAACTAGAATGTAATCCCTCATGAGCGACGTTTGTGCTGTTCAAAGAGGTATCTCTTATGTCTGACACACTGTAGGCATTCAGATATATTTTTGAATTAGTGTGTATTTTTTTCCCCCAAAGAAAACTTCCAGATTCTGTTTCCACTCCCTGATGAAAAGTGAAGTCGCGTAGACAGGTGGGGACCCTTGGTAGCGTGGTTTTAACGTAAGGTGGCCCTGTGGTGGGTTTGCCTCAGTGACTCGGAGAAAGAAGCAAAGGCCCTGGGGTTTGGCTTGGGTGGTGAAGAACTTTGTGTTACAGTTGACATGTGAAATCTTCACTCAAGAACAGGGATACTGAAGGCCTGGAGTGGCCTCGAGACATCTTTGGTCTAACCTCAGGCAACCAGAGGTAGTCGCCCTGGTTATAACTCTTCCATGTCAGAAAGTGATTCAGCTGCTCTGGAGGCCGATGGAACTCAATGCTCATGGGCTACGTGCCTGGCCATGCTTGAATCATTACTGAATGTCACTTCCGAGTAATTTTGGCTAATAACGGTGCATAAAGTGGCTTCTGGCTTCCTCAGGAATGACACACTTGCTGACTCCAAGCTGTGGAAAAGGTCCACGACCCGTAGCTGACCCAACAGTCCCTGCTTTACTGAAGAAACCATATGTTATTACAGCGGTAATCTCCTGATGAGAGATTATTGGTTTGGCAAATGATGACTTAAAAGCAGTTAGAGGAAAAATCTAAAATCATTTACAAATTGTGCCTTAAGCCACTTAGTTTAGGAAAGGAAAGAAATTGTGTTTTTCTACTACAATGTACTCCAGCTCCAACTGAGCCTACAGAAACAGAAACTGGCTGAGCTTTGCACCGTTTAAGGGAAGAATTAACTAGGAATAGGCTCCAATTTGCCCCAATCTTGTGGGAGAGGATTTGACAGTCCATGACTGACGAACACACATGCACACACACACACACACCCGTTCTTTATCTTTGTACTTTCCCTAAGTGACCTTTTCATTGTTTTCATAGTTTCCACTAGGATTATCATACTGTTTTGTTTCTCAAAAACATCATGTTTGTCCTACACAGTGGTCTGAGAATGCTACTGTTTTTCAGAATGACCAGTTTGACCCTAACCTTGAGGCCATTCTCTTTGGTTGCTGTCTAAATAAGCCTTTATGGGCCCAGAAGCATAAGACTGGGTCTCCCTACAGTGTGCCAGTTCTATTCCATGGTCATCAGATGTAGTCTGTGCTCATCTTGTGACAGAAAAGAGCCTGTGTCTGCAAGAAGCCCATGAGAGAACCCAATGTGACTACCTTGTCTCGCTGTTTGCCTGACTTTAGAAAACAATCCATTTATTTGCTCTTTACAATATCTCTTGAAGCAGCCAGATTTTTCTAGACTTTTAAGTGGAGAAACTGTGGTTCACAGAAATTGAGTGGCCTGCTCAAGATGACATAGTTGAACCCTGTTATTTTTGACTTGGGAGAATGAGTGGTTTTTTTTAATTTAAATTTATTTTATTTTATTTTATTTTTTGGTTTTTCGAGACAGGGTTTCTCTGTGGCTTTGGAGCCTGTCCTGGAACTAGCTCTTGTAGACCAATTTTATGTGTGTGAGTGTTTTATCTGCATGTATTTCTGTGTCTGTATGTATGTCTGTGCATCTTGTGTGTGCAGTACCCATGGAGGCCAGAAGAGGGCAATGGGACTGAAGGTACAGATGGTTGTGAGCTGCTTTATGGGTACTGGAATTGGACCCAGGTCTTCTGGAAGAGCAGACAGTGCTCATAACCATTGATCCATCTCTCTAACCCAGAGAATAATTTTTTTTCTAAACACTCCTTGCCCACCAAGGTGATTTCTTTCACCCAAAGTTGGCTATCACTCTCTACCCTACTAACACAGAACCTAAATATCCCTTCATGGTGTCATTTCCACTGTGCCCACTATTTGCCCCTGTAACATTCCCAGTGATGTTTGGGGAGGGGAGTGCCATTCTTGGCAGGATTCAGATCCTAAATTCCCAATGAAGATGGACTGTTCACTTCTGAGTGTTTCATGATCTATAGATCATGAATGGTCCCTTCTTTGATCAGCTAGAGAGCAATCACCAAATATGAAGGGACTTGTTTCTGAGCTGGAAGATCTCCAACAGGGTTTCGGGGAGAAGGTTTCATGATGGGAATCAAGTTCAGTGAATTTCTTTAAATCAACTACTGTCATTTTTAAAAAAAAAAAAAAAATATATATATATATATATATATATATATATATATATATAAAATGAGCTTGCTTTCAGAATTGCCAGTGTTCTGTAGCTTTCTGAACAGACTGTTGCATAGGACCGACTCAATGCGGGGAGCAACTTCAACAGGGAAGTGCCAAATGGTGGGGCCAAGAAGACACTGCTCTTTCCAAACTTGGAGTCTTCAAGGGTCTCTCCTAGTTCATCCTCTTGTCACCTAAGAGAAATGGAAATAACAGGATGTGTATGCGTTGTAAGAGGAGATTTGTAGAATGGCTTTCCCCATAGGATTTAAGTAGGCCATCTGCAGGCCCTAGAAGCAGAGAAATCATAGCTGCTTCCTCAGTCCATGAAGCCTCGACAGTCCCAGTTACTGAAGACCTAGAGGATTCCTGGAGAGCTGCTGGCATCCAGTCTGCCTCAGTCTGAGGGCAGCAGAGGATGGCAGCCCTGGCAGTGGCAGAAGGGCAAATGCCCTCGGGAAGGAGGGAGAGCAGGCAGACAACAGTCTTTCCTTGGACCTTTTCTATCTGGGCCACCTGGAAAAGTGCTGCCCACTCTGAGAGTTGATCTTCCCCCTCAGTTAATCCTCACAGGCACACCCAGATGTGTATCTTCTAGGTAATTCCACTCACAATCAAGATTAGCCACTGCCCAGCAGGTTCCATGAGGGCTATCTGCCCCTCCCCCCAACAATAGAAGCAACACATGTTTACTGTAGTGTTGGAAAATGCAGCTAAATATAGATACCAAAGCACTTCCAATTAAAAAAAAAAACCCACAGTTACTATTTTTGCAGAGTTGACTATATTGCCAACCCAGGATTAGTAGTCTTAGAAATTACATCATATACCCAAATTTCATTGAAAAAAAAAAAACCATGAAGGCATTACGTAAGCCACAAATTCCCCTGCCAAAAAGGAAATTTTAGGGGCACACAACCAGACATCGGAAGGGAAGCTCCATGGGGTTGGGAGTGAGCGCAAAGGCAGCAGACATCTGCCCTCCTCGTGTCTCAGCCCTTACAACAAGTGTGTGATTATTTTCTATCTTCCACCATCAAGCCCCTGTTCCAGCTGTTAGGAGTCCTACAAGAGGGTCAAGCTACACCTATGACATATGTGCAGAGAGCCCAGGTCAGTCCCATGCAGGCTCCCTGGTTGTCGGTTTGATCTCTGTGAGCCCCTGTAAACCCAGGCTAGTTGATTCTCTGAGATTCCTTGTATCTTGAGCATGCAAAGTTGGGTAGCTGGGGAAGGGGTATGGGTCTGGGAAGGTTGCATAAAGATTATGAAATGAATTCTATGAAATGTTCAAAGGACTAGTAGAAAATGAGGAAAAACAGGAGTGTATACTGCTCTTGAACAGGACATAGATTCAGTTCCCTGCACACACAGCAGGTATCTCACAACTGACGACGGCTCCAGAGATCTTATGCCTGCCCTGTTCTCCACTCCATGGCACCTGCACCCACAGAACACACACATAAACACACACACACACACACACACACACACACACACACAGAGAGAGAGAGAGAGAGAGAGAGAGAGAGAGAATTATAAACATAAACTTCTTAAAGGAGTAATAGCATGTTAGGGAGCCTGGGAATAGTTTTGATTCCAGGCAAACATCACTTGGTCAGGAAATCCAGGATAAATCCTGCAGTTCAACCACCTGACAATGCATTGACTCCATAGGCTATTTCACAGCCCGGTTTAGAGGTATTTGTTGCCAGTTCATATATTAAATTTTCTATGAGGCGCTATCTTTGTGGTGAAGCTTGCCAATAATTTATGAATGGCGTTGAGCACCATCCCCTCATGAAATCGCCATCAATGAAAGACTTCCCATGAGGAGGTGACCTTCACTTGGGTTCCGTACTGTCTCTTCCCGCCAAGTTAAACTCATTACCATCTCCCTCCTGGGGAGACTGGGCTAACCCCCAGCACTCTCCTGCTGGCATATTCTGAAGCTGGCTCCTTTGGGGCTTTCGGGTTTCAGGTCCCCCATTTAGTAAGGGGCTTTAGTTAAAGGGTTTTTAAATCTGGGATGTCCCGTCCAGTACACAGAATTGTCATTGGCCCCCCAAGCAGGCTGGATGACAGTCCTGACCCTGCCTACTCACAGACCCAAGTTGACAAGGCAAATACTTTCCCATGGTCCTCGCTGGAGGTCCTGCCATCGCCTGTGCTCTTGCCACATCGTGATGCTCTGCCTCCTCCAACAGGCTCAGCCGGGCCAAGGCCAGACACTGTGACCTTGAGGGCGTCACTTCTGTTCTGCTGTGCCCAACGCCAGTAGCTCAGGTGGCAGAGCTCTTGCGCTCTTACCAGGGAATGATCCAGTCCAAATCAGCCATCCACTGTGATATGTTCTTTGTTACCTAATGCTACGACAGGGTGAACACCCATGCTGGCTTGTTTTATGTCACCTGGACACAGACTAGAGTCATAGGGAAGAGAGAACCTCAACTAAAAAAAAAAAAAAATGCCCCCACCAGATTGGCCTGGAAGGCATTTTCTTGATTAATGATGGAGGTGGGTGGGGTCATCTGTTAGCAGTGCTGTTTCTGGGCAGATTGTCTTGGTGTATAAGAAAAGCAGGCTAAGTGACCAACCAGTTGGGGACCAACCCAGGAAGTTCCATCCTCTATGGCTTCTGTTTCAGTTCCTGCTTCCAGGCTCCTGCCCTGAGTACCTGCCCTGATTTCCTTTGCTGAAGGCCTGTGATGTATGAGTGTAAGCCAAATGAATCATTCCTCCCTGGGTTGCTTTTGGGCATGGTGTTTTAATCACTGCCTTAAACGCCCTAATTAAGACAGCACTCATGAGTCTCAAATCTGAAACTTACAATGCTCCAAAATCTAAAATGTTTGAGTTCTAATAAGTAGAAAGTTTCTAATCAAAACTTCTGTCACAGACCGTAAACAAAAAGCATTTTTTTTTTTCAAATATTGTGGAAAGTGGGCTTAAGGCACTGTGTTTACAGCGTGCAAGAAACATAACGAACTTGTTTAAACATGGGTCCCACGCCCAGATGTCTCATTATGTGATATGCTAATATTCCAGACCTTGCCATGGCCAAGAAACCTCCCATACCAAGCACGGATGAGATACCAGATTCCTGTAAAGAACACTGAAGTTATGAAGTTTGGAGTAGGAAGCCAAAGAAAATATTCCATTTTTTTTTTTTAAAGTAGGAGCCGAGCTGCTGGGCATTAACTGAAATGATTTCTCTTCATGCTTCTTAGATACATAAAACTTTAAAGTTTACCACAATCCCAGAGGTGCTGATGTCTACAAACCCCGATGCCTATAAATGAGTAACCTGAGCCTGGGCGGATCTTGGGAAAAATAAACCAGAGAGCAGAAAAACTGGGATGCTAAACCGTGCTACACTTTTCATTCAGCAGTGGAGTGTGCTTGGGACTTCTTTTCTGCATGGATACAAAGGGTGAAGGATAAATAGATGACTTCAGCTCATTTGACTCCTGACCCACCTCCCCCCACCACACCCCGTGTCTTACTCCTTCTACAGGCAAACATCTTCCCTGTAGCTACCGTGTTTATTTAAAATCAATCAGCACGGTAAATACAATGGGTGCATAGTGTGGACCTCTAGGCATATGGAAAATAATAGAATGAAGTCATGTGTTTACATATATTTACAAGTTAAATAGAATTTTTTTACTGTAGTACTTTAGTACTCTGTGCCATTAATAAGTTATTCTGCATCGTAAGCAGGGTGGGTAGGGTTACACACAGGCTACAGTGCCTGACAAACCATGATGTCACCGATCTAGCACTGGGATGTCTTAGTGGAAGCAAGAATTTGTACCTTTCTTCCCAAAGCTCAACAGTCAGTCACTTCTCTGCCACGCACAGCGCCCCCGTGTCTGTGCTCTGTGCGCTGGCACCCAGTTCGTGAGCTTCGGGCAAGGGGGCTGGAGGTTAAAATACACAGACACACAGAGACAGAGAGACAGCGACATGGGTCATCCTTGAATTCCCCAAGAATGCCCCCTTTATTGTGTTCAGGGGCAGATTATATAGAGATAGCCATGCCCCAGCCAAACCCATCAGAAACCACTCTCCTGCCATCAGGAACTCCTGAAGGTCTCGTGCTCAGAGCAGCTGTAGGCACTCAGATCAGGGGATTACAAGAAATTCACTGCTCCCAACACCTCTCAATGATTCAACCTGTCTTTCTCTGATTCTTTTATTTTTTCTTTTTCTTTCCTTCCTTCCTTCCTTCCTTCCTTCCTTCCTTCCTTCCTTCTTTCCTTCTTTCCTTCCTTCCTTCTTTCCTTCCTTTCTTCTTTTCTTAGAGACAGGCTCTCACTCTGTAGCCCAGGTCTTAAACTCCTATGTCAGCTTCCCAAATGCTGGGATTATAGGCATGAGCCACCACAACTTTTCCTTTGTCATTCTTTCCAGATATTCGTATTCATTTCTCACTCTACTGCTGACATCTGTATTCTTGCAAATTCAGATACTCAGTTGTCTTACTTATTGCCTCTGTTGCTGTGAAGAAGGGGCACCACGACCACGGCCACTCTTTTAAAGGAAAGCGTTTAGTTGGGGCCGGCTTACAGGTTCAGAGGTTCAGTCTTCAGTCGTCGTGGTGGGGAAACATGGCACGCAGGCAGACATGGTGCTGGAGAAGGAGCTGAGAGTTCTACATCTGGATAGGCAGGCAGCAGGACTAGACAGTCACACTAGGCTGGCTTCATCATTTTAGACCTCAAAGTCAACCCGCAGTGACACATTAATTCCAACAAGGCCACACCTACTCCAACGAGGCCATATCTCCTAATAGTGCCACTCCCTATAACCAAGCATTCAAACACATGAGTTATGTGGGCCATACCTATTCCAACCACCACACTTAATAGTTTTCTGGTTATGATTCTTGTATGTAAAGGTTTTATTCTCTGGATAAGGCGGTACACTGAGCCAATGTCTCTGGCAGGTTTTATTTAAGGAAGAATAACTGACAGGGCCCAATCTGATGGTTAGAAGCAACCCTAACTTACTTTTTATCAATAGACTTCTGCCTCCGGTGAGCTTGTGGGAAAGGGTAGATACCCGTGCCTGTTGTTTTGCATTCAATGCAGTGGCTGCACTTTAAGCAACTGCTGTCCAAACTGGTAATTGCAACTCCGCAGAGGTTTGGCAGCATGGACCAGACCGCAGTCAGGTGGGAATTCTGTTCCCTCAGGCACACGCGCTATCACAGCTGCTGAAGGAAACCGCATCTAAATCTCTTTCCTTCTATAGAACTCAAGATTCAAAAGTTGAGGTGATATCCTGCTAGCTCAGAGAGGCTGAATAGCAAGTAGCTAACCTTCTCTCCTTGCCTGCGTCTCCCCAAAAGGGCCATCCTTCAGTTCAACCCCCCATTTAAGAACCCTAGCTACACATGTGATTCCTCCCTACCACTTCCTGTCAGCCAGTTGTTGACTCGGCCTCCTGACCCCAGGTTAATTTTATCTAATCAAACAAATGTAACATGTCTTCGTATCGTTAACAAAAGCAGCAGAAGCAAATGTCACACACCTTTACACAGTTAAAATAATATTCCACAACACATGTCTTCGGGAGGCTACAAGAGTCATGAATGCCACTGTCACCCATTCATACTCATTCTCCCAGGCACGAGCCTGGCAGTGAGGCCTCCCTGAGAACACCTAAGCTTCAGAAGCCATGCTCCTGACTGCCAGCGCAACACAGACAAGTCAGACTTGGCTCAGCCTCTTCTCTTCGGGTAAGCTGGCCCTACGGGCATGGTGGCATTGGTGTTCTGACTAGAAGGTCTGTGCAATAATTACTATGTATGGTGCTGTCTTTTCTTTCATAAGTATTCAGTTTTGCTTGTGTCTTGTTTTGAGATAAAGTCTTATGAAGCCCAGGATGCCCTCAAATTCATCTATGTAGCCAAAGCTAGCTTTTTTTTTTTCCCTTCCTTCACCTCTGGAGTTCTGGGATTACAGGTGTACGCCACCACACTAGATCTTTCTAAAGTATTCTGCATTGTCTAAGTTTGCTTTCGTGTGCCCTCCAGATTCTATTGGTCACTAGACTAAGTTCTGCACTCTGGATTGAGTGTGTTCGTCTACAGAGATGGCTCGGAGGTTAAGAGCACTTGCTGTTCTCGAAGAGATAGAGGTCTGAATAGGAGCCTATTTCAGAGAGTGGGAACTTGCCTCTGGTTCCTTCGAGGTTATCATGCTTCTACCTCAAAGGTCCCACCTAGAGGAAGCTCAGAGAGCTCTGCTCTCAAGGTCATTGTCGACAGGTGCGGCTAATAGCCAGACCTTGTGCTCCAGGAGTAGAGAAGTAGATCTCTCTGCTCCTACCTCAAACAAAAGTCTAAGGTTCCAGCTAAATTCCAGTTCCCTTAAGGAGGTAAGGTTGGATTCCATCCAGGGAGTGGTTTGTCCACAGAATATTTTGGTCTAGGGTGTGAGTGAGAGTTGGTTCTAGCAACAGAAGGTTTTACTGTGAAGGCAGCCCACGACCTTCAATTGGTCTGTTCATTTCCTTGTGTCATGTTAATGCAGTCTTTTGTCTTACTCCTACCTTTTGGGGTCAGGGGTATTTTAAGCAATTGGAAATTGCGAATCTCTGGAACTCCCTCCCAATACTATCCTATATGTTTCTCCGTTTTATTATTTTCATTCGCGTCTTCATATTCTTTACTATATTTCTAAATCCCCACACCTCTATCCTGGCTAGAGGTATTTTTTTGTTGAGGCTAGTCCCCGACAGCAGAGGACCTGGCTTCAGTTCCCAGCAGCCCCATGGGGACCCCCAACCTGTCCCAGGAATCCTTCTTCTGGCCTCTGCAGATACTGCATGCCTATGCTGCAAGCATGCATAAGACAAACACTTACACACATGAAATAAAAATAAAAAAATCTTAAGAAAATAAAACATAAACTCTGCAAGGCTTAGAGTCCTAGCTGCAGGCATCACACTGATGCTTCCAAACAATAGGACGCTGGAATTGGCAACAGCGCTGAAACCGCTGCATTAAAATAATATTTTTACATTTTTTGTTTTTGTCACAGGCCTTCTTTTCCTTTTGGCAAATTGTTTATGCCACCTGATTTGGGTGCTGGAAATCCACCTCAGGCTCAGGCCCCCTGCAAGAACAATATATGCTTTTACTTGCTCAGCTACGGCTCCAGTCTATGCCATTATACATGTAAACCTCTTGATTTACACTGGGATGCCTCAGTCCCTGTCCTCTGCCTCCCTCCGTGTCGGATCCATCTAAAAATGACTTAAAACATGAAGCAGGAACCACCAAACATTTTATCAAAGAAGTCACGTACTGGGATCATAGTCGTCTGAAATCTCCCTTCGTTTTATCATCTTAACATCAGTGGATGAACACCAGAGTGGAAAAGTTTGCCTCCCACAGTTCATCTCAGCTGTAATGATTCTGCTGACTGGCTCAAGGCTGACGTGAAATGATGGATCAAAAGGTACACTTGCCGCTCTGATGGTAGCAGAGAGTGAACAGGAGCACCAGGGTCAAGGCTGTAAAGGCCTGAAGGCATGAACACCCTCTAGGAGTTCCCAATAAGGCAAAGATCAGGTGACAAAGCTGTGAGTGGAGACGCAACGTGTAGTCACTTAAATGCCTTAAATCTAAATGCCTACGCAGGAGCCACCTAGGCAACCATTTTGCCATTCAAAGGCAACACTTTTCCCGATGCCTTGTGTGAATTCTTTGTGGTCTAGCTAGATAGGATACATTTTTTTTCATTTGCATCATTAAAATCTCTCTCTCCCTCTCTCCCTCTCTCCCTCTCCCCCCCCCTCTCTCTCTCTGTGTGTGTGTGTGTGTGTGTGTGTGTGCGCGCACGCGTGTGTGTAGGTATGCATGAGTTCTTATTTTCATGTTTATGTATGGAGGTTCTTGTTCACATGTATGAGTGTGCATGTGGGAATCAGAAGTCAACCTCTGGTGTCCGTCCTTCCTTCCTTCTGTCCTTCCTTCCTTCCTTTCTGACAGGTTCTCTCCCTTACCTGGAGTTCCTGAGATGGCTCTGGCTGGCTAGCCAGTGAGTCACAGGGATCTGCCTGTCTCTGCTTCTGTAGCCCTGGGATTACTGTTCCTGGCTTTTCTTCAAGGGTTCTTGGCATCCAACTCAGATCTTCATGCTAGCAGGGCAAACATTTTACTGGCTATCTCCCCAGTCCCTAGAGTCACTATTAGTAGTCTATTGCCCCATCATAGATTACCATAAATTTAATGGCTTAAAATCACATGGTTATTGTCTTTCAGCTCAAAGTCCAGGTATTATATGCCTACACTCTCTCCTTAGATCCCCATGAAGCTGAAATTAAGAGGTGGCTGGACTGAATTCTCAACTCAAAACTGAGTTTAACTAAGGAAGAATCATTTCCAACCTCCTTTAAGTTGTTGGTGGGAAGACAAAGGAACTGGGTTTCTAGTTGCCATAGGACCAAGGTGTCTGTGTTCTTGTTTGTTGTTGGCTGAGGATGGTGTGAAGACGTTGCTTACAGGTCCTTGGCTTGTGGCCACTTCCAACTTCAAAGCCAGTAGTGAAGAAACTTCCTGGCGTTAAATCTTTCTCATGCTTCCAATCTCTTTTTATAAGCCTAGAGCTTTGATATGGTCCCCATGATTGCAATCAGACTCATTCAGATAATCTCCTTTCTTAAAGGCACATATATCACCTGGTCACTGGAGCACACAGAGCACTGTATTCAAGGCAGAGGATTATGCTGTGTGCATATGCCAAGGGTCAGGAATCTTAGGCAACGAAGTGTTAGTTAGCTAGTCCACAGAGACCAAATCCCTCGAGGGCTGGAAGTGGATAGAGAATGTTCTAGACCCTAGCACAGTGCCTTGCCATTGATGTAGCTCAGTTAAGACAATTGATCTGGAAAGCACATCTCTGCCAAACCTCACTTTCTTATTCTCAGCACTTACCACAACCTGACATGTTACATATATGGTTGGATTGTCCCTTACTCGGGTGCATAGAATCAGAAGTGCTACAGGTGCAAGTCTGTAATATTCACATGTGCAGAACTGGGTATCTTGGTTATGACCCAAGACTAAATATGGAATCCATGTATGGCATATGTTTTATACACAGAACTGAAAAGTAATTAACTGTACTATTTTAAGATAATTTTGTGCTTGAGACAACATTCTGTGGCAAAGAATCATCTCTGGTGTCATGTTGACACCTGAAGAGCCTGAGAATTTACACATTTTGGATCTGCAATTATTATAGCATATAGTTAATATTTATTTATTAAATATATATTTAATAATATATACTATTAAATATATATTTAATAATGTATATTATTAAATATGTCTTTGTTCACTATCTGACTTCCCACAGTTCAATGGAACCATCTTTGGGGCACGGACATTTTCTAGCTTATCTTGTGTCCCCAGTATTAAAACTAGTGCTTGACACATGATAAACACCAAATAACTAATAATTTGTAAGAGCTGGGGGAGATGGCTCAGTGGATAAAGTGCTTGCCATTCAAACATGAGGACCTCAGTTCCGATCTCCAAACCTATAAAAATCCCAGAACTCGTGAGAAGACCTGGAACAGTAGTGCATGTGTTTATAATCCCGTGCATGCTGCCCACAGAGGCCAGGGAAAAGTATCAGAACCCCTCAGACGGGAGTTAGGCTGAGCTTTCAGCCTCCAAAGCTTCACACCAAATAAACATTTGTTCTTTATCAGACCTCTAGCCTCAGGTGTTTTGCTATAGCAACCAAAAGCAAACCTTGCAGTCACACACAACACCTCATTTTATACAAGATTTTAAGCCTTCACTTCTCCAATGCCCTGCCCTGCCTGGCCCCCATTGTCATTCATTTACCTTGTTCCCTGGTTTGAATATGGTTTTATTATATTCCTCTCAAAGGTTTAATTGCTCAAAATGTGGCAGTGTTGAGGCAGCATATCCCCAGGCAGTAGAATAGGGTTGTGTGTGTGTGTGTATGTGTGTGTGTGTGTGTGTAGCTCAGTGGTTAAGAGGTCTTGTGGTTTGAGTAGCAATAGACCTCATAGACTCATAGATTTGAGTACTTGGTCTCAGGTTGGTAGAACTGTTTGTGAAGGATTAGGAGGGGGGGCCTTGATGGAGGAGGTGTGTCATTAAGGGTAAGCTTTAAGGTTCCGAAAGCACATACCATTCCCAGTTTCCCAGTCTCTCCCTTTCTCTGACTTGTGCGTGTGGATCAGATCCAAGCTCTCAGCTGCTGCTCCTACACCATGCCTGTCTGCAGCCACACTCCCTATCATCATGGCAATGGGCTAACCCTCTGAAACTGTAAGCCCCAAATTAAACTCTTCTAGAAGTTGCGTTGGTCATGGTGTCTGATCACAACAGTAGGAACGTGACTAAGACAGGGGCCACTGAGATGGACCATCTGGCAAAGGTGCCTGCTGCTAAGCCTAACAACCTGAATTCTATTCATGGGTTCCATATAGTGGCAAGAGAATGCTGACTGCTGTCCTTTGACCTCCATACATTGGGCTGTGGTATGGATGCATATATACACAAAAAAAGTAATACTTTTTTTAAAAAAAATACACAAAGGTCTTAAATAGATGTTTTTCACAAAGAAGATATATCATTTGCTAAGAAGAGCATTAAGCAAATGACCAGAGATAAAATGCTCACAGTGCAAGCATGAGGACTTGAATCTCCAGCACCCACATAAAAAGCTGGGTACAGTAGTATGGACCTGTAATTCCAGGCCTGGTGACACAGAGCGGGGAGGATTACTGGAGCTGGCTGGCTAGGAAGCCTTGTCAGTTTAGAGAGAGACTTTGATTAAAAAACAGTAAGGTTGGAAACGATAGAGGAAAACACCCCATGGCAACCTCTGGCCTCCACATGCGTGTACGCGCACGCACACATTTATATTTACACCCACACATGCAAACATGTATACATGTATATACCAAAAAGATCAATTACACTGTCATTAGGAAAATGCAAATCAAGGGGCTGGATGCAGCTCAGCTGGTAGAGGGCTCACCCAGTAGGCACAAAGCTCTGGGGTCAGCTCCTTGCGTTGTGTAGAGCTGAGCATGGTGCATACTTCCAATCCCAGCACCTTAGATATGAGGCATGAGGAGCAAAAGAGCAAAGGTCATTTTTCAGCTACAGCGAGAGTTTGAGGCCAGCCTAAGCTATGTCAGACCTTGCTTCAAACATAAATAAATAGATATTCTTAGGAAAGGAAAGATAAGACAAATCAAAATGATGAGATACAACTTTACACCCATTATAATGGGCACAAAACTAAACAAAACAGAAAGCACTGATGATAAAAGTTCAGAATGGAATCCCTCAAGCATTACTTACAGGAATGTAAAATGTTGCTGTTGTATAAAACAGTTGGTGATTCCTCAAAAGATTAAATATAGAATTTCCCTAAGTATTTAACAGTTACCCTTCTAGGTATTCTCAGAATTGAAAGCAACATCTTAGACATATACTTGTTCACAACAACCAAAAAAAAAATGTAAAATATCCAGATGTCAATCTATAGATATCTGGATAAATAAAATGTGATACATACAGGCAAAGGAATATTATTCAAAAGAAAGAAAGAAAGCTTGTAGGCAGAAGTTTCTATCCTACCAAACAGTTCCCAAATAATCACACAGAGACTTATTACTAATGATAACTCTCGACCAATAGCTTAAGCCTGTTACTAACTAGCTCTTACATCTTAAATTAACCCATTTCTATTCCTCTACGTGCTGTCATATGGCTCATGGCTTGTTACCTCATTTTGTACAAGTCCTGCTTCCTCTGTTTCTGGATGGCAACTCTGCCCTTCTTCCTCCCAGAGAGCTCTCTCCCTGTTCACAAGTCCCACCTAACCTCTTCCTGCCTAGCTATTGGCCATTCAACTCTTTATTAAACCAATGAGAGCAACACATCTTCACAGTGTACAACAAAATTGTTCTACAACAGAAGCTGGGAGTGTAGCCCGGTGCCACTGTCTCACTTATTGTGCACGAGGCCTTGGGTTCTACCCTGTTGCTCAAATCCCTTCCCTCCTCTCTAAGGTCCCATCAACAAACCAAGGTAGAATGCCATCAAAGTTCCCCTGGGACACCAATGAGGACAACTTCTGGGAATCCGTTCTCCCCTTTTGTTGTGGGTTCTGGAGAACTTAGGTTGCCATGGTTACAGCACAAGTGTCCTTACCAGAACCATCTTGCTAGCCGGATAAAAATATTCCTGAGGAGTTGACCTTCAACTGTAAGAGCCCTATTAACATTCGCCACAGAGTGCTCCTGGGAGCACTCCTTTAAATTACAAAACGTGTTTTCCGAGTGAGAGAAGATGCTTTTCTCCACTGAAACGGTTGCTGGGCTGGTGTACTGCCGGTGCCCCGAGAAACTACGGAGATGGAAGGCTGTTAGGATGCTGCACGGACGCGAAGGATGAAAATTAAAAGTAAAAGAACACAAGTCCAAGTACTTTTCCTTGTTGTAAAAACTAACTCTGCCTAAGACATTGCCAATATTATTCAGATGCCAGCCAACAAATAACAAGCCCAGCAAACCCCACTAGCTCTGTTTTTCATGCTTGCTCTTGCCAGCACTTGCTCTTTGAGGGCTTCGTCCACCATCTTGCCTGAGGAAGACAGTTCTCATGCTGGCTGTGGGACCCAGTGCTGGGCTGAAGACTTCTGGGGTTCTTTCACCCCAGTTACACTTGAAGTACTAAGGGTCATCTGTTCAACGTGGAGGGGGCACTAATTGTGGCACCCTTACTTTTTCTTGATGCACACTGATTTTCACTGTTACAGTTTTAAGGCAGGTCTTATGTAGCCCAGGCTAGCTTCAGGCTCACTCTATAGCTGAGGCTGGTTTTGAACTCATCCTCCTGCATCTACCTCCCAAGTACTAGGATGAGAGGTGTATACCACTATGACCAGCTTTGCTTTTGATGTCTATGATTCAGTATTTTTCAGTAGGTTTCAGGGGAATTATTGGTTGCCCAAGAAACTAGAGATTTATTTTCTATATAAAACATCTTTTCTTACTGGGGATATAGCTCAGGGGTCCAGCACTTACTTAGCCTACATAAGGCCCTGGGTTCAATCTCCAATATCACTAACATAGCCTATGTCTCTGTGTATTTATTAATATAATTATAACAAGGGCTATTGAGTTAGAATAAGGACAAATGAGTTACTGGTCACACTGAGTTCCTCATTAAGTGTGCCTATAGGATTAAAGTGACCCCTGAAGTGTGACTGCCACCACAGGATTAGATAGATGTTGGGTACTGAGTTGTGTTTGTCCAAAGTTAGTATGCCGAAGTCCTAATTCCTAGCACCCTAGAACCCGTTCTCTTTGGAAATAGAGTCTTTAAAGATAAAATTGACTTAAAACACGGTCATTGGGGCAGGACCTCATCCGATAAGATGAAGTCCTTCACCAAGAGGAAATACAGACACACAGAGAAAAGACCAACAGAGCACACAGCGAGAGGGCAGTCGTTTGCAATCCAGGAAAAAGGCTTCACAAGAAACTAACACATCAGACACCTTGACCTGGGATGTCGAGCTTTCAGAACCACGAGACAGTGGCTTTCTGTTGAAGCTATGCTGTCTGTGGCACTTGGCCATGGCAGGACAATGGGCAAAAGAATAAGCAAAGACCTTCCGGGGAAGTGCACACTCAGGAAAAGGTAGAGGAAGCAGTGGGGAGAGAGCCACCTGACCACAGTACAAGCAGGACCTCTGAGGAGTCAAAGAAACAGAAGGACCAATAGGACGGCTTCAGGCTTTAGCCCGTGCCTGGCAGCCCCAAGAGAATGCTGTCTATTAGAGAAGTCCTTCCCCCTGGTTCTAACACCTTGGTCACACCCAGAACCCAGCTGAAGAGGCTCAAGGCCATGTAGCTGGACATGAAACAGCAACAGACCTACCGACAGGCTGTGCTGACAGCCCATCACACTCCCCACTGTGTGATCTGCTGACAGGGACCTAGGAAACTCATCTCTACCACTGTTAGGTAGGATGAACAACAGAGGGCCTGCCTCAGGCCTTTCCCTTTCCAGGGCCCCTTCTCTTCCATGCCTTCCATAGAACAAGTGCTCATTGAGAATCCTCAGGAACCCAGTATGGGCTGGGGTGTCCCAGGGCATTGGAAAGTGAGGCAGGGAAACCTTACCTGGTTGGCCTTGATGAAACGCGCCTGTAATCCAGCATTTGAGAGACTGAGGCAGAAGGTCAACCTGGGATACATAGTTAAAAGTCAGCCGGGGATAAATACCAGCAATGCAAAACAATAAAATAGAGCTATGGACACTCCCAGACCAAGAAATACTGGAAACCTGGAAACACCACTCTGCTGGTGTTCGTCCTGCTCTCACCGCCCTTGTCTTGACTCTCAGTGACAGCTGTAGTGGATTTTGACCCTTCCAGAGTGCGCTCTCTCTCTCTCTCTCTCTCTCTCTCTCTCTCTCTCTCTCTCTCTCTCTCTCTCTCTCTCTCCTCGCTCTCTCTGTGGGGGTGGGGATGTGTCTGTCTCTCTGTCTGTCTCTGTCTTTCTCTCACACACACATGCATACACATTCACAGAGTCACTATACAAATTAAGCACATGTACATTTAAAACATAAAATCTGACTTAGATGTGGCGGCACACACTTGTAATTACAGCACTCAGAAAGCCAAGGCAGCAGAATTATAAGGTTTATATCCAACCAGAACTACATTTCAAAATACCAACAAAGGCAGGGAGGGTGATGCACATCTTTAATCCTAGCACTCAAACGAGAGAGACAGGCAGATCTCTGTGAGTTCAAGGCCAGTCTGGGCTACATAGCAAGTCCCAGGCCAGCTAGGACTACATAGTGAGACCCTGTCAAAAACAAAACAAAACAAAACTCAAAACACCAGCAAATTGCAAGCAGCATAAAGTTGGAAAACAAACAGGCATAAATCTACAAACAAACAAACAAACAAACAAACCACAACATAGATCAATAAAGAGGGGATTTCCTAACCTCTGCTCTATGTTGGAGAATACTGGCCTTTTAGAGAAAGGCTGTAAAACAAGCAAGCATCCAAGTTCTAGTACCTTTTGTGGCTCTGGTTCATTCTCCCTCTTCTACCTTTAGATTTCACTTCCCTTCTTCCAACATGTCATCATCTTTCACATCTTTGTACCTACCATCCCCTTCCTACAGTGCTCTTCCAGATCCCCCCACTTTCTGCCAGGCCAATGGTGACAGCTCAGGTCCCGTGCAGGGATCCAGCGGACTCAGGTTGACAGTCTCAGCAGCTCTTACAGGCTCATCTCCCTGGGGCCGTTGTACTTTCTCTTCACAAAGCTACATCCCTACTCCAGGGAAGGAATTTTTGTTTTGTTTATGATTGTTACCCTAGCAACTATCATGGCAACACCATCTTAGGGCTCACTGGACACTCAGCTGAATTTGATGGATGAATGAGACTGCTTCGTGGACGCTGTGTGTAAAAGACACATTTTCACTGTGAGCTTGCTCTGAATGTAAACAGCTACCATGTGCTGCACTTTCTGCTAGCCTGCGTATACATCTCATTCAGAGAAATGTATGTTGAATTATTTCCTAACAGAGGTCATGTTTTTTTTAAATTTATGGTTTGTAATTCATGAGTAAATGAAATACCGCACAACCAATTAGGAGACAGAGCTGAGAAAACGGTATGTGTAAATACGCAGCCGGACTGTGCTTGGTTACCCAGAGTTTCTCGCTATGACCCATTTTGTAACAGTAGATGCTGAGATTAGCATTTTTGTCTGCTTTGTGCTACTGTAACAGAAGAGCTGAAGCTGAGCAATTAATAAAGGGCAGGGATTTCTTTCTCACCATCATGGAGGCTGGGAAGTTGAGGGTTATGGGTCCCATGGTTGTTGAGGCTTGCTTACATATCATTCTATGATAAGAAGAGGAAAGGAAAGAGAACTGGAGGTGAGAAGAAAAGGGGGAGAGGAGGAGAAGGGGAGAAAGGAAGAAAAGAAGAAGGAAAGAGAAGAGGAGATGAGAAAAGAGAGAGGAAATGGAGAAAAGAGAAGAGGAGAGAGAGAGGGGGGGGAGAAAGAGAGAGCGAGCTTGTCAAGCCTATGATATGAATCAGCTGGTAAAGGTGCTTGCCCACAAACCTGATGATCAGGATGCAATCCCTGTAACCCACAGGATGGATGGATGCAATTTGTGACTTCCACAAGTTGTCCTCTCCTACACACACACACACACACACACACACACACACACACGTGTATTTTTTAAAGATGTTTTTGATCATTGTCCTCACTCACACAGAATCACACTTTGAGGAAGAAAAAAAGACAGGACTAAAAATAGCTAAAGGAATGCTTACCAGAGGTAAGCATCATTGTGGGCAGATGGTTGAGGGCTGAGGCAAGTGCCCTGAATCTTGAGTACGAGCATCTAGAGGATGGACATTTAGAGATTCCTTTTGCCCACATATTGGGCTTTTTCAGACTAATTTGTTGGGAGATGAGGAGCTGAGCTGATGAAGGCCTTGAGTTTAATCTGATAACAAGTGGGCAAGGGTTTTGCATCTCCAGCACAGGGACAAGTCACAGGGCCTTTTGGGAACGAGGAGCAAGTACAGACCAGAATGTCTGTTTACCATCCTCATTAGTGACTCTGTGGAAGACTCATCTCATGCAACCTTTGCTTGAGTTTGTTACAGGTAATGATTACAGAATGTGCCAACAGAAAGACAACCATGAGTCGTCACTCAGCTCAGTTAATCCTATGGAATGAAGACAAAGGGTGACAAAGGTTTTGCTTCTCCAAGATTCACAGAAGTAAAATTTAGGTTATCGACAATTGGCAATTACTCAGTTATCTGCAAGTGAGTTCTGTGATCATTCATTCAATTAACTGAACAACTATTTATTGAAGGTTCATTATATGCTGTTAGCACACAAAGCATAGGTTTAAAAATAGATAGGGGACCGGGAACATGACTCAGTCAATAAACTGTATTTGCATGACAACCTAAGTTTGACCCTTAACACCCACATAAACAGGTGAGGTGGCATGTGTCTGTAATTTCAGCTTAGGGGAGGTGGAGGCAGGAGGATCACTGGGCTCGATGGCCAGCCAGCCTTGCTGATTTGTTGAGTTCCAAGTTCAGTGTTATACCCTGTCTAAAAAAATAAGGTGGAGAGGGATGGAGGAGGATGACTAATGCCATGTTCTACAGCTCCTGACCCCATGTGTGTACATACAACATACTGTGATGGTTTGAGTAAGAATGACCTCATAGGTTCATCTACTTGAGTGTTTTGTTATCAGGGAGTAGCCCTACTTGACAGAGATTAGGAGGTATGGCCTTGCTGGAGGAAGTGTGTCACTGGGGTTGACTTTGGGGTTTCAAAATCCCAAGCCAGTCCCACTGTCTTTCTTTTCCTGCTGTCCGTTGGTGATGGGTGGCAGAGGTGAGCCTGAGTTGGTGTGTCCTTTGTGCTCCCTCCAGGAAGCTTCACAATGCTCCCCTAAGGAGTTTGAGCCGTACTGAAGGCATGGAAACCTTGAGGCTTTTTGAGTCCAGAATTTAGCCATTCTTTGTGAAATTAACCTAGCAATGAACTTCCACTTAGAATTTTTTCCTTTTTCCTTTTTTAAAACAATTTTTTTTAAAAAAAATCCACCAAACAAAAGCAAAAACACGATAACATAAAATTTGCCATCTTGTTTGAGTCATCTCAGGGATGTTATCTACTCACACGGCTGTGCCACAGTCCTCCAGAACCTCACCCGGGAAACTCAAACTCCATCCCATTAGACACCTACAACTGATAACCTGCCAGTCACCATGCTGATTCCAGTCTCTAGGAATGTGCATTTTCAAGTTACTTCATACAGCTGGAGTCAGGAAGCATTTGGGCGTTTGTGGCTAACTTTTCTTTTGGGGCTACCAGCTCACAAAAATGTCACAGACTTATTAATTATGAAAGCTTGACCTGAGTTTAGGCTTGTTCCCAACTAGCTCTTATAACTTAAATTAGTCCGAATTTTTTAATCTATGTTCTCCCCATTTGCTCGTTACTTTTTCTCTATCAAGCTCATCCTGGTTATTCCAAGTCTGACTGGCAACGCTGCCTTTCTTCTTCCCAGAGTTCTCTTTGTCCAAAAGTCCCGCCTCTACCTCCTGCCTAGACATTGGCTGTTTAGCTTTTTATTAAACCAATCACAGTGACACATCTTCACACAGTATAAAGGGATATTCCACAACAGATTGGCTTGTTTTGCTCAGTGTATGGTCATCAGGGTTTGTTTGTTCTAGCCCGTGAAGGTGGTTTTCTGGTGAAGGCTGTATAATATGATAATTAGCATGGCCCTTTGCTTATTCATTCATCTATTCATAGACAGCTGAGCGGCTATAAAACTGTAATGAACATGAATATCCAAACATCTGAGAGCTTGACTTATTCCCTGTAATCCATCCTTCCCCATCTTCTTTCTTTTTCCTTCCTTCGTTCCTTTGTTACTTTCTTACTCCTTTCTTCCTCCCTCTCCGCCCCCTTTCCTTGCTACTTTGGTAGCCAGCTTCCCCTCTTTTGTCTATTTATTGGTTCTGGATGCTAGAGATTAAACCCAAGGACTTACACAGGCTTTTAAACTCTCTATTCCTAAGGCATACCCAGCCCCCACGCTTTTTTCCACCCGCGATCCTTCAGCCTGTGATGGCTTGACTTAGCTTTTAGACTTGGCAATGGTGTGAATGGAACACATTCAGTAGACACTGTCCTTTGAATTTTGACCTTTCCCCAAGCTATTGATGTATATAATACAACACTGTTCCACAACCCTGGGCAGCGACAGGAACCAGCAATTCTCAGAGAGCCCTGTGATCAAGATGAGGACAACCAACGCTCTGCAGTGTGCTGTGTAGCTAAGCCTAGGTGCTGGGTAGGTTAGGAGTTTTGAGTTATATATAGTGTTGACTTATTATAGGCTTAGCTGGGCACAATGCTGCATGCTTATAATCCCAGTCCTTGGGAGCTTGAGGGAGAAAGATCAGGCATTTTAGCTATCAGTGAATTGGAGACCAGCCTGGGCTATGGGAGATCTTATCTGAAAACAAACAAACCCAAGGGTAGTCAGAATTTCACCTCATTATGACTCAGAGGATCTATGTACTCTGAACTGGACTTTCTGGATCAAATAATAGGTACATTTTAAATTTTCTTGGGAACAATATATTGTTCTCGTAGTGGTTGTACATTTTACATTCTTATTAACAGTACACAAGTGTTGTAATGGATTAAGTAAAATGCAGCAAGTTCCCGAGGGACTGCAGTGGGCAGTGGGCCATGAGACCATGCTGCAGGTCCCTGAGTGAGGGCAGGCAGCAGGCAGCGGGTCCCAGGAGCAGCCAGTCCCAGGCAGGGATGGCACAGTTTCCCAAGTGGCTGCAGTGGGCCATGAGGGGCAGTGAGTCCCATAAGGAGAGGCAGACAGATGGGCATACCATGAGACCACACTGCAGGAACCTGAAGGCGGCTGGTCCCTGGAAAAGGAGTCACACGGCAAGAGAGAGACAGATGGATAGGTACGCCATGCAGAATGAGGTTGGACATTTATTTAGTGGGTTATGGAAGGGAAAGGGGAGAAGAGCAGAGAGAGAAAGAGAAGTAGAGAGGGAGAGAGAGAGAGAAAGAGAGAGAGAGGCAGAGAGAGAGAGAGCGCGAGAGAGAGAGAGAGACAGAGAGAGAGAGAGAGAGAGAGAAACAGAAGGGTTAAGGGGAGAAGTGGGGAGAAGGGAGAAGCCAAAGCTGCCTCTTCTAGAGGGAGACAGAAAAAGGAAGGGACTCAGGCTGGAAGCTGAAATCAGCTTGCCTCAGCAGACTGGGAGGGAGTTATCTCTTTTTTTTTTTTTTTTTTTTTTTTTTTGGCTTTTCGAGACAGGGTTTCTCTGTGGCTTTGGAGCCTGTCCTGGAACTAGCTCTTGTAGACCAGGCTGGCCTCGAACTCACAGAGATCCACCTGCCTCTGCCTCCCGAGTGCTGGGATTAAAGGCGTGCGCCACCGCCGCCCGGCTGGGAGTTATCTCTTAAAGGGACAGAGCAGACCATTACAAGTGTTAGACAGTTCCTTCAACCCCTCTCAGGACTTGTTATTTGTTCTGTTTTTATAGTAGTGATGTTAGTAGATGTGAGAGTTTTTTGTTCTGCTTCCTATTTGTTTTTAAGTCAATAAATTTTTATTGAAGGGATTTCATGTGTGATGCCTTCAGTGTCCATCAGGGTCACTGGGTTCAGTGCTTCGCAGGGTAGCCCTTTCTCAAAGAGCTGATGCTTATGCAGTTGTGCTAACAGCACAAAGATCTTCAGTATCAATTTCTTCAAGTTACGTTCAGAACCATTTTAGGGCAGATTTATCTTTCATGCCAACATCTCATATGAGTTCAAATCATATGCATTCCTAGCACACCTGGAATGCTATCGATCTGTATGTAGGATATGCCAGGGTCAGGAGGAGGGAAAGGGGAAGGGGAAAATTAGTGAATCCTTCATAGTTCACTGTCTCATAGTCCCCCATAGGCCCTAGAAACAGTCCTGTGAGCATCTAAATGTGAGGCATTTCTTTTCTTTCTTTTCTTCCTTCCTTTCTTTATTTCCTTTGCGGGGATAAACCCATTTTTTAATAAGATAAAACCAGAGATGCTGATGTTCTCTGTTTCTGGTTAATCTCTTTGTGTGTTTCTGGGTGTTAGAGGAATATGAAGGAGCTAAGCAAGACAACAGTAGTATCTGGCTTTCAATGCAGCATGTCCTTATGCCAGGGAGGGTGCTGGCACCTCGAATTTCTCTGTGTGGACCAGTGGAAGATGCTCCAAGGATCAAGAAATGGCATTTTATATTTGAACTTTGTTCCTTTCCTATGGGCCCAAATCTCCTTTCTCAATTCTTCACTAGCTCGCTTTCCTTTTTCCGGGACCTAGCACGAGCCTCTATTTGAGACCCAGTTCTCAATTCTTATGTTCTTATATTCTGTTGATCTGATAATTTGCCTGTGGTGAGGCATTTCTAATGATGTGTGGCCATTGAAGAAATCCTGTCAGGAGAGCCCTCGAGCAGTTAAGTCCCTGCAAATTCCTGCCACTGCTTCTCCTTTCAGCCGTCTCAGTCTGCACACCCTGCTCACTTCCACTGAATTCTCCAAATCAGTGTCTTAGAACATGCCATGACACATGGGAGTCCAAGCCAGTAAAAGTAAGAAATGACTAAAACCCTTTCTTCCCCCAATGCACTCTATTTTAAAAATTCTTTTAAATTTGTATTTACTTTCTTATTTATATGGGTTTGTACACATATGTAAACACATGAATGTCAGAGAACTTGAAGGGGTCAGTTCTCTCCGTCTGCCATGTTGGTCTGGGGCTCAACCCGAGTCCTCAGGCTTGGCTGTAAGCACCTTTACCTGCTGAGCACCCCTTCCTAACGCACCCCTACCCCCACTCCGTGCCTAAACTCTTTCATTGCCCGTTTGTGTCAGGAAGGATGAACACGAACTTAGCATCTTTGCTAATCTTTGTGATCAGCCTTACCCATAGGACGTGAACTCAGGAGAAGGCCTTCTCCTTGTCCCCTTGGACAGGAAAGTGGCATCCAGTTCCTCATAGGAGTGACTGCAGCTTGGCCAGCATATTGGTTTTGGCCTCTGTAGGGCTCCATACTTACTGAGCACCCCGTTTTTATAGTTTGGCTGTTAGGATTCAAGACTCCAGTTGATTAGATAAGGGATTCCTAGCAAGTCAGTTGAAGGGTGGAGGAGGAAGGTATTATATCACAGCCCTCCCCAGCCCTGCTCTGTGAAGCCCTCCACCCTCAGAGCCAGCCTCACTGAGTTCCCCTCACCAAGCATGTCCGTGGCAAGCGCTGACTCTTATTTGGAAGTTTTCTGTGTTGAATAGGAGGCCTTTGATTTTTTTCCCCCTTCTGACCTTCTTTTTTAAAATTGCTGTAGTTAAGAGCCCGGGCCAGATCCTGCCCCTAGCTACTATTTCTATGACATTTGGATTATACACATAGGATTATACACACTGAGTGGGACTTCATCGTGACCTTTTAATAGCAGCTTCCTTCCTTCTGCTTTTCTCTTTAGAGCGGAGATGTTTGCATGCATAACTCTTCGTGGGACCCACGTACATACAAACACTGGGGTAAACAGAGCAGAAATTAGACCTGTTTTAGAGAAGAGTTGAGCCTCAGAGGGATTAAACAGTTGGACCAACGCATATGCGGGACTCAAGCCCAGACCTTTTGATTTTTAAATCTGTACCAGGGAGGATTTTGTTTTGAACTGGTGGTTATGGAATTATAAAAACACATGGAAAAATAGGTTGGTAAATTTTTTTATGTCTACTTGCTTGCAAAAGATTTGAAAAGTATGGAAGAAAATATAATCAGACGCAATAACTTCATTTGTGAAATCCAAGATGCAGGAAATGATCTTACAGAAGCTGTGGGGAAAGAATATGAAAGATTGCTGTAATTCATGTAGCTAGTCTTTGACAATAATCTCCAGGAAGGGCTAAATGAGGAATGAAAAGTAGTGGACGGAGCTACTTAGAGTTCTACATAAGCTCTCCCAAGACCGTGAGCCCAGACTGTTTAACTGGAGCCTCTACACAGAGAGGGGGTGGAGGCAATAGGAGCCTGGCTTCTATAAGGAGCAGAGATCATGCCTTCCAGACCCAGAACTCTGGAGGCTAAAGCAGGAGGGTCACAAGCTCAGAGCTAGCCTGGGCTACAGAGTAAGACCCTATGTCAAGAAAAAAAGGGAAGAAAGAAGGGGAGTCACATAAATACACGGAGAGAGACTTAGTTTGCAGTGGCTCCTTGGGCCCCTGCCTCAGAATTATGTGTTTGGGAACAGAGCCAACACTATGCAGGCAGCTTCTGCTTGGAGTTTACCATTTGTCTGTATTTTGCTGTGTTTATTAATATTAGTCCCTCCAGCAATTGATGTGAAAATCTCAAGGTGCTTTAAGAGTTCCCTGGTTTACCCCAGGGACTCTAGAAATGTCCTTGGGCTTTGCGGCAGCCTCGAGGAACAGACAAGAGTCAAGAGTCATCTGGCTGAGCAGAAAGCCATGGAACAGGAGCTGGCTGCCTCTCTCCCTTCCCTAGCCATTGGATTTGGGAGAGTAGTCCTCTAAAGTCTAGCCTTTGGAATGGGGGAGGGGTACAAACAGCAATGCAGAGGCATTGGGGAGAGGTTGTTTGTAGGCGGCCATTGGCTGAGCTCACCAAGAGTGGCTTTTGTTAGCAGTGTGGTGTTTGTATCCCCACAAATGTAGACAGAAGTTGTGATGTTCCATGTCCTGACTCAGGGTTTGATAAGGCAAACTATAAAACTCTAAATGGACACACAATTTAAATGGCCAAAGGATATCTGTAGAAAGTCTTACACAAAATAAGGAGTAGATATAATTCGGTATTTCAGATCGTCCTTTCATATATCAGTAATCAATGCCACCCATAGTTGCTGGCATTCAAGTATGTATTTTCTTATTTCCAGTTTTGTTCAAAGTGAGGTTAACAGCGTTTTGTGAGTGTCAATGTGGCCTGGGAGATTGATGATGGTGTTTTATTCAGTGGTATTCACTTGATTTCTCTGGGCTGTGTGTGGGTAATTACTGACATGGGGTTTGAACGGGATTCCTCTGTTTCTCCTTGAAGTTCTGATTATGTTCTATTGTGAGGCACACACATGGCAATTACTGTTATCTCTTAAATTAGTGGCCTTTAAAACTATGTAATGTGTGTGTATTTCTGAGTGTGTGTGTGCACACATATGTATGCAGGTGATCACAGAGGCCAGGAGGAGGGTTTGGATCCCTTTGAGCATTTGTAAGATGCATGATGTGTGTGCTAGGATCTGAACTCTAGTCCTTTGGTAGAGTAGTAAGCTCTCTCTAACCACTGAGCCATCTCTCCAGCCCCTAAATCACCTCTGTTTCACTATGCTATGTTCTTCTACATAATAGTTCTCCTGGTTCTCAACTCTATGCAAGGAAAGTCTGAAATACATTTCTGGTGGATAATCCTGGTTGCCAACTTGACTACATTGAAAGATGCCGAAAAGATTAGTAAAGAACATTTCTGTGTGTATACATGTGGGGGTGGGGAGGTGCATTGTGTGTGTGGGGGGGGTGTTTCTGGAGAAGATTAACAAAAGAAGAAAGACCCACCTTGAACACGGGCAGCACTATTTTAGGCTGGATGCTGAGATGGAGTGAAAGGAGAAAAGGGAGGAAGGCCATGAGAATACTCTCTCTCTCTCTCTCTCTCTCTCTCTCTCTCTCTCTCTCTCTCTCTCTCTCTCTGCTCTTTCCCCTTTCCTGTCTACCATAAGGTGAACAGCCTCCTCTACATACTCCTGCCACCATAATGCTCTCCTTGTAGAAGGCTCAAAAACATGGAGTCACTTGCCTGTGATTATAACCTGCAATCATGAGTCAAAATAACATTTCTCCCTTCAATCTGTTTCTCTCCAGCATTTATCACAGCGACAAACAAACAGACTTAGGCAATGGAGCATGGTCCATGGGTACCAGAGTTCATCTGGAGGGCTCCCAAAAGTATAGTGACATTTCACTTGTATTTTAATAAACAAAACTTGCCTGAGGATCAGAAAAGTAAAACAGCCTGGCCGTCCTTATAGAGCAGGCAGCAATAACACACACCTTTAATCCCAGTAGCCGCACTAGTTGCCATAGAAACCGGGGGTGCATGCCTTTAATCCCAGTGGTGCACGCTTTTAATCCAAGAACCAGAAAGGATTATAAAACAGGAGGAGACAGCTCTCAGACACAGTCTCATTCTAAGATTCCTGGAGGCAGGATCACCATTTCGGAGGTCGAGGTAAGAGCCAGTGGCTTGTTGCTTTGCTTTTTGGATCTTCAGGTTGAAACCCAATTTCTCTCTCTGGGTTTTTATTAATCGTGTTTCACAAAGGCAATTTTCCAGAACACTAAGCTTCACTGTTAAGGAGACTGAGAAATTTTTCACAGAAAAGAAAAATTTATGTGGGAATGACATAAAAATCTATTTACCAAACTCTTGGTTCTTACCTGTTTCATTAGCAGATATTAGTTATGTATAACAATGGACTTATGACATTTTCACACTTGTAAATAAAGCATTTTGACTGCATTTGATACCCATGACTGTCTTGCACTTCTGCTGATTGTTCCGTCTTTACAGCCAGTCCTGTTTCCTTTCCTCCTCCCTCCCTCCCACCCTCCTTTCCTTCCTTCCTCCTTTGGTATACGTGAGCCTATGAATTTAATTTAATTAGGGTGCATTTCAGGAGCATGGACACCTTACCAGTGGCTACACCACTAAAGAAAATGTTTCTCCCAGGATGACAGGATGGCTCAGGGGTAAAAAGGTGCTTGCTTGATGCCAAGCCCAACAACCCGAATTCAATCCCCAGGCCTCACAGGGCGGAAAGAGGGAACCAACTCCCACAAGTTGTTCTCTGATTTCTGTGTGTGCCCCCCAAACACTTACAAAAATAAATCTTTGAAAAAAGAAAGCCTTAAAAATCCTTTATTTCCAAAACTAAGAATCTTCTAGACTTAGAGCGAGAAGGTTTAAGACCAGTTTATTTTTCCCTTCCATGGCCTTAGTGTCAGGCACCTCTGAAATAAATGCCTTTCAAGTGGGACTTCTGAATGTCGATCCTGGACAATGGCTAATGTTGCCAGGACAAAGACATCTTTCTTAAGAAAGAATCCCAGGAACTGTTCCCCACTGGGGGGAGAGCACCAAGACACTTGCTGTCTGCACACCCAGAGACCCGTGCCTGAAACCAGGGTTTAAGGCTGTGTAGAGCTTCCCTAGACAGACAGTAGAGGGTCATTCAAAGTGAAGGGAGTTCAGAGACAGATGTAAACAAAAACAATAAAAGGAATTTTATACCAAAAACTCATTTTAATTAGCTATTGTAATAGCATTGTGACTAATTAATATATAAGGGACAAAATGACATGATATTAGAAAGTTCCTTTAAACACTTTTGAAGGAAGCTGGGTGTGTTAGCATGCCCCTGTGGTTCCAGCATTTGAGAGGTAATGGTAGGAGTGTCGGGAGTTCAAGGTTATCCACAGCTACGTAGTGAGTATTAGGGGCAGCCTGGGCTACGTGAGACCATGTTTCAAAAATAAATGCATGCATACACACATACATACTTCAGAAAGGATGAAGGGAAGTAAAGAAAGGAGACACAAGGAAAAAATAGGTGATGAATATGATATGAAAACATTGTGACTGACACCCACAGATATAAATCATTCATTTCCTGAAGCTGTCACAACAAATTACTCCACATTTGGGAGCTTAAGCAACATTAATTTAATCTCTCACAGATTGTAGGCCAGAGGTGTGAAATCTGGCTGTGAGCAAGGTCACCTCTCCTGAGCTGACTTAAGCATCCTAGTTCCCTTTTCTCTCCAAGCTGCACATTTTTCTCTGCTTTCTTCCTTGCTTGTTGCTCTTTCTTGCCATAGCCATCAATACAAACTATCAGCAATATAACCATGCCAGATACTCAACATGATGCTCTCTTGAAATTTCCCTCACCAAATATATGACTCCAGTACTTTCAAATCCAGCCTCAGGCAAGTTCCCCAAACACGGAAAGAAGGCAACCAGAGTCTTTATGAAAAATATCACGAATGGCTTCTAGCCTGGTTGCTAAAGAATCCTTCTTCCCCTTTGAAACCTCATATGCTGGGCCTTCACTGTACACATTACTCTCAACCCTAATCTTCCAGAATCCCCCCCTAGAATCACCCATTAAGCCCTGCTTGCAGCATTTCATGGCCTGTCTACTCTGCAGTTCTAAAGTCTCCTCAGCCCTTGAAGACGCAGTACGGTGAACTTCACAGAAACTGCCTCTGCTGCTCCCAAGTTCTGCCCTAGTTACTCACTCCTGCAGCCAAGAACCCGCAGCCCTCTGCCTCAGACCGTGAGCCAAAATAAACACTCTTCCTTCTTTAAATTGCTTCGTGTTAAGTATTTGATTGTAACACTGAGAAAAGTAACTACCGCAGAACAGGCCAGGCCCCATCTACCCGAGCAGATGTGGTCTCTGCAGGGGTGGGGACATGACTTACTTAGAAAACTTGAACAAAGCCAGACGTTTTCTCGGTCAGTAAGTCATTCAGGCTGCAAAGTTAGGAGAAAAGAAGTCAGTTCGTAGTAAGAGGCAGAAAAAGGAGGAGAAGGAAGAGGAGGAGAAGGGAGAGAGTCATAGCAGAGACCCATGCCAAGGTGGGATTGTGCCCACGTGATTAAAACGACAGATGAAGAAGAGGGAAAACTGAGTAATGAGAACAAACACCTAGTGGAGAAGAGAGAGAGCTACAGGAGAGAAAGAGCCCCTGTCCCTAAGAGATGCAAAGAGTAGCAGGCCTCTGAGCCAACTCTAGGCCAGCACTTACTGTGTGTGTTGCTGTTGTTGTTGTTGCTGAGACAGGGTCTCACGCAGCCCAGAGTGTCCTTGAATTCACTATATAGCTGTGGCTGTTCTTGAACTCTTTCTCCCGCTGCTTCCTCCTCCTAAGCGCTGAGATTACAGGCATGCACCACCCACCTTGGCTTGAACCCTACCTTTCTCAAGACAGTTTTACTGGGCCTTTCAGCATCGAAAGTATCCAAGCTCCAATAATCTTTCCTCCACTTCATGACATGTTGAATTATATTTTCTTTGTTCAGCTTACATTTCTGGCCAGAAAACACTTGAGATGTTAAATTATAACCAGAACAGGAAGTGTCCTAAATCCCCACCCTTCTGGAAAACTACTGGGCTTATTTATCAAGCTGGCAGGACACCTATGCTGAAAACCTAGCCCTGAAAGTTCAGAGTGGCGGTAACAATGCTGGTGAAGCTAGGATGTGATGGGGTGGTGAAGAAGGAAAATCTTGCCCAGCTCCAGCGCCACCTCCTGATGCTTTGCTCTGCCATGTTTTCTCTGGTTTTGGTTCAGAACCTGGGGCTCCTGTGCCATCTCCCATCTTCTCTGACAACACCGCTTAATGGTGGCTGTGCACGTCCCAGTAGAATTGAAGGCTCTTGCAGATACTTCGTCTCTACTGATGCTAGTGTGGGTATCTTTAGCAACAGTTTTCAAACAGGAGCTTCCGGAAAAAAAGAAAGAGGAAGAAGAAGGCACCTGCTCTTTATTACATGGATAGAGATGGGCCAGCGAGTTGACTCAGTGGGAGGCACATCCACTGCCAAGCCCGACGACCTGAGTTCAAACACCAGGACCCAGTGATGGAAGGTGGCAGCCGATTCCACAGGCACACACACACACACACACACACACACACACACACACACACAAATAAATAAATAAAATACAAAAAGAGAAACTTCTAAAACATATCAAATATCATAACACAAACTATTACTATTATCATTATTGTTACATTATTGTTATTATTATTATTATTATTATTATTGACAGGTTTTTCACTAGGTAGACCTACCTGGTCTGGAACTCATATATAGACTAGGCTGGCCTCGAAGTTATAGCAATGCTCCTGCCTCTGTGTGTCCCTACTCTGAGAACTGGGATTACTGGCATGCACTACCATGCCTGGGACTAATTAGTATATAAAATAATGGGTTTTGTTATGACCTCTTCATACATATACTACTTTTCTCCTCTACCTGCTCTCTTGTCTCCTCCTCTCACTGGTTCCATTTTGTTATAGTTTGAACGTGAAATGTCTCCCATTGGCTACCTGTTTGAACAATTGGGCCCCAGCTGGTGGCACTGGTTTGGAGGGCTGTGGAAGCTTCAGGAGTAGAGCCTTGTTAAAGGAAGTGAATGGGGTGGGGGCGGGCATAGCATGACCAGCTACCCCAGACTCCAGCCACCATTCCCTCCTGACCATGATGGGCTGTAACTCCCACTCCTTCCTCCTCTCACTCCTCCCTCCTCTCCCACTTCTTTCTCTTTTTCTTCTCCCCCACTCCTCCCTCCTCCTCATCGTCCTTCTTTGTGTGTGTGTGTGTGTGTGTGTGTGTGTGTGTTTGAGGGGGAACACGGCTGAGTCTCACTATGTATCTCTGGCTGTCCTGGAACTCACTATGTAGATGACTAGGCTGTCCTCGAACTCACAGAGATCCACCTGTCTCTGCATCCCAAATGCTAGAATTAAAGGGGTGTGCCACCATCGCTCTGGCTTAATTGTAGCCTTTTTAACTCTTAAAACAAAACAGAGCCTTGCTCTTAAAAGTTGCTCCCTGTCAGATATTTGGGGACTGATTTCTGAGATGGTTTCCACATATACCTCAGGCTGGCCCTCAGCTCACCAAGTATAGCCAAGGCTGGTCTCAAACCCACGACCCTCTTGCCCCTACCCCCATGTGCTCAGATTTCAGGTGTGAACCACCATCCACAGCAGAACAATCTTAGTTACAGAGATCAACTGTCCTTGTCATCCCTTAGGGTTGGTTGTTATTTAGACTTTGACTTTGTGGATTCTCTTGCTATACAATCAAAGCTACACTTAGGGGGCATTAGCCTCCATTATTTCAGGATATCATACCCACATAGCTCCTTCTTTTATCACAGAGCGTCTAATCCCACTTCCCATCTGATGAATGTTGCGGAATATTAGTTTAAGATGTGTTACATTCATTTACGCTGTGGAATATTTGTTTAATGATGCAAAGATGTGTTGCATTCTTTTATGTTACATTTGTTTAACTTTGTAAAACTGTGTTACTTTGCCTGTCTAAACACTTGATGATGTAATAAAGAGCTGAGCGGCCAATACCTAAGCAGGAGAGAAAAATAGGTGGGGCTTCCAGGCAGAGAGAATAATTAAGAGGAAACTAGGAGGGAGGGAAGGAGGGAGGGAGGGAGGAAGAGAGAGAGAGAGAGAGAGAGAGAGAGAGAGAGAGAGAGAGAGAGAGAGAGAGAGAGAGAGAGAGAGGTGGGGGGAGAGAGAGAGAGAGGAGCAAGAAAAGGAAAAAGAGAGGAGGATGTCAGCCACTTAGCTTTACAACCAGCCACAGAGTAAGAAGGGAAGAAAGACATAGAGAATAAAGGTTAAAAGCCCAGCATCAAAATGTAGAAGAAGAGAAATGGGTTAACTTGAGTTAGAAAAACTGGCTAGAAACAAGCCAAGCAAAGGCCGGGCATTCATAAGTAAGAATAAGTCTCTGTATACTTATTTGGGAGTTAGGTGGCAGGCCCCCAAAGAGTTAAAAAAAAAAAGTCAACTACAAAAGAATGTAATTTGTAATTGTGTCTGCAAAGCTGGGAATAACCTGGGAGATTAAGAGATGCGAGCAAGATTCCTGCTTGGCCAAGTCTATCATTGCTGGTGCTGCCTGGAGCCTTGTGCTGACTCGGCAGGGAAGAGATTTCATCGGTCAGCACCATCTGTCTTCCACATGGGCCTGATTTAGCCCAACCTTGCTGTACATGTTAGAAATGAGAGACCCCGTGGCTTACAAGGCTCTGCAAATGCAACACCAGTTGTCACTGACAGAGCGAGGACTGTGCATTCAATGGAAAATTGGCCTTTTTTTAAAATGTAACATTCCTAAGGAGGAAAGGTTAATGTTCAGCTCACAGGAGATGACAGGACAACAGCTCAATGACTGTGCAATCGGGGCATGAGGTGACACACTAGACCTCTAAGGCTGGTGCATAAACGTGAAACTTGGGGCCGAAGAGACAGCTCAGCCATTAGAAGCACTTGCCGAAGACCAGGGTTCAGTTCCCAGTACACACATGGTAACTCACAACCATCTGTAGCTCCAGCCCTAGGGGATCTAACTCTTACTTCTGGCCTCTACAGGCATGATATATGTACATACATGAAGACATACACACATACACATAAAGTAAACATAAACCCCAAGCAAAAAATGTAGACTTTTCATTTTATATGCAGAGGGAATATATGCAAATAGTGATTAGAAGCGTGGGAAACAGCCTTCTTACCGTTATCAGGTGTTATATGCTGAGCATAGTGCATGTGATATAATTATTTACATCATCATCACTACCAGTTTATGAGTAATGCATTGCTTTTTGATACCAGCCGTGAAGCCCCTAGGTGGTAGGAATTCTCCAGCTCCACTGTAATTCCACGGGACCACTGTCATGCGCATAGCCCACCGTTGACCAAAATATCGTCACACAGCACATGATGCTAAGTGTTTTAATCCTTCATCTCTTTGTTTTTTCTCAATGCATCCCCCTGGGCAGAGGCTATTCATTTTTATCAAGTTCAGTTTCTAATACTGTCTTCTCTGTTTCTTATAAGTCATTCGAAAAATGCTCCTGAGACTAAATTCTGTTCGCTAGAGTCTTTGGAGTTTTAGCTTTCAGATTTAGGATCGCGGTCATTATTTAGTTCATCGTACTGTGTATTTTGAGACAGGGTCTCACTCTGTATCTCAGGCTGTCCTTGAACACTTCACAATACTACTGCCTCAGCCTCCTGATGGTTGAGATTTGCAGGCAGGAGTCACCAGATCTGGATCATTTATTTTTCTAATCATAAGCAAGAAAACAATGAATTGTTAGGTATTAATAAAGTAAGCAGGAAGCACAGGTGTATTCAGTTCTCTCTGCTCTTCATCACGGATGGTGTGACCAGCTGTCTCAAGCGTCTGCACTGGTTTCCCCCAAAATGAAGTACTGTGACCTGGAATTGCTCATGCCTACAGGCTATGCAGAATGCAGCTCCCAGACAAAGGGCTTCAACTAGTGGTTAACTAGAGAGAAAAATAAAACAGAAACTTCTACTGGTCAGAAGGGGTCTAAGCAGGGAAAAACCACCATTGGCCAGGACTAGGAATTCTTAAGTTCTTAAGGAAAAATGGAGGAAGGAGAGGGAATTAGCATAACTGCAGCTCTCTTTCCCAAGGATACAGCTCTTCACCGCCAATGCTGCGCACTGGCACCTTTGCCTCTTTTGGGAATCTCAAGCTCAAGAGAGCCTTGGGAGACTTTGGTGGCTACTGGAGCATCTTATTCTTCTTTCTTCATTCCCTTACACATTTTCTTCTCAAGGTAATGTCTAATAAAGAACACCTCTGTGAACAATGTTGAATCTTACGCTCTGAATAGTGACCAGCGCAGAATGTGCTACTAACTGGGCGTGTTACCTACTTTCAGAGACTGAGCCTGGATAAATCTTAAGAGTTTTTTTCTCAAAACAGCTCTTGAGGACTAGGGAGATGGCTCAGGGGATGATGGGACCTGCTGCCAAGCCTAACAACCTGAGTTCAGTTCCTCAGGGCTCCACATGGTGGAAGGAGAGAACCAGCTTCTACAGGTTGTCCTCTGAATACCACATACAAGCTGTGGCATGCACACACACACCCACATCCAAATAAATGTAATTGGAAAAAAAGTAGAACAACTCTTGAAGTAACTACAAAAACAAAAACACAACGAGAGTGACAGACAAGTTAAAATTCATTTGTCACGCCCCTGTTTCTGAGCTGTTTTCTTTTTTTCTAATAATTTATTTACTTTTATTTCACCTGCATTAGCATTTTGCCTCCATGTATGTCTGTGTGAGGATGTCAGATATTGGTGTTAGAGACAATTGTTAGCTGCCATGTGGGTGCTGAGAATTGAACCCAAGCCCTCTGGAAGAGCAGGCAATGCTCTTAACTGCTGAGTCATCTATCTCTCCAGCCCCGCCCCCAGAGCTGTTAATTTCATATCAATCCACGAAATCTTAGTGTCAGGTAGTAGGAACAGACAAGGAGAGACATGCCCGAAGAAAAGCACACCAAGGACATTTTTAAAAATCTATTTAACCCAAGGACTTGAACAAAGCCGATTTAAACGGTTTATCTTTAATTATCCCAAGAGGCCTCTTAGGAAGAAACCCTGAGATACTGTTTAAGATGAGAAAACCAATATAAGGGGAGGTGGCCAATATAAGGGGGGGGGGGCCTGTCCAAGACAAGGAAGATTTCTCTTCACCAGCAAGTAAGCAATCACTCTGCAGCTACACAGAGAGTCCAGAAGGCATCTGGACAGGTAGGCCTTGCTAACTTTCTATTAGCAGAGCTTCCAGAGAGACAAACCTGTGGAGGTCCCTGGGGGCAAGCGAGAGCAGAAGCATATGAAAGATGTAGAGTTTGGCAAGGGAAAGAGAATGAGAGAGTTTAAAGATGGAGACAAGGTGGGTGCAGAGAAAGTGGCTGTAATGTAAAGGAAATAGGGAAGCTGCACGGAGGGTAAGACCACACCCACTGAAGACTCTGACTGGGGGCGGGGGGAGGGAAATGGCTGCTCACGGGAAAGGAGGCAACCTGTTATGGGAATGCCACTGAAGAGTCTACCTGGTCCAAAACAACCACCTAGAGAAGTGTTCCCAGCTTCAGCTGACAAGGAACACAGGCGCCTCTACAGATTTGGCAGAAGGAGGCCATATTGCATATTGGGCTGACATAGAACCACAATGTTCTACATTCGTATAGTACTGGCTTTGCAAGTGTGCAAAACGCAGTAGAGCTTGCACCAAGATTATAGAAACTCACTGAGACCAGGCAATATATGGCAGGCTCAGAGTTCCCAAGAGGCCATGTGCATGAAGTTATGAAAATCAAGCCTAAATTGCAATGGAAAATGAGGATCTTGGATATGACAGGCCCTGGGGACATCTGCTGACAAAAACTGTAGGCACAGACACAGAATAGAGGTGGCCCAAAAGGGAGGCCATGTGTGTTACAGGCAGCAGAGCTGAAAGGGTGGAGCCCAGATGATGCTAATACCAGCCCCCGATGCCAGATGCAAAGCTGCATGATTGATTGATTGATTGATTGATTGATCAGTTTTGTTTTCAAGACAGGGTTTCTCTGTAGCTTTGGAGCCTGTCCTGGAACTAGTCTTGTAGACCAGGCTGGCCTCGAACTCACAGAGATCTGCCTGCCTCTGCCTCCTGAGTGCTGGGATTAAAGGCATGCGCTACCACCGTCCGGCTATAATTTATTATTATCTGCTAGGTTTTGTTCTTGCTTCAGTACAATCTTTCCTTGTTATCCCCCTAGTCTTCCCTTTTGGAATGACTATGATTCCATCATATATTGAAAGTATGAAACTTAATTTTTCCTCTTCCTGGGACTCTTAGTTAAGATAGTGTCTTGAATCTTAGAAGAGACTTTGGGGCTTTTGAGAAATGTCAGAGCTGTTAAGATTTGAGGGCTCTGAAAGATGAGCTCAATGCATTTTGCGTTATGTTATGTCCACCAGCCTTTGACAACCAAGGGTGGAACATTGTGATTCAAAAGTGATATTCTGGGGTGTGAAGTTGGCAAGGGGTAGATTTGTATTCATCATCATTGTTAATGTGACCAGACTTAGACTCATCTAGAAACACATGCATAGGTGTGCCCACGGGGATGCTTAGATTTAGACTCATCTAGAAACACAATGAGAGGTTAGTGATTTGACTCAGTGGGTAAGGCTGGCCACCTGGATTCAGCCCTCAAGACTCACTTGTCTGTTTGCTGACTCCACAAGTTGTTTGCTGATCTCTACACTGGTGCCATGGCATACACACACACACATACACACACACACACACACACACACACAAAGCTTACAAAATGGAACAGATTGATAACACTGAGTTATTCAATAGAAATGTCTGATACTAATGGTGGTCCAAATATCCCAGGATGGAGAATGGTGGTAGAGAATAAGAAAATGGGAGAATCATTCTGGGAATCTCAAAATTCAGCCAGTAGATACCACATACAGAAGAAAGAACTGTCTCCGAAATACTGACGCAGTGCTGCCTGCCCAGAACTACAGCGCATGCGCCTCCTACAGGAAGCACAGACGCCCAGAGCGATAGCGAAGGGGCTGGGGAGCTGGCTTGGGCAATAAACAGCTTGCTGCTCAAGCGTGAGGACCTGAGTTCCAGCTCCAGAACCTGAACAGAAAGCTGGGTGTGGTGGTGCACACTTGTCAGCCCGGGCTAGGAAGGAGAAGATGGTAGGTCCCCGGGGCTGGCCAGCTAGCCTTAAGTGATGGGTGAGTTTCGGGTTCAGTGAGAGACACTGTTTCAAATAAACAAGGTTGACAACACCTAAGGAAGAACACCGTAAGTTTACCTCTGGCCTCCTATACGCATGCGCGTAAGCATTCAAACTCACACACACGCTGCCCTCAGTATCGTAACAAAGAAGATGGTGATGCTGGCGGTGATATTGATGCTGGTGATGATAATATGTCACACCACAGAACATCCTCCCGGATTTTCATAAACTAAAGGGTGGCTTCGAAATTAATTTTAGAAAGGAATTTCTCAAAGACCATTCTTTCACAGACAGATGAACATGGACCAATTTCCTGCAAATATTATCTTCTCTTATCTAAAACCATGATATTTTTATGTCCTTTCCCCTTTAAATCCTCCTCCCCATAAAATAATTCAAATCTTCCCCCCTCCTTTTCTTCCCCCATTTTTGGCATAAAAAAATTACTAGATTCAGGAAATTCATTAAGAGAACAGAATTCTCAAAGGATAGTTCTGGAGGCTTGAGTAATGCGGTGAATAAATCACGGCTTCGTCATGCTCTGAGGCTCGTAACTCAATTGGAATATAAAGGTGTCTTTCATTTGAAAGGCTATTATTCTTCATACTCTAATGAAAACACTATGGGAGATTGCTCTCCGCTCTTCCTCTCCTCTTCAAGCAGATCGCAGTCCCCTGACCTGAACAGATGGGCTCCCTGAGATAAACAGTGCAGTGTTCCAAGGAGCCAGTGATGAACTGACATCCTGTCCCCAGTGTTCGTAAGCTGTTCTGTCCTCCCACCTCAGACTAGACTAGAGCAGTGTTTAAGATTCAGATAATGAACTGGCGGGGGTTACTTCCAGTTGTCCTGTCCTCTAGCTGCTCCTTATAGCAATAAGGAGCTAGGCGAGTGTTCAAGGAAGGCTTCTGGAGAGACTAGGGGAAAGAGGGATACAGCCCCTCCTTCCTGGTGGCTTCTGCATTGATAACTCCAACGATGCCGATGGCCATGGCGTCTGCTCATCCTGATTCCCACAGGATCAGGCTGATCTTTCCTGTGCTAATACAACTGTAATAAAGAGTGCATGTCCACACACACACACACACACACACACACACACACACACACATCCCTTCCTCATCTGCCTCCTGGGTCCTATCTTTGGAAATCCTCACCTTCCCCAGCATCACCAGAAAGACTGGCAGCCATCACTGACTGAGAAATTCTTTCTCTGAATGTCTTTGCTGTGTTGATGATTTCCCCTGCGCTGTTGAGAACTCAGGGATGCTGGGGTGAACTTGCATCTGAGCTCCCTTTGCCATGCTCTGGCAGAAACAGCTAATAGTAAACCAGCAAATAAACCACAAGAAACAGCCCACGTTGTTCCAGGGGTGCTGAGTATTCGCCGGAGGGATTGAGAATGAGTTTGAACCCAAGCCCTGCTGTGCATGCCTGCATCCAAACATCTGTGGGCGGCACTTTTCCCTTTCTGCCCCAGTCTGCCTCCTCATTCAAACAAATCCTGCTTAACAAGGGCTGCTAGCCAAGTGCTTGCTGCATAGACGTTTAAGCACCCAACCCTCAACAATTGTTGACTGCAGTCCAGCCGCTAGGCAGCAAGGCTCTGGATGCTTGGTGGGTGTAGCAGGTGGGTTCCAGCTCTCATCAGTCTTTCAGGTTGGTGGCTTCCCATGCCAAAGAGTATGGAATCCAGTGGGGGCTCCTGGGACAAGCAAAGAGCATATAGGGGCCAGGGATGGAGCTCCCGGCTCACTGGTAAAGAAATTGTTTAGCCTGTGTGAAGCCCTGGGTTCTAGATTGGCCATGCCATTATATAAAATATTGATTTAGAAAGAGTATCAAAATTGCAAAAAAAAAAAAAAAAAAAAAAGAATTGCAAAAGGGCTTCATTTAAGTGAAGGACCCATGCAGGAAGAAGTAGGCCCTGCCTCCAGTAAGAAAAACAGATTTCCCCTAGCTGACTGGGGACCAGAATGACTTCAAGGAAAGCATTCTTCAGCTTGTCAAGTCAGTGAGGTATAAAGAGTAAGTCAGCGCACCTGACTGGAAGGTGCTTTCCTTCCTCCAGGGTGTGGCTCGGGTGTCAGAGGAAGGACAAACAGGCAGCCCAGACACAGTTGCTACCAGCTAAACCAAGGCTAGTGAGCCCTCGAGACACCTAATATAATCATAGGCCTTGTTTGTCAAGGGATTTAGGGCCTTGTAATGTGGACACTTCCAAATGTTACTGTAGTTGGAGGCGCTTTAGAATCCCTTGTCTGGAGGGTGAGCAGAGTGGGTGGACCTGGTTTAGCATTTCCCAAACTTCTCTGCAGTGGAGGATGTACAGAGATGATGTGCCCAAAAGGTCTGTGGCCCCGAGGGAGGGAGGATGGCCAAGAAAGGGGCTCTCATGAAATTAACAAGAGACAAGCAAGACCCAGAAAGCTTACAACACTGACTCCTGAGTGCCCATCCAGGGGTTGACGTAAGCAGTAGATGATCGCTGGGGAGCAGACATGCTTCAGAGGCCCCGGGGACAGCAAGTTTCACAAGGGAGCTCCAGAGATACAGCTTTTGGGACTTGTCACTTCTGTTACTTGTGCTGAGGTGTGGGCTTTTCAGCCCTTCAGTTGCCTCTGGGTTATTCATGCTCCTGAAAGTGACCCCAATAAACTCTTTGCTTTGCCAAGCTGGAGCTGGGTGGAATCATTTCTTTGCCCATCATGGTCCTCTGTATCTAGGGGTGAATAGAAAGAGGCTCCAAGGAAAAGTGATGTCACGTGGAACGTGGTATCTAGGAAATGCTGCTGAGTGGTGGCTATAACTCACTATGATTATATGGCTCATGTGTTAAAGGTTTGGTCCCTAGCTCAAAATTTGGGAGACAGTGGAATATGTAGCAGGGAGCTGAGCGAAAAGAAGTTAGACCACTTATCCCTTCAATCGGGTAACTGGCTCCCGACCCTTTCATCTTTCTGTTCTCAGCCACTTGGAGATGAGCAAGACGCTCTGCTATATGTTACTACTATGAGGTTCTGTGCCCCCACAGGCCCCAATTCAACAGGCCAACTATGCGTGGATTGAAACCTCCAAAAGCTGCCAGTTAAAATGAACCTTTCCTTTTCACAAGTTGACCATCCCTAGTATCCTGCCATAGCAAGGGGTGGCTAAGAAACACATGTTCTTTACTGCCAACAGTTAAAACAGCTTTACCACAGTTAAAACTCCCCAGACTGCGACAGGCTCTGCGGTTTGTCTAAGGACACACTGCCTTACCAAATGGATCTGGGATGTCAACTCTTATCTTTCTGGATCTGAACCTCCAGCTTGGGCCTGGGTGTAGCTCAGTGATAGAATGCTCAGCTCACATTCTTGAGGTCCTGTGTTTTAACTCCAGGACTGTAAAAGAAACAATCTCAAAATCCATCCCATTTTCCTACCTCATATTGATTCCCCTGACACAAGATCCTCTGTTACTAACCTTACAAATTTCTCCTAAATTCAGTTTGACTCCGGTCTTTCTAGAAAAGAACCTGCAGAGAGGGCTGGAAAGGTAGCTCATAGGTTAAAAGCACTGGCTGCTCTTGCAGAGAACCCAAGTTCTGAATACCTCAGTCTGACAGTTCACAACCACCTGTGATCTCACTGCCAGGATATCTGATGCCCTCTTCTGGTCTCCAGGGGCACCTGCACCCATGTGCACACACCACATCCCCCCATACACATATAAAAATAAAAAATAATTTAAAAAAAGAGCCTGATGAGCAGACCTAAGAATGCCATCCCACCGCAGCCCCCTAGGTGAGCACAGACAATGCCTCTGTAAGCCTCTCACCTCTTCTGGGCATGGTACACCCTCTTTCTGTTCCTTTCCCTTCCTCCTCCCCCATGCTTCTTTTCATGTAGCTCAGGCTAGCCTTGCACCATCACACTTAGCTTGTTTCTCCTTCTTAAGTCTTGTTCATTTGAACTCTGCTATATCCTTGATATTGATACATTTTTGGACTCTTCCTTGTATTTGAGAGTGACTCCAAATTGTGTGTGTGTATGCATGTGTGTATGTATTCTTACATGTTATTTATTTCTAATAGCCTTGTACATCTGTGCTGTTTTATTTTTTTTGTTTTTGAGGACTACTTGACCACCTATTAAAATATCCATCTTCTTGCCAGGTGATGATAGTACACATCTTTAATCCCAGCTCTTGGGAGGCAGAGGCAGATGGATCTATGAGTTTAAGGCCAGCCTGGTCTACAGAGTGAGTTTCAGGACAAGGAGGGCTACACAGAGAACCCTGTCTCAAAAACCAATATCTATCTCCATCTTCTGAGACCACTCCTATTCATTGATGGTGAAATACATTTCGAATATGCTGTGTACTTGATAGTAGAATGGGGTTGGGGATGTGACTTAGAGGTAGGTAAAGTGGTTACCCAGCAAGCATAAGACCTTGGGTTTAGTCCTCTGAACCACAAGTGGGAGGGAGGAAGTGAAGGTGGTCACTAGATCCAAGGAAGGAGAGGATAAGGAAAAAAATGGGGTGAGCTGGATGATTGGCACCAAAATACAGTTAAATGGAAGGAGTAGGTTGTGATGTGCCATATCAGAGTAAGATGAAGATAGTTCACAACAATTCATTATGTATTATATATTTATATATATTATAGAGAAATAAGACTAAAGGAATTTGAATCACACCCCAAAAGGGGGAAAGCAAATTACCTTGATCTGGTCATTAATTAGCCAGCTTTGTGCTGTCCCAACAAAGCGCCTGGTGTAAACAGCCTGTGGGAAGGAAAGACGTGCGTTGGCTCACAGTCCACCAGCATTTGGCCCATTGCTGTGGGCCTTGGCAGCGCTGTCCACTGCAGGAGCAACATGGTAGCTACGTCCTCGAGGACCCATTTCAGTATGCAGACCCAGCATGGAGAAGGACAGCACTGGCTTGCTCAAGAAGCCCCATCTAAAGAGTGGCGTGCTGTGGAAATTTGCTTGAAATAGGGCCATCTCAGTGTCACTAAAGGATAAGACCAGAAGAAAATAGGACCACACACTGCACATGGTGTGAGCTCTCATCCAACGATGGAATAGTCAATAATCAGGCAGGGATTGCTGAGCAGACCAACAGAAGACTCACAGAGGTTGATCCAGGCTCTCCCTAAAAATGATTACAGATTATGTAATTTTCCCCTCCCTAAATTCTTTGTGGGATCAACTCCACCCATGTGGCTCATAAATCTCTCTCTCTCTCCCTGCAGTAAATGAAGCAAGCACTTCGAATGATCAGAGATTAAATGTCTGTAACACGTTAGGACCAGAATACTCAGTGTTAATCAGAGCTGTTACGTAAGCGGTTCAGGAATTCTTCTGCACACAGACAGCCCATCAGCAATGAAATGGACATGACAGGTCTAGCCCAGTCATCTGTCATCCAAGAAGCATTCCAAGAGGGCTGTGCATCCTACACGCCACGACGTGAAAAAAAAAATTGGTCAGACCAGACAGCAACAGCTCTCTGAAGCACTGCGGGCTCGAATGGATGGTATTACCCTGAACTGTGAGAATGAACTCATAAGCGGAATTTCAACTCTTAGATAACACCTGCTTTCTCCAGACTATCTGAACTCCTGGAGCTGGGGAGAGGGACACAGATGGCTAAATTCCAGCCCTGAAGACAACGAGACTCCAAGACAAGGGTATGAGTGTGACCCTAAACGCCAGGGTGTGTCTACTCATCAGTCACCACAGAACCCTGCTGCACCTGCAGGCAAAGCAGACAGTCTGCCTAGGGGACCAGCCCTGATGTCTGGGTACGCCCTTGTGATGTTCAGGCTGAAATGACCTCTTTGAATTATTGGTCAGACACCATTGTTCTTAAGATGAATACCCCATTCATCTGGGCCATGTGACCACTAGAAGTCCTAACTCATGGTCATACACACCTTTGTCTCTGATTGCCTTTCGACAGTGAGGAGGCGGGATACTTTATTTAGTCCAGAAAAAGCTGTTAATAACAGAGTGAAGAGCCCAGGATCCAACTCAGCACCGGTGCTGCTACAGATGGCAGGGGAGGGAGGGATTACCATGAATGCATTGCTTGCCTGTAGGGACAGGTAGCTTGTGCTAACTCAGAGCCAAGAAACAGATGTCAAATTGAGATGAACGGCACATGGGTTGTATTGGGGCAGCGCACATGCTGTGGGGGATGCTTTGCACCACTGTGCGAATATGACCCTGAGGAAAAAGGGGTGGGCAGGTATTCTGGTATCATTAAAGGTCCATGCCTCCTGTGGTCACAGTCTGTGATCCAGCACTTGGGTGGCTGAGGCAGAAGCATTGAGGTGCGTTTGAGGCTAGGCTGGGTTACATATTGAATTCCAAGCCAGCCTGGGCTTCATAGAGAGAGAGAGAGAGAGAGAGAGAGAGAGAGAGAGAGAGAGAGAGAGAGAGAGAAGGAAGGGGAAGAGAAGAGGAAGACAGGGAATGGAAGGGAAGGGGGCAATGGAAGAAAATGGAGGGGAGAGAATGTGGAGAGGAGGAGAGGGAAGGAGAACGGAGGGGAGGGAAGGGAAAGGGAGGGAAGGATGTTCAGTAAGACGAGGCAGCTAGAGACACTTCCTTGACATTCAGAACTGGCTTGCTGCCTGTCTGGCACTGCCCAGGAGTTGTCCCTGGTCAGCCACAGTTCCCTAGGCTGGGGGTATATGCATAGTCTTGAGGCTGCTTCAGATCAAGCAGCCTACAAGTCAAAATGGCACCAACACTAAGAAGAGGCAGTGTGTGCTTACACTAGAAACTAAGCATATGCTGGTGGCTGGGGAGAAACAAAGGCTGCATCCAGAGATGTGTCTGGGATTTCCCTGAGAAGAAGGTGAGTGAGCAGAGCAGGGCGTGATGGCAAATACATGTAATCCTAGCACTTGGGAGACTGAGACAGGAGGATCATGAATTATAGGCTAGCTCCCCAAGCAGCCACAACAAAAAGCCTGAGTATGCAGCTCAGGGATAGGGAAAGGGCTCTTGCCTAACACATGTGAGGCCCTGGATTTGAGTCCTAACACTGGAAAGGGATGCTCATACCCTGACTATGTGAGTGTGTGTGTGTGTGTGTGTGTGTGTGTGTGTGTGTGTGTGTGTGTAGGGGGCAATGATTGATGGTTCACACCCTAACTGTGAGCATAGCCCACCCTTATGCTAATTCAGCAGAGTCGAGCCCCCTCATTGGCCATTTCTCCCTAGTAGTCAAATTTGATTCCAAAGGCTGGGGGTGGACGTCAGCCTCAACATAGTAAGAGGATCAGATTTGAGCAGATGGGGATTTGGGAATATTTCCCCCCAAAGAACAATTCATCTGTTGGCTGTATTGCTCTGGGCGAAGTGTGGGTAAATCTGTGTGAAAGTCTTGGATATCTGCCTATTAATTTTTATAACAAAATGCAGGCCAAACTCTCTGGCTGAGATGAAGCTGTAGACGATCAAACGCTGATAAAAATTCACTACTTGGATAAGTGCAGCATTTTCCAATTAGTAGAGAAAAGGTCGCTTCATAAATTGTGTTGAATCAACTGGTAGCCATCTGGGAAAAAAAAATCTATTTTTACCTCAGAAGTTACATCAGAATTCATTTAGGATGGATTAAAGATCTGAACGTTAAAAATGAAAGAACGTGGGGGTTAGGAGATGGATCCGTGATTGAGAGAGCACTTCTTGTTCTTGCACGGGACAGGGTTTCAGTTCTCAGTACCTACCCTATAGTTCTGTAGTTCACAACCATCGGGAGCTCTAGTTCCAGGGCACCCAATGACCTCTTTTGACCTCTGTGGGTACCAGGCATAGACATGGTATACATACATACATACATACATTCAAGCAAACACTCATACACACACAAATAAAGTAGACTGCAAAATATTTTAAGAGATGGGAGAGGAGAGAGAGCACGGTGGCTGGAGAGATGGCTCAGTGGTTAAGAGAACATGCTTCTCTCTTGCAGAGGACCTGACATTGGTTTCCAGTACCCACATGGTAGCTCACAACCACCTGTAACTCCAGTTCCAAGAGACCCGAGGCCCTCTTTTACCCTCTGAGAATATGAAGCACAAACATGGTGCTTGCACGTGCAGCCAAAACAATCCTATACATAAAATAAAGAAGTACATCTTTAAAAACATAGGTAAAAGAACTTATAGGACATTTTAAGCACAAGGTAAAGGACTTCTAAAATGTGAAGCAAAATCCAGATACCAGAAAAAGATAGAAAAATTAATTTGATTTTTAAAAACTACTTATGCACGGGAAAATACTTTAACCAGAATCACAAAAATAAACTGTGAAAGGCAGTTTACAAACCTTGTTGCTAAAAATCTGACTTCCCAGCCGGGCGGTGGTGGCGCACTCCTTTAATCCCAGCACTCAGGAGGCAGAGGTAGGCGGATCTTTGTGAGTTCGAGGCCAGCCTGGTCTACATAGGGAGTTCCAGGACAGGCTCCAAAGCTACAGAGAAACCCTGTCTCGAAAAAACCAAAAACCCAAAAAATAAAATAAAAAAATAAAAAAATAAAAATCTGACTTCCCTGAAATAGAATGAAAACCTACAAATTAGTTTTTTAAAAAAGGGCATTAATTAATGAAGAAAAGGGTACAGAATACAGACAGCTACAGAGGAAAAATACAAAATGCTCCTACAGATGAAAATGCACAACTTTCTGCATAATTTTAAAAGTGTATGTTACGGAAATGGGGATCTGAACCCAGTTCCTCATGCTTGTGTGGCGAGCATTCTGCTGACCGAACTAGCCCCCAAATCTCTGGGTTTTGTTTGTTTTGAAACAGGGTCTCAAGTGGCCCAGGCTAGCCCTAAAGTTCCTCTATAGCCAAGGATGACCTTGAATTTCAGGTCTACCTTCTGAGTGCCGCAATATACTGTGTGCCAAGGTCTCCCTGGTTTCCCCCATGCACAGTGTGGATAGAAAACTCTCAAGGTCTTCTGAAGTGATCTTAATTTTCTGGAGCCCTTTGCTTTGCCTTTCTGACTACCAAACTGATGAAGAATTATATCAAAATTGATCACCACCATTCCGTAAGTAAGTAATTCCGTTCTGTTTTTTGTTTGTTTGTTTGGTTGGTTTTGTTTTTCGAGACAGAGTTTCTCTCTGTGTAGTTTTGGAGTCTGTTCTGGAACCAGCTCTGGTAGACCAGGCTGGCCTCGAACTCACAGAGATCTGCCTGCCTCTGCCTGTGCCTCTGCTTCCCCAGTGCTGGAATTAAAGGCATGCACCACCACCACCTGACTCCTTCCCGTTTCTTGAGTCAGCGCCTCGGGAGATGCAGCTGCGGTTCATCTTGACCGGATCTAGAGGTAAGGGCATTTCCAGAAAGGTTACACTGAGGAGGGGGAACTCTGCTTGAATGTGGCAGAACATCCCATGGTCGGGGTCGGAGACTGAATAACAAGAAGAAAGCGAGCTGAGCACCGTCATTCACCTCTGTTTCCAGACTTAAGCTGCATTGTGGCCTGCTGCCTCTGGCTCCTTCTGCCATGCCTCACCCGCCGTGATGGACCACATACTCAAAATGTGAGTCAAAACAAACCCTCCTTTCTTGAGTTGCTTTGTCAGGTACTTTATCTCAGCAGCGGGAAAAGTAACGCACACGGTGGTGGCCAAGGCTGGCATCAATCCCACAATCCCCCTTCTGGTAGGATCTGCCTCCTGAGTGTGGGGATTCGAGGCATGTGTCCCAGCACCCGGATCTACAATGGATCTACTACAAAAGTATGGTTTGGTCCAGGAGGCTCTTCATCTTTCCTTCATGTGCACGCCCAGCCTCACCAGTTCATCTTGCAGCAAATGTGCTGCGTGTGCCCATTCTAATAGCCGCCCCGATAGGACTGCGATCGAGCTAGAGTGGCAGGACCGCTCCATCTATGCAGAGTCCACTGGGGCTGTGACCTTGTTCCGTTAACAGCATCCTGAGAGACAAGGTGGTCCCTGTCACACACCCAGCTCTGTAGGGGTCTGCTTCACTGTGTAGGACACTGATGAAACAATCTCACTCTGATTGGTGGGGACTCTGAGATTCCTACAGCCTGTAAGGGGGGGGGGGGGGAGAGGGGAGAGTGTCACTAATATAAAGAAACTGTGCCTTTAATCACCTCTTTCTAAAATTCCAAGCGAGTAGGATTATAGCCTATGTTTACACAGAAGAACAATTTTTGTTACAAATCACCGTTCTGACCCGCCTTCTTTGTACTTCCCAAAGAACATTTGGGGATTTGTGGAAGTGAACCATTTTTAGTTGAACCTTCGAATTGCTTTGCTGTGGTCATGTGTTAACTACCCACTTCTATCTGATCATGAATTATTGACAACAGGCTCTTTAAAACTTAATTTGCTCTGCACTGGGCTTCCACGTGCCCTACTTCAAGCTCGTTGGGTTGGCGTTTAATTCACAAAGGCATCTATCTCCCGTGGCTCTCCAGTATTGGAATTTCTCTTGGAAGATGGAGGTTTGCATTTATCTTTGGAACACTTGATTTTACAATACTTGAAAGCATTCGCAAATTTCTCTTCATCGAAAACTCCACAAGAGCAGTTTGCTACACTTATACTTGGCATGTCACCCTTTTGGTCCCATTCTTGTGCCCATTCGCTAAGGAAAGGCAGGCGAACCTCAGGTAAGTAACTTTTAACTGCTCGAGTGGACATCTTTCTAACGCGAGACATGTAATTTCACAAGCAAAATGCTATTATTACATATCACAAAATCAACAGCAATTCCTGAACCATGATCACATACTCAGTGTGAACTGAAATTTCTCTTGCTGGTCCCCAGATCCCTACCCTCTGTAGGTGTGTTTGACCCGGGGCCAAGTGTTGTACACAGTGCATTCCAATGCGCTTTGCCCTACAAGTTCTCACAGGGGACCTGCCACTCATCTCTCTTTTCCTCAAAAAACGGGAAAGCGTTTGGACCTCTTATGGCAACGGTCTTACAAAGTGTGGAAGCAATTTACAGCCTTTTGAAGATCAATAGATGTTTGTCCTTCATCTATCAACTGTGAGAAGCCCTTCACATAGCCAAGGAGAGACTCCACAGCCTCACGCATGCCTCCTTCCCATTTATTTTTAGAAACACGTCTGCAGGCTGCCGCTACCACGCGCGTCTCCCTCCACAGCTGTGGGGGATTTCCGTCTTCTGAAGAGAAAAGTCGTATTTTAGAGTTATATTCCTTCCGCTCATCTCAGAACTGTGGCAAGGCCCCCACAGTAACACATTCTAAAATTACAAACCATACCTGTGGCAGTCCTTGGAACACAGAGACGGAGAGTCAGGAAAGAAAGCAGCCCCAGGGGCCTGGCCCAGAAATTTGAATACCTCCCCTTCTCTGGGAGGGAAAGCCGGAGAGAGTGTTTGCGGATTATTGAGTCCCTTTAACCTTTAACCGCAACAGTTGTGCAAGTGAAGATGCTCAGGAGGCTTTAACAAGGGCCTGGGGGCTCAGGGTTTCTAGCTTAGATGGGCAGACACGTCCGAGGGAAGCAAAGGGGTCTTTTCCCTCCTGAGAAAATGGAAATACTAGTTAAGTTACAGCTGCTTTGAACCCAAACAAGAGACAGAGATCTCAGTACCTCACTGCTAAGATCACTGTGGTGGCCGAACAGAGACAGATGTAGCCTTTCTAAGTCCAGTTAGTGCTGCCTGTCGGAATGCTGGCTGACCTTGCTGACCAAGGATGGTGTGCAGGTGACCACAGCTGGCTGTGCATGATGACTGCAGCAGCCATGTCGTGTCCAGAAGACACCTTACACAGCATTGCTCCATCCTCCAGATCTTTTTTTTTGTTTGTTTGTTTTTGTTTTTGTTTTTCGAGACAGGGTTTCTCTGTGGCTTTGGAGCCTGTCCTGGAACTAGCTCTTGTAGACCAGGCTGGTCTCGAACTCACAGAGATCCGCCTGCCTCTGCCTCCCGAGTGCTGGGATTAAAGGCGTGTGCCACCACCGCCCGGCTCATCCTCCAGATTTTATGTTCTTCCCTCCCCCATTCCACAATGTTCCCTGGGCCTCCCTGTTGGTGCATTGATACAGATGTCATCAATAGTCACATATTTTCCGCTTTTAACCAGTTATGATTCTCTGAACTAACTGTTGGCTGCTCCAGAAGATGCTTCTCTGGCCAGGGCTATTTTGTTTGTAATCTAACGAGTAATGCTTGTCTGAAGATCAGAGTGCAAAGATGAACCACTAGTTAGTCATAGAGACCAGGCAGTGGTGGCACACACCTTTAATCCCAGTACTTGGGGGTGGAGACAGAAAGGGATATGGTTGGGCAGAGAGAAGAATGTAAGGCAGGAGAAGACAGGAGCTCAGATGCAGCCTAAGGATGCAGTCTGAGGATCCATAGAGACAGGATCGCCCCTTCAGTCTGAGGATTCAGTAGAGGTAAAAGGTCTCTAGTGGCTGCTGCACTGCTCCTCTGATCTCTCAGCTTTCACCCCCTAACATCTGACTCTGGGTTTTTATTATTAAGAACAATTAGAATTCATGCTACACTACTGGTCAAATAACTTAAGTATTTAGAAATCAGTTTTATGTGTCCATGTAACAAACCAATACTGGTAGGTTTCCCCTAGGACCTACGACCTTCTGACTTACCAGCTTTTGTTGAGGCTTACAGTACATGGATAATTCCCTCCTGAGGAGCAGGCCTCCAACTGATTGTCACACACACACACACACACACACACACACACAGAGAGAGAGAGAGAGAGAGGGGGGGGAGAGAGAGAGAGAGAGAGAGAGAGAGAGAGAGAGGAGAGAGACAAATATGAATAGCATATTCTATGTATGTGTGTATAAGAATATGACATATTTCTGTTTTTAACTTTTTTGTTTGTTGTTTCTTTTACAGGGTTTCTCTAACAGTCCTGCCTGCCTGTCCTGGAGCTTACTTTATAGACCAGGCTGGCCTTAAACTCACTGAAATCTGCCTGCCTCTGCCTCCCGAGTGCTGGGATTAAAGGAGTGCGCCACCACTGCCCGGCTCTGTTTTTAATTTTTGAAGAAAACTCTGTGCTGTGTCCCTGCCAACTCTGATCTACCTGACAATAGGCATCTTAAGGGGTGCTGTGTGGTTTTGATTGATGTTCATCTGACATTTAGTGATGCCCGTCACCTTCCCAAATATTTGTTGACCATCAGTCTTTGGGAAGTATCCATTCAAGTCCTTCACATAGTCCTTTCTTTTCTTTTCTTTTTCTTTCTTTCTTTCTTTCTTTCTTTCTTTCTTTCTTTCTTTCTTTCTTTCTTTCTGTTTTTTTTTTTTTTTTGGAGGGAGCATACAGTGACCTTAATTTTTTTTGCAGCCTTCATTTTTACAAACTTGACTACTTGCTAAGACTTTTCCCCAAGTCAATCTTTTCAGTGCTTGCTTTTGAACTCATTCACAATCAGAGCTTTGACCCACCTTAAACACATTCCCAGTGAAATTCAAAGCACCCTTTCCGCAGTTGATTCAATACTTCATTTCGCTGCCGATTTTGCTGTTTAAAATCCTTTGTGCACTCATTAATCAGGTCATTTGGGTTTGAATCAGGTCATTTGGATTCTTTTTTTCTGTTAAGTTGTATTGAACTCTAATTCCTTAAAGAGCTCAGAGTCCTACCTGAGAAACAGACAATTAAATCAGCATATTACAATTGGCCCTGATCAATACAGCTAACAATTACCAAACATTCACTATAGGAAGGTGTGATGCTAGGCACGATATATTGTATGATGTTTAATTTTTTTGTGTGTCAACTTGACTGGGTCCCATAGAGTCTCAGTGTTTAAACAAACGTTTCTAGATGTATCTGCAGGTGTTTCTAAAGGAGATTAATATCTGAACTACTGGTGGATGTAGTAAAGAGGGCCTCATTCCCTACTGTGTGTAGGCGCCATCCAATCCACTGAGAATCTAGACAGAGTAAAAAGCCAGGAGGTTGAAGTGGCTCTCTCTGCTGAAAGGTTGGGCCCTAACTCTTCCGTCCTTTCATGACATTAGCTCCCTGTTCTCAGAGCCTCGTACTTGGGAGATGCGTTCCTGGGTTTCCAGGTTGCATAAGTCACATTATCAACATCTTATTTCCAGAACAGGCTTCTTCAGTTCCATTGGTCTTGTTCTCTGGAGAGCCCTGGCTAACAGAAAGTCTGTAAAGTAATCTTACTATCAGTGGTATTTTGTAGGTGAGGAATCGAGACAGCAAAGCCATGCAACTCCCCCAAGGTCACACAGCAGGTTCCTATCTAATGCTGACACAGCAGGTTCCCATATAATGCTGACACAGCAAGTTCCCATATAATGCTGACACAGCAGATTTATAGATAATGCTAAAGTCAACTGTTCCATGGGCCTGCAGATACAGTTCAGCTGGGAGAATGCTTGCCTAGCATGCATAAGGGGCTGCATTCCATCCCTAGCACCATATGGACAAAGCATGGTGGTGCATGCAAGTAATCCCAGCAACTGGAAAGTGGGAGTAAGAGAGGGTCACGACTTCAAAATCATCTTTGGCACAGCAAGCTTAAGGCCAGTCCGGCCTACATGAGATCGTGTCTCAAAACAAAGAGAGACTGGGGAGGTGGGTCAGGACAAAAAGGTTACAACAAAGTCTGACGAGCGTGGTCCCCAGAAGACACATTAGAAGAAGAAAACTGAAGTCTTCCCCCGGGTTGTTCTCTGACCTTCACACAAACGCTATGGCATGTGTGTACCCACCCACACCACCATACTAAGTAAATCAATATAAAACAAAGCAAAAAAATACCTCACAAACAGTCTGGGATATTTTGGGATCTTTTGTCATTTAAAGAGAGGGTTCAGGAACCTGGGAAAGTAACTCAGTTGGGCAAAGTTCTTCTCATACAACCATAAAGATCTGATTTTATTTGTAATACCAATATAAATTACATTATTGTGTGACTGTAATTGCAGCATCCAGAAGGCAGGGACAAAAGGATCCCTGGCACTTGCTGGCCAGCCAGTTTATTCAAGCCAGTGTGTTCTAGGTTCAGTGAGAAGCATTGTCCCAAATATTAAGGTGGAGAAAAAGATAGAGAAAGATTCCTGACATTGACCTCTGGGCTTAACGTGTGCGCACACACACACACACACACACACACACACACACACACAAGAAATTCAAAGTCATCCTTGACTATATAACAAGTTTGACAATATAGCCTAGGATACAAGAAACCTTGCCATAGGCACACAACAAACAAACAAATGGTTGTTCTTGAGCAATGACAGACAAGAAATGTATTGCTAGATCTTTCTACACCATCAGAGATTTGGACCATGTTGGAGAGTGATAGGACATGCACTGACTACTGGAGAAGCCAGTGAGAAATCCTGGAGAAGGGAGCAAGGGTGGCTGGGTATCCCGAATGACCACGGCCTGCACAAATGAGTGCAGCCTCAGAGTCAGCTTCCCAGCCAGGACTGTTTGTCCTTTCTTCCATTTCCAGAACTCAAAAGGTCTGGAACTTTTGAGGGCACAACATTTTGCTTGTGACCAGTACGTGACAAGACAGTGAGAGAATTTCCATTTTTTGCCCCATGTTTCCTAGACTCCCTCCCCTAATGTTCCCCCTTTCCCTCTTCTCTTCCTTATTTGGATGGTGTGTTAAGGGATGGTCTAGCCAGGCGGTGGTAGCACACGTCTTTAATCCCAGCACTTGGGAGGCAGTGGCAGGCGAATCTCTGAGTTCGAGGCCAGCCTGATCTACAAGAGCTAGTTCCAGGACAGTTAGGTCTGTTACATAGAGAAACCCTGTCTCAAAAAAAAAAAAAAAAAACCACTAAATAAATAATAACAAATGGCCTTATCCTGTAGCCTGGGGTGGTCTGGAACTCATTATGTGGCCCAATCTGGTCTTGGCCTCATGGCTATCCTCCTGCCTCAGCCTCCTAAGCCAGATGTGCATCCGCAGATGAGTGGACAGTGAACATATATACATCAACACAATGGAATATTATTCAGCCATTAAAAATGAGATCATGAAATTCACAATTTACCTGAATATTTATGGTTGGGGGTTACCGCAATATGAGGATCTGTCTTAAAGGGTCACAGCATCAGGCAGAGACCCACAACTGGACAATGTGCAGAGAGAGAAACGTCAGAACATCCAGTCCTAAATGGGTGTCTTCATCAAGTACCTCCTCCTAGAGCTCAGGCAGCTATGCCAGAGAGGAGGTGGAAAGTCCAGGAGTCACGGGGTGGTGACAGCAGGGAAGCAGTGTCTTCCAGGTGCAACAGGACTCACAGAGACTGCAACAGCATGCACATACACAAGGTCCCAGCTCTCACCAAGAAGCTATCTCCAAATGACAACTTCTGGCAAAAGAAAAGTCTGTTTTCTCCCATGGAGTCTCAGTGTGTACACAAACCACACTTAAGGGCGGGCCCCATGCTCAGCAGTAGATGGCCAACACAAAATAAACTAAAAGGTATTTATGTAGATTTTTTTGGTTTCATATTGGTTTGACTGGGCACTTTTTATCTTACTTGTCTTTTGTTTGTATATTATGGTTTCTGATTTTGAGATTTTTAGGAGTTTTTATCTCTGTGTGTGTTTCTTGTGCTTTTCTTTTTAACTCTGATTTTTTAATTCTATTTTTTTAACCCGTTTGTTTTCTAAAGAGAGAGAAAAACAAGGTGTGGATTTAGGAGGGTGAGGAGGAACTTGGAGGAGTGGAGGAGGAAAAACCATGATCAGAATATAGTGTATAAAAATGTATTTTCAATAAAAAAAATTGTATGCTTTGTAAACAGATTTTCAAATCTTGCTGTAGAAATAATTGAGTAAAGAGTTCAGTGTTCAGGGATAGGTGAAGAGACTTGCAGCCGACAGGGCTCTATTAGGCTTAACCTCTGTTGCTCTCATGTGGACATCAGCGTGAGCAGGGAAAACAATGATATCCGGGAGACGAGTTGCAATAATTCTCCTGACATAACTTTATATTGTTAGAAACGGCAACATCTGTTGAATAAAGTTCAAAGAAAAATTAATTGTCAAAAAAATTAAAGAAAAGAAGCTAAGGTTTTCAGTGTCCATTGTTGGCACAGCATGAAGAACCTTTTGGCGACCTTTTCCTTTTCCTTCTGCCCCAAAGCCAGCACTGTCTCAGCTATGAGAGCAGAGCCACACCCTGCGGTGATGGGGAGTCATGGGAAGGAGGCCCTGAGCTTTGCTTTTGAAGCCACCAAGACTGGAAGGCTGCTGGGCACCACAGAGAACTCAGCCTAGATGGATGGGTACAGTTGCTTAACTAGATTTATAGAAAGCCTCTTAGGAAGTATTTGCTTGCCCTGGGATTACCTTTTGATTCTCTACTGATTTAAGCCATTAGCAATTTTTTTAGGTCACCCAGACAGCCTACTACTGACCAAAATAGCTTTTGGACTTAGTCTCACAGAAATCAGGTGGTCCAAGAGTCCCTGAATGTTTGCAGGAACCACAGCCTCCCTGTTTCTAAGGTAAAGCTGTACCAGCTGGAACTTTCCGGCTAATACAAGAGCTTGTAGGCAAAGGCCCTCCCACCAGCCAACTCACAGCTGCTGCAGTGGTTGGTCATGGTGGACTTTAAGAAATGCAGAGGTGGTTCTGAAGAATGTCTGGACCAGGCTGTGTTGTGGGGAGCAGTTACTATCTGTCTCAAGCCTATCCCCAAAATCTAGAACTTTTGGGGGGGAACCTACCTCTCCTCTATCCAACAGACTGTGATTTCCTCAGACTGAATCTATAATAAGCTACTTATCTGTCCAACCCCTAGGTCAATGGTTCTCAACCTTCCTGATGCTGTGACCCTTTAAGGCAGATCCTCATGTTGTGGTAACCCCCAGCCATAAAATTGTTTCATTGCTACTTCATAACTGTAATTTTGCTACTATTATGAATCCTAACATAAACATCTGTGTTCTCGGATGTTCTTAGGTAACCCTATGGAAGGATTTCAACCCATGAGTTGAGAACTGCTGCCCTAGAGCCCTTCTTGCTTTTGTGCTGATTATTTCAGCTAGCTAAGCAAGGTTAAGGAAAGAAAAGCAACAACAAACCAAATCAGAGAGTTAAAGGTTCTCTGTTGGAAGTCCACCCAGTTAGACTCTATGGCCTTCTTAGACAGATAACTATTTGAATATTTTGAGGGTAGGGTGGGGACACATTACCTTAGATCCTACAGTCAAAGGAGTTTAAACAGCTCATTGGACAAGAGGTTTGTCTGTGCTGTCCAGCTTGTCTGAGGGGCTTTAGGTATGGTGGGGCAACATTATCCTCTCAGGGATGGTTTTAAGGTCACAAGATGGCATAGCTTGGGAACTTCAGAAGTATGGTATACTGCATGGAATGCTCCTTCTGTACACTGTGTAAATATATGTCGCTATGATTGGTTTAGTAAACAAGCAGATTGGCCAATAGCTGGACAGGATAAATTTAGGCAGGAAAGCCAAACTGAGAATGATGGGATGAAGAAGGACAGAGTAGGAGGAGATGCCAGTCAGTCGCTGAGGAAGCAGGACATGTAGAAAATGAGGTAACAAGTCATGAACCACGTGGCAAACAAAGATAAGAAAAATGGGTGAATTTAAGCGTAAGAGTTAGATAGTAATAAGCCTGAGCTTTTGGCCAAGCATTTATATTTTTAATAAGTCTCCAATTGAGTTATTTGGGGAGGAGCTGCTTGTTATTTGGAAACAGGCAGTCACGACAGGGAAATGCCACCAACAATGGTAGGTGCCATTTACCGTGAGTAGTCTAGGCTCACAGAAGGAAGAAATCCTGTATCAGTGACTACTAGTTGACATCAGGGCTGGAATGATTTCTCACATGTTAGAAACACTCAAGCTCTTGCAGAGGACTGGGGTTTCATTCCCAGAACCCACATTTGTGATTTTTCTGACCTCTGCAGGCACTGCACACATGTACTCACTTATATCCATGCATGTAAAACACATTTTTTAAATTAAATTTAAAAATAAAATTTTTTAAAAAGTGAATGTGATGGTGATGATGGTGGTGGTGATGATGGTGATGTTGATGCTGATGATGACTGTGGTGATGTTGGTGATGTTAATGAAGATAATTATATGATTTGATATTTAACCCTTACCATACTTATGCCAGATACTTCTCTAGCTGAGTGTGGTTCAACAACAGAAGTACCATAATTATTACCATTTTAGAGATCAGGAATGGAGAAAGAGATAGGATAAGGATTTAAACATGCAAGTGGTGGAGCTGAAGTGTAAATCTGGACTGCATGATCCCTTGGTGAATTCTTTCTCTTCCCGATCTTGGTACCTTCCATGTCCTGTCATGTTTATTGTATGTATCCAATTCCACTGAGCCTTCACTGAAAGAAGTTCAGTGAAGGAGAGCTGCACTCAGGGTAGAAGGACAGGGTTTGCACTAGTCTGTGGCGTCTATTGACACTCCATGTGACGTGCTGTCCCCTGAGCTTCCCGTCTTCCCAGTTTCAGTGTGCTTTCTCGTGCTAACTCCACCCTCACCATAAAGAATCTAGAGGCCGGGACACCACTCATTCTCTATTAGTTACTTTTCTTACTGCCATGACCCCAAAGATGCAGCCTGGGGGAATTTATTTTGGCTCATGGTTTGAGGTGATACAGTTCACCATGGTAGGGAAGGCATGGTAGCTGGAAAGTGAGTACCCAGGAAGCAGAAAATGATGAATGCTGGTGCCATGTGGCCTTCTCTATTTCTCTTTAGTATTAGGTCTGGGCCCCCACACTTTGGGATGGCGTTGCTCACATTTAGTTAATCCTCTCTGGAAATGCCCTCACAGACACACCCAAAAGACTGACTCCTAATACACCCAGTATGTCTTAATCCAATCAAGCTGGCAATTAAAATAGACTGTCCCAGGGCTTGGATTTGAAGGCTGCATGGTTTACAAAAGTCCAGAGAGTCCCCTTTTCTCTAAATATCCCTGAACAACTGCTCCACTGTCTTTACTCAGAGCAGTTTTCCTGGCCTACCTGGGACATTGACAGTACAGCCACTCTACAGCCCTCAGGATGACTTCAGGAGGGACCAGCTGTTCGCAGTATGTGATGAGAACTTCACAGATGTCACTGATCTTACCCCCACGGCCCAACAGAGGAGACATTTACACTAGTATCACCTCCCCATCCTCTTGGTCCAAATCAGGAAATCAGGGCTCTGAGGAGTCCATCCAGATTCGCTTGTCCAGAAAGGGAAGTTTCCGGTTTCATACCTGACATTCTGAGTGGAAGAGCTCTGCCCTCACCACCCTCTGAATTTCAGGCCCAGATGCCCAAAGGGAAAAGTCTGACAGACTGTGTGAGGCAAGAATTATTGTACTGAGCATCCAGGGCAAGGGGGAGCATCATACAGCACAAACACAGCCGTACAAGGAACCGATGGGTGGGGTGTGGAGGAGGAAGGAGCAGCAGTTCTCAGAATGGAATCTTCTTCATGTGTGGTGGGAGTCCAGATTCCCAGCTTGTTACTCATGAGCCAGCTGGAGATTAAGCTGCTTCAGGCTCCATGTTAGTGAGCGAGGCAAGATAAGGCTCCCGAAGCCTTTCTTACAGCGCGCTCTCCGGGGAGAATGGTTGGGAGAGTGACAGAACGCATTATGTGACATGACATTTCTCCCTCCAAAAAGGGCTGTAACAAATATCTCCTGTTCTGGATGTTCCTCTTCAAGTATAACTTTTGACATTGCCACATGGAGATAAAGGGCTTGAATCTAAGAGGCCCTCTGGTGATGGCAGACATACTACCGTAGAATTTCTGTGGTTAGACCAGAAAAGATGAGAGACATTCCAGGGGCACTTGAAATGCTTACCTTTGGAATACAGCCTGCTGTGGCTAGCCTTCCATCCCTGTTGACAAAATATCTGAGATGAGCAACATCTAAGGAGGACTTACAGTGAGGGGTCTGCTGGCTTCATTGCTTCTAAGTGTTGGTAAGGCAGCCACCATGACAGAGATTGTATAGCAGAGCCAAGCTGCTCATCAGGCGGTGGCCGTGAAAACCATACAGAAGGCAGAAGGGGGCTAGCCTCTTAATGTAACCACACCCGCACGCCCTGATTTCTTTCCACTATGCTCTAACACTAAAAGGGTCCATCAGATCCTTCAACCCATGAAGTTTGGAAGTAATTCAAGATCTAAACTATACCCATGCCTGCAGAGTCCATCAGAGAAGCTTGAGATGGGAAATGTTCATTCAGCTCTACTGCTCCTGTCGCCCACGGCTCCAGCGTGCCATCTGCACACACCGACAGTGAGACTAGGGCCAGACGTCCTCAGGTTCACGACTCACTGGAGCTGCCAGGGTTGTTGTGGCTGTCATTGAGAGTTGCTAAAGCTTGGGTGGGGCCGATCTTGCAGACAACAGCACGCACTGAGTTCCAGAAGTCTCCAGAGGGTCGTGAGTGCTGCCTGCAACTATCTGAAAGATAGGGTGTGTACAGGAGGCAGGCTTGAAGTGTGAAGCTGTGACAGGCAGCACTCGGAGCCCCTGAAGGTTTGGTGGAGGGGCAAGTTTGGCGCATCACAGAGACCCTCTCTGAGGACAGAGCTTTCAAATGGGTCACCTGACTGTGTGCTTGAAACTGAAGTTTTTGGATGGCAACCTTGGGGGAGACTGAAGAAATGTCTAGTAGATTTCCGAAGATACAATGTAGCTCTTAAAAGTTGTAATTATTTTTATTATGTTTGTGTGTGTGTGTGTGTGTGTGTGTGTGTATGTGTGTGTGTGTGTGTGCGTGCATGCAGAGAGGTACTTGTGACGACCAAGGGAATTGATTCTCTCCATCCACTAGGTAGTTCCTGGGGATTGTACCCAGGTTTTCAGGATGTCTTGGCAACACGCATCTTTTCCTATTGAGCCCTTTTCACTGGCCCAAGATATATTTTTTTCCTAGCTCTTTAAATTTTATTTTATGTGCATGAATATTTTGCCTGCACGTATGTAGGTGCAACACATGCTTGCCTGGTGGCTGCAGAGCTCAGAAGAGAGCATCGAATCCCCTGGAACTGGAGTTACTGACTCCATCATGTGGGTGTTGGGAATCAAACCCAGGTCCTCTGCCACAGCAACAAGTGCTCTTAACCACTGAGCCACCTCTCCAATCCCCAAGGCGGAAGAGTAGATGGGACCTTTCACGTCAGAGAAGGCTGCAGAAGTAGGACGGACTACTTACAGCGGAACTGTTTAACCAGCAACACTTAAATCACACCCCCTCACCTGAAGACCTCTTCTTACCCACTAAGGGGCCTTTCCTAATTGCTAACTCCTTTGCTTCCTTCACGCCTCACATCCCATGGCTTGCTAAGTCACTCCACTTTTATCTCCACAGTCAGCACCCCGCCTCTGTTTCTTCTGCTCCATTTGCAGCACCGTTGACTTTCTTCATGCCATCGTGGCCTCTCATCTGGAAGCCTACAGCAGCCCTCTCAATGGAGAGAAGGCTGCAAATGAACCACCTAAAGAGATTGCCCCCCAGTGTGCCAGTGCCTGTTGATAATGTGGCTAGTGTGCTCAAGGCTCTGGGTGCAACGCCAAGCATTGTTTAATTTAAAACAAAAACAAAAACAAACAAAAAAAACTTTCATGAGCTAGTAGGGAAAGAAAGAGAAGAAGAGGAAATGGAAATGGGCAAGGAGGATTCTCTCTCTCTCTCTCTCTCTCTCTCTCTCTCTCTCTCTCTCTCTCTCTCTCCTTTCTGAGACATGGTCTCACTGTAACCCGGGTTTCCCTGGAACTCTTGATCCTCATGCCTTGGTGTCTGGGATTCCGGGATTATAGGTGTGCATTACCATGCCTCACTTCTTGCACTTGCTTTTTAAGATTGTCATAATATGACCACGTGGTGGTAGCCCACTCCTTTGATCCCAGCACTTGGAAGGCAGAGGTAGGTGGATCTCTGAGTTTGAGTCCATCCTGGTCTACAGAGCAAGTTCCAGAACAGCCAAGGCTAAAAAAAACACACACACAAACACACACACAAGATTTCCATAGTATACTATGAACATTATGGCATAAAACAGGCTTAGGGGCTAGACCCCCAAATTTTGGGTTTTAGCAAAGCTATATTTCTTCTGAACACTGCAGGGAAGAATTCCTCCTTGTCTTTCCTAGCTTCTGCTAGCTCCGAGCAGTCCTCTGCATTTCTTGGCTTCTGGCTGCATCTGTTTAGGCTGTCTTCATCTGTCCCTGGATTCCTTCCTGCATATGTGTGTGCCTGGACCTCCCTCTCCTCTCTGGTGCCATTGAGTTTAGAATTAATTCTAAGCCAGTGTGACCGCATCTTTTCTTACTTCTGCAAAGACCTTATTTCAAATGAGATCCCATCCACAGGCTCTGGGGGATAGGACTTCAGTGTATTTTTTTTTTAAAAAATTAAGGATTTGTTTATTTTATTGGTATAGGATTCCCCTCTGTATGCTATGAATGTTTTATTTCCATTGGTTAACAAAGAAGTTGCTTTGGCCTATGGCAGGGCAGAATAGAGCTAGGCAGGAAAACTAAACTGAATGCAGGGAGAAAGAAGGCAGAGTCACAGAGATGCCACGTAGCTGCTGAAGGAGAAGATGCAGGAAACTTACTCGTAGGCCACAGCATCGTGGGGATGCATAGATGAATAGAAATGGGTTAATTTAAGATATAAGAGCTAGCCGGGCAGTGGTGGTGCACGCCTTTAATCCCAGCACTCGGGAGGCAGAGGCAGGCGGATCTCTGAGTTCGAGGCCAGCCTGGTCTACAAGAGCTAGTTCCAGGACAGGCTCTAGAAATTACAGGGAAACCCTGTCTCGAAAAACCAAAAAAAAAAAAAAAGATGTAAGAGCTAGCTAGGAATATGCCTAAACTATTGGTAGAAAGTGTTGTAATTAACATAGTTTCTGTGTGATTATTCGGGTCTAGGCAGACAGGAAAGGTACAAGCAGTCTCCATTTTCATTTATGCAAGTGTTTGCTTGCATGTATGTATATGTGTATACCTGAAGAGGCCAGAAGAGGGCATAGGATTCCCTGGGAACTGGAGTAACATTTGGTTGAGAGCAGCTGGGTGCTGGTCTTCCAAAAGAGCAGCAAGTGTCTTAACCCTTGAAGTACCTCTCAGCCCCTTGGATGTATGGTTTGTTGTTGTTGTTATTATTATTATTGTTCTTTAAAGATTTTATTTGTATTTTATGTGTAGGGGTGTTATATCTGCATGTGTGTCTGTGCACCATGTTTGTACAAATGCCTTCAGAGGCCAGAAGAGGGAGCAGAATCCTTGGGAACAGGAGTTAGAGGTGATTATGAACTGGTTGTGAGATGCCAAGTCATATAGGTCCTAGAAATTGAACCCAGGTCCTCTGGAAGAGTGGCCAGTGCCCGTAACTGCGGAGCCATCTCTTCAGCCCTGGATGTGTCTGTCACTGTTGAAAAGTGCCAGAAAAATTTAGCACAGGGACAGCATCTTCCTTATTAAATAGTTCTGGATGAAGTAATTTTGAGAATAACAGGAGGTAATATTCAATAGGGCCAACCAGAGGGATTAAAAAAAATCCCAAACTAACATAATCAAAGAATAGAATTTTAATTTCCTGGCAGCTGGGTTCAGGACACTATAGGAAGTAAAGCTAGTTTAGGGAAGAGAATGTCTCAGCAATCTAAAGGTGAGATTTGAGATGCAGAGCTAGACTGTGAGCCCCAGAGGCTTGTGAATCCTGTAGCAGAAATAGCCCAGGGCCTCTAGCCAACAGCCTACAAAAATTGTTCTATGTGTGTGCCTGCATGCATGTGTGTGTGTGTGCTCAACACACATTCGTTGAAGAGCTGAATGGGGGGACAGAGTAGGCTTGCAGCTCTCTAGGAATGGAGTGGCAAACTGCAGCAGGACCCTCCTGATGGCCCGAGTTAGCTGGACCTGAAACAAGTTGGGGGTGACTAAGGAACAGCGAAGCAGTGGTTAAGTCAGGCTTCCTCGGAGCCGGGGTGTGATTCAGTGGGACAGCGGTAGACCGCATATGCAAGTCTGTCGTATCACAGGGTACCAGTTGGTGACAGACTGAATCCCTCCTATTTAGATCACCTGCCACACGTGGTTTACCATAATAAGTATCTCTCTGCCCTAGGCGTGGCCGGTGGGGAACAGGGCGAACAAGGCTGCTGAAGTCTGTGTGGTCTCTATAGCACTGCACCGCACACAGGACGCGTTTAATAAAAAGTCCCCTTGAAGCAGTTCGTGAATGAGTGAATTTGGACATTCACGCAAAATCGAGATTCTCCAGAGCCAAGCTCTCTGGCTTTTAGACTGGAGCACGTTTCAAAAGGCTTGGCACAAAGTAAGCGCCGCCCTCGCGCACTTGTTGAACCAAACAGAGTAAATCTGTTTCCCTCAGTTCCGCCCAGACAGGGAGGTCTGGCTTTGGCCAAAGCATCCACCGACCGCGTCGCGGTTACATTCTTACGTAAGAGCCGGTGAAGCCTCCCGGTCCTCCAGACCCCTCCCATTACAAGGGAAAGAAAATGCGCGCAGTATTTACAAATACACGGTTTTGGTGGTCCATTTCAAATTCATTCCTAATCTCGGTTCACCACAAAGATCTTAAAATACCGGTGCAAGGCTCGGTGTGGGGCTATGAGGGGCGGCGCGCTAGTGGATTTCGGGGGAGGCGTACGGCTGGCGTGAATTAGGCCTGCGCACCCAGCACCCGCTCCGAGCCCCTCATATCGCCCCAGGGCCCTGGCTGTGAGGGTGACAGCGGCCTCTGAAGGTGACTCGAGCTCCAAGCGGTGTCCGTGAGGTCTCCGTAGGCTCTGGAGCAGGGAAAGCAACGGTTCCCCTCTCCAGGCCCAGCTGCCCGGAGCTAGGGGCCGATCGCCTTTGCAGGGTGCTCCTTCCCGGGTACCAGCTGCCCGGAGTCCGGGGCCGATCGTCTTTGTAAAACGCCCCTTCCCGGTTCCCAGCTGCCGGGAGCCCGGTGTCGATCGCCTTTGCAAGGCGCCCCTTCTCGGGTCCCAGCTGCCGGGAGCCCGGAGCCCGGGGCCGATTGCCTTTGCAGGCGCCTCTTGCCGGGTCCCAGAGCCCAGGGCTGATCGCCTTTGTAAAACGTCCCTTCTCGGCTCCCAGTTCCCGTTTGCAGCGGCCTGTAATCCCGGGCGCGGCCCCCAGAGCGGAAGATGGCGACGCTGCCCGGCTCCCGGCGGCCGCGAGGGGCCGCGGTGCTGCGCGCACGGCCCGGCCCGAGCGGCTAGAGAGGCGCCTGGGCCCGCGGCCTCCTCCCGCCGCCGCGCCCCGCCCCGCGCCCGCCCCTCCCCGGGCCCGGCCGTGCCCCGCGTCGCGCTCCCCCGGGATGGCCCGCGCGCCTCGGCGCTGCGTCTCGGAGCTCTCGGCGGAGCGGCGGCGGCCGCGCTCGGGGGGCGCGCGGCTGCTGCTGCGGCGGCGGCGGCGCGGCGCTTGAAGGGGCCGCGGCGGGCGGAACAGGGCGCCGCCAACATGTCGGATACGAAGGTAAAAGTTGCCGTCCGGGTCCGGCCCATGAACCGAAGAGGTGAGCCGCTTTCCCCAGCTCCTTTTGCATTTCTGCTCGGGCCGAGGGCGGGGGGTATGGGGAGGCAACTTTGCAAACTGCTGGGCGGCGGGGGTCGGGGACACTGTGATGGCCCAGCGTGGCCCCGGGAGGAGGCAGCTCCCAGGCTCCGGCAGCCGCCACTGTGTGCCCAGGGCGCCGTCTCCTTGCCTGCCCGGGACCGAGCCACGCGCGCCGGCTGCGGCCGCGGATGCTCCACTTTGCAACGTCTCCTTGCCCCTGTGCTTTCAGAGCTGGAACTGAACACCAAGTGCGTGGTGGAGATGGAAGGGAACCAGACGGTCCTGCACCCTCCTCCTTCCAACACCAAGCAGGGAGAAAGGTAAATCCCACCCCGCTGGCTCCTGCCAAGTTTGAGCCAGGAAAACCCGAGTGCGCGTTCCCATTGTTAGCAAGGGTGGCTTCAAGTTTGTCCCACGCTCATATGGGAAGCGGTTGCAAGTGCAGGGTCCCCTCCTCTTTCTGTGTCCTTCTCTTCTTGTCCTCGGAACCAGAGCGGTGTCCCCCAGCAGGGAACCCTGGCCAGAATCACCTCTCCTGGCTGCCTTCAGAGGCTCCCAGAACGAGAAGGGACCGGATGGAGCACTGGAGATGTGTAGCTCAGACTACATTTTACAGATAGGAAAACCGATTATCTGAAGTGTGCAAATGACCAACCCAAGGCCTTATTGATGGGGTCCAGCGCCCGCTGTTCTTATGCTGGCTTATTTGTTCACTTTAGCAGAACGGCTTAGGGATGTTGTATGTGAAATGGGGTCTAAGAGCCGATAAAGCAGACATCCTGGTACAAAGCTAGGTCTTTTAAAATCTTTAGGTTGTTGGAGGTGGTGAGCTGAGATGGTGTCTGAAAGTAGTGCGGGGATTTTTATTTTCATGGAAACAAATATAGCCCTGAATGGTAGCTGTTTAGACACAGGGATGGGGAAATGTCTAAAAGAGGGCTGCATTTTCTAGATGGCAAGACATTTGCATTTGAAAAGTCGTAACTGTGGGATCCTTATTAATTCTGCTGCGTCCCATGCAATGGTATGGGAAAATGCCCTAAAATAATGTGAATATTTGACATTTTTCTGGTAAGCTCCTGAGGAAAAAATAGGCATTGTAGGAGCTTGTAAAAAAAAAAAATAGAAAAGAAAACTGAGATTATTCCAATTCAGCTTGGAAATGAGTATGCGTTTGCCTCTGAAAAATCACCTGTTGATCGAAGTGCTACATAAGGAGTGAATTTTACTCTTTAGAGTTTCCTTGAGACAGACTGTGAAGTAGGGGTTGTTACTTTATTGCTAAAAGGGGCAGCTGCTTGCTTCTATAATGGAGCTGCGATGCAGTCCAGCCTTGCTAAATTTGGGGTAAGATTGTTAGGAGAGAGAAGATAGGGGATTCTTTGACTTTAGTGTTGAGCCTGGAGTGTTTCATTCACTTTGTGAACACTCTGCTTTCCCCAGCAGATTCTTATAGTGGCATTTAATGGCTAAGTTATTTTAAAGATGTGTCAAGTACTTTTATTGTAATGGCTATATCCTTGGACAGTATTTTTAGGCACATTAAATATTTTACAGTATATTTGGACATATGGATAGCAGTGTAGATGGTATATTTTATAGATGCCTCTTATATTTTTTTTCCAAAACTGGATCTTGTATTATTTCAGAAGACCGTTTCTTTGGCTCTGGTTCTTCAAGGCAGCCTAGGGAGCAGGTGGACGGCTCTTGTTTCACTTCATGGCTTGGTACCCGCTTACCACTCATCCCCATTCTTTAAATATTTGTAACCATGTATGTTTGTTTGGGTGTATGTGTGTGTGAGTGAGTGTGTTCATTCATTCATTCGTCCACTCATCCATTCATTCCGAGGTGCTGAGGATGGAGCACAGACATAGGTAGGACATATACTCCCAGCCACTATCGTCAGCTCTCCTTGCCTGTCTTAAACCCTAAAGAATGCTACTGTTCTCTGCTGTTGAATGAAGTGAAGCCTCGTCGTTTGTGTATAGAAAAAGGTTGTTTTGGGGCAGAGCATTGATAACTCTGGGTAGATGGTGGTTAAGTGTTAAAGTAGCACTTGGACATTCTTAGGGCCACTGTATTAGATCCGTTAGGTGAAGGTTTGTGGAGTGTGACCTGGGCATTCGCCATCGGCATGCTGACTTGGGTAGACCCTTATCTGGTGCTGTAAAAATTGTGTTGAATCGCAGGGTGCTCCATTGTTCTGGGCTGACAGATCCGACTTTTTGTGTGGCCCATGGGTGGTCTATGGGTCTGCCCGGGTACTTTCTGAGATAACACAGCGGTGCTTCCTTCAGGTCAGGATGACTGTCTTTGCCAGAATGAAGACACCAAGTGCATTTTGATGTCCACTCTGCAGCTGGTTTCATATTTCTTCCAGGAACTTCCCCTTAAAGCGACAGTGCATTTAAAAATAGAAACAATTCCTCCCTTGGGCTGTGGCTTGGAAATCGCATCTGTGCCTTATGGTATATTTGCAATTCATTTCTGTCGATCAGTTTTTGGATAGAGCTCAGGTTGGGACAAGGTTGAGTAGGTAGAATACATAGAATGTAATTAAATCTTCTGGGAATTCCCAGGTTTGAAATGTAAGAAGTCCTTCAATAAATATCAGCAACCTGTTATCAGGTTGAGAAGCATTGTTTTTCTGAAGTTGCAAAAGATTACCCATGCATTCACAGAAGCTCCGAGTTACCAAGTCAAAGTTTTTAGTTTTACCAGTAAGAACGAGAGAGAATAAATAGACTGACTTCTAGGAAAATGAACAGGCTTCACTTTCATACCTGTCTTTTATGGGACTGCATTTGGGGAGGCCAAAAGATCAGAGGGTTTCTCAGGCTGAAGATGTTTGTTTTGATGCTGAAATTCCAGCATTCTAACCCTGTATAGGTCCAGGTTCATAGCTGGCCTTTTGGACCATTCCTCCATCTATAGTGCCAAGACTTGTACAGCTTTGTTGCTTGTAAGGCCGTGGCATTGCTAATAGGGACACATTTACAAAGTTCCTGCCAGCACCAGGCTTGGCCCAGGGGAACCAAAGGTAACTGCGGATTGGTGCTTATGCCAGGGCCCTCACCATTGAGAGTTGTGGGAAGAAAGAGGTAGATATTTTAAATGCACTGTAGTGATGGCAGAGGTGTGCTTTGCCTTTGTGTCTATCCTATTGTTTGGTGATTCCCCACTTCTGTCTTGCTGGAGGCTGTGCACTCCCCGAAGGCAGGTAGCTTGCACTGGTTTGCCTTGTGCCCAAGTCCCCACACAGCACCTGAGGTAGAACAGCTGCCATGTGACAAAGGCTGTAGTTGCCACCCAGGGTAGGCAGCCTGCTGAGGCAGCTGGCATCGGGCCGCTTTTAGGTAGGGTCCCTTGGCAAGGGGAGGCCGAAGTCCCTTATTAAGGAAAGTGAAAGCATTCCTGCCGCGGATTGCTTCTGGGCAGTTCTCTCTGTAGGAACGTGGGGGTGAGGGGTGGGATGCGCTGGCCAGGCGGTTTACCTTGGGTGGGGATTGAATGAGACTCTCCAGTGTGTCCTTATGGGTGAAATATGCCACGCAGAATCTTTTCCTCAGCTCTGCTGCCATCATCCCGACTTTCCCATCCTCTCACCCTGTTTATTTTATTTCATTCATTTCGGTTTGTATGACACAAGGTCTCATGTAGCTCATGCGTAGCTCATGCTAGCCTCGAGCGTGCTAAGTAGTGGAGGCTGTCCTTGAGCTCTCAATTCTCTTTGTTTTCCAAGTGGTGGATTACAGGCCTGTGCCATCATGTCTGGCTCTTTCCTCATTTATTTATGATTCATTTTTCGGAAAGTATAGGAGTATATCTATACCAACACACAGAAGCATGTATCTTGCTTATGTGTATTTAAATAAGTATTTTGATATCTTTTAGTACCCGTATAGGAAACTCATTTGTTTTGACATCTATCCTGGATGATAGGAGTAGTTTTTAAAGATACGGGTTGTTGGGATATGCATCTGATTCTTACGTTACCAGCAAAATAATCTAATAAAACACATTCCTTAGGAGATGTTATTATAACTTAATGTCAGTAAGTTGGGCATGAAACATCATAGTGAAGTTTATATCTCTTCCTAGCTGAGAAGGAAAAGAGCCATTCTGACTGGGATTTCAATCCCAGTGCTTAGAAAGCAGAGGCAGGGGCAGGTTAGAGCTTGAGGCTAACCTGGTTTATATACTGAGTTCTAGACTAGCAAGGGCTGATGGTGAGATTCTGTCAAAACAAAAAGGCAAACTAGGTAGAATATAGACTCCTAGTAAGGGAGCAGCAAAGTCGTTCTTTTCCTGACCATTCTTTCCATGTTGCAAGGTGCCCAGTGGACCATGGGGAATGTATGCTTGCTGCTTAGCCAGCTACAGTGTGTGGTCCAGTTCACACATATGATGGATGTTTCCAGAATGGTTCCTCTGTTCAAGTATTATATATACTTATTATATATATTATACACACATATATATATGTGTGTTCAAGTATATAAAATTAGCAAGGCAGATCCTTAAGAGTCAATAGGGTTCCACATTATGAAGTCATTTTGAGGACCTGAGTTCTGGTCCGTTTAGTGTTGTTACCTATCTCTCTGGCGTTATTACAGGGTTGGATATATGGGTGCAAGGTAAATTTAGGTTTTACTGGTACAGGAGGGCACATTCTTCTTGCATGAATTGGAGTTTGAAGGAGAATGGCAATGGGATATTTTCATTAGCTGTTGGCATGTTTAATTTGTTTTAAAATAAAGTTTCATTGAAATCTCACTTTTAAAAGAAAACTAAGAGCAATTATCAGCTGGCATAAAGTGTTTTAAAAATTACTTGGGGGAATTGGATGTAGCAGGGTTGGTTTTTTTTTGTTGTTGTTGTTGTTTTGTTTTGTTTTGTTTTTCCTGAGACAGGGTTTCTCTTTTCTCTGTAGCTTTGGAGCCTGTCCTGGAACTAGCTCTTGTAGACCAGGCTGGCCTTGAACTCACAGAGATTTGTCTGCCTCTGCCTTCTGAGTGCTGGGATTAAAGGTATGCACCACCACCGCCCAACAATCTATTTTTTAAAAATAGTATCTTGTTTGCTTGTGGTAGTTCTCTGTCTGAGGATGCTATTGACCATTTTCTCTGTGCACTCTGTCCCCCTCCACCACAGTGCGTCAGTTTGGCCCCTTATGTCAAAGACATCTTTGATATGCAGCCTTACCTCATCTAGACGCTGGTGTCTGTGGGACAGGGGCGCAGCCTTTGTCTTTGTTTTCAGTGCTCAACCTCTTCCTTCCCAGCGCACAGAAAGCATTTTGTAAATTCTGTCTGCTGGTGTGATTATTTACTATTGAAAGCTTTGCTTAGCTCCCCTGTCTGCTTAAGTAAGAGCATAGGTAAAGGCTGCAGGTGAGAACAGCAGCTTTGTGCATTATTCTCAGTGACTCCCATTCATAAGGATCATTAGCTGTGCTTAAAACAAAATGCTAGGGAAGAAAACCCCCTCTAATCAGGGTTTATTACTACTACTACTACTACTACTGCAAAAATTTTATTAAGAAATTGTTTTATTCTAGTTAATTTAGGAGGTGTATGCTTATTGGGCTGTAAGGTCGGGGGGCAGGGGAAGGCCCTAAGATAGTCAGAGTGTGACACCAAGCTGGCTCATGTACTGGTCTACCAATCTGGCAAAATCCAAAGATAAATCGGAAAGATGGGTTGTTTTCAACTGTCAGGAAAAAAATTTCATGTGCTGTGTACTCACATATTAAAGAAACTTTACAACAACAAGTTAACTCTAATAGTAGGCATCCCAGAGATATCAACGGTTCCCAGAATTAGCCAGCCAAAGCTGCCTTTCCTCAGATCTTCCTGGGAGGCAGGGCAGAGATGGTGTTTATGTGTTTAGAATTTAAAGCTGTTTCCAGAACATTCTCTGCAAAGGAAACAGACCAGCTGAGAAGTCGCCAGGACACACAGAAACGCTCTGATCACTTTGTATCTCAATAGTGTGGGGAATTATCTAGAACCAAGAGCAGAGCAGTCAGCAGGGAAATGGTGCTAAAGTCTGTATGCAAACATTTTCAAATAATCAAGAGTTGACTTAGCTAGGAGTGGTGGTATATGCCTGTAATCAGGGCTCTAGAGGCGGAGGCAGAAGGATTAGGGCTTTAAAGCCATCCTCTCCTAAACAGCCTGTGTTACACAAGAACCTTCCTAAAAAAATAATTTTAAATAAATAAACAAGGTTGACCTGTGAGATTCATCACTGGCCTTTTAAAAGAAGATCACCGTTTAAATCTTTCAGGAAATTTACACTGGAAAGGTAGGAAAAGAAATTCCTCTTTGGAAGTTAGTTTAGATGGCATTACCATGCACGATAGTAACACACACGGAGTCAGGTTTTTGTATCTTTCTCTAAAATTTCATTTGGAAAAAGGAGTAAGTCTTGGATTTGTTGATTTAAGGTGCGGAAGGGAAAGTGGGGTGGTCCGGGTAGACCCTCAGGAAAAGTGGGGTGGTCCGTGTAGACCCTCAGGGAAAGTGGGGTGGTCCGCGTAGACCCTAGGGGAAAGTTGGGTGGTCCGCGTAGACCCTCAGGGAAAGTGGGGTGGTCCGCCTAGACCCTCAGGGAAAGTGGGGTAGTCCGCGTAGACCCTCAGGGAAAGTGGGGTGGTCCGCGTAGACCCTAGGGGAAAGTTGGGTGGTCCGCGTAGACCCTCGGGAAAAGTGGGGTGGTCCGCGTAGACCCTCAGGGAAAGTGGGGTGGTCCGCGTAGACCCTCAGGGAAAGTGGGGTAGTCCGCGTAGACCCTCAGGGAAAGTGGGGTGGTCCGTGTAGACCCTCAGGGAAAGTGGGGTGGTCCACGTAGACCCTAGGGGAAAGTGGGGTGGTCCGCGTAGACCCTCAGGGAAAGTGGGGTGGTCTGTGTAGACACTTGGTCTTTATTCTTTGCATCCTTCTTGGAAGTTGTCATTTCTCCCTAATTCTTCTATCCTCTTTGGCCTTCAATTCTATATTCTAAATAGAAGCCCCACCTAAAGAGTCAAAATGTTAACAGCTGACTCTTTCTTCAGAGTCACAGAACTCAGGGCAAGACTGCTGGCCCCAAAATACACCTCATTCCTTCGAACCAACGTATGCCTCTCAAATACTGGCCTTTGAGTGGTGGTCAGCATCACTGATTCAGGCTAAAGATCCTGAGAGTTCACAGGTCCAAGCACGTGTGTTAACCGCTTTTGTGTAGTTGCTATGAACCAAATACCTGGCAGGAACAACGGAAGAGAGAAAATGTTTATATTGTGCAACACTTTCGGAAGGTTTCGGTCCATGTGGCAAGGAAGGCATGGCAGAGATCCCGACAGCAGGAATGCATGCCAGAGTGCAGCGGGTCTCAGGGCCTGGGCTCTGACTTTCAAAGGCCCGCTTCCTAGCCCCCTACTTCCACTGGCCAGACACCACTTCCTAAATCTCCACCAGTATATTACAACATATATAGCCTTCCTGCCCTGCTTCTCCTTTCTCTGACCCCATGAGCCCTTTTTGCCCCATCAATCCCCCAAGATGGAGCTCTCACGCTGAGCTCCTTTCTTCTTAGATCTTCAGTAAACCTGATTCCTTCCTGCCAACGCCCATGTCTCAAGTATTGTCCTTTTAGTGGCCGTTGTATTCCGATCACACCAGCATACGAGAATCTGAGAGTTGCAGTCATCCCCTTCTTGATGGTATCCGGTGATGTTACCACGTTACCATGGTTGCTCAAAGTCATTGGTAAAGTGGAGTTTTTTCTAAACTATCCTTATCGTGGCTTTTGATATTAAAGCACTCTCGTGTGTTTCTATTGGGTTGCTTCAGTCTTCAAGAAGAAACAAAAAGTCACATCCTAACAGATCAACCATTCTGCTTTTACCCTTGCTTCTGTCATATGAATATTTCAATTACAAAAGCTTTTCTTTCATTTGTGCTTTGCCATGCTACACGGCTTTCAGTTTTCAATTTAATAATTAAATGGTTTGTTGCATTTCAGTCTTTTTAGCCATTTCCATATTTTTCGAACTTATAGTTGTTTCTTTTAGTGATTGTATAAATAGCAGTAATTTCTCTACTTAACTAAAAGAGATGGCACAGGGGCCGGAGAGAGGGCTCCGGGTGTAAGAACACTTACTGCTCTTGCAGGGGATCTGGGTTTGGTTTCGAGCTGCAACATGGCGGCTCATAACTTTATAACTGCCTGAAGCACCAGTTCCAGAGGATCTGATGCCTTATTTTAGCCTTCTTTTATCCCCTGTACTCATGCGAAACGTGTGCGCACACACACACACACACACACACACAAATACACACACACACACACGTAATAAAAACATTGGAGGGGATTTCTTCCAACTTAGGCATGATAAACCACGTATTATTCTCTTTTGCTATAATGGAGCTAAAAGTTGATGATCTTTAGAGCCGCAGACCAGAGAGGGCATGGAAAAAGGCAACTGGAAAGCCAGCTTCTGCCATATCTCCTTTCTGTCCAACCTCAAAGCTTGAATGCCCATCAAGTCACCGCAGACAGTGTTCTGCATTAGTCCACTTAAAGATCTGCATTTCTGACTAGTTCCCAAGTGACCCGGATGCTTGCAATGCTCTGAACCTTGCTTTAAGGAACTTCAGTTAAGGGGGAAAATAACCAAAAAACCCACAGAATCTATTAAAGCACTGCTTACTGGAATTTCCTGGATAACAGAAATATTCTATTCCCCACCGTCCACTAGACTTACAGGATTATTAAGCCCTTGAGATATGGTTAGTGTAACTAAGGAGCTGAACTTTAAGCTTGGTTTAATTTTTATGAATTTAAGCAGTTATGTGTGGCACATGGGTACTGTACTGGGAAGTGTAGGTTAAGAATTTTTTATTATTATTTTTACTTTATGTGTATGGGGGTTTTGCCTGCACATATATGTGGTGTGCACCATGTGCATACAGCATGCAAGAATGTCAGAAGAGGTCTTCAGAGTCCCTGGAGCTGGAGTTAGAGACATCTGTGAGCCACCGTGTGGATGCTGGGAATCAAACCCAGGTTGTCTAGAAGAGTGGCCAGTGCTTTTAACAGCCGAACTGTTTCCCTGGCTCCGAGACAGTGGTTCTTAACAGTGAATTGTGCATTATATCCTGGGATGCTTAGAAATGATACCCGCTTCTATCTTAGGAGATTCTGGCTGTACTGAATGTCTTCGTTAGAGTTTCTATGACTGTGTTGAAACACCGTGACCAAAAACAACTTGGGGAGGAAAGGGTTTGTTTTGCTTATTCTTCATCCTTGGAGGCAGTCAGGGCAGTGGCCTGGAGGCAGGAGCTGATGCAGAGGCCGTGGATAAGCTGCTTGCTGGCTTGGTCCTCCTTGCTTACTCAGCCTGAGTGATTGCGTATAGAACCCAGGACCGCCAGCCCAGGGGTAGTCCACCCAAAAGGAGCTGAGCCCTCCCCCATCAGTCAATAAAGAAAGTGCCCTTACAGGCTTACCTGTAACCACTCTGAATGGAAGCTTTTTCTCAATTGATTCCCTCCTCTCAGATGACTCTAGCTTGAGTCAAGTTGACAGAAAACTAGCCAGCACAATGAGCAATGGTTTACTTGGACTCTTTTAAAAAGCCTTCCCAGGTGGTCCAGCACTGTTGTTTCACAGACCTCTGTGCAGCAGGTTGAGCCAGCCACACTGTTGCTTCTGTGGATGCTGTAGGTCGGGACTTGGAAAGGGCAAAGCAGACATCATCCTACTCTGTGTTACTGTCTGGGGAGTAGCCATCCGAATAGCTTCAACACCTGTCTTTAATCCAAAATGCTGAGTTAAAGTGCAGTTCCCTTACCTCACAAGCTTGCGTCTCATAAGCCACCAGTGTTGTAAGCAATTAGCTTAGTTTAACAAGCCAAGAGTTCTCCAGCCAGGTGTGTCTGACCGAATCCCTCAGCTTCTGTTTTACTTGGGTTGGGGAGAAATGGGAAAGACTCAGTGAAGTCTCCTGGGTGCTGTGAACCTGCTGGATCCTGACTTGTGGGGGGACAGGTTGTTTTTTTCTAGATTCAGACTCATGGGCCCCAGTTCCCTGCCTAAGGTCTTCTCTGGTGTTCCCAGTGGGAGACCAGTGGTCAGATCTGCACTGTGGTGAAGTGAGAACTCTGAAGGCTGCCTAGCACTGCTTCTGATGGGATCTGTATCTCTGAGCTAGCCACTGATGGACCACTTTTGCCTCGAAGTTCCTTCGTTGGTACAGATGACTCTGGACTAGATCATCTGTAAGGTCATTTTTGTTGTTGTTTTCCAAGTTCTAACATCCAGATTTATCCGTGTACAATGCTCAAATACAGAACCAAGTCAGACAAAGTAGGCAGCAGACGTAGCGACTGAGATGGGCTGCCTTTTAATTTACATCGCGTTAGAGTGTCAGGAGTCCTGGGAAGGACAGGGAGGCCATTGGTGGGAAGCTCTGCTGGTCTGCAGTAGCTGAGGCTTGAAGGTGTCAAGTGAAATAAAACAGCTGCCAGCTCCAGACACCGAGGTTCTTATCAGCTGGCCGGCTAGGGGCCTGGGGTGCTTGCAGATACTCTGTCTTCTTTCTTGGCAAGAAAGGTGGCTTTCCCGTGTGCCTATAGGACATTATAAAAGCCATTTGAATTGTATGCCATCTTGTACAGGGTGTGTGTGTGTGTGTGTGTAGCTGTTTTGAGCAATATGGCCTCATGGAATATTATATAGGGTGTACTAGATGACATTCTCAGAACTGCTAGTATAAAGCTTTCTTGTACCCCCTCCCCACTTCTTTCTCCCCATAAGACAAGGTCTTACTGTGTAGCTCTGGCTGGCCTGAAATTTACTGTATACACCAAGCTGGTCTTGAACTCACAGAGATCTGTCCTACCTCTGTCTCCTAAGTGCTAGGATTAAAAGTTCAGGCCATCATGCCCAGCTCTGGTTTTGTAAAAAGAAAAAAAAAAAGTTGTTTTCTGTTTGTTGTTACTTTTTAATAATATGTGTATGTGTGGTAGGCTATACACATGTACTGTAGGTACCCAAGAAGGCCAGAAGAGAGCATCATGTCCCCCGGATCTGGAGTCGTAGGTGGTGGTTGTGAGGCAATGGATGTGGGTGCTGGTAATAAAATGTGGATCCTCTGCAGGAACAGTCAGTATTTTCAACAAGCCCCGACTTGTTTTGTTTCTGAGGGTTTTGTTACAACTTCATTAAACTGTAGTTTATCCCTAATATTTCTACACTTGATCTTAGTAAAAGAAAAAAAAACAGAGGCGTGCTGGGCGGTAATGGCACACGCGGCAGAGGCAGGCTGATCTCTGTGAGTTCGAGGTCAGCCTGGTCTACAAGACCTAGTTCCAGGAGAGGTTCCAAAGGGTTTTTGAAACCCTGTCTCAAAAAACAAAATAAACAAAACAAAACAAAACCAGAGGAGCAATCCTACTAATTCCACTAGTACTTACTGTTTTCTGTTATGGGATGAAGTGTGTGTGTGTGTGTGTGTGTGTGTGTGTGTGTGTGTGTGTGTGCACGCTCTCTGGTTTATATACGTACTCCTTTGTTTATTTTGGACAGAGTCTCACGTAGCAGGAGCTATCCTTGAGCTCTCTATGTGGTCAAAGCTGGCTTGAACTTCAGAGCCTATTGCCTCTACTTCCTGAGAGCTGGAATAGAGGCTTTTGTCCTCTTTCTCCAGGAAGCAGGATGGAGGCTTTGGTTCCCTGTGGCCTTAGAGTCTGGTCTGTAGGTATGAGGAGCTTTTTCAGCAGCCAGGCTCAAGGAAGGCATCTGCTTACCATTCTGTGAGGGAGGAAGCAAGTTCTAGGCCTTTCTGGGTTTTTTTTTTTTCTATTTTGGAAACGGAAGGAAGCTTCCGGGGAAAGGAAAGCTGTGCCTTTTGCAGCCGGCTTGTGCTGTCTCTGAGAGACACTCCCTAGAGGTACACCGATAACCAGGGGCCACAGACATTCCCATCCCTTACGCTGGGAGACTCAGAGGAGAAGCAGGGTGGGTGAATGGTGGCGAACGATGCAGGCTTTCTGTCGTGAATACTTTTATGAATAGATTTAGTCTGAGCTCTGGGTGCAGAGTTTCATGTAGTTTGTTGAAAAAGGGAAACAAGCCTTTAAAAACACTTTACATTCTAATCTGGAGTTTAATGAAACAGTTCGCAACTGACGCTCTTTGTGCCCACCTACCTTACCAGCTCAGCTCCACGGGGAATATTTAAAATCTGTGGCTGAGGGCTGCAGAGACAGCTCAGAAGTTATGGGCGTTTGCTATTTGTCCTGAGCATCCATGATGGGTGGCTCACAGTCGCTTATCGTTCCAGTTCCATGGGATTGAGGCCATCTTCTGGGCCTCTTGGGAAACTGCCTACACTTGGCATGTGCTCACACAGACATATACACGTGTACATAAATAAAACTAAAAATAGGAGGAGCCGAAGTGGCATCAGCGGTGAAGAACACGTACTGTTCCTCCAGATGATCCAAGTTTGGTTTTGCAAGACCCACGTCAGGCAGCTCACAACCGCCTGTAACTCCAGCTCCATGGAGTCCGATACCTCTGACTTCCTTGAGTACCTACACACATGGACATACTCCCACACAGGCGTGCACGTATGCATAATTAAGGAGAACAAAAGTAAATATTTTAAAAATAAATTTAAAAATTAAGAAAAAACTATTTGCTGTTCTTGCGGAAGACCAGAGTTCCATTCCCTGCATCTGTACTGAATGGCTTGCAACTACTTGTAACTTGAGCTCTAAATGGCGACACCCCCTTCTGGCCCCTATGGACACCTGCACACACGTGCACATATACACACAGATACGAACACCTGTACACACGTGCACATGTACACACAGATACACGACAACATATTTACATCCATTTAAAAGCACCAAGTCTTAAAAAAAAAAAGATTTATAGCTGGAGTTGTGATGAGAGGGTTTAGGTGGACCTGGGTTTTGGTGCCGTGGTCCCGTCTCACTCTCTAGCTTTAACCACCTCCGTTCATGTACTTAAGTGGAGCGCAGGACTCTCGGAACAAATTGGAATGGGAAGGTAGAATATTTGCGTGGTAGTGCTGTTGACATTGAGGAAGGTCCTGAGGAATGCCCTCTGTTGAGGCCATTGCTTTCAAAAGGGATGGGGAAGAGTGGTGGAAGGGTGGGCTTATCAAGACAGTGGTGTACAGTTAAGCAGCATGGAAGGATCCAGTTTAAACATCTGAAGTTTTGATATAGCGTTACAAAGAGAGGACAAATAGGAAACTTTAGCATGGCAGCACTTGCTTGTAAAGTTGTCTTGAAGTGTTGCTGGCTTCAATGGCCAGGTTAGTTACACAGGGGAGAGGAAACTTCCAGACTTGCTGCTCTACTGTTATCCTAAACAGTGCTTTTATTTTTAATACGCTCTAGGCATGTTATTATTTAGCCAGTTGTTTTCTCTCCCAAGGCTGACAGCCAGCTATCCTAGGTTTTCAGACCGGAGAATTAAAACAAAACAAAACAAAACAAAAAATTCCAAACCACTAGAAATAAGGTGTAGTTTCCAGCTTCCCTTAAATTGTTCTCAGTATGCAGCATTAAGATCAAAGTATATCCACTTGTCCTGATGCCTCGCTGGCCTTGGACTCAGAGATCATCTGCCTCCCAAGTGCTAGCATCAAAGTTGTGCGCCACTATGCCTGGCTCCTTTTATTGGAAATTAACATGCTCATTTTCTCCTTTCCTGGATACTGAAGGGAACATTAGTATAGGTGGCCCTGGACAGCAGCCCACAGTTGGATTTCCATGATGTCTACCCTATTGACCAGCAGAATTTTGAGTTTCTTGGATTCTGTGAGTCCTTCAGAACATTACAGGATTTCACTTCCTTAAAACATTGACCAGGTAGCAAGTGTCTGTAGTCCTAGCTACTCAGGAAGCTGAGACAGGAGGATTGCTGGAGCCCAGAAATTTGGAGACCAGCCTAAGTTAAAAAAAAAAAAAAAGTTGAGCACAGAGTTGCCTTTATTGAATTTTCTTTTAAATTTTTATATTTACCTGTTTATTTTTTCGTGTGTGTGATCATATTGCTGCATGCATATAGAGGTCAGAGTTCAGGGGACAGTCTGGGGGAGTCAGTTCTCTTGAACCATAGTCATTAGGCCTGGTGGTGAGTGCCTCTACCTGCCTAGCTGTCTTTTCAGCCTGACTTTGGATTTTCTAAGTGGCGGGCTATGTCTTTCTCTTTGTAATTTGATGTATTGAGCTAATCCATCATTTGCAAAGCTAGACTAAGCAGATTTTTTTTTTTAGACATTAAATTATTGTAAGATACGCATGGGCAGGTTGCACATCCCTGGGCCTAGAAGTATTTCAGCCTTCTGACTTTGTCAAACTGCAGAGTATTTATGTACACATAATGAGGCATCATGGGAATGGGGCCCAGGTGTAAACACTAGACTCATTTGTTTCATCTACACTTTCTACACATAGCCTGCAGCTAACTTCATGCAATACTTGCAGTGCACTTGTGACTTGCCTGTGACCTGTCTCATGAGGTCAGGTGTAGATTTTCCACTTGGCACATGGCTGCTTTCAAATTTTGTGTTTTGAAACATTTGGATTTCAGATGCTCAAATCAGAGCCACTTAATCTGCACCCAAGCCATAGCTTTTACCCTGGACGAAAAGAAACTTCTTATTGGTCTTTTGCAGTGTTTCTGTAGAGATCTGTGTGACGTAAGAGCGGCCTTATGCAATCCCTCAGGTGTGTGTGACTGTTAGCCTAAACTCTGGAGATACGTCCCAGCTTTTGTCATTGTATGACAAAGCTGTCATCTACAAATGTAACCCGAGAGAACCACATGATAGTTATAAAAAAATCTTCATATGGAAAAAGCACCTTTACAGTTCTGAGTCGGGCCACATTCAGTCATCCTTGCCACACGCAGTTGGAGGCAGGTTGACCATGTCAGGGCCCAGGAGTGTGGACTCGGAGGCAGGCTGCTTCCATGAGTCTGATTCCACCACTTTCTAGCTGGGAAATTCAGGATAGAACCTTACCTTGATCCCCACTGCTTTAGTTTCTCCGGCTGAGCATAGCAATGGAAGGGCAGACAGTAGAGGGCCGTGAGGTAGGCCTGTGAGGCATACCAGGTGTCCACAATTTTGTTTTTACCACCCTGGGACATGTGAGGGTCGCTAACCTGGTTTTGCTTCTCCCGTGGCTTCTTAACTCATTTCAGGTTTAAGAAAGGAAGTTCTCTAGTACCTAAAAATAGCAACAAAAAAAAAATGAGAGAGCTTCAGTGAAGTGTTGTGTGGCCGGCTCCTGCCATCCTAGCGCTGGGGAAACTTAAGGCAGAGGAATTGCTGCCCGTTTGGGGCCACTTAGGCCATACGGCGAGAACCTGCCTCAAAATAAGGGTTAGGGTAAATAAAAAGAGTCTCACAATTTTATCCACAAATCTTGTGATTTTCTATTGACCTTTTATTTAAATAAAGCATGCATTAAAAAGAATTAGAAAGCATTATTATTTTTAACTGTGTGTATGTTTATGGAAATATTCTGAGTGCTGGTGCCTGTAGAGGCTGGGGGTACTGGGTCCTCCTGAAACTGGAGTTACAGGTGGTTGTTCTCCACCATCGTGGCTTAGCCGCTGAGCCTTCTCTTTAGCCTACAGCATGCATTTTTTTTTTAAAAAAAAAAATGTGTGTAGCCCATGCTGGCCTCGAACTTGTGATCCTCCTGCCTCTGCCTCCTACAGCAAATTCTACTGGCTACAGCATTCACTGTAAGGACTTCTGCCAGGTACTTTGGTCAGGTCCATCCTGCTTCTCAGCTGATAGGCACGCTGCTCCCTCCGGACAGGGCACGATGTGTTTGTGGAGAGGGAGAACCTCCTTATTGATGGGTACTTCTGTCTCTCTAGTTTAGGTGATGAATTTGTAGCTAGAGTCTGCCTGTGAATGCCTGCCAGAAGCAAGCGTTCTTGAGGGAAAGTGTGTGCATGATGAATGAAGCTGGGGTACGGGGGCGCTGCAGCAAAGCTGCGGAAGAAGATGGAGGGGAAATGTCGGTGCACCACAGTCTGTCTAGTGTGCAAAGTACTTTCTTTACACGCACGTTACAGCATCCCTTCCCTCTCTGTCGTGTGCATTGTCTTGGCTCTATCCAGGCTCCGTGCTTTGCTAAGTGAAGGGCACAGGTGCTCTCTTTATTTTGCCAACTTGACACAAGCTAGGGTCATCTGGGAAGAGGGGCCCTGCGCTGAGAAGATGCCACTATCAGATGGGCTTGAAGGCAACCCTATGGTGTACTTTCTTGATTAATGATTGATGTGGGAGGGCCCAGCCCACCGGGGGAGGTGCCACCCTTGGACAAGTGGTCCTGGGTTCTATAAGAAAGCAGGCTGAGCTAGCCATGAGGAGCAAGCCAGTAAACAGCACCCGTCTCTGGCCGCTGCCTCAGTTCCTGCCTGCGGTTTCCTGCCGTGACTTCCTTCATGATGAGCTATAAGCAGGAAACAGAAATAACCCTTTCCCTCCTCCATTACTTTCCGGCATGGTTTTTTTTTTTATTTTATTTTTTTTTGTTTTTCGAGACAGGGTTTCTCTGTAGCTTTGGAGCCTGTCCTGGAACTAGCTCTTGTAGACCAGGCTGGTCTCGAACTCACAGAGATCCGCCTGCCTCTGCCTCTCCGGCATGGTTTTATCACAGCAATAGAGCCTTAACTGATGGGACAGATGTCTAACTCTTAGTTCAGCTTGCTCCTCCTTTCCTTCACTGAGCTATCCTTCCTCAATGTCACCTTGGAAGCAAAGAAATAACATGATGGGGATGGGGGCCAAGAGGAGAAGGCAGACGTGGAATGAAGGAGAATTAAGGGAGAGAAGAGGCCTAAGTCCTGATGACGTCAGCCTGTCCTCAAAGCTGTCCTCCAGAGACAGCAGCAGGCTGGGCTCCAGGAGGGGAGGTTGGGTTGTACCTGGTCCTGCAGCTGAACAGGGTAAGGCATCTGCAGTGTGCCTTAGGTCACCTTGGGTTTCATTTCAGAAAGAGAAAGCCTTGAACTTGTCCAATTATCCTTACTAATTAGCAGCTAAGCAGAGTCTGACAGAAACCATTTCAAGCATGACGCAGAGTGCACGCGTATGTTTGCGTGGCCAGATTCTTCTGAGAGGAAATAAATGATTTTGATAGCCTGTATGCCTCCTGCAGTTTGTCTGCTTCAACGACTGGTTTAAGAAAATGAATCAAATTATAATCTCTGACTTACACATTTGGTTCTTTGCTAGCTGTGAACATGAAGGTTAGTGACAGGGAACCCCTCCCCCAAGCCTCTTATTTGTTGAATTCCTTCTAGTCAGGTCAACAGTAAGCTACGTGGTAATCGTGAGCAGATAGGTAGAACCACTAAAAATCCATGCATCTGTTCATTTGAGCATCACTGTGCTCCTTCTCCAGCCACATGGCCAAGCCTTGTTGCTTTGGAATAAAAGACAATAGCCCGGTCTTTGAGAGAAGAATACCCTTCTAGACCCTCTGGCAGGCGGAGTCTCTTCTGCTTTCCCTTCTCCTAACAGTTGGTACGTGCGTGTGCATAGCAGGCACATTTTCTAGATGCTGTGAGATGGAGTACAGCAAACCATACAAATTTGGTGCCCAGGACCACAGGTCTGCAGTGGAGTGATCCTCAGACTGTCTGTCATGTCACTTGTGGGCCTCGGGAGGCCTCTAATCTCTGCATCAGATTACTGCATAATAACGGGCTCTGTGCTGTCGTGTGGCTTTTGGGATCATAGCGGTACGGAGAGCTGGTAGCTTCCTTGAGCTTTCTGTGGTGCTGGGGATGGGCTCCAGGGCTGTGTGCATGCTTGGCATGCGCTCCACCACTGAGCTAGCTGGAATGTGATGGTGCCAATGCCGCTCTAAAGCATTATGCCACCGACAGTCACTGCTTTGGGCTGGCAGGCAGAAGCTGACACCACTTAGCACTCTATGACATCAATGGCGGTCCTTGCAGCTAACGGGTCACCCAGTGTTTGGCAGATGTTCACATTGTATCGGATTACTGATTTCACAGCCTATATGGTAGCCCCAACTTGAGGTTTATACAGGAGCTAGTGGGAGAGAATTATGCTCTAGGCAAAGTCATGAAATTAGGAATTCGTTTCCAAGAATGCCCAAGCCGATGATGTCTTCTGACCTTGGCATAGAATATGGTCTCAGACTTGCTGGGGCAGGGGGCTACATCTCTTTGGCTTGGGTGTTCCCATGAGCCTCCCTTGTTGTGGGAAGAGAGGGAAAAGGGGGAAAGAGTTGAGAGGAAGCAGAGACTGTCTAGTTGTCAGCATGTCAAGCATGCTCCACCTGGAGCCATGGCCTGTGAATGCCCTCCCTGCTACCATCTTCCTCTTGGGGAACGAGGGCATCTCTGGGCACTTCTCACCCTCCAGTTCCTAGGTGGCAGCTGGATCTGTGCTGCGCGTCATCCTTGCAAAGCAGACGTGTCAGAGCCTTACGCTCCTGTCTGGAGCCTGCAGGCCAGTGATGCTCCTGAATCTGTCACTCTCCGGGGTATTCTCAACATTATGGGAAATTCTCAACATGTGGCCCAAGAGAGTAGACATTGGCATGGAAGTCACATGAGAATGGCTTGCTGCACGGAGAACTTAGAATCTATTTATATTGAAGAAAGCCACTGGTAGACTTTGTCAGGTCTTTATTAGTACGTTCCAGAGTTGAGCAAGCACAGTTTTACGTTTTTATTAGCAAACCCCTTGCCAATAAGTTGTTGGTGATACATCATTCAGTGGTTACCGAGCAGGAGCAGAGGCCCATGGGTGGGAGTCACAGCAGGAGGGCAGAAGACTGCAGCTGGCCAGCCAAGAGCAGGAACCACAGTGAGATCTCTGGGAAGTCAAACTTGCTGGGAAGTGGTGGCCCTGGCAGCTTGGATGCTGAGGTGCTTTGTGACCATGGAGATGAGGAAGCAGGTGGCTCCTGGCACCTACAGTCTTCATTACAAAGTCTTTGACTGTTTCTGTCTACCCGAGACAAATGTGGTTTCCTGTCTTTTCTGGGTGGTTGAGCGTGAGTTGGTTCTGTCTTCCCTTATTCCCAGCACTTTTCAAATGGCAAAGCCGTGGATGAAATGGTTCTAGTTCTGTCTTCGTCCTTGTTGTTTAGGGGGTTGGTTTCAAGTTGTGGTTTCACTCATGCTAGGTTCATTCTCTCTTTCTAAACTATGACTCTGGTTCTCTAGTATTATTGTCATTATTATCATCATTACTATTATGATGCCTGGATGGCTTTTCAGGAACTCACAGCTAACATCTGCCTGTGAATGGCACCTATCTTTTTTTTTTAGGCTCAAGTAACTTTGTGCTTTTTTCTTTTGTTTTTTTTTTCTGAGTGTGTAGTTTATTGAAATAAAGGGAATGAGAAGGGAAGAGAGAATGAGAGGGAGAGACAGAAAGCGGCTTCCTCAGAATGGTAGAAAGGAAGCGTAACTTTGTTTTTAATGTCATTTGTTCTCATTATAATCGTGGCACCTTAGGAAATACAGGTTGGAGATAAAATACCGTTTGCTCATCCGACTGTCGTCAGTTTAATGCATTCCATGGTTGATGTGTGGTAATTTATACCACTGGGAAGCATCACTCCTTTCTTAAAGCCCTGGAAATGGTCGCTCTACACAGCCTGCAGGTAGTAGCTGCATCAGGCTGCGCTAGACGTTTAGCCTGAGCCACAGTTCTGTCTTGTTGGAGTTTTCTCTCACTAGTTCGTTAGCATCTCCTTTCTGCAAACTTTTCACCTCAGACTACTTTGCTTCTGAGAAAGTACTCAGACCACAGGGAGCCAGCCCCCCACCGAGCCGGGCTGGGTTCTGATGGACGTGTGGGGTTTTCTGTTGCTCCTAGTGAAGCAGGGTTCCTAGCCAGGAACTCGTTGCCCACCTAGGTGTGGCTCTTGGTACTTGACCTTGCTAAAGCTGGGTGACCTCGGGCGAGCTGCCTCTGCTCCAGGTGCTGTCGTCTGCAACTTCATGTCAGCAAAAGTGCTGACAGCTTGTGTTAGCTGTTTTAGTGACTTACTCTGCGAGAGAACCGGAGCCCTGAAGCAGAGAGATGACACAGTAGAACGATGGGAACAAAAATTCTTTGAAGTCACTGCACCCAGTTATCAGGTGGGAGGATGCACCCAGGTGACTCTGTGCCTGGTCCGTGTAGCCAGCCATGTCACGTCTTTAGATCAGATGTCATAGATGCTCAGTTTATTAGTCACCCTCTTTTTTTTGTTCCTGCACAAGTTGTCATGCTTGATTCACATAGTGTGTGTGTCCTTCTTTCCTTCCCCTTCTTCCCCTCTTCTTTTCTTTTCACCCCTCCCCTTTTCCTTCCTCTCTCTTCTCCTTCCTCTTCCTCCTCTCTCATTCCATCCTCTCTCTCTCCCTCTCCCTCTCCCACTCATTCTCTCTTCTCCCTTCTCCTCCCTTTCTTCTCCCTCCTCCTCCCACTCCTCCTTTTTGAAACAGGGTCTCATATAGCCCAGGCTGGCCTTGAACTCACTATATAGCCAAGACTAACTTTGAACTCCCGATCCTCACCAGTACTGGGATACAGGTGTATCCTTCCATGCCCAGCTTGAGACTCATCTTAATTCTGTTCCTTTAGCTAGTCCTCAGAACTTTTGGATTTGCTCACTGTCAAAACCATGCTCCATGGTTTTTTGAAAACGTACTTTTTCAAAATATATATCCTTTTAGTGAAATAAAAAAATATTAGAACCTATTTCTGAATGAGCACACCAGGCTTTTTCCCATGTATTCTCAAGTTGCTCTGTGGAACCACCTTAAAAGAAATGAAAAAAAACCACAATTTTCATGAGTTAACATTGATGGTTTACGTTTTAGCTTCAATTCTGTTTTTCTACGTATGTAGGTACAAAATTTTAGCCCTGTACCAAACTAGTACTTTAAAAAAAATATATTTATTTATGTGTGTGTCTGTATGTGCCTGGGGGAAGGTGCTTGCATATAGGGCGCACCTGTGGAGGTCAGAGGACAGCGTGCAGCATATGGATCCCAGGGATTAAACGACAGACTTTGCAATGGGTGCCTTGACTGCTGAGCCATCTCTGTGGGCCCAGATCAGTACCTTTTAATTTGTTGAGTTTGTGGTTATTATATTAATTCAAAGTTACTACTAAAATGAGTATATCTGTTACTATAAAAATGAATCTAAAAGAAATGAGCAAGGCCCAGCCTGATGCTGGGTCAGTCTTGGAGGTTAGCATCACAGGCATCCTGAGTCGCCCTGGAAACGCCCGCTAATGAAGCACGGTCAGATTGCTTTGTTTTGAGTCACTTGTAATATTTTCCCCCTCTCCTGCTGCTAAAAAGAGAATGGAACTTTTGACTCAGTGAAAGCTATGTGAAATTTTGTAAAGACCAGAAACCAGTTTCTGCATTTGGAGTCTGGGTTCTCTCAATAAGCTGCTGAAGTGCTGGCTATTGAAATGGCCTGCTGGAGACACGGCGAGAGACAAGAGCTCTTTCTTCCCACATTTCATTTTCATATTCGAAATCTCTGTTCTTGGGGAGTCAGGTTTCAGATGGTCCTTGAACAAAACATTTTCCTCCCTCCCTCCCTCCCTTCCCCCCTCCCCATTTTCAGTACTAGGAATTGTATCTAGAGCTGGTGGGTGCTACACAAGCATTCTGCCTGTGAGTTCTCTTTAGTTATTTATTTTTAACTTTGGACAGAGTCTCACTAAATTGCCCACAGTATCCTTGATTTTATAATCCCCTCTGTCGGCCTCCCAAGGTCTGGGATCCTTAGAGTATACCACCAGACATGATGCAAATGACAGTTCTTTATCACCAAGTTATTGTTGTCTAAGTATCTGAAGATTCAGCATGATATATATGTCCAAAACAACTATATATATATATATATATATATATATATCCAAAACAACATTAAGAAGTATTAGAGGAAATACTTAATAATGAATTAAGTATTTAATTACAAATTAAATATTTCATCCATGATCCAGAAGTCTAGGAAGCCTGTGGTCTTCCATGTAGGACACAAGCGCTTTGGTGGATGTCCTGGTATTTAAGATTCTAAAACACAATTAGATGGGGTAGAATCAAGGCAGACATGCAGCTGGAGAGATGGTAGTGTCCCCTGAGTTTGCCTAGAGTACCATTTCTGCTTGCTTCTGTTTCCCACCCTTTCCCCTTTGAGATAGCAGCATCACTGTATCTCCGTGCAACAACACTTCCCCACAGTTTATTTCTTATAATGACGTATCTACTCCACTCCTTGTACTTTACCCCAGTGACTCCCTCATTAATTTATTATTTATTATTATCATTATTTGATCATTTTTCTGAAGTATAGGCTAATGGACAGTAAGCCACACCCTCAGTTGATGATGTCAATCTTTAAGAACCACAGATAACATTTATTAGGCCACCTTTTCAGGCCAGCAAATGATCACAGCTTGTGAAAGCTAGAAAACTGGGCTTAGCTCAATAACATTGGCGTTTTTGCCTGATGTTTTTCAAGTTTCCTGTTCTATATGAGAATGAATGGGGCAGCTACAATGTAGGCAGCTTAAATGAAACGAATGGGTTAATGGAACTGACTTGCCCTGAGTAATGAGGTCCTGGATAACAGGCTTTAAACCCAACTTTATTGAGGTATAATTTACCCTTGAGATAAAATACACCCATCCAAGGGTGGCCTTGTTGAGTTTTTACCCTCTAGCCACCACCAGCATCAAGGTGTTGGACACTCTTGTGCCAACAAGATGGTTTCTGGGACCCATGTGAGTCATTGGCAAACCCTCTGTCATGTAAAACCTTCTCCACTCATGGCCCGCAATACATTTTCCTCTCTTGTTTTCTCTTGAGCATGCTCACTTTCTCTTATGCTCGTTCACGATTTCTCTTGCCATCTTCTCTCTTGTGCTAGGGACTGAACCTAGCAGCTTCCACGTCTGGGATGTGCTTTTCCATTGAGCTTCATTCTAACCTCAAACAACGTTTTCTTTATTTCATTTTCCCTCCCCACACCCTTTTTTTGGACGGGGTCTCATGTATCCCAAGCTATCCTGGAACTCACTTTGTATATCAAGCTGGCCTTGAACTCCTGACCCTCCTGCCTCTTCCTCCCAAATGCTGAGATTCCACCGTCATGCCCAGCTCCTTCCCATTTCTCTTTGGTCTCAGCTTGTCACAAGAAGCAAGCTCTCTGTTATCTAGACTTCCTGGTTATGTAATTAAACTCTGTGGGATAAAGATCGTCTTTCTGCCTGTTGAGCAGGGTAGCAGGTAAAGGGACAGAGAGATCTGCAATTTAAGTAATCAAATCAACAGCACGCACACAAGAAGCTTTGGGGCTGGTAGATAAAATAAGCCCTGTCGCATTAATCACATTGTCATTAAGAAGCCAAAACTAGTGGAAGAAATCCAGTGTGAGTTGAGCAGGTGTATATGACTCCAGTTGAGTGGACAGCTGTAGGGTTGGCTGTGTTTTCCTTCTAATGTATGGAAGCCCAGAGGAAAGTAAAAAGGAGGAGGAGAGGATCATGGGAATTTACCGGGCAGAATCCCTGGAGCACACACACAGACTGAAGCAGGCCTGCAGTCCACCCCTTCCCAAGCATGGTTGTTCTCAGGGCTGGGTGTATGTCCACATGCTGTGGAGTGTCCTACCCCACCCATCCGCGGACACAGCCCTTGACGCCTCTTCCTGGCTCGCTCATCTCATCAGGCAGAGTCACTGGCTGCCCCCTCACCTGCTGCCTTTCTCTCCAGACTCCTCCTAAAGTCTCAGCATTTCTAGGAAAAAACATGGCTTTTGGTGGCTATTTGAAACCTGTTCTCCAGTTTAGTGCCGTCTGTTCACTGTCTAAGACAGATCAGTATCTAGGTCCCACAAAAGAATGAGGAACTTGCCAGTAAGCCCATTGAACTTTCTTAATTGCCAGCTACACACTGTTTCCACAAAAGATGTGTTTCAGAATTTGGATTTTTTTTCACATCTTTGAATGTTTGCTTGTACAGAAAATAAAATAGGAGTGGGAGCCATATCTAAATATGAAGCTTATATATGTTCACATATATCTTATATACATACCCACAAGGCAATTTTATACTTTTTTTTTTTAAAGACAGAGTTTCACTGTGTAGCAACTGTACAGAGTTGAAACTCTGTATAGACCAGAGCAATCTCAAGGATCCTCTTGCTTCTGCCCTGTTTGTGCTGGGATTGAAGGCGTGTGCCACCACGCCTGGGCCTACAGTATTATCAGTGTGCCTGCATTTGGCAGCAGGAGGAGTTGAACCCAGCGCTTCATCTGTATGAGGCAAGCACTATACACACTTGAGGTCCAGCTCCAGCCATGTGTGTGCTTTAGAACTGTGGTTTATACCCCATGAAGTCAGGTGCTTGCAGCTGGAGGTGCAGCTCAATGGTGGAACAGGTGCTTTGCATTCTCAAGTCCTAGGGTTTTGATCCCTAGTGTGACAAGAACAAAGGGAAAGGGTTTTGGGGTTTTGGCGTATTTCAGATTTTGGATTATGGATGCACAATCAGTTCTCTGAAGGGATCCCTTGACAATGACGTCAGTGCCGCTCAGCTTCCATCACTTTCCCGTTGCTTTTTCTACCCCACTATTTTAGGATGGATGTACAGCTCAGCGTTTCTCTTATTCTCCTAGGCCTGTCTCTCAGAGTGATAGCTGGGAATGTCTCTCAAAGCAGGGTGCGGCTCAGGGTGCGGCTCAGTGGTAGAGCACCTGCCCAGAATACACGAGCCCTTGGTTTAATCCCCACTACTCTAAACAGTGTTTTTAAAGTCTTCTTTTATAGGTATGAGTGTTTTGGCTCCATGTACGTAGGTGCTCTGCACCAGTGTGCTTGGTGCTGAAGGAAGCCAGAAGAGGGTCTGGGTCCCCGGGAACTGGAGTTGTAGATGGTTGTGAGTTGACATGTGGGTGCTGGGAACCAAACCCAGACCCTCTGCAAGGGCAGTCAGTGCTCTTATCTGCTGAGCCATCTCTCCAGCCCCTCTAAAACCACCCTGTGTCCTGCTGAGAGATAATAACCTAATATATCCTCTTGGGAAAGAGAGGCGACTTCCCTATACCCAGCCCAACTGTAACTGATGCTCCTTCAACTAATACCATTGAAGGCCATTTCTCTAAAAAGGCCATTTATTTGTTTGCTAGCCTGATCTCATTTATAAAGTCACTTAGACAATTGGAAGAAGAAGAGTTGCTTATTGGGGGGAACAGTTTTGCTTAGCCAGGCATATTGATACTGACTTCAACGCTGTTATTTCTAGTTACACTCCGTCTGCACACACGTGGAGCCAGAGGCAGGTTTATCAGTGTTTCCTAGCAAAGCAAAACCTGAGGTGGTTTTCCTTGGCTCCCTCTTCAAGACTGCTCTATTGGTTTCATTGGTTGCGTTTTAACTTCGAAAGGCATTACCCTGCCGTTGAGTATACTTTTTCCGCAAGATTCTACCCAGTTGGCATCTCTCACCTTAAAGGGGTGAGAGATGCCAACTGGGTAGAATCTTTAAGCCACAAATGCCACTTAAAATGAATGTGTAACTTAGGTGTCTAACTGCCGTCCTACCCTTTTGGCGAGCATGTTGGTTGGTGGCAGCAGAGAGTTTTTATCCAGTGGGGACACAGATTGCATATGTCGCTGACTTTCACACGAGGTTTTAGGTTAAGACGGGGTTTTAGCAAATTCGGTTAAAAGTGACTTTCCCCACTTGGTGATGAGCTTGGGAAGAGCTGTTCTCTTTGCTTAAACAGACCTGGTCGAGACGGGTTTGTTTGGGGTTGTTTACACGGCCTGCCTGTTTCTAGCCAGTTTATTTTTCTAAGAATACATTCTTTCCTCTCCTGCCTTCCAACCCTTGACTCTCATGTGCTCGTACAGAGAAACATCTGGTATCCCGAGAATTTTATTTTTGGTGGCTGTTGAATATTTCATGAAACCTTTTGGGTGGTATCTCCAGATATAATGCAGGACAATTGATGGAGTTCTCCCGATCGGCAGAAGATGCTCGACTTTGTTAAGGGTGTGGCTATAAATGATAGTATGGGAACCTCTTCAGAGGCTCTGGCAGCCTGCCATAGTGGCTTGTCAGTGTATGCCTGCTACCAAGGTGTCCGGTCAGCACTGAATGAATGGTAGCATGCTTGTTGCTCCCTATACGGTGACCTTGGGAGGTGACACGAAGACCTGGTAAATAATGTGCAGTTATAGTAAGTTTTTAGTTTCATTGTCTTATTTATGTGCATGAGTATATGTGTGTTTGTGCATATGTGTGCGGTGCCCATGGAGACCAGGAAGGGCAGAGCTGGAGTTACAGGGCATAGGAAGCCATCAGTTGGGAGTGCTGGAAACTGAACTCTGGTCCTCTGAAAGAGTGGCAAGCCGTTAACCTCAGAGCCATTGCTCTGAGTCCTTATTTTGTTTCTACAGTGATCTGTAAAAGATCTGGGAAAGCCTGCTCACAGACAGTAAATTTTTATTTTTTATGTATTTGTTTTAAACAGCGTGGCATGAAGGCTAAGCTGGCTGTCAAATTTCTATGGGGCCGATGATGACCTTTAATTCCTAAATCCAAAATTCTGCTGTTACAGGCATATACTACTGTGCCTGAGTATAATTTTTAAAATTTACATATAACTGATACAGAAATGTTAGCATTGTTTACATAATGTTATAATATAACTGGGTTTTTAAAATTACATATTGGATATATTGAAGAGCATCAATAATAGGTTAAAACCAGCTTAGTGTTTGGGGGATTAAAAAAGAACCTTGATAATGTAATGATGAGATGGAATAATTGAAATTAAAACATGAGAATAAATTGCACAAGAAGAATTCATTGGGATCATCACATTATATATTCAAAATAAAGCTAAAGGAATGGAATAGTAGATTTTTAAAAAACAAGTATTATTAGAGTACCCAAATGTAGTCCTTGCCTTTCAAAATTCAAATAACAGCTGTTCTGTATTTATAGAAAATACTTTACTATTTATAGCTTGTGAGCTGATGTTATAAGCAACAACTATGTATTTGGATATTTATAGGTGTTTTATTTAACAACTTCAGATACTCAAAGCTCTCATAATATCTAGGTTTTTAAAAAGTAGATATGTATAGTTGGATGCATGCTTCCTGGGACACTGTGCAAGTATAGACATTCTTCTTTTTGACATTCAGTTTCTCTTTTCTTGGAGGGGGATATAGCATGAGGAGGTCAGAGGGCAGCTTTCTCACGTGGAGAAAGTTAGCTAACTTTCTCCACGTGAGGCCTGGAGGAATCCACACAGGCTGTTGGACTGAGTAACAGGCCTTTTTACCTAATGAGCCATCTTGCTGGCTTCCAGTATAGATATTCTTTAAATTTTAAAAATAATATTTGGCCGGACAGTGGTGGCGCACGCCTTTAATCCCAGCACTCGGGAGGCAGAGGCAGGCGGATCTCTGTGAGCTTGAGACCAGCCTGGTCTACAAGAGCTAGCTCCAGGATAGGCTCTAAAGCTGCAGAGAAACCCTGTCTCGGAAAAAAAAATAAAATAAAAATTTAAAAATAATATTTGTATGTATAGGGGTTTGTGCCTATGGGGTTTGTGTGTATAGGGGTTTGTGCATATAGGTTATGTGCACATACCTGCATTGGCCAGAAGAGGTGTCAGATCCTCCTGGAACCAAAGTTACAGGCAGTTGTGAGCTGCTCATTGTGGGTGCTAGGGACTGAACCCCAGTCTTCTGAAAGAGCTGCAATGTATGCTCAGCTGATGAGCCATCTCTCCCCAAATATGGACATTCTTAAAAGGCTTTGGAACAAGTACTTCTGCGGAAAGGAATGCAAGAGCAGAGAAAAAAAATATTCAGAGGTTTTGGAAACAGGCCCTGTCAGGAGCTGGAGGACTTGGGTTGGCTTGATGGTCCTGAAGCCATAGCAGATGAAGTGACCGTCACCGGAGACAGATTCAGTGGATGAGTGTGTCTGGTGACGATGCTCTGGTTGACTTTCACCACGCGAGAGGGTGAAGTGTAACTACAGAAGCCACAGGTTCTGCCCAGGGCGGTGTCTGTTACACGAAGAGCGTTCTGTGTCCTCTCTGTCTGGATTGGGTTCCTGGACAGAGGGCTCAGTAGCAGGGTTTGGTGACAGCTTTGAGAGACATTTCGCCATTGGAAATGCTTCCTAAGAATGTTTTCTAGAGGGAGGCGGGCCCTCGACCTAGGACTGTGCTCTTGGGGCTTTTGAATGTGCGCCTGAAGCTGCTGTGGTATTGAACTTCATGATGACGTTGCAGAGGGCAGGGTGTGTGGGGATGGGGCCCTTGGGCACTATACCTGAGGGTCGTATTGACTATTCTGCACACATGCTGGCTACACTGTTATGACAGATACTGCTTTCCCTCTATTATACTGGGGTAGCTTGCCTTTCTCATTAGGATGCTACTGTTTTTGCATATTGGAACCACGCTATAGATTTCTTATTTCCATCTTGGCTGTCCTCTCAAGGCTAGGAGCAAAGTAGAAAACAGGTAACACTTTTTCCTACTTAATTTGTAAAGAGGTGGCCTCTCTGTCACCCTCCCGCACGGGGTGAGGCTCTGAAGCAGTATGTACACTCTTCTTCTTCTTCTTCTTCTTCTTCTCCTTCTTCTTCTCTTCTTCTTCTTCTTCTTCTTCTTCTTCTTCTTCTTCTTCTTCTTCTTCTTCTTCTTCTTCTTCTTCTTCTTCTTCTTCTCATTATTATTATTATTATTATTAATTATTTGTCTTCACTGTGGATCTGTCTTAAAGGTGACAGCTTTCACTGGAACATCGGTGAAAGCAGAGACTGGCACCAAACTGTGTGTGCTCAAGATCAACATTTTACTGTGTGACGCTGGGCAGGTTGCCTGGCCTCACTAAGCCTCAGTTTCCTCTTTTGTCAGTGAAGATGTGCACACGGGTGCAAAGGTTAGAGGGGTTTCAGTGCCCAAGTGCTTGGAGCAGAGCCTGGCACTGGCAACCTGAATTAGCTTGCTCTGCTGACCCCTGCCCTTAAGGCAGTGTGAAGAAACTTAGCACATTGTGGTTAATTAGGGTCTGGAAAATATGGAGATTAGGTAAGTCCGCTCATGAGGACAACAGTCTCTATAGGTAGCATTATCATTAAGTATAAAAGAGAGTGGCTGATGAGATGATTAAGTTTGCTAGGATGTCGGCAGCAATGAGGATGATGAACAACAAAGTGGTGTAAATTAACCTTTTAGGTTAATGTGGGGAAGCAGAGGGCACTGAGTTCTCCAGGCTGACCTGGGGACTTTAGGAAGAGGCAGAGTCACAAGAGGGGACTGACAGGTCCTTACGATGCAGCACCATTGGTTTAATCCACAGCAACTGAGCCGAGGGAGCCCAACATTCGGGAGGCTGATACAGGAGGATTTTGTGAGTTCAAGGCCATCTAGCTACTGGATGAGACTACTGTAAACCTACCAACTCTAACACTCCCCCCCCCACACACACACAACAAGCAAACAAATTCATGGTTGCCCATGTTCTGTTAGCCAAACAGCCAAACCATAATGATTATAATGATTATACCACTTGGTATACTGAAATGAGACAACATTTGACCAGGATGGATTCTTCCAGGATGGATATAACTTAGTGAATGTATGTTGCATGTGTTCAAGAAAAACATTTGTTCAAGTATATTTGTGGAAATTAAAGGGAAGGTTTTACTTGCGTTTGTAGTTTGGCCAGACATGTATGCCCTGGGCCAAGGGTAGAAGGGTCCACGGGAAACTTTGCCTTTTCGGTGATTGGGCTAAAGGCTTCAAAAGCAAAAGCAAGCAGATTGCCCAGTGAATGACTTATACTGTAGATTTGTTGTTAAGTTTGACTAAAAACAGGTAACAACCAAGTCCTGATTGAGGATCTAGGATGAGCAGCTTTACTATTAGAGTCTTCTTCCCCGCTCTCATATAAAGAAGTGGATGTTTGGCCAGATGTGACGGGGGGATAAACTCCTTGGGGTTTAGTCATTTACAGGCAACCATTTCTTCCAAAAAATCTTCTTTTTTTATGTCCATGTGAGTGTGAGTGTTCACAGAGGCCAAACGTGGATCCCCTGGAGTTGGAGTTCTGCCCAACATGGGAACAGAACTTGGGTCCTCTGTAAGGACAGTACAAACCATTAACCACTGAGCCATCTCTTCAGCCCTAATGATGAGCAATTTAAAAGTTTTAGAAATTCAGTGTTCCCTCTGTGGGTTCCTAGGGTTATTTTTAAGTTTTTTTTTGTGTTTTGATATTACATTTGTTTTTTGTTATTGGGGTTTTTGTTTCTCTTTTCTTTTCTTCTTTTTTTTTTCTTGATTTGAGCAGGAGATAGAGGCAGGATTGCTGTGTGTTCAAGGCCAGCCTGGGCTGTCAAATGAGACCTTGTCTCAAAAACAAAAAAAGGAAAAAGCATATTTGAGAACTGCTAGGTAAATATCAGCAGATTCTCAAGATTGAGGTACTTTTTGCATTGTAATTTTTCAGGTTCCCAACAATGGAATAAATAAAGCATTGTTAAATTTCTGCAGGGGCTTGGGGCTAGAGAGATGCTCAGCAGTTAAGAGCACTTGCTGCTCTTCCAGAGGACCTAAGTTCAGTTCCCAGCACACACATGAGGTGGCTTATGGTTCACCACCTATAACTCCGGCTCCAGGAAATCTAACACCCTCTCTGGCCTCTGCAGGCAACTGCACACACATGTGCACGCACACATAAACACATGTGCGTGTTTGTATATATTAATGAATAAACGTATAAAATTCTGTGGCACTCCTCCAGCAGGTGGCATATAGGAAAGGACTGTATTCAGGGTCTGCTGTCTGCCCATTAGTATCAGAAAGTAAATTTGGCCAGTGAGAGCCATAATCACGGTGCTCTATTTGCTGAGTCGTTAACGGATCACTTTATCACAGCACATGCATTTCGGTGGTTGTTATTTTTAATCTTCTGTCTCTCTAACCAAACACAAACGTTTGCCTTCCGATTCATTCAAATCCCCTCTCACTTGTAGGAACTGAGTCAGCTTGCTCTTGGCTTTTCTTGTATTTAAAGCGAGGAAGCAAAGATTTTCAATTTTATGTTTACTGAGCTCAAGAGAGAAGAGCCTATGCGTCACTCTGGGGGCCTCTGCCAGATGTAATTTACATTTGAAAAAGGATTACAAAGGAAGATGAAGGGAAACAATTAGTACCATAGCTGCAGACTGTCGCCCCTCCAGACTCTATCTCCAGGAACTATTGGGGTCACTCCGTTTTCATTCCTTATAGACTCTTGAGTTATGAATGGCCAGTAAACGGATTGTAATTAATGATTTGTTTTAGTGCAAGGCTTGGAGGAGAGCTGGCCAGAGTAAATTTGTGAAGGCATTTTGCAGGAAATATATCATGACAGTGGACTATAAAAGCCGTTGTAATTATCAGTATCAAAGTCCAACGGCAGTGAACTTCAGCCTTTCAGCTCAGTCTCATTTTGGCGCTCAAACTTGTCCTTCTTTTGGCATGAAAGGCTCGCTTTTTACAGTTGCAAAGTGACATGTTTGTGTGTGTGTGTGTGTGTGAACTTTCCAAGGAGGAAAGTTCATATGCTTTTGTCAAGGTTCCCACAAATCTGGGAGATTAGAGCACTGGCGTCCAGGTGACAGTCCATGGTTGCGCTTCCAAGAGCATTTTCTTTTCTTTACTGTAGTTAGTTCCTTGTTACTCTTTACTCTTTCAGCTTTTTGGGGGACCCATCACCCAGCTCCCAGATAAATCACACACGGAGGGTTTAAGTTATGAACGCCCGGCCTTAGCTTGGGGTTGTTTCTTGCCAGCTTTTCTTAAATTATCCCGACAACCTTTTGCCTCTGGGCTTTTTCCTTTTCTTCTGAATATCTTACATTCACTCTTACTCCATGGCTGGCTGGGTGGCTGACCCCTGAGGTTCTCCTCCCCTTGTTCTCTTGCTCCCTTTCGTCCTCTTTCTCCTTCTATTTATTCTCTCTGCCTGCCTGCCCCGCCTGTCCTTGCTCCTGGCTCACTATTGGCCATTCAGCTTTTTATTAGACCAACGGTTGCTTTCCATAGGCAAAGTAGCACAGCTTCACAGAGTTAAACAAACGTGGCGTAAACAAAAGCAACACATCTTTACATCGTTAAACAAATGTTCCACAGCATAAACAAAGTAACACACCTTATAAAATAACACTCCCCATCACCCTACCTTCCTTAGGAGGTATGCACTAGAATCCAAGGTATATTTAGAGTCTCCTGCCTCCAGCTGAAGTCTCTAGATGTCAGAGTTGTTTCTATTAAAGTGCTGGAGTGTGTGAGTAGTGATGTATTATGTCTGTAGTCTCTCCATGGATGGAATTAAAATGTTATCAGTGGCTTTAACTCATGCAGAAAGGCCTCTTTGTTTATCACAAAGTATATGATCTATCTCCTAATAATTAGCTTACCAATGAGTAGTGGTACACTCTGTTGACTTTTTCCATAAAGATTTATACTTACAGCTATCCTGGGCATGATCAGTTTTTCTATGCAGAATACTTTTTTGACCCAGAGGAGATTAACGCAGGTTTCTAATGAACTGCGTTCTATATATATATATATATTGTATATATGTAATATATATATATATAATATATATAGGCAGCAAACTTGAGCATCTGCTGGGTGTCTGTATTCTCCTCTCATCCCTCATATGTTATGTATGTGACTTGTGCATTCATATTGATTATAATGTCAGAGCAAAAAGCGAGGCTCATGTCTGTAAACCCACACTTAGAAGACGGAGGCAGGAGGATTGCTAAGAGTTTGAGGCCAGCAGGGCTAAATATTGAGATCGTGGTCCAATACAGCCTAGGGTATAGTGTGAAACCCTTTTTCAAGGAAAAGAAAAAGGAGAGCCCAGAGTTACTGTCGGTTGGAAAATACCCACTGTGGGTTTTACTTTCAAAGAGCCCACACAGTCTCACCTGTTCCTGCCATGCCCTGATATGTTACACAAGAATCAAAGATGAACCGTGGCCAGTCCTGGGCCAGCCTTGGGACTGTCTCTCAGCATCCATGCACATGGTACCTGGATTTTACTGGAGGAAAAGCCTTCATTGTGGAGGGGTGTATTGATCCTTGTCGTCTGCCCCTGATGTGCACACATGCAGTTGAGCCATTTGGCAGCTTGTCTTTTCCATTCTGAGAGGGGGAAAAAACGATTCCTTTTCTTACATCAGGAATTTGTGAACCTCAGGGTGCCTCTACCCTGTGACGGACTTGTGGTGCCTTCTGAGGGCACACACGAGCGCTTCCGTGCCCAGGTGCATGTGTGGAGGTCAAAGGACAGCTTTGTGGAACCAACTCCTTTCCTAGCTCTGTGTGGGTTTTGGGATCTATCTCAGGTCGTCGGTGCTTTCCCCGCTATACCGTGCCACCCTTGCTTGGTTTAGGTTTCTGTGCTCTGTGTGTGTAATGTGTACACATGTGCAGAGGCTATGGGGTGGCCTTCTCTATTGGACTCTGCCTTGATCCCATGAGCCAGTCTCTTGCTGAAGGGCTGGTAACCAGCCAAGCTGAAGTCGCTCTTGTCTCAGACCCCAACCACAGCATTAGGAGTGCAGGGGACCGTACCGTCACACTTTACATTTTATGTGTGGGTGCTGGGGAGCAGAACTCAGGTTTGTGTGCTTAGCCACTGGGTCATTTCCTCTGCCTCTGATTTTTATCTTTTTTTTTTAAATGAATGAAATTGTACTTTTAGCCCTTTCTACCACCTGTTTGTTCAACCTTCTTATTGAGCAAATGTTTATTTAAATTAGCTTGCGGTCTACTTGATCTTGGTTAGACTCCCTCATATACGTGGCTTGAATATCATTCTTCACTGTGATTAGACAGGAGTTAGCAGATCAGGCTCCCCGAAATGCAACAGGAGCGAACCAGCTTTTTAATAGATTTATGAGGATCACGTACTTGAGTTGCCTAATGGATTCCACCCTCGAGACGCTAGTTTAAAGCTTACTGCACAATTACATATGCTAAGCCATAGCTACTTAAAAAGTTTGTCATTAAAAACTGCAGAAATTCTTGTTGGAGAGAGAGACTTAAATGTAAATAATTGTTACTTGCCGTCAAGTTAATTATGTGCCCACATGCAAACCCCTGTTCACACAGCCCACTGTGAGTCTATTCTGGAAAAACCATCCACTGAGTCTGGGAATGGGAGCAAGGAGCTCGTCTCAATTCTGCAGTTGCGTCTTGAAAGTGGGAAACAGGAACTGAGAGGGGAAAGGCTGTGTGAGCGAGCTTTGACCCCTCCGAGGTTGGTCCGCGGGTTCACTGGCAGCGGCGTTTCCTCCCCAGTGTAGTCAGCTGGACTACACATTTGGTCCACTTCAAATGCTTTCCATCCTCTAATCCCGCTCCACTCAGGGGCTCTGCAAACCTGCAGAACTGGCTCACTCTGGGAGCGTCTTAAACCACGCAGGCGTCCAGGCCCCACACCAGGTGGGCGGCGCTGAAGTGCAGTGTGTTACCACATTCCCAAGCAGCCTGCAGGCGCCATCCTAAGAGGCTGGCTCTGGCTCCGCGATGGCTGCAGCACTTTAAGCCATGCTTTCCTTTGTTGTCCTGTTCTTTTTGCTCTTTGGAGACAGGGTCTCACGTAGTCCTTGCTATTTGTAGAGTCTCGCCTTGAGTGTCTGATCCTCTGGCTTCCTCCTCTGGAGTGCTGGCAGGTGTAGACTATCATGCCTAGCTGTTAATGGCTCTTTTCAGAAAATGTACCCACACTGGATTTTGCCTTCCTTCCTTTCTTTTGTAATGCATTTGTTTTTACTACTTTAATTTTATTTTTTAAAGGATGTGTGTGTGTGTGTGTGTGTGTGTGTGTGTGTGTGTGCGTGTGTGTACTGCCCAGCCATCTCTCCTGCCCCTCTGCTACTGTGGTGATTTCTTTACAAAAGTCAAGTCTCACCCTGAACGCAGATATGATACCCCAGATAATTCACCCCAACTTCTTTAAGATTTGATTTTTATCTTTATTACATCTAGATATATGGGTAGATAGCTATAGCTGCAGATAAAGCTATATGTATCAGTGAATATGTATGTGCACATCAGTGCAGGTGCCCTTAGAGGCCAGAAGAGGGCGTTGGATCCCCTGGAGCTAGAGTTACAGGTACCTGGGAGCCACCCAATGTAGGTGCTGGCAATTAAACCTCACTCCTCTAGGAGTGCAGTAAGCACCCGTATTTTTAATTGAAAATATAGTTATTTTCATAAACCATATTTTGATGATGGTTTCCCCTCCCTACCTTCTCTTTCAGTTCTTCGATTTTTTTCAAGACAGGGCTTCATTGTGTAGCCTTGGCTGTCCTAGAACTAGCTCTGTAGCCCAGGCTGGCCTTGAACTCACAGAGATTTGCTTACCTCTGTCTCCCAAGTGCTGGGATTAAAACAAGCAAATAAAAAAGACAAGCAGGGATAAAACAAAAGAAACTAATAAGCAAACCAAAGGGGGAAAAAAAACTAAGAGCATGCAAAACTAATAAGACAGATAGATACACACACAAAAAAACAATAAAAACTCAAAATTGGAAACTATAATATACAAGAAAAAGACACGTGGGGTGTGGGTGGGGAACCAAAGAGAGCTCATTTTATGTTGGCCACCTGCTGCTGGGCATGGGGTCTGCCCTTAGGTGTGGTTCGAATATCCAGTGAGACTCTAACTTTTTAATGAGAAACCAATTTTTCCTTTGTGAGAGGTTGTGAATTCGAAATAGCTTCTTGGTTGGGGATGGGAGCTTGTGCCCACTTCCCCTTCTGGGTGCTGAGATCCCATCCTATTTGGACCTCTGTGGGCCCTGTGCATGCTGCCACAGTCTCTGTGAGTTCCTGCATGTGTAGGCCCTGTTGTGTCTGTCCTTGGTATTCTCCATCCCCTCTGGCTCTCACAGTCTTTCCATGTAGTTCCCTGAGCCCTGAGGGGAGGGATTGGATGGAGTTGTCCCATTTAGGACTGAGGGTTCCAAGTGCCCTCAGTCTCTGCACATTCTCCACTTGTGGGTCATATTAGTTCCCATCTATTCACAACCACTGCTCCATCCCCCCCCCCCCCAGCTTCAACTCACTCCCATTTTTAAACTCTCTGAAATCAAAGCCTCATGTAAACCTTTCAGGTAACAGCTTACCGGAGAAAAATTATGTGTGAATCTTTTACACTTCTTTGCCATAAAGAGACTGGTAGAATGCTTCCCTCTGAGAATGCCACCACCAGAGCAGCGGTGACTATGTATATACAAATGACCCCTAAAATTGGGCTTGTTGACTGTTGGTGTTCCCTGCTATCTGGAAGGCTGGGCAGAGTCCCTGGACTGACCTGAGATTCTAGCTCCTCCCACTTACACCATTTGCATATAATCATGCCCTGATAGCTTTTGGCTCATGAGATTTGGGGGTATACAGACTGAAGAGTCTCCTTTTATGAGGAAGTCATCATCCATGCTGGGGGGTGAGACTCTCAGGTGAGGCTGAGTTCCCTGTGCTCCCATAAGTCAGCCCCCAGCTCTGATCTGTAAACGAGCATAGATAAGAGTTGCTGACAGCTTCTTATGCTTTGGTTGTAGAGCCTGGGAAAATCAGTCTGGTCCTGCCAGCTGGTACAATAGTGGCATAGAGTGTTAGGGATGTAACTCATTTTCTGGTTAAATTTAGGGCCCACTCCAAAGGGGGGAAATCACATCTGTTACTATGAGCTCAGTATAAAACTCATGGCTCAAGAAGGTCATAGATCCCAAGGGGGAAGCAATTGCTATTGTTTTGTTAAATGAATGTGATGTGTCTATCAAATTATCTTCTAAATGTTTGTTTATTGCTGTTAGTTAGCCTTGGCTTGGGAAGCTGCTTTTCACGGGGAGTCTCTCCAGAGACTCATAACAAGCCAAACCCCTGAGATCAAATGACCGTTGTTGATGTGACAAGGCCTGGAAGATGAGAAGAGTCAACATCTTTATCCTCCTCCTCCTCCTCCTCCGAGGCTTAGGAAACACACACATAATAGGGAGGAAAGAACATAAGGATAGGAGACAGAGGGAGGTGGAGAGATGTGGAACCGTATCTTCTCACTAGAACAGCCATTGTCTTCAAGAGACCCCTGCGATAGGCTTGCTAATGGCCTGGCATTCTCTCTCAGAAGGAGGCGGAGAAGCATCACTGGACCACCTCACCTGAGACTTTGGCCACTCCCTCCTGCACCTCTTGGCCTTTTTGTATGTAATTCTGCCATAATTGCATGTGGTTAGGTGGTCTCTGAAGATGTTAAGGTGCATGGACTGTGGAGGGTTAACCTAAGACGGAACTAAAAGGGAACTCCCTCTCTGCAGCTATGGATGAGGAAGTCAGCATCCATGCTGAGTGGCGTGGCTGCCTGAGGGTTCCTTATACTCTGTAAGTAAGCCCTAGACTCATTGGTTCACCCAAGCTGGGTTGGTCCAGTCACACATTGGTTTGTTGTTGGGCCTTGTAAGGAGCATATAGAAGTTTATTGTTTTTCCAAGGAAGCATCCTCCCTGCAGTGCTCAGGATCCTGGTCCTAGTCAGGAAGTCATTGTCTCCTTCCTTATCAAGAGAGCCCTGGTCATGCTTGCTCAACAATGAGTGCTTCCAGTCCCTGCCCAAATGGCCAGTGACTAGCGGTGATGACTTAGGACATCGTGCACACAGGCAGAAAATTCAGCCAAGAAATTGTTAGTGTTCTACCTGTAAGTGTGTGTGCGTGGAGTACTCCCACACAGGCTCTGTGGGACTCATTTCCATTTCAAACGACTATACTCTCAGATTCTTAAAGATCTGTGTAGTGACAGCCCTTGTTGAAGGAGTAATCAGCTCGAAGAGAATGGCCTTGAGGGGCTGTTACAAATACAAACATATCAAAGGCAACAGATTTCTCTGTTGTGTTTCATCCTGGCGGCTTTGCTGAATCTTGGATTTCAGAGATTGAAACATCTGTTCAGAAGATACGCCCGGAGTGCTTTATGTCTTCCTCGGGGGAAGTGCTGGCTGCAGGCATCTTCTGCTGTTACAATGTTGCTAATATTTGTAGCAGATGCCTGGGAACCAGGCAGCAGAGACGCCGGCCTGGCATCCTGGTGTATCTTAAGAGTTTTTCTAAGATTTAAATTGTGTCTCTTTTCTTAATTAGAACGAATTAATGGGAGCCTTGAAGAAGTTTGTGCCAATTTGATTGCTTTACTGTTGCATTTATATTAGAGCTAAATGACCCATGTCCTTGTCGTCATGGGAGTTTTGTCATGGTGGGTTATAACATTTGATGAGATGGGTTGGCTGCATTGAACTGGTTTTATGGAATGTGTAAATAAAAATTAATTGCGTACATTCTGCTTGTAAAGAATAGTTGTCACGGCCCCCACCCCTGTTTGACTGGGTGGTTGCAGGTGCAGGTACTGAAGGGACCTCAATTCCTAGGGCTTTCCGTCCTAAGCCGACTGAAGGGAAGCTGCATCTGCTAAAGAGAGTGGAGGTGAGAGAGATTTTTTTTTCTGTAAAGCGCCGTGTTGAATCCATAGTTACTCAGAAGGCTAAGATATTAATTGCTGGCATTTCAGTGCACATGGCTGCCACATTTGTGAAAGGAAAGGTTCTTCAAACAGCAGTGCATCTTTATTCTTTGTGTGAAGTTAGTTTTAGGTCCAAGTCAGAAGCACAGAAGCACACCCCTCAAGCCTGCCATATTATACACTATAAGCTCAATTGACCGCTATATACAATATGAAAGAGCAGATGGGGGCGGTCCTTTATTTGTGAAGTTTTTCATGATTTTTCTTTATTTTTCTTTGTGAGTGTGTGAGTGTGTGTGTGTGTGTGTGAGAGAGAGAGAGAGAGAGAGAGAGAGAGAGAGAGAGAGAGAGAGAGAGAGAGAGAGAGAGAGAGATTGTTGAGACTGTTTGGCCCTGGGCCCTGGAGGTCAGAAGAGGGTGTTGTGTGTTGGATCACCAGCTGATGTCTGTCCTCCCGTTCTCTGTCTCCACCCTCCACCCTCCAGGAAGAAGGCCTTCCCTTCTCAGTCTAGTCAGAGCATTTTGGATGCTTGTTTCTTTATCGTCCCTTCCTCCCTTTATTCATTCATCCCATTCTTGGGTTTCTTTGTTGAGCGTGTAACTATGTGTCAGTCCCTGTGCTCCAGGATGGTGTCTCATCTCTGTAGTTAGAGGGAACTCTAGTGAGCAGTAGTGTCTGAAGCACCAGAGCCCATCCACGGTTCTCGAGTCCTGCTTCTCAAGCCGAGTCGCTCAGGGCTGTTTCTGAGACACCTTCGCCTCCTGTATCTGCATGGAGAGATCACCTGTCATGTCCTCCTGGCAGCACCTTCAGAGTCCCTGTGTCCTCCGGACGACAGGGTCAGCAAGCTTGGCAAAGATGTTACAGGAAGTAGAGGGCCTCATTTGAAGTCACTTCCAAGATTGTCCCCACTCACCAGTCTGTTCTGTGTTCTGTGTTCACAATGTGCTGTCCCCTGGAGTTCTGGTGGTGACTACTCTTGTAACTACCAGACCTTTCAGTGGCTGTTGTCCACACTGGATGGTTGGTGGCCAGTCCCCCATTTTCCCTAACAACTTTCTAGGTACCACTACCCTTTTCATTCTGAGGGGCTACTCTCACCCTTACATATGACACATCCATCTCTATGGAAACCCCACTCCCATGAATGTCAAATGAATGTCGTGCTTCTTAAGAAAAGTATTTTTATGGCTTACTGATGTTACAGGGACCCAGCGTTTGTGTTTGTCACATTGGTCGGTCTCATGGTGCTTATGTCTGAGCCTCATGAGACTCCCCCTTTTATTTGTTATGTTTGTGTGATACTGGGGATCGAACTTAGAGCTTAATACATGCTAGGCAAGCGCTCTACCCCTGAGCTACGTTCTAGCCCACTGAATCTCTTCTGTAAAATGTGGGATAATAATAGCTAATAACAGGATGGCTGTGGTTTAGTGAAACAATGTATAGGGGTACTTGGCACCAGTCAGGCACCAAACCTGCAACTCCCTTTACCCTCTTCCCTTTTCATTCTTGCAGAATTGCTTGGACCTATCATGCATCCATATGTATGTGAAATCCGAGGGGTTCATGAGTGCGTTTGTGAGTGTCTGCCTGCATGCATGTGTACATGTGTCGGTGGAGACTGCTTGTTCAGTTTCTGGTCACCCAGACCTGAAATACTCACACAGAAACTGTATTAATTACAATACTGCTTGGCCAATAGCTTAAGCGTATTTCTAGCTAGCTCTTACATCTTAAATTAACCCATTTCTATTAATCTGTGTATCACCACATGGTTGTGGCCTATCGGTGAGTTTCCATCCAGCGTCTGGCGTCTGTCTCCTGCAGCAGCCAGTCTCTCCTTGACTCCACCTACTCTTTCTATATATCTTTTCCAGCATGGCTATATTCTGTTAAGCCATTGACTGAAAGCAGTTTCTATATTATTAACCAATGGCAATAAAATATATCATAGCATACAGAGGGGAATTCCACATCATACATGCGTGCACAGATGTTTTTTCTCTTAGAACCCCCTCCCGAAAAACCAAACATTCCCTGTGCACTCAATGCAAGATAAAAGCAGCAGGAAAGGTCTCTCTCTCCTTCCCTCCCCCTTTTCCTTAGTTTTTTTTGAGATGGGGGGACCCACGGTGTAGCCCAGGTTGGCCAGCAGCTTTGCTCTGATTGTAAGCATGGGCCTTTGTGCTTACCTCTTAAGGGTCTCTTTCATGCTGGTAAAACGTTCATATTTTATCTTACATTCTAATTTGGCTGAAAACAATTAATTTGTCTTCCTAAAAGCTTCATTTTGTAGTAATCAATGTAGAATAAATTGGCTTTTGGTTATATACCCAAATAATGCAAGTATATTTCTGTTGATTAGACAGCAGTCTTCTATGACTGTGGATGAGAGCACCCCCACACCACCCACATTTCTTCTTTCACATGCAGAAGGGAGCTGGATTTGAGAGAATTGAAATTTCTTTGCCTGTTTGTTTTTGTTGTTTTTTTTGTTTGGGGGGCAGGGTCTCTCTATGTAAGCAGGCTGGCCTTGAACTTGTGGTATTCCTTCTGCTTCCTAACCTCTTGAGATATATACCACCTTTCTTTTGCTTTGATTTTTTTAAACTTTATTTATGGGGGTGGGTGTCATGTGCCGTGAGGCATATGTGAGGTTAAAAGACAACTTTGTGGGAATTGCCTCTTTCCTACTACCATGTGGCTCCCAGGGCTTGAACTCAGGTCATCAGGCTTGGTAGCAAAGTGCCTGCTGAGCCATCTTGCCAGACCCACCCTTTGATTTCTACGGGGTATATTGATTTGCAGACCTGCTAGGGTTGTGTATTGGAAGCTTCAGGGAAGGTTACACTTTTCTCCTGAAGGTTTGATAATTGATTTGTTGTTGGTTTGTTTGTTTGTTTTTGTTTTGTAAGACAGAGTTTCGCTGTGTAGTCCTGGCCATCCTAGAACTCATTCTGTAGACCAGGCTGGCTTGGAACTCAGAGATCCACCTGTCTCTGCTCCCTGGGTACTGAGATCAGTTGTCCTGCCAGTTGATTATTATTATTATTATTATTTTGGTTTTTTGAGACAGGAGACAGGGTTTCCCTGTAGTTTCTAGAGCCTGTCCTGGAACTAGCTCTTGTAGACCAGGCTGGCCTCCCAGTTGATTATTTTTTAAACTAACTGACAGGAGAAAGGGCACTTTCACCTATTAATGTGCACAGGAGCCATAGGAAGTGTGAAACTCGAAAGCCAGATGGATGAGGCATAATGCATATCTTATTAGGGGAAAGAGACGTGTGTGTGTGTGTGTGAGTGAGTGTAAGTGTGTGTGTGAGTGAGTGTGAGTGTGTGAGTGTGTGTGAGTGTGTGTGTGTGTGTGTGTGTGAATTTTGGGGGGACTTATGTGAGCTAGAGAACAGAACAGACAGTGGTTTGGAGAGGGTCCCTCTGAGTTCCAGCAGTATGCTGGAGTATTCCTGTGGCAGGAGTATAACCCTCCTGCATCTGTAAGGGGATCTGAGGACAATCATGTCTGTCTTGATGAATCTGGGCTATATCTAAGGTAAACAAGGGAAATCCCCAGGAAGCTTCAGGGGAAAAGGAATCAGAGACAATGAAGATGCAGGTTGGCCAAAGTTAGAGATGGCTCACCAGTTCAGGGTGTCTAAGTGCTGCACATATCAGGTCCCTGGATTTCTGAGTCCAGGAGGAGGCAGCTGAGTACAGAAGGGCTGCTTTTCCTGAATTGAGGTGGCCAGCAGGAGGGGCCAAAGGAGCCTGCTTCCAGAATCTGCTTGCAGGACAGTGATGCCCATCCCCAGCAGAGTCAGAGCAGCTCCAGGGAACCCTGGCATTAAGCTTCCCTCACTGACCTGACTGCATGGGGGTGGGGGTGGAGAGAGATGCCACTGAACTGACGCAGGGCTTGAGCTTCAAACTGGCTGTGACATTTCCTTAGGACAGCAGTCGATGTGGAGAAAGGAAGGAAGGAAGGAAGGAAGGAAGGAAGGAAGGAAGGAAGGAAGGAAGGAAGAGTTTTCAAAATCACCAAAAGATTTATGAAGGAGAATTTAATACCTATGGAATAAAAAAAAATAGCTTCAATATCACGCCATTCAAAGAGAATCACCATGAACAATTTAACCTCTTATTCAGGTCAGCTATTGAGACATCAAAACAGCCCCAAATCAGCTTGATATATTGACAGATGATCTTGGATGCACACGTATACTTGCTGCAGGCCTTAGTGAGGTAGCCTGCTGTGGCCCAAGGAGTTTGCTCCCACGTTTAAGTCCATATTCTAAGGGGTGCTGATGGCAAGGAAGCAAGGAAGCTTGGTGAGTCTCCTGTCATTAGTGAAGTTTTGAGGGTCCGAGCCTGGGCCCTGGCAGCCCTCACAAGGCAGACAGAGCCACTTGTCCCCAGTCAGCAGATCAAGGAGGTTGATTCAGTGTGTCCACATTGGGAAGCTAATGACTCCCAAGTGCGGTTTGGGGGTGTCATCACATCCGGGCTAGGTTTAAGTAGAGGACAAGAGGTATGTATAACCACTGGGCCATCATTGTCTTAGCCTGTTTGTCCTGTTTGCAGGGTGGCCCAGTCAGTCATTAAGATGTGAACTCTTTCTCTGGGACACATGTTCCTACTATGGCTGACACCAGGTCTCAGCCTTTCCCAGAGTCCTGGGGAAATTCCAGTTGTGTCAGTCATGGGATCACCAGTGAGATGAACACAAATGCCGTCGTGCTTTAGAACAGCGTCACTCCTTCCAGGACCGTCACAGTCCAGTCTTTATACACGGAAATGGCTGATAAAAGTGGAGTTGCACATGAGAGAGGATGGCGGTCACATTGACATGCAGTCAGCACTAAAGTATTATTGTCTCTTTGGCGTGATAATGAGAGTCTGCTTGTGAGAAAGAATGCTGCCTGCCGGAGCGGTTGTTTCTGTTGTCTTTCTAGTTTAGGAAGCGTGGAGGACACAGAGACTTCAGAATTTCTGAATAAAGAACAGGGACCCACCTAGCTTGGTGACAGAGCTTGCCTTACGAAGCGTGTAAGTTCAAGCGCAAATTCCACCAAAGCCAGGGTCCTATTTAGAAATGGGATGGCACTGAGCTGTGATGATGCACACCTTTTTTCCCCTAGTATCCTAGAACTAGCTCGTTGTTGTTGTTGTTGTTGATTTTATTGAGCTCTACATTTTTCTCTGCTTCCATCCCTGCCTCTCCCCTCCCCTTCAGTCCTCTCCCAGGGTCCCCATGTTTTCAATTTACTCAGGAGATCTTGTCTTTTACTAATTCCCGTGTAGATTAGATCCATGTATGTCTCTCTTAGGGTCCTCATTGTTGTCTAGGTTCTCTAGATTGTGATTTGTAGGCTGGTTTTCTCTGTTTTATGTCTAAAAACCACTGATGAGTGAGTACATGTGATAATTGTCTTTCTGTGTCTGGGTTACCTCATTCAATATGATGTTTTCTAGCTCCACCCATTTGCCTGCAAATTTCAAGATGTCATTTTTCTCTGCTGTGTAGTACTCCATTGTGTAAATGTACCACATTTTCCTTATCTATTCTTTGGTTGAGGGGAATTTAGGTTGTTTCCAGGTTTGGGGTATGATAAACAATGCTGCTATGAACATAATTGAGCACATGTCCTTGTGGCATGATTGAGCATCCTTTGAGTATATACCCAAAAGTGGTATTGCTGGGTCTTGAGGAAGGTTTTTTCCTAATTTTTTGAGAAATCACCACACTGATATCCAAAGGGACTATACCAGCTTGTACTCCCACCAGCAATGCAGAAGTGTTCCCTTTACCCTACAATCTCTCCAGCATAAGTTGTCATCAGTAATTTTGATTTTGGCCATCTTTACAGGTATGAGATGGAATCTCAGAGTTGTTTTGATTTGCATTTCTCCGATGCCTAAGGATATTGAGTATTTCCTTAAGTGTCTTTCAGCCATTTTAGATTCCTCTGTTGAGAGGTCTCTGTTTAGGCCTGTACTTCATTTTTTAAATTGGGTTATTTGTTCTTTTGATGACCAATTTCTTGAGTTCTTTGTATATTTTGGAGATCAGACCTCTGTCTGATGTGGGGTTAGTGAAGCTCTTTTCCCATTCTGTAGGCTACCATTTTGTCTTGTTGCCCGTATCCTGTGCTTTACAGAAGCTTTTCCATTTCAGGAGGTCCCATTTATGAATTGTTTCTCTCAGTGTCTGTGCTACTGGGGTTATATTTAGAAGTGGTCTCCTGGATGCACACCTTTGATCCCAGTGCTCAGGAGGCAGAAGCAGGTGGATCTTTGTGAGTCTGAGGCCAGTGAATTTCAATACAGCCAAGGCTGTTACACAGAGAAACCCTGTCTCAGGGGGCATGAGGAGGGGAGAGGAAAAAATAAAGAGATGGATGGCATTCAGCCTTTTTTCCCATGGAAGCTCTGTGGCATCACTCTTGCCCAAGGACAAGTGAGTATTGCACACCCGCTCCCCCTTTTGCCCCCATCTCACAAGGTCACTTCAGGCCAATTCCCTGTGGCCAGGACCTAGTATCGGAAGAGATCAAACATAGCTTTCTTTGTCATGATGCAGAAAATCTTCCCTGGATTTTCAAAAAAAAAAAAAAAAACCCTTCCTTTTATTCTTTTCACTTAAATGCTTATTTTTCCTTCACTCTGAGTGAGTAAATAAATAAATAAATCTCAACCCTGAATGGCACAGTATAGATGAAATTGAATTACAAAAGTCAGCTCTTGGCTTCCGAGAGAAAATAAAACTCCAATGCTGTGTTGCCATGGTTACACTGCATTGTCCTTCCATAGAACAGGGCGGAGGGCTATGTCCAAAAGGCACTTGATGGACCCTGGGAGGTGCCATGGCTCTGAAGCCACCCGCGAGGGTTACTGCTGAGGCGGCTCGGAGCGAGCCAGTCAGAATTTTCCAGCAGAAGACAAGCTTTTCTGATGCTTTATGTTTCAGGTAAAGATGGGTGAAGGGAGGGACGCCCCTTGTGCAGGGGGCTTCCAGCTCACCAGTACCTGAGACCCACACCTGCAGAGGACTTTCCTGCTCAGACTGTGCGCTAGAGCTTCCCAATAAACTGTAAACGTGTAAACGTTCCAGTTGTTCAACTGTTTTCATTTCTGTTCCTGCTTTAGCTGCCATTCATCTGATTGTTTTCTTTATTCAGATAGAGAGCTGGAGACTTTAGGTTGAGTAGCCTTAGCTTTTTATTTCTTCTGTTTGTATTGGTTGAGTTTTTGTTTGTTTGTTTTTGCTTTATTTTCATCAGTTACTGTGCATTTCGTCCAAATTATTTCTTTTTCGTTTTGGAGACAGTGTCTGCGCATCCCAGGTTGGCCTCTATCTCTCTGTGTGGTGGAGGATGACCTTGAAATTCTGATTCCTCTGCTTCTGTCTCCTGAGTGCTGGCATGGTAGGTGTGCTTAAATAACTTCCTGGAAGCAGCATAGCTTGGGTGGAGACACTGGTTTGAATCCAGGCTCAGTTATGACCCATAATGTTGTGACTTTTGTTTGAGCTACATTGAGTCCTTGGTCCCTGGCTCCTGACCCTAGGAAGAGACGGCTGTGGTCGTCACTCACTGCTAGGATTGCATACTTAATTCTAGCTTGCTTTAATTTTCGTAATACTCAAGGTGTGTGTGAGCACATGCACGTGCGCACACATGCGTGCCAGCATGCATTACTAGTGTGGAGGTCAGAGCAAAACCTTCAGGAGTCAATTCTCTCTCACCTCCTTGAACATGGTCTTTTATTTCCACTTAATTGTGTACTCCAGGCTAGCTGGCCCAAGGGCTTCCTGGCCATTCTCCTACCTCTGCGTCCATCTTGCCATAGGAGCACAGATGTGAGCCCCAGTGACTGTTCCCCACAACTTTTAGTGTGTGTGTTGCTTGTGCACATGTTACATTGTATATGTGGAAGTCAGGGGACAATTGGAAAGAGTCAGTTCTTTCCTTCCCCAGATCAGGTCACCAGGTTTGCACAGTCAGCAGTTTTAAACCCTCTGAGCCGTCTTGCTGGTCCAGTGCTCGTTTAGCCTAAACCACTTTTCTGATGATGTCAGGTCCTAGTCTTATAGGTGCATTTTGTGGTTTCTGGGATACTAATGATGTTTGCAGGCATTTGTGTGGTGCTAGGGATGAAAGCCAGGACCTAATACATGCTAAGCAAGACTTCTGCCCCAGACTTTGGCCACCCTTTGTCCTCTGTGTTTTAGGTGGGGATCTCTGGTATTCCTAATAATATGATTAATGTTCATAGCAGATGCTTCCTTGGACTCATGTATGCATAGATGTGCTCCTGCTCCAAGCACTTCATGCAGGCATTTAATCCCCATAAAACCCTAGGAACCCCACTAGATGGGGAAACTAGGCTCAGTGGGGTTTGGGATTTGCCAATGTCTTCAGCTGGAAAGTGGTTTAATCAGCTCTGAGTGCTGGTACTTGGCTCTATCCGAGGGTTAATCTGGAAGGCCTTCCCTTCAGTGTCTGCCATGCTGTCTTGTGCTTCTGTAGAGTTGCTCATGGGTACAGTTGGAATGTCTTCTTTTTGTTAAGAGGAAAAATTGCTCAGTGGCAATGCTGCACAGGTCCCATCTGGGTGACTCTTAAAGTCACAGCAGCTAATCATGTCATGCTTTAAAAACCAACCAAACAAAAAACACAGAAAGACAAAGTCTTGATATGCAGCCCAAGCCAGACTTGCCAAGTGATAAATTTATAGTCTACGCCGCCATGCCTGGCATTCCCTCCTTATTCTCTCACTTTATGTTACATTACTGTGTGATACTGACTAACACTGGGCTCTCATGCTGTGCTCCTGTTAGCCTTGAACTTGAAGTTCGCCTGGCTCTAAATACAGGTGTGCACGCCACACTCATTCCACTCTGTGATGGAAGGGGAAACTGAGGCACAGAAATGTGTAATGACAAGGCCAAGGTCACAAAGCTTGGCTTGTTTTTTGTTTCTGTTTTCTTGTAAACCAGCAGGGACACCCTTGAGGTTTCTTCTGCGTGGATTCCTTCTTCCAGTTGAGCTATTTGGTGACCTTGGGGAAAGACAACAAAGCTTGACCCTTTCTTCAGCTTGACTCAATTGTGATTTTGCTAGAGTTTGTAAAAGGTTTAGATGACATGGTGTTCTAGAACTAGAAAAAATAATTTGGCCAAGCCGACCACTAAATCTCCCTGAGCTCTTGCTGCTGTTCCTCCTACCCCATTTTCTTCCTTTCTGTTCTCAGGCACCCTCCTTCCTAAGTCTGGGTCTCCTTCTGTGAGTCCTACCTGGCCGTGTGGAAGTTCCATCTGAGGACTGTGCAGTGAAGCTCTGTTGTGCTTGGGGAGTAGAACACAGTCAAAGTGTTTAGGTGACAGTTCCCGTGTGTCACATTGATGAGCCAAGAAGTGTTTGTTCAGTGCTGGAATGTTGGACAGCAAGTCAGATTTCTAAGGAACCAAAAATAGATCATGGGCAGGGATGCAGAGAAGCCAGTGCAAATGTTCCTTATTTTTTAAAAATAATCCCAACACCTTATGGGACTGCTCAGATGTGGCTAAATGGATTTCATCGGCCCCTAGCACTACTAAATAACGTGTATATTCAGCCACCAGTGTTTTGGTCTGGCTGGCTCTTGGTGTTTAATTGCATTTGCTATATGAACCATTTGCAATGCTGCTGACCCGTGTGCAAGGCATTCAGGCGTACAGTAAAGTGTTTATGCAATATTTAGGTGGCTTTCAAAATAGGAACTTGGTGCCAAGTGGTTAAATTTTAAGCACTTTGTGCTCCACATTCCCATTTTGGAGAGACAGGAGTTGTATGCACATGTATCTGCATGTGTACATGTGTGCACAGCGTATAACATGCCACAGTATGATAATCTTGAGGACTTGTTACAAATACGTGGCCGTGGGGCTGGAGAGATGGCTCACTGGATAAGAGCACTGACTGCTCTTCCAGAGAACACTGGTTCAATTCCCAGCACCCACATGGCCGCTCACAACTGTCTGTAACTCCGAAATCTGACACCCTCCCACAGACATACATTCAGGAAAAAAAAAACCAAAACAATGTACATTAAAAATCAAAAACAAAACAAACACAAACCATGACGGTGTCTCGCCCCTATAGCATCGTATCCAGAAGGTCTGCAATGGGCAGGTATATTATTGAAGAAAGGCTGTAGTTGATGCTGGTGTGGTTGAGCCTGGAGACCAGCTGGAGAAGCACCATGGGGGAGAAAGAAATCTAGAAGGAGTTTTCACCATTGTATCATCTGTAGCGCCCATCTGCAGGCAGTAGAATTATGACGGCTTCTTATTTTGCCTTTGCGCTTTCCTGCGTTTGTTGTTTCCAGCTACAGGGTGTGGCTGTTATCATCAGAAGGAGTAGTGTAGTTATTTTGAGGCTGTGTCTTGACATCTCACGAGCATATACATTGTTTCTTTTCCTCTGCTGTCCAGCTTTATCATATTGGCATTATCAAAACAAAGACTCCATGGTGCAGTGTATTGTCCCAGGTCTTGCCACTATGTAGCCATATAGGAAGACCTTATTTGAGGCTGCAGCCATGGCCTCTGGGTTAAGAGTACTTACTATTGGTGTAAATAGTGGCTTGCAACTACCTGTAACTCCAGTTCCAGGGAATCTAGTGCCCTCTCTTACCTCTGTGGACTCCTGCATTTGTGTGGTATACATATTTACACATATAACAATCAAAATAAATCTTTTTTTTAAAAGGGACCTTTCTTTTCCCAGAGATCTCCTAGGTCAGTTCTTGTTGGTGAGCACATGTGTTCAGTAGAAGCTTTGTAACTCCACTTAGAATCGACTCTTGGCCATGCCCTGCGTTTCTCCACGAAGGCTGTATCATGCATATAAGTTGTCTTCAGTAGTCCTTTGGAAGAGAGAAGCCTCCCTCAGAACCTGAAAGAAGAGTGAAGAACTTGTCTAAGTTAGTAGAAGTCACGACCCAGATGATAAGTCTGGTTTTGGTCTCAGAATATAAGCCAGTAACCAATGAGCCAATAGCAAAGCCCCAGCACCAGAAATAGCACCGTGTCACAGGAGTGTCTGGCCCTGTGGTCTCAGGATTGGCGTGTGCCTATCACTGCACTCGAGGACACCTCAAGAGCGCCATGTCTCCCACAACTGTGTCTATGTGTATGTCTCGGTGGTATTTTTAGGAAAGCCTCATCTCAATTGAAAATAAACTTGTATGTCAACTAGTTGGGAAAACACAAGGACTTCGAATCCAGAGGAGTAATGTTTAGGTTTAGATTTCACGCCAGTCAAGTGCTGTCTTCATTTGGGCCCTTGTCTATAAATGGAGATATCAGCTTTGTGAATGCTGTGGGTTGTCACTAAAGACCAGGTGATCCCAGGCCAGAGAGGGGCTGGTTAGGAGCATGTTAACCCCACTGAGCCCTAAGTCAGGAAGGGTCCCCAGCCCTAGCAGCAGGATCAGCACCCAAACCACCCCGCTTATAGAAACTTATTTACTTCCCCAGTCTCCTGTCTTGAGGAAGGTTCTGGAAGCTTGGCAGGTCTTAGGTTCTGTTCTGCTTTGCATGCCACCCAGCCAGTTTGGCAGTGACATTGGCTGTTGAATGACCAGTGAGGTCAGACAGTTTGAGGAAAAGCAAGAGCCTCTGAGCTGTGTTTTCCCTGATAGCGCTAAGTTCTTTTCCTAACCGGGTCTCCAGGAAGTTCAAGTATTTACTGTCTCCATGGAAATCCCTGAGTCTGTTACATAAAGCTGATCCCTCACCTGGGGAATGTGTTTGTCATTTCCTTGTCCACTGGCCACATCAGGAAACTGAGAGCATAGGCACATAGTGAGCGGTCTGTAAGGTAGCTCACAGACAACTCATCGACTTCCCAAGTAAATGCTCCAAAGCGGCTTGGTGACCGTGGATGAAAGTTTCAAAATAAATTGCAACTCTTGCCCTGGTTCCTGGCTTCCATTGCAAATGATCATAAATGGGGCAGCAGGTCATTCATTCCACCCTCATAGGACAAAAGGCCAATACATGTCACGCATGCTATCGTCACTCATTCCAAGTTGGGGTTGTCCTCCTTTTCTTCCTTTTCTTTTAACTTGGGCCTTGTAAGAGTCTCATGTAGCAGTTACTGTCTAGTCTCCTCTCTTTCACCTGCTTGTCCTTGGTGGCTGTTGGTCCTCATGGTGGTGGATTCATGTGCAGGCAAGCCTCAATGTGAGGCCTCATCACTGGCAAACAGGACAGGGTAAGACCAAGTCCTGGATTCAGCTTTATCCCCAAATGGATGTTGTGTTTGAAATATGAACTGTCAGGGGCTCCGTGGTGGTTTGAAGAAGAGTGGCCCATAGGCTCTAGTCCCCAGGGAGTGGAACTATTTGAGAAGGATTAGGAGGTGTGGCCTTGTTAGAGGAAGCGTGTCCCTGAAGGCAGGGATTGGAGATGTCTCTCTGTCTGCTACCTGGAGATCAGGATGTAGCTCTCAGCTACTGCTCTAGCCCCATGCATGCTACCGTGCATGCTGCCATGCTCCCTACCAGGATAACAGACAAAGGCTCTGAAACTAACATCTATGAAGGCTGTATCATGCATATAAGTTGTCTTCAGTAGTCCTTTGGAAGAGAGAAACCTTCCTCAGAACCATGTAAGCAGGCCCCACCCCATTACACGGTTTCTTTCATAAGAGTTTTCTTGCTCATGGTGTCTCGTCACAGCAACAGAACACTTGACTAAGACAGGCTCATATGTTAGAATACTTCGTCCCTAGGTAGGGGCATTGTTTTGGAAGGAGGTGGAGTCTCTTTGGAAGAAGTAGGTCTTTAGAGGTAGGATTTAGGGGTTGATAGGCCTGACCCCACTTCTTATTCATTCTCTGCTTTCTAATTCTAACAACGTGTGACCAGCAGGCTCTGTCTCTGCTACCATGCCTTCCCCAGTATGATGCCCTGTACCTTTTCTTAAACTCTGAGCCAAATTGAAGCCTTCTTCCCTTAAGCTGTTCCTTACTGGGTATTCCAACACAGGAGCTAGAAAACAAATATAGCGTTCTTGATTCCAGTCATTACAAAACAGTTAACAGTAGAAAATTAATTATGGGCCAGATGTGGTGGGGCATGCCTATACTCCCAGCTGTTAAAAGGTCAAGGTGGAAGGATCATGAATTTGAGGCCAGTCTGGTGGGGCATCAGAAGATCCTGTCTCTAAAAACCAGTGATGATGGTGATGATGGTGATGATGGTGGTGGTGGTGATGACGGTGGTGATGGTGGTGGTGGTGGTGGTGATGGTGGTGGTGGTGGTGGTGGTGGTGGTGATGGTGGTGGTGGTGGTGGTGATGGTGGTGGTGGTGATGGTGGTGGTGATGGTGGTGGTGGTGATGGTGGTGGTGGTGGTGATGGTGGTGGTGGTGATGGTGGTGGTGGTGATGGTGGTGGTGGTGATGGTGGTGGTGGTGATGGTGATGGTGATGATGGTGGTGATGGTGGTGGTGGTGATGGTGGTGGTGGTGGTGGTGGTGGTGTGTGTGGTGGTGCTTGGTGTTGTGTGTTGTTGCTGTGCTGGTGATGTGGTGGTGTGTGCTGTGTCTGGTGTAGGTGTTTGTTGTTGTGGTTGTGGTGGTGGTGGTGCTTTGTGCTGTGCTGGTGGTGGTGGTGGTGCTGGTGCTGCTGCTGTGCTGCTGCTGTGCTGGTGTTGTGTTGCTGGTGCTGGTGGTGGTGCTGTGTGGTGTGGTGGTGCTGGTGCTGGTGGTGCTCGTGCTGGTGGCGGTGCTGGTTGTGTGGTGCTGGTGTGTGGTGGTGGTGGTGGTGGTGGTGGTGGTGGTGGTGGTGCTGCTGGTGGTGCTGTGTGTGGTAGTGCTGTGGTGCTGGTGGTGGTGGTGGTGGTGTGGTGTGTGTGGTGATGATGGTGGTTTGGTGTGGTGGTGGTGATGGTGATGATAGTGATATTACTATTTTTTTCTTAAAGTGCTCTTTTGTTTTTTAAAGAAATTTTTTGAGTCACTGCTTGTGAAAGGAGATCTAGAATGTTCACAAAGTCCCAATTGTTCACAATCTTTTTATCATGTTTATTTAACATGCCTGTGTTGCATGTACACATGATTGATGCACATGTAGTAGTCGAAGGTAACTCTAGGAAGTTGCCTTTCTCTTCCTACCATGCAGTTCCTGAGGATTAAACTCTGGTGGTTGGTACAGGGGCGAGCACCTTTACTGCTGAGCCATTTCTCCAGCTCTGACTTGTAATCTTGCGGTTAGTTTTTATGCCATCTTTAGCATCCCCGATCTTTCTTAACATTCCTTCACATTTCTGTTATCTGCCAGTCTTTCCAAAATCATATTGAGTGGTTAGTGTGACCCAGGTCATTCTGAAGTTGAAACTGAAGATTTGCTATGATCCTAGCTATGTGTTTTGCTGCAAATGTCCTTTTAAACATAATAACATTTTCGAAAGGTTATCTTGAAATGCTGTTTGATAACTCCTGTCCTTCCACAAAGCTGATAGATACCTTTCTTGCCCTGTGTTCTGCTGTTCCAGTGTCATGGGCATTGTGACACAGACCACAGAGAGCAGGTTCATAGGGAGGCCCAGTGTTGCTACGCAGTCTGCTTCTAGTGTACAAGATGTAGCAGAAGATAATAGATTCTGAATTTCCTCTTCCCTTCTCCGTCCTGAAAGCTACTTGGCCAGTGAAATGTAATGCATCATGGCTCCTGTAGCCTTTGGTATGACATGGCTGGCTGAGTGATGTCCCCATGTCCTGAGCTGCCTGTCTCTGGAAATGCTCATTCTCTTCCCTGGTCTCGTTCCTCCCCTCAGATAGGGTTTCTTTGTATAATAACCCTTGCTGTCCTCGAACTTACACTGTAGACTAGACTGGCCTTGAGCTCAGAAATACACCTTCCTCTGCCTCCTGAGTGCTGGGATTAAAGGCGTATGCCACCACTGCCCGGCTTCCTGGGGTCTCTTCTAACTAGCGTGGAAGGAAGATTTCTTTAAACTTCATCTGAGACAGGTTTGAAGTGTTTTGGATTCTAAGAATGTGTTCACACAACTACCTGAGCAATGGAGACACACAAACTTGCGAGGACAGCATGGATACTCTACTGGAACCAAATCTTTCTGGTTCCATATCTGTTAACAAAAGATAAATGTTTTCTTCTCAGAATTAATAGCAACTTGGCATGAAGACTGATTCCTCTGCGCCCAGTCCTGCACCTTTGTCACACGATAATTGGTTTATGCAGGCTGTGAGGACGGCAGCCTCTCGTGCTGCGGTGTCAGTCAGCTGGGGTTAGGATAAGAATGATTGATGTGTTTAATAAGCAGAGCCATTTGTGCAGCGGCACAGGGTTTTCACCCATTTGCTTCTCTTCTTCCAAAGTATCTTCTTCATTAATAACTAATTTCCAGGTCTGACATTCTCGTGTCTCCTAATTCATGAACAGACCCCCAGGACAAATTGCACTGCCAGTGTTTACTGTTACGGTAGTAGCTGCCTGTTCTGAGTGAATGACTGCTGGTAATCAAACGTGTTCCCTAATTATTGTGGTGGAAAGCTTCATTTAAAAGCAATGTATACTACATGTGTGCACAGAGTGCACACACACGTAATATATACACACATGTACATGCACCATGGATAACCTGCTCCTTCCCATGGTTGTTGGTGTTTGTGTTACCTCCTCATCAAGCATCCAGGAACTGGTTGCTTTCTCTTGGCAGTGTCCTAGAAACAGTGTCTTCAAAGTGAGAAGCACCTGTATGCATTCACCTTGGGCTGTCTGATGGACCGGAGCACTCTTACCAGGTTCAGGACTCTGTGTGTCTTTACTTTGACTTCTCATGTACCTACGGTGGCTGCTTCCTTCGTCATGGAGCTATTTAAGTGCCTCTCAGGGTTAGCACTTTTATAACCAAATGCCTCATTCACACCAGTACGCCAGCTCTTCCCACGGCTTCACAGTTTAGTCTAAGACAGCTCCGTTCTTCATTTCATTCAGGGGAAAAAATGGTTTCTTACTTTTATTTGTGTTTTTTGAGACAAGATATTGCTCTGCTACTCCGAGTGGCTTTGAATTCATAGCAATCCTCCTGCCTCAGCCTCCTGAGTGCTTGGATTACACTGTCATCACACTCTACTGTCTTTTGCCCCCTCTGATCCACTTCTTCCAAGCTGTTAATGTGTCCTTCCCAGAGGTCTTTGTCCTTGCTCAGTAGTCTTGATAACCATTGGACAAAAGAGTTTATTAAGTCCACCATCAGTGCAAACATTATTTAAGAGGGAACTGCCCTTGGTAGAAATTTTATTTATTGTTATAGATGTTTCATTTGACCAATCAAGTCCTATTACTACAGAGTTTACTTTGAAAAGAACTCCTATTGATTATTCCAAGGAGAAATGTCAAACTTTTATACCAGACAAAGAAGGTCACAGCTGTACACTGAATTTCAAGTTGACAGTGTTCAGAATATCCTGTGGGCACATCACAGTTCCATATTGTACAGAAAAATCATCCAATTATAAGCAGCTGTGACTAGTGTTGTAATTGATTGTCAGGAAAACATTTCAAATCAAAACTGGATCCTTGTCTTCCTGACTATGTGACATTTCTCGGCATCCTAATAAATCATATCTCAAATGTGTGTAAGTAGCATCTCTGCCCATATAGTACCTTACAGTTTCAACATATAAAAATGATTTTAAAATTCCAGGATTGGACATCAAAGCATTTTATGCACCTTGGTGCATGGGTATTGAATGAAGGCTTGCAACACGGCCTGAGACAGTTTACCCTGTGGCTATTGAAGGCGTTGCTAAGCTACCCCATCTTAGTGACTTGGGGAGTTTCATCTTCACTGATACCCGAGATAAGAAATGAAGACTTCCACCGGGTTTGCAGCTCAGATGTGGGAAAGAGCTGATGGGAGATTTAGGGGGCTTTGGGAAAATGTTAAGGGGCTTATGTGGAATCCTTAGAGCTTGGGCAGAGCCTGCACCCACTGCCTCATGCTGGCCCAGGTAGTTGAAGCTGCTTGTTGGAGAATCCATGTTGTTTGCTGGAGTCACTGTGAAGAGGTTCCTCTTTAATTATGCATTGCCTTTCCACATATCTGATGAAGCATGATAAATAAAAACTCAGAGGCAGATATTGGGGTTCAACCTGAAGATCAGAAAAGCAAAGCAGCCAGTCATTGGCTCTTACCTCTCCCTCAGTCTGAAAATGGTGGTCCTGCCTCCAGGAAACCTCAGAATGAGACTGAGACTGAGAGCTGTCTACTCCCGTTTTATATTCCTCTCTAGTGCTGGGATTAAGGGCGTGCACCACTACTGCCTGGTTTCTATGACAAGCTAGTATAGCTACTGGGATTAAAGGTATGTGTCATTGCTGCCTGGTCTGTAAGGCTGGCCAGTGTGGCTGGTTTACTTTTCTGATCTTCAGGCAAGCTTTATTTATACAAATGAAATGCCACTACAATCTGAAAAAAAAATAAAGCCAGATAGAGACTACCTACCACCACTACAATACTGGGGAGCAGTGCCTGGCACCCTCCTGGTGTTTGGACCAGGGGAGACTTAATAGAATTTCCTGTCTTAATTGTGAAGACTTAACTAAATTCCTGGGCCATTCTCGACCTCACTGGGGTTGACAAATCTCTAGTAATTGAATTCTCCTGACCCATCCACTGTATATTTTCAATTTGTTTTCTTCTGAAGACTTAAGGAGAGTTACTAAAACAAACCAATGGCATTATCTCTGAAAGTGTGTGAGCTGTGCACAACTGAAGAATAATAGCACAGACATGTACCCGTGTAGCCCAGACAAGCATACACCTGTGTCACCCTGTGTCTGACGGAAGAAGCAGAGCCAGTCTTCAGAAAAGAGGGGTGGGCACTAAGTTACACCCCCTCCCCTCCAACCTTGTTTTCCTGACTTAGTTGGTCATCTTTCCTTTGTTGTTCTCAGTAAAATGGTTTCACATTGAACCAGGATCCCCCAAGTGGTTTATTTTTAGTTCTGACCTTTTTTTCTTTGAAGTCTTATGTAAATGGAATCATACCAAATATGCTATTCAAAGACGTCTTTCATTCGACATTAGGTTTGGGGACTCTTTGTCACTTTAGATGGGAGCCATGACGTAAAGGATTGTCTTGTACACAGGATCAGATCATCTTCTGTCCTTTTGAGTTTGGCTTTTCACCTGTTTTGTGGAAAACAATGTGAACTCTGAATTTTTCATGTCATGTGATGCTGGGCCAGATCTGTAGCCCAGGATGGGGATTTCATTACTCTAACTGTGGGCATTCCTTTTTCTTTTCTTAATCTTTAGAGAAAAGGCTGTTTGGGATCTCCTCCAGCTCTTGACTTGAGTGTTCTCAATCTGAAAATAAAGCCCCATTTCTGCAAAGTCTCCCCCCTTCCTCTCTTTTTAGTATGCATGTACATGTGGTATGTGCAGGTGTATGTGCACATATGTGTGTACAGGTGTATGTGCAGGTGTGTGCACTTATGTGTGTACAGGTATGTGTGTGCATGTGTGTGTAAACAGGTGTATGCTTAGAGATATATGTGTACATATGGGTATAGAGATGCTTTGCACAGCTGTATGTACATGTGTATAAGGTGTATGTGCACATATGTGTACAGGTGTGTGTACAGGTGTGTGTGTACAGGTGCATGTGTACAGGTGTATGTATACACACATGTGTACAGGTGGTTTGTGCATGTGTGTGTACAGGTGCACGTGCACATATGTGTGTGCGTGTGTACAGGTGTGTGTGTACAGGTGTATATGTGTATGTGTGTACAGGTGTGTATGTATGTCAAGGCCAGAGGTTAGCTTTACCATCCTCTTTGTTCTTTGAGACAAGTTCTCTCACTGTCTTGTAGTTCACCAGATCTGCTAGGCAGGATGGCTAGTGAGCCCAAGGGGTTGTCTATTGCTTTGGCCTCCCTCCCTGGCATGGGAATTACAACTGGGTGCTACCACACCCAGATAAAAAGTACTTATTTAGTGCCTGCGTGTGGGTGTGGGTGCCACAAAGCATATGTGGAGGTCAGAGAGCTGGTTGTGGGAGTCAGTTCTCTCCTGCGACTGCATGGGATCTGGGATCAAGCTTGGACCACTGGTCTCTGTGGCAAGTTCTTTATCTGCTGAGCCATTTCACTGGCTCTCCCCCAGCTGTTTTTAGATTGGGTTCTCGGGGTGGAGCGCAGGTCTTCACGCTGGCATGGAAGGCACTTCATTAACTGAGCCATCTCCCCAGCCCAAGACCTTTCTTATAGCGTTTCTCCTTCTACGGTTATTACTTAGTTCTAAGTTTAAGGTAGTTAGGGGCCGACTCGGAACCCCAGAGACGCAGGCTGGCTGCACAGGAAGACAGTGAGATTTTTCTTCCTGCTTGGCCTTGCTGGCTTCTCCTCCCTTCCTCTCTCCACCTTGTTTCTCCTTGCTTTTGGCAGATGTTCCCTTCCATTGTGTCCTTTCTGAGGGAGCCAGCAAAGGGGCACACCCATCATCTCGTTTTGAAACACCCCTATGGAAATGACCACAGCACTAATAAAACATTCAGCTGTTTGCATTTATTTTCAAATTTAGAAAATTCCAAAATGATTACATGAAGGGGTTACTTGGGTCATTGTTTTAAAAAAAAAGTAGTTCTGTACATAAGTTTTTTCTTCTTCATAAAGCAAAGAAGAGGAATATATTTTCCTGTATCTGGTCAGTATTACCTAGGATTTGTTCAGCTTTTCATGTGCTGTTATAGAGGCGAAAATGGTTTTAAGGTAAAATAAAATTAAATCAGTTTATTTACTGCAGAGCTTCCCAGAGCCTTTGATATCCCATCCAACTTTGTGTGTGTTAAAAGTCTGTTTGCTGAAGCCTCCCAACCCTCACCCTCAGCCTTCCCGCCGCTGGGCATCCTATGCTGGCCCATCCTGTACTGTTGCCTAGCAACAGACATTGTTTATATGTCTTTGGTTATTCGTATTGGTTTCCTCTGGCCAGGTCTTGGGATTACCTGGAATTTTTTTTCTAAGGAAAATGTGAATCTTTCAGAGCAGACTGTTTTCAGTTCACTTTTGATTTATTCCAAACAGCCTTTTACTTTTGAATGGGAGTAGAGTGAAGACATAGTTTTGCATATTGGTGAAAAGATTGAAGTTTCAGCTTTTAAAAAGTATTCAGGGACTGGAGAGATGGCTCAGTGGTTAAGAGCGCTGGCTGCTCTTCCAGAGATCTTGAGTTCAATTTCCAGCAGCCACATGGCGGCTCACAACACTCTGTAATGGAATTTGATGCCCTCTTCTGGCCTGCAGACATACATGAAGGCAGAACACTGTATACATAATAAATAAATTTTTTAAATATACTTATCATTACTTATTATTGATAAGTATTGGATGCCCAGTTGCTTGGTTTCTCTGCCTCTGATGCAATAAGCCAAATCAAATTGAATTAATAAATCCAGACTTAATAAACAGCAGTGTAAAGCAGCCCACCCCCAGGTGACTTTCCTGAAGGCAGGAGACAGAATACAGATTGTCCCAGGTATCTCTGGGAGAGGAGTCACACTGGCTTCTATGGTGGGCTTTCTCAGGGGTGGAGTCTGGAATGAAGCAGCTCCAGGGAGCTGCTGCTTGGTGTGCTGAGGGTGGGGTCTGGAATGCCACCCCCCAACACACACAGCTGGAGATTCCAAACACTTATTGCTGTTCCATAGAACCCAAGTTTTGTTGCCAGCCCCCATGTGGTGGCTAACAAACACCTGTAACTCTAGGGAATTGGAAACCCTCTTCTGGCCTCTGTGGGTACCAGGCACGCATATATGGTATGCACATACCTACACATAAGCAAAACATTCGTGCACATAAAATAAAAATAAATCTTTAAAGAGTATTCATTGTCTTTGGACTGCTGTTCTCACAAATGTAGATTATAAAACATTTTGACGTGGACTTTTTTCTCTTTTTATGAATATCTAGAGAGGGATTTTGTGCATAAAAAGTGATGAAGGTGACTCCTCCTTATAAGTGTGTGTGTGTGTGTGTGTGTGTGCGCGTGCGTGTGTGCGTGTGTGTGTGTGTGATGGTTGGAAGCACTTGCCTGTGTGAGTCGATGTGGAAGCCAGAGGCTAACCTAAGTGTGATTCTGTCACTCTCATGCTTTCTCCTTTTGAGGCAGGTTCTCTCACTGAACCTCAAGCCCACTAATTACTGAGGTCGAGCGGCGGGGGGGCTCTGAGAAACGCCTGTCTCCATCCCTCAGCTCTGAGGTTGCAGGCACACACCACACTCTTACTGCCACACTTGGCATTGTGTGTGTGTGTGTGTTGGCAATCCTCACTCAAGCTTCATGTTGGTGCAGCAAACACTTTTCTCCCTGAGCCTTCCCTCCAGCCCTGAGTTATCTGTTTGTTGTTGTTTTTGAAAACATGCTGACAGTGTGTTCAAGCCTGGCGATTCAGGTGTATGAGAACACGTCTTTTTATTTTGTGTCCTGTTGGAATATATATTGTTGTTTTTCTACATTTTCTTCTTTTTAAAAGTGTGCTTCTCCTAGTTTGTTTATTTATTTTATGTACATTGGTGTTTTGTCTGCATGTGTGTCTGTGTGAAGTGTCAGATCCCCTGGAACTGGAATTACAGACAGTTGTGAGCTGCTATGTGGGTGCTAGGAATTGAACTCAGTCCTCTGGAAGAGCAGTCAGTGCTCTTAATCACTGAGCCATCTCTCCAGCTCTCTTTGTATATTTTCTTGACCTCAAACTTGTAATAGAGCCTGATGCTTCGGTGAAACCTATGTGGTCATTCATACCTTTTTGCCCCAGATACTCAAACATGAGCCCAAGAAACTCAACCTTGAGCATTTGAAAATGGTCTCTTTATCTAATGATTCTTATTCCATAAGACCTCCATCTCCACAAGCTATTCATGTTTCCCCACCCAGAAGTAATTTGTTGTAAATGAATTTTCCGAATAACTGAAGTGTATTCCTTCAAATACTAGTTCTTACCTGGTTTACCAACCTCTGAGGCTTGAAGTTGCCGGGGCTGGTTGTTCTCACCTCTGTCTCTCGTCCACCTGTCTGGATGGCAGCAGGCACCCCACCTGACACAGTCCTCCCTCCTGTGCTGTGTGTGCTCAGAAGCGCGTGATCAGCAGGTAGAGGGGTCATCGCAACCCTCAGTATCAGCAGCGGAGGCTGGTGGACCCCTGGGGCTGTAGAACAGTAACATATGTTTCTGGTGCTCAGAGGCACTTGCTCAAGATGCAGAGATAGGAAATCCTTGGAAAAGGAACAATACTCACCAAAGCCAGGAAAACCTAAGTCTTGGAGCTTTGTAACCCACAGGTTTCTTTTCTCAGCCTAATCTGCATCATTAGCAAAGCATTTGGAATCCTGGAGCAGCCTAGAGCAGAGCTGCTTGTGGACTTTACTGTATAGGACTGAGCACCACATGTGGGAAAGGTCGGAGAAGAGTTTGTTCTCACAGTATTAAGTCATTCTTTGGCTGTCCACACACGCACACAAACACATGCACACGCATGCATGAGTTAGGTCTTTCACTGACAGACTGTATGCAAAAACAGCATGGCATTTTGTTTTGTTTGGTTTGAGACAGGGTGTCTCTGCCCTGGCTGTTGTGGAACTCATTCTGTTTGTTTTTTCATTTTATTTTATTTATGTTTTTTGTTTTTTCAAGATGGGGTTTCTCTGTAGCTTTGGTGCCTGTCCTGGAACTTGCTCTGTAGACCAGGCTGGCCTAGAACTCACAGAGATCCTCCTGCCTCTGCCTCCCGAGTGCTGGGATTAAAGGCGTGCGCCACCACCGCCCGGCATGGAACTCTTTCTGTAGACTTAGCTGGCCTCAAAGCTGAGATCTGCCTGCCTCTGCTGGAATTAAAGGTGTGCACCACCACGCCCAGCTCTACAGCATGTGTGTTTGACTGGGCTTCAAATAAAATTGTCAGTGATGCCTCAAATATTACTCATAAGTCAGTGGTATGAGCCAAAGAATTTATTCCTCCGTGTATTCATTCAGCAGGCACATATTAGGTAGTGTGAGCCATGTTTTAGTTACTAGTAATAAAAGAGATGATACAGACATACACACACAGCAATGCATATGTGTACATATGTATGTGTATACAGTCTCTCTATATAGAGAGAGGCATGGTTTTGCTTATATAGCTCTGGCTGGTCTCAGTCTTACTCTGTGCCCAGAGTGGCTTGGAACTTGTGATCCACCTGTTTTGGCCTCTCTGCTTCAACTTGGGTGACAGACGTGAGCCACTATTCCAGCAGCAGGGAACAAGCTAGATGAAGCTCCTGCTTCCATGGCTCTAATAGCTATTGGTTGGGTTGAGCTGCCCTGTAGTCAGGTAAACAAAGAATACAGTGGCGTGGTTTCCGATGGTGTAAGGAAAACTAAGCACATTGGCACAAGAATGCGGAATAGGACAGGCAGGGATAGAGGTGGTACGTTGAGGAAGGCTCCCCTAGAGGGAAGACCTGGGGAATGGAGAAGGAACTTTGGGGAAGGCACTGGAGGCAGGAAGTGCCTCACAAACAGATGACCATTGCATGGTAATTTACTTCTCCCCAGCAGCAGGTCAGCTCAGAGCACAAGAGGTCCATTAGTTCGTGGGACACACAAGCCCACTGTGGGCGAGGACTGGGCATTGTTGGCCGCCTGCTGCCTTAATAACAGTGGGAAATCCAGGGTATGCCAGCAAGCAGGTGCTTATGGAAAAGACTTTTACTAAGATGGGAACTGTAGGGAAGAAGTGGGGGCCATAACAGAAGGTAATGAGTGTGTGTGTGGCATTGTGAAACAATAATTCTTTAAAAATTTAAAAAAGACTGTGAACTTGGTGGTTAATCAAAATAAAACTTTTTTTGTCTGCATTGGTAAAATGCATACTCCTATTTTATATCAACATGGGCTGCTCTGCGCTGTGTGGCTGAATCCTTCAGATACACCGTTCTGAGATTCCTTTACCTGTGCATTTGTTTTCTGTTGGTAAAATGCACACTCCTATTTTATATCAGCATGGGCTGCTCTGCTCTGTGTGGCGGCATCCTTCAGATACACAGTTCTGAGATTCCTTTACCTGTGAATTTGTTTTCTGTAAACATTCTCTCCCACACCCAGGCACTGAGCCAAACGCAACAGGCGAGAGCCCAGGGCAAGTGTCAGCCAGCCTCGTCTAAGCCTTGCCTACCATGTGCCTGGTGTGGGAGAGGCTAAGGCTTCTTAAACTTTGTCCGTGAAATGCTTGTGTGACCCAGGGTAGGTAGCTGTATACACGGCTGTATCACTCAGACACTGAGAGTGAGTAGCCAGTTTATGTTCGAGCAATTCTTAGGTTATACATGCGTGTTAAAGTTGAAAGCCAATTTGTGCACTAATGAGATTGATGCGCTGCTCTGTTTTTTCATAAAGGATTAAACCTTCCTGGAAAATTTGACTTGGGAAATCAAGCATCTTCGTTGATTTTCAGAGTTGATCAATATTTTGATTTTATAATTGTCGGCAGTGAGAACACTGCTTCACATAAACACACAGTACAGGATAGCAGATGAATGTTTGGAACCATTTCAGTAATTGTTGGAAATTCTCTTATCATCCCATGCCAAAACTTATTTAATGATTAAAAAAAGAAGAAAGAAAAACTGAAATTCATGCCAAGCATTCTAAGATGGTGTGTGCATGCCATCATTTGTGGGAGCTGGTTTCTACTTCCTCCATGTGGGTCCTGGGGATTTGAACTCAGATCTTTGGGCTTGCAACGAGTGCTTTTACCACCTGAGCCATCCTGCTGGTACTCATGTGCTTACCCTTATGGAAGTTGACTCCTCTGAGAAACGGGGCAGTGATTCCTACCCCTGCGCAGGTGAGGACTCTTAGATAAGGTAGCAGGACCCACCTGCAACATACAGATTATGCTCCATGATGCCAGCGTCAAGCTCACAGAGAGGCTGAGGTAGATGAGGAAAATTTTTCTGTTGTCATGGATACACAGCAGCGACTCTGGTGGCCTCACAGGCCCCTCTGACAGCTCTGTGTAGTTATGGGTGCAGCGTCCAGCTAGAGAACTTACAAACAAACAAACAACCATTTGATTTTTTTTCTTCAATTCAGAGCATTTACCAATCTTCCCTTTCTCTTGATGCTTTTGAAGGCAGGATGGAAGTTGCCACGTGGGCTGTTAGTTGCCTGTTCGCAGATAACTAGCTCAGGTCATAGCAGAGGAGAAGCTGATGGGCCTTGGGGTCTCTTGTGCTCATACTCAGGCTCGGTTAGACGCCAGAATTATCCTCAGCTGGGAGTTAGATGACAGAATTCTCCTCGTATGTGGACTTTTCTGTTTTTTGAATCCCCCCCACACACATTTTTTTTTTTTTTTTTTTTGCACAAGTCATGGAATCCCAGCACCCAGCAGGACTTTCAGGGGCCTGTGAGATACTGAAGAATTCCATCCTGAAGGCTTTCTTTGGGTTCATGCTGGCAGCTTGCCTAATGGGCAAATGATTTGTTTGTTTGCGTTTGACCACATAAATAGCACATGCAAATGAGACGTTTGTAATTCATATGGAAGTAACAAAAATAATGTGGGTGTCACAGCTGGTGTGCCAGAGTGTGTGGCGGAGTGGGAAGAGAAGTCTGCAGCTGAACCTTTGCAAATTGGCCTGACTCTCCTGCTCATGGCTTCTGCTGGGCCCTGTATTGCTCCCCATTCATTTTTTTCTGTGGTGGGCGGAGTTTAAAATAGACCTGGGAGGTCTCTCCCTAACTGTTTTTAAGCATATTTAAGTTTAAAATCAAGGATTTCTATCCCTGCCATGCTGTGTTGTTGTTTTTTTTTTTTTAATCACGTACATTCTAACCTAGAGGATGGCATTGCTGTAAAAGGCTAGCTACCAGTGTGGCTCTTGTCCCAGACATATCATTGGCGCCTTCATTTGCAGCTCCCGGGTCTGTATTGGAAATGGGATGAAAAATGACATCCTGCCCGGTCAGCACGCCTCCTAAAATCTCATTCTCTAATAGATATCATTTCCGGCCTTGGTGATTCAGCTCAGTGTAACCTTGAAAGTAGACGGTTCTGCACAGATGCTTTGTGTGTAAGTGCACTGCTGAGGCAGGGGCCTCCCGGTGTGGAGCCCCTCAAGTGGCCTGTCCTGCAGGCTGTCCAAGTTAAGCGGCATCTGGCACCAGCAAGGGCAGGTGGCGGTGGAGAGAAGGCTTTTGTGAGGGAAAGAAGCTGCTGATAGCGGAGGCACTCGGAGACTGTGTGTTAAGCTGACACCTCCAAATTCTTCCTGAATATTGATGCAGCTAACCCCCGCTGCGCCTTGTATGTGGCAGCTGAGGGGGCTTTCACGTAAGCGCCACATCCAGTTTCACCTTGCTGGGGTGGGACCGGGTGAGGTCTGCATCAGCATCCACGCCTGTAAGCACCATGCTGGGGCAGGCTTTCACAAAAGGCCACTCTGGGTCTTAACTTGGGCCTACTGGAGCTGTTTTCTGGAGCCGGGTGTTGGTTTCTGACTCCTCAATGGAGGAAAGTCAAATGTCATTCGGTGACAGAGTGCTTTGCCTCCAACATGTGAGGGGCTCTGGTTTTGCTCCCTAGTACCGCAAGCAGGAAAGAATATTATTGTTATGGTATCATGTGACAAGTGGCGCAAGATTTCATGTGAATGCAAAGTTTATTTAGAGATAAAAATCATAACAGAAAATTAATTGGAATCAAGAACAACCTCAGAGAGTGCTTCGCTCTTGATCTGTGGTAATCATAGTCATGGTTTTGAGCTGGTGTTCTACTTGAACTCAAGTAATCTTCCTGCCTCAGTCTCCTGGATAACCAGAACTATAGTCATGTGTGCCGACACACCCCGTTCACTTCTGGCTTGAGTCTAGCATATGTGCTCTGTGCTGTCCTGGTTTGCAAACTCCACCATGTATTGCTTTTGAAAAGAGGGCAAGAAAACTGCCCAAGACCCATGTTTCCTCCACTTAATTTTGTTTTGGTTAAGCCCGGTGTGAGTTCTTGCTAGGTTTCTCTGTCTTTGGGGAATCGTCGCCATAGCAATCAGGAGCAGGAACGTGGAAGTTGCCTGTGAACACACCAAAGGCATGCTCCACAGGGATCCTGGCCTGGCACGTGGGCCTACCTGGCACCTCTGACTCTGGCTGTGCTGCCGGAGGACCGAGTTTGGGAACAAGCCAGAGAAGCCAGTCTTGATGTATAGTTGTTACACGCTACAGCGTTATATAATTGTAAAAGGTTCTATGTATGTTCCCATTTCAATTTTAGAAACGTACATAGAAGACACCATGGTCACCTTTTGTTTTAAACTAATACCATGTGGATGTATTCGTACAAAGTCACCCATGTTTGGAACTTAATTGTAAACTTTATTTATCACCTGAACACAGATAAATGAACTAATGAGTTCATTAGCAATTAGAAACACAACAGCAACAAGAAGTTTCAGAAGAGAAAATGCTGCTTTTTTTTTTTAAGTATAAAGCAAGCATCATACCACTCAGTCCCAAGGAGACTCATTTAGTTCTTTCTTTCTTTTGCTTTTTTGGTGCTAGAGATCAAACATAGGACCCCCACACGTGCTAGACAAATGCTCTACGACTTACCTAAGCCTTCCCTACCCCTTCTAACTCTGAGTTGCCTGCATTCGTCTTGAATACTCTGTGTGTGGCACAGGTAACCCTTGAACTTCAGACCTGGGAAACAGCCTTCCACTTAGGGCTTCAGAAGTCTGTGGCCGGCTGTTTTCTTTCTGCCTTTCATCCCTGTCAGTCATGACTGGATAATTTGGAAGGTTTTTTTGGGGGGGGGGGGGGGGTGTCACCGTGACAGTTCCCCTACAGCAGAAAGCCGGGAGTTGCTAGTGCATAGGGAGAGATGGATCTGTTCTCTAGAACTGCCACTCACCCTGCACCAGGTGGGGCCTCAAGATTTCACCTACCTCCGCCTCCTTTCTGTCTAGTTCTGAGTCTCTATCAACCTGAGCCCCTGTGGCTGTTCCTTCAGCTCTAACAGATTGCCAGCAGCTGGCTCAGCCTGTCCAGGAGAGGGGCTGAGCCCTTTTTTGTCCAACACACCCAATACGTCCTCCCATACTCTTCGCCCTCCTGGGCTCAGCCGAGCTCTCCCTCTGGTTCTTTGCGATGAATGAGTTTGGAGCCACAGACAGCTGTTTGTCCTCACTTGCCTGGGAACAGTCACCCAGCCCCTCTACTGGATGGAACTTCCGGCGGAGCAAGTGCTGTCTTCCTGCAGTGCACGTCCCAGAACAGGCTCCAGCTTTGTGTTACACAGCCCTGATGTAAGAGCAAGAACTGCGGGGTTGTATTAAAAATATGAACGTCAGTCCACCGGGAGGGGAATGCTTAGGGACGAAGAGCCCACTGTGAGTTAAGTTTTAGTTTACTATAACTCTATAGAGTTCTGGTTTGGAAAACATATGGAATGGAATTTTCCAGGAATCTGACCTGGCATCAGCTTCCTCTCGCTCCCTGCTCCTACCCGCTCGTGCTATTCTGAGGTCAGAGTCCCAGCCTCAGTTTACTCCAAAGCTTCAAGGTGGAGGAAAGCAATGTAAGAAGGTCTAAAATTGTGTAGTAGTTCCCAGAAGGAGGAATCGCAGGGATTTCCCTTTGTATCACCTCTACCATCAGTATGCTTTCGGGGCTCTGACTGGGTGGACAGGATGGCCAGGGAAATAGGATATGTCTGGGTAATTCTAAATCACATTATTTCAACCTCTGAGCTTTTATCCCAGATGTCTGTAGCTGTAAGACACTCTAACACACAGATTCGGAGATGGAAAAGGAACACTCATATATAAGAGATAAAACTCGAGAAGTTCGTATCTGGGTTGGCGAGATGACTCAGTAGGTAAAGGAGCTTGCTGCCAAGCCTGATGACCAGAGTTCAATTCCCAGGACCCACATGGTGGAAGGAGAGCACCAACTCTCACACTCCTGATCTCCTGTTCCACTCACAAATAAGTAAATCACACTCCCCACACATACACACACACACACACACACACACATGCACACACACACACACACACACACACACACACACACACACAGATGAACGCACACACACACTCTAAATAGAATTCACCCAGGGCCTGTAGGGTCTAAATGCATGGTCTAAGGACAATAGTGAGGAGGGACGGAATATTACCAGAAAAGGAGATGTGAAAAAGGGCTGTCTGGTTGTCCTTGTTAATCAAACCTGCTTCCCACTCTTGGTTGGTGAGGCTTGTTTTGTTTTTTAAGGATGAATCAGGCACTGGAGAATGGCCAGTAGTGAACACACCTTTAAGCCAGTATTCATTGAATGCTCCATTTGATAAGAAGTTGCCAGCTAGCCTTTATCTTGTTGGGGTCATAACTTTAAGCCTGAGGGTGGGCGTTGGGCACTTATCAGCATGAGTGGGCTCTGTGAGAATGATCCCATGTCATTTGAATGCCATAGAGCATGCTCACGCAAACTAAGATAATTCAGTGTCCCTGGTGATACTGCCTTCTGGGACCAGTGTCCTCTCTTGGTTTATCCTGGATGTAAGTGTTAGTATGTGGTGCACGGCAGTACTTAGAACTGAAGGTGCTGGATTTTGTCATCTTCACCTTATTTTCTCCTTTTCCATGTTGTTGAAAGAGAAAATGGGATAATTAACCCTTAGTGCATACGGGGATTTATCCGTTGAGCTATTCCACATGGAAAATGGTTGGGAATGCTCCGTCAAAGCCACAGGAAGGCAAATGTTTTGCATGGACACGCAAGCAGAGCAGAGAAACAAAGTCTGAACAGTTGCCTTTCATCTGCCCTGACAGAAAGCCCTGATAACACAGCCAATCCTCAGTCATCCTTGTAGAATGGCCCAGCTCGCTTCATTTTTCTTACGTAGAAACTTGGGGCATTGGCACCTTCTCAGCCTCAAGGCCTCTTTTAGAATTACTTTTATAGTTTGTCTACAGTTTATCTCCTGGTTGTAATATCACAAAATGTCCAGCCCAGAGATGGCACATGTACTGTATTTTATTATGGTATCAGTGTTAAGAGCACACACTGCCCCTACGGAGGACCCAAGTTTGGCTCCTAGAGCCCACATTAGACAACTCACGACTGCCTAAACTCAACTCCAGAAGATCTGATACTCTCTTCTGGCCTATACATTCACACATACCCACACACATATCCCATAATTAAGAAGCAAAATAAAAGAATCCAGTGTGGTGGTACATACTTTTAATCCTGGCACTTGGGAGGCAGAGGCAGGCTGAACTCTGAGTACAAGGCCATCAAGGTCCACATAGTAAGATCTTGTCTAAGGAATATAAAAACACAAAAGAAGGAAAATTTTTCTTCACCACCACAGATGAGTGGCAGACAGCCTTTACTAGTCAGCTGGGTGCGTCTTTCAGCTGTATCTACCTGGATAGAAATTGTGAGTAGACAACACAAAGCTCTTCCGCTCTTGGCAATCCAAGCCCTGAATGGCCAAGGCCTAGAGCCTAGCCTGACAAACCCAGAAGCTTATAGCTTCAAGCAAAGAATGCTTTTGGGTTTTCAATGTTTAGGTTGAAGACTTATTCCTCCAGACTTTAGTTGCTAGTGGCCTCAGCACTTGACGGCTATTGCAATCCTTGGCTTCCCACAGCAATAATTGGCGGCAGCAGCCAGCAGCCCTGGGTGGTATCTTCTAGTGTTAAAGCCTTTGAATGGCCCTCAGGTTCTAGGATCTTCAGTCTTACTGTGGTAAGTGTTAGCGCGCTAGGCAACTAGTGTTCACACTGCTCATTTCTGCAACGTTGGTATCATCAGCCATTGACAGAGGCCATACGGTTACAACTCTCAGGGTTAGGGTGCCTGGGACCCAGAGTTCCCTTCACCCTCTCTCACTTTACCTCTCCTCTGACATCCTTCACTGTTTACCTGGTCACTCTCTGAACTCTTCACAACAAACTAGGTTAATTAGTTCACCATAGCTGAAATGAGAAATGTGTGGTTGGCCCTCAATAGGTTCTATTCCTTCAGATTCACTGTCTACAGATCATAAAAATTCAGGGGAAAAAATGTGCCTGTACCGACTGTGTAGACACTTAAGATTATTCCCTTAGCAATCTAGTGCGACACCTATTTAGGTAGTCTAGAGATGGTTTAAGTGGATAGGAAGATGTGTATAGGTCATATGCAAGCACCGTACCATTTTATGTAAGGTAATTGAGAATCCATGGAGTTGAGGATCTCTCCCCGTGGACACTCGGGGACAACTGTATTTTATTACCTTGGCATATGCTGTTTCATGTGACTGCCTAACGTAACCCAAGTGACTTTCCTTTGTCAAATAAATCGGTGTTTTAAAAAACTTTAAAAAAAAAAAATAAAGTGGGTGAAACAAACAGCTTCATCAAATGGGGCAGAAGCTCTCATTCTTGTTCTCCCTGCACAGAGCAGATGAATCCAACAGTCTCCACTTAGGGAAAAGTTCTCTGCAGAAGACGCATACTTTGTGTATAGAATGAAACTCCTGGTTTTCTTGGAATTAAAACCACTTGTGTATTTTTATGGTGGCATCCACACAGCCTGTCTTGTTTGGATGGGTGGACTCGCTTGTGATGGGACTTGATAACAGCTGGAGACACCCGTTAGACCAGACAAAATGCTAGAGGACAAAACCCGAATTCCCAGTGCACCTCACTGCCTGCGGTACTGGGATAGCCATACAAGCCTTTTCCTTCTGGCCAATTCATGAAATTCCAAGAGAATGGTGCTTCAGTTTCAACGCAAGAAGGAGGCCATGATTTTCTTTGCTTGCATCCGGAAGTGCAGAACTGCCCACCTGTCTGTGATTCCAAGGACCTTCTTTCTCCACGTCTGAGCTCAGAGCTCTGAGCTCTGGATTTTTCAAGGGGCTCTCATAGTTCTGTAGAGATTGTTGAACCTAGTGCTGGAGAAAGCACAATGTCATTTTTGTCTGAACCTTTTGATTCTCATGCCTTCTGCCTTGAATTTCAATTAAATTAATTAATCCATCCCTCTTGATACATAATCTTGCTTTGTAGTCCTGGCCTGCAATTTGTGTCGACCAGGCTGGTTTTAAACTTGTGGTCCTCCTGTCACTGTGCCTTTGAAATACTTGAATACAGACTTGAGGTGTGAACCACCACACTTCAGCTTAGTCTTCTGATCTCCCATGATTCTGATTGCTGGGAAGGCACAGGGAAAGCTCCCCGTTTCTTGAGAATTAGTTTACAATTATGAATTAGTATTATAAGAGTTGATCAAGAATAATTACACTAGGAAGGCCAAGAACTATCGTAGGATTGTACGCCCTAGACATCAAAATCCAGGTCCTGAGTTTTACACGTAAGGGAAATACTTGCAGCGCACAACAACCTCCTGTTTTCTTACTTTGAAACATTTGACTTTCAGTGTTTCTCTGAGTATAATTTCAGTCATTTCTGAGTTGTTCACATGCAAAAATGAATATTGCAGAGCTGGTAGTATGGCTCAGTAGTAGAGCAAATTTTCCTAGCATAGGCCAGCTGCTTGGTCTGATTTTTCAGTGCTGAAAAAAATTAACATTCTGAAAAGTTCTATATGGTTGATGTTGGGAGAAGGCCAGACTTGGTTTAAAAGTTCTCTTCGGTGTTGAAATAGGCAAAACTTGTCATCTAGAATCGTGTTTTTGAAATCTGAAACTTCATATATATTATACTTTATGTGCCTAACAATGGAAAATAGATATGCATTTCCACACTGACCTACAAAAATTTAAATATAAGGTTGGGCATCTAGCTTAGTTACTGGATGAGACTGGTGCATTCAGGGTGGTTTGGCTGTAGATGTAGCTCAGGGGGTAGAGTGCTTGCCTGTCATGCTTGAACCCCAAGTTTGATCCCCAGCACCATAGAAATCAGCTGTAGTGCTAACTGCCTATACTTCTAGCACTCGGGTGGTAGAGACAAGAGGATCAGAAGTTCAAGGTCATCCCTTGTCATTCCCAGTTTAAGGCCAGCCTGGGTTATATAAAACCCTGTCTCAGAGAACTAAGGTGGGAGCCAAGAAGAAAATTTACGTGTAAAACTGGTTTAAAAGAATTTAGCGGTAATGGTTACAGGATTTCTATATCTCCATGTTCTTTCTTTACCCTTCCTTAGAATCATTAAAGACACCTCTCAGTGAATGTCTAGCTCCATCCTATTAGAGCACAGATGTTTATTTTATGTGCGAAGATTCTGAGCCACAGGAGATTATTGCTGTGGGCAGTTAGTGACGTGTGACTTTTCAGATCCCATTACAAAGTTGCTGAATTTGTTTTTGTTTTTTTCTTTTCTTTTTCTCTTTCATTGTTTCCCTCTGATGTGGCCATTGTGTTGACAACCTTCTGTATCTCCGCTATTGAATTTTTTTCTTTGCGTCACGAAGAAAGCCTCCCAAGGTAAGTACTGGCGTGGAAGTGGGCATCAGTACTGACTTGGTGTGCACTTAGGATCCTAACTCATCACAGGAGCCCATGGCTAATCCCTGGCCACCTAGGAAACAAGACTAACATTCTAACTTAAACTGTAAGCCTGGGTCAAGAGTTTGTGTTGGTGCTGATGTAAGAGCAGCCTATTACTTACTCTTCAGAGTGCACTCACCCATTGCTGCATCCTTGGAAGATGCTTGAATCTGTAGACCTGCCTGTCAGGGATTGGTTCTGTCCTATTGGTAACAAAAGAGAGCTTATCAAGAAGAAGCAGCAGCAGCAGGTGCTGGTTCATAGGCTGAGAGTGGGCGAGCTGAGGTGGTTGGCATGGCCGTGCTGGCTAGTTTTATGTCAACCTGATACAAGCAAGAGTCATTTGGGAAGAGGGACTCCCAATTGAGAAAGTGCTCCTCCATAAGACTAGCCTGTAGGCAAATCTGGAGGACATTTTCTTAATTAGTAATAGTTGTGGAAGGGCCCAGTCGTTGCAGGTGGTGCCATCCCTAGGCAGGTGGTCCTGGGTTCTATAGAAAAGCAGGCTGAGGCAAACCATGAGGAGCAGGCCAGTAAGCAGCACCTCTCAAATGGCCTCTGCATCAGCTTCTGCTTCCAGGTTCTCATTCCCTGACCTCCCTGGATTATAGACTCAAGGTATGAGCTGAAATCAATCCTTTCCTCCCCATGTTGCTTTTGGTCATGGTGTTTTACCACAGCAATAACTAAGACAATGGCCACTCGAGAAAGCAGAAGAATAAAAATGGGTCCTCCAGGATGAAACTTGGTAACTTGTTCAGACAGACAGGCTGTCTTCTGTCTTGCCAAGAAGAATCGAAAGGTTTTCCACACATTCAGATAGAGATGAGCCATCCCCATGCTAATGCTCTGTACTCTGTCAGATTCTTAGCTGGTCACAGTGACTACTAGTTGGGGCTGTTCTGCCACCTTGGCCAACCTTTGATAGCACTTTTACTAGTGGAATCCCCAAAGGTTCAAGAGTAAATGGAGTGGGCGTTTGAGTGACAGTCCATGAATAAGTGTCAGCACCAGGGAACATGTTGCTGAGTGTTAGAGAGGCATTCAGTTCTACAAGCCACCAGGAATTTTGACCAGCCCTGGCTGATGTCACTGATTACAGCCATGCTACCTAAGATGGGTTTAGGGCAGATACTTTCTCATATGGTCAGAATATAGGACATGTGAGCATGTGGAGGAGAGATGAGAAAGGCTTACTTCATAGCCCTGGGGCTATGGAGAAGACACTTAATATAGCTCTGGATTATGGAAAGCCGATAAAATGGTATTTCATGCTTTACATTTATTGAAGGCATCATTCATGTTGTCTTTGGCACTGAGAGTTTGAACTCCAGCAAGGAAGGCATGCATTGAATAAACAGTAGGCGATGTCTTAAGAAAGAGGAAGTAGCTGATGTTTCTGGAGTGAGCTGGGCCAGCCATCATGGTCAGATCTGGAGAATCATGGCAGTCCTCCCTGAGGAGTCGCTGGGATGACTGTGATCCCTAAAATTCACAGCCTTGAAAGTTTGTTGCCCCTGGAGGATATGTGTTCCCTTAGCTTGTCTGTTTTCTTTGTTCCCAGAGGTTTCAAGGCATATAGTCTCATTCTAGTAATAAACTAACTTTGTTTCCCACAAAGAAGCTAGTGTGAGTCAGGCAGTGGTGGCGCATGCCTTTAATCCCAGCACTGGAAGGTAGAAGCAGGTGGATCTCTGTGAGTTTGAGGCCAGCCTGGTCTACAGAGTGAGTTCTAGGACAGTCAGGACTACACAGAGAAACCCTGTCTCAAAAAACTGGAAACAAACACATATATACTTTTAAATATTTAAAAGTATTTCAAAGTATATTTAATATATGTTTTTTAAAAATACTTAATAGCTGACATCTACTCTATGAGGTACATTTGGGAAGCCTAAACATTGCCTTGAAAGCAAATAACTGATAAAATCGAGTAAAATATATTAAAGACACAGAAGTTGATTTAGGGCATGTGTATATTGAAAACAAGCAGGAAAACCAAAGATGCTTTTTTAATGCTTTGTAAGACTGAGATTAAGGCCTCAGTGATTGGCGAGCTCAGGACAGACCGGGTGATTTTAGCTAATATTTCAAGTAGGAGCAACTTGTCCATGAAGCAGGCTTAGTCTTAACATTGTGATGGTGGTGGGCTCTGTATGTGTGCACTATGAAATCTGTTGTTCTGGGGTCATGGGAGCCAAGTATCTGAAGATCATAGGATATACATTCCCATTCTGACCTTTAAGTCAGAAATGACACACCAGGGAATCAGTATCACCTCCTCCATTAAGTTCAACTGAAAACACCTCAAGCCTATGCTTAGGATGCTGACCTAAGTTCAAGACCCAGGACCCACTCATGTGTTGGGAGGAGAGAGTGGACACCCAGATATTCTCTGACCTCCACACATGCACCCAGGCATCCATGTACCCTCCCATATACATACAAACACAGATACATAAATGTGATTATAGTTCTTTAAGCCTGTGCTTAAAGAAACTGGAGGTATATCAGGGTTAGTGAGGGATTACTAGATGAAATTCTGAAAGGACCCTGGAAATTTAGAGAAACAAATCTAATGTTTTACGTGCAGCACTCAAGTGGAAACAGCTTTGAAGAGAGCAAGGTACTGGCAGCCTTATGCGGCAGGACAAGGTATAGGGGCTCATTGCTATGTGAGAATGCTCTTGTATACTGTAAAGATTTGTTACTTGGATTGGTTTAATAAAATGCTAATTGGCCAGTAACCAGGCAGGAAGTATAGGTGGTGCAACCCAGACTAGGAGAATTCTAGAAAGAGAAAAGGCTGAGGAAGCTGATGTGGGATGTCCTTCTGTGTATGTGTTGCTTTTATTAGTTAATGAATAAAGCTGTTTTTAACCAATGGCTTAGCAGAGTAAGGCCAGGCAGGAAGTCTGAATAGAGATAAAGAGAGAGAGTAGGCGGAGTCAAGGAGATGCCATGTAGCTGCCAAAGGAGAAAGATGCTTGCTGGAACCTTACCAGTAGGCCACAACCTCATGGTGATACATAGATTAATAGAAATGGGTTAATTTAGAATATAAGAGCTAACCAGGAATATGCCTGAGTTGTTGGCCAAACAGTGTCATAATTAATATAGTTTCTGTGTGATTATTTGGGTTTAGGCAGCCAGGAAACCAATACACAGTCTCCATTTACAGAAGCATGATGAGAATGTCTCACTAAGCAAAGGTACCAAGCCACATGGCTAAACACATAAAGAATTATGGGTTAATTTAAATTGTAAGAGCTAGTTAATAATAAGCCTCAGCTAAGAGGCCAAGCAGTTTGTAATTAATATAAGCCTCTGTGTGTTTCTTTAGGACTGAATGGCTGTGGGGCCAGGCGGGATAGAAACTTGTGTCTACAGCTCATTCACATAAAGCCAGAACTGAAGTCCTTGCTAAACTCCATGTAGTGTAGTCAGCACAGTGGGTTGAGAGCAGGCCTTGGGGGACACATGACAGTAAACAAAACCAAATCAGCCCCCAGGTGGATTACTGTCAGATCTAAGTCATTGTGATACAGTGTGGTGGCACTTTCCTGTAATCCCAACACTCAGGAGGCTGAGGCAGCCAACCTAGGCAACAAAGTGAGACTCTGAATTAGATAGAACAAAAGCCTATAATGCCAGCACTCAGGAGACAGAGGCAGGAGGATCGCCCCAAATTCAGGGCTACTCTGGTCTACATAGCCAATCCAGACCAGTCAGACCCTGTCTCAGAAACAAATGGACTAACAGAAATCAATAATTAAACAAATTGCACACCAGGTCACTGAATGATTCCGGAAACCTCATGGACTGAAGTCATGTGGAAGCAATCCCAGAATTCAGGTGCCTAGAAACTACGGGAGGAATTAGATGAAGTTCCTGTCTTTAAGGATCCCACAACCACCATTAAGAACATAGAGTCCAACACTGTGGGTGCATCTCTGTGGCAGAGGGCTCACCTAGTGTGACAGGGTCCCGGGTTCCATCCATAGCCGCACAAAGTGAAGCGCACATTCAGAAATAAAGAAACTACACACAAGATAATAAGAACCAGCAGAAATAAAAGTAAAAAAAGGAAGTAGACCTATGAATGCTTCTGATATCAAATTGTCAGGCCCAAACTTTAAACGCACTTGTTATGTCTAAGGAGATTTAAAAAAATCAGATTGAAAAATGTTAGCAAGAAATGGATGTTGTATAACTCAAGAAACCAATAACCCACTAAAAAATTCTCAGTCTGAAACATCCAAAACCTAAACTGGAAATTTAGTGTTAGGATTCTATAGCAGCTTACATCAAACTGAAAATAGAGGCTTAAAGAACTGGAAGGTAAGTTAGTAGATAGGAATACAGCGAGATGCTAATGAGACAAAGGATGTGGAAACAATGGGAGATTCACATTTTTTTAAAAAGTAAACTCCGGTCTTCCATTCTTCAGGAAAACTCATTCAAAGTGGATCGCAGGCCGCGGTGTAAAATGCACAACAGGAATGCTTTCAGACGATGACAGGGAGGAGGAGCCACGGCTCGGTGGTGACCTTTCAAAGACAAAGCTGAAAGCACAGGAGAAAAAGACAGGGTCTTTCACTACAAGCGAAAGTGGCATTGCTGGTGACAATGTTACCTAAAAAGAAAAGCTGTATACCGGGACAAATATTTAGAAAATACCCAACAAATGATGTGTATCCAAATCACTTTTGCTTAAAGCTCAACAAAAAAAAAAAAAAGAAAGAAAAAGAAAAAATAGTTTAAAAATGAATTAAAAAAATCTGAAAAGTCAATTTAAAAATGGATAAAAACATCTGAATAGACATTTCCCTAAAGAAGATGTAGGGGTATCGAATGAATGAATGAATGAATGAATGAATGGATGGATGGATGGATGGATGAATGGTAAGTAAGTCAGTAAATCACCGTCATGTCCTTAGAGAATTAACATGAAAACAGCAGTGACATACCACGGCACACTTATAGGATGCCTAAAATCTCCAAGTCTGATAAAACCAAAATGAAGGCCGTGGAGCAGCAGAACCTTTCCTATTGCTGGCAAAAGGAGGCAGGTGGTCCAGGCATTCTGAAAAATAGCCCACATCTCCTGAAAAGCCTAATTATATTCTTACCAAATGACCCCAGTGATCAAGCTTGTAGCTCTTTACCCAGACAACCGAAATTTTGTATCTACTGCGCACAAGGGTTTATGGCAGCTTGATTCACGATTGCCAAATGCAAAAGCAATGACGACCTCCTGCAGGAGAATGGGTAATGAATCCCGGTACAGGCTCTTGATGCAGTATTGTTCAAAGATAAAAGAGAAATGAACTAGCCACACACACAAAGTCACCGTGGAGCCTCCTGTGCATATTAATAAGTGTAAGAAACGAATCTGAGAAGGCTCGATGCTCTAAGAGTCCACTATTAGTCCATGATGCTCTGGAGTAGGCAAAACTATATGCCAGTTAAAAAAAGACAGTGGTTCCTCAAGACAGTGACCACAGCTCAGACAAACTACTCAGTGAAACAAGGGGTGTTCGACAGGCAAGTCAGTTGGAGAAGGTTACGCCTTCCTTGCTGATGGACAGAACCATGACAGAGAATCACACACACACACACACACACACACACACACACACACACACACCAAAAGTAGATTGCTATGTCCCTAATCTTTTGGATTTCTCTGTCTGGTAAGTGTCAGATTTTCTAAGTTCTCAGTGAAGAAGCATTCATCTCAGATACTGCCCGCCTACCTGCCTGTTAGTTCCTTGACCTGATGAACGCCCTGCAGTGCTTATGGGAGCGAGGTCTGTGTCCCTCCAGAACAATGGTTCTTTAGACCAACATGGAGACACTGGTTTATATGTCTGTAGATTCAGAAGAAGAAAGAGCCTTTGTTGTATGAGCACCAGAGCCTGAGAAGTGTGTCTGTCTGCCGTAGTGCAAAGGTACTGTTGCAGTTGCTTATTGGTTGAGCAATCTTCTGGTAAACTGGATTTTGGCGGGCACTGGTACACATGGAAAAGAAATGTTGTTTTAGCTATTGTGTTTTATTGAGCAAGTTAATAAGAAGGAGGCATTGGGAAGAAATAAAAATATCTGCCAATCATCTTATTTAGATCATCTCTCTTTTTAGTCAATTTGCTCACTGTAAATTTATGAGCACAATATCTTATAGTTTATTGAATGATTTATTTTACTATCTTAACCTTGTGAATTAAGTTTATTTTTAGTTTTTTTTTTTTTAAATGTAGAGGCTCAACCTCAGGGCTTTATACATGGTAGGCAGACACTTAAGCAGTGAGCTATGCTCCTGCCCATTTTATTTAAAGATGCTCATTGAAGACCCAGGTTTGGTGGTATGTGTGTAATACCAGTACTGAGGGCCACAGCAGGGGATCCAGAGTTTGAAGCTAGCCTGGGCTACAGTAAGACCCTGTCTCCAAAAACAAAGGTACGCTGATAAACACCCAGAGCTGACTTTATTAACGTTTCTCAGGAAGGAAGGGAACCATGCACAACTCCGCCATCTGAGATTTGGTTTTGTTCGGTCTGGTCTTGGGGTCTGTGGTGCATCTTCCCTTTTGCTGAGAACAAAGTTTTGGGCCAGGCTATTAGGCATAGACTATGTGGCTCTTCTGACTGTAGCTGAGTAGTAAGTGTAAAATACATAGCAGTTTTCTAAGGCTTAATACAAGGGTAAAAGAAAAAAATAAAGCACACAAATATCTAGGATATACTAGGTTAACTTAAAATGTTACTAAACCAATTTTGTCTTCCTTTTGCTTATGAGTATGTCATGAGAACAGTTTGAATTACATATGTGGTTCCCATTGCCTTCTTGTTGGACTGCTCTGCTCTGAGCAAACACATGGCTTCATAGTAACATGGCAGTCACAAGCACCTGGTCTTAGGTTGGGCTGGTTTCTTTCCTGGTTAAACTTCTGCCCTGGCGTCTGGGTCTTGACGTCCTGCTGTCATGCAAGTTCAACAGCAGCCTAACCTTCCCCGTCTGCCTAGATCCCCCTAGAGTGCTCATGGCACCGGTGTCTGCTCTCTAGAATTCAGTGTGGCATGGGTGACTTCCACACACCGCACTCCCGTGTCTGCGTTCGTGTCTGCGTTCGATGCGCTTTTACCCAGTTGCTGAGCTTCAGGCAAGGGGCTGGAGGTTAAAATACACAGACACACACAGACAGAGAGACAGCAACACGGGTCATCCTTGAATTCCCCAAGAATGTCCCCTTTATTGTGTTCAGGGGCAGATTATATAGAGATAGCCACGCCCCAGCCAAACCCACCAGAAACCACTCTCCTGCCATCAGGAGCTCCTGAAGGTCTCGTGCTCAGAGCAGCTGTAGGCACTCAGATCAGGGGATTACAAGAAATTCAGGATCTGGTGTCTCACTGCTCCCAACAGGTGACCAGAGGGACATGGTATTTTAAGTAACAGAGAACGGGCTTTGCTGCCCACCGTCCATCACCACGTCAGTCTTCATGACTTCACAGGAAGAAAATCTCAGAGCTGAACATGGAGCTTCAGGATAACCTGCGTGCGTGTGTACGTGCGTAAAGTTCCAGGGGCAAAACTTCAGGGTAGGAATCATGCTGTACATGGGGCAAAGATTAGGAAGCAATTGATGCATTAGGAAGTAATGAAGGCTGGGAGTGTAACTCAGCTGGGGGAGCCCCTGCCTGGTGTGCCTGAGTCCCTGGGTTCAGTCCCCAGTGCTGGGGGTGGGGGGAAGAAAAGGAAGGTGTCATAAGTTGTACACACTCCGGCTATAGTGTAGGTTACATGAAAGGAAAAGTTGTGGATTAGAAAACGAAGAGAAAAGATAGCACATAGATCAGATCTTACTCTGGTCGGTCAAGAAGATCATTTAGGGTTGCATGTATTCAGGTTATATAAACAGAGGCATGCATGTGAGACATTCACCTGGCTGCAGATGCAAGAAACACCGGTGAATAGAGAACCCTGGGTAGACAGTAGTGCTGGTCTATTGCGCTGTAACTGCCTTGTGTTGGCCTGTTCGTACCAGGTGATGCGGCAGTGACACCCTTAAATGCTCAGTGCCTCGAAAAGACAAGGGTCTGTTTCTCTGTGTCAGTCCCCTGTTGCCTGTGGCTTTAGTCGGAGGAATCTGCTCCTGCCTGGGATTTACTAATGCTGGGGCAGAGGCTTACAATCCACCGCTCCTCAGAACCTGCAGTCAGTGCTTTGCTCAAATGCACGCACGTGGCCAAAGCCAGTGATGTGGCCAACCTGGTATCAGTGGGGTCAGGAATTGCAGTCTGCTTCTGCAGGTCCAACAGGCAACGTGGCCGTAGTGGGAGCATGTAACCCCTTCCATGAGGGCAGGGAGTCATTTGGAACAGTAGTGCAAATCTTTCACACTTTGTCATCCTAACACATTAAAAAATTTTTTCCCAAAGCCTTCAGAAACAAATCACTGTGTATTTTTGTCTTACTGTCTCTGCAGACTTCACATCTCAATCATTTTGTGCCTGGCTTTATTTGGAACCAGTTGTTCTCACTGTGTTCTGTGCCTAAAGGATGCCCATAGGGGTGAGGGTGGTAGGGCATCAGGTTGCTCCCTTCTCACCCACAAAGAGAATATTATCATCTCCCTTGTCTCTTGGCCATGGTCCATCTTCCTCTCCAGAACAGTGAAAGCCTCTGGAATCCTGCCTAGGTCTCCCCTAGCAGAGTGAATTCTCCCTCAGCCCCTTCCTGTGTCTGCAACCTCTGGGCTGCCTCAGATCCTTAGCATCTGGGGACCTGGTGCCTTGAAGCCAGCTTAGCTCCTCTTTTCTCCGGCGGTAGAGAGAAGAGGGTTTTACCCCACAGGGTGTGGAAAGCACATTAGGTGAGCTCTTTGGATTCAGGTCCAGATGCCACCTGTTGTAACTGCTGTCAGGGTGAATTTTATTCTTTCTTTCATGACAGGCAGTGGCCATTTGTCAAGATGGTGGGCGGGCTGTAACTGCAAGCTCAGATGCTTGGAACTTTCACTGGTCTTTCTTAAAGAAATACCCTGTTTTTAGAAATACCCACACTGCAGTTCTGAGTGTACCATTGAAGAAATTTAATCAGGGCATGAGAAGACTAATATAAAAGCACCTGCTGACCGAGGATGTAACACGTCTTCTCTGTCCCTCTGCAGCCAGTGGACTGGTGTTGGGAGTGACGATCAAGGCGTCAACGTGGCCTGAACTAAGTATTCGAAAGAGCTGGCATTGGCCGCATGCTTCATTGAGTGTGCACCGCTGGTTTACACACACCAGTGTCCTTTGGAAACCCTAGGCGTTCGCACGGGATTTGGGAGAACTAGTTAGTTGCTATTTTCAAATTTTCTTCTGAGTTGGGTGACAATATGGATGTGTTCCTTAAAAACCCTTGCCATCACCCCTCCTGGATCATTGAGTTCCCGTCTCTGGGACTTTGCAGAGCATTGTTTCCTCCTGTGTTGGATGATGAGGTCCCTGAGCTTGGGGACAAGGCCTTACTTACTTGTTGTGGGTTTCCCCCAGCTGCTGTTAGCTGCTTAGAGTCTTCAGTCAGACACCATTGACTGTGTAACCCAAGATATCGTTTGGTGTGTGCTTCCGAGCGCGTATGAAGGAAATGATTAATTACACCGTGAAAAGGCAACAATGACTTGACAGACTTTTAAACAGGAAGGGAGGTCTGTCAGCAGACCTGGCTAGTAAGGCTGGTGGCTCTGGTGCTCATCTCCCTGGGCGGTGGCAGCTGTGTTCAGACACAGACTGAAGTTTGTGGTTGGTCCAGTGACTTCTACAAACAGCAGCCGTGAGGACAGTGCTGGGGTCAAACAGGCTTCCCGTGCAGTTCCAGTCTGAGATTTCTATGTGAGGTTTAACTTAAAATAATAATAATGATGATAATAATAACAATGATAGCTGGAATATATTTGTTACACATAGTGCTGGTTAGCTGTTTTATTATAATTCTGATGGTAGGTGGGAAGGAAGTGAGAAAGGCATTGAATGGCATCCACATGGGATGAAATGTCGAGTGTTCCTAGTCTTCTGGTGTGACTCAGGTTTTATAACACCATGCGGTGAATGAGGGCATTCCAGAAACACCTTTCTTATTGTCATCTTGTAAAGCTCCAAAGTTTATTTTTTTTTTCTTTTAAAGGAAATAAAATAGGACCCTGGCAAGCCCGTATTCCTACACCTGGAGAATTAGAGGTTTGCAGATTTGCAGAGCGATCAGGGGTGCAGATAGGAGACTGGGCAGGATGGACTGTGGAAGCTGGGTCTACAGGTGTGAGCTGAGAGGCGATGAAGCCAGGGTGGAGGAGAGAGACCCATGCGCTCATACAGAGCAGAGCAGCTCCACGTGGCGCAGGCTTCTTAAGCACTCAGAACTTCAGATTTGGGAACTAGGAAGTCACGCGTCCTGCACTAGTGTTTTCTGTATAGAGCTGCAGCAATGCTTCTTGCATGAACTTTTAAAAAATGCTGCGTATTGTCTTCCTGTACTGAAGGGTTTGCCCTCGCTGATCCATGCTATTATATGTTGTGATGTTTTGTTTATGTTTTAAAAAATAAAGCTTGCCTGAGAGTCAGAGTGCAGAGCTAAGCCACTATGGACCAGGGAGTGGTGGCGCACACCTTTATTTTTTTTATTTTATTTATTTATTTATTTATTTATTTATTTATTTATTTATTTATGGTTTTTCGAGTCAGGGTTTCTCTGCAGCTTTTTTAGAGCCTGTCCTGGAACTAGCTCTTGTAGACCAGGCTGGTCTCGAACTCACAGAGATCCGCCTGCCTCTGCCTCCCGAGTGCTGGTGGCACACACCTTTAATCCCAGGAGGCAGAGGCAGAGGGATCTCTGTTACTTCAAGGCCGCACTGGGCTACACAAGATTGAATCTGTCTAAAAGAGAAACAGGGCTCACACAAAGGTGAGCCCAGCACTTAGGAGCACACACCTTTAGTCCCAGCACTAGGGAGGTGGAGACAGGAGTGATGTGGCTGGGTAGAGGGAGAAGTATAAGGTGGGAGGAGACAGGTGCTCAGGATAGTCTGAGGGTTGGTGGAGACAGATGCAGTCTGAGGACAGGATCGCCCCTTCAGTCTGAGCTTTGGTAGAGGGAAAAGAACTCTCTAGCGACTGGCCTCTCTGCTTCTCTGATCTTCAGCATTAACCTCTTATATCTGACTCTGGATTTTTTATATTATTAAGACCAACTAGAATTCGTGCTATAATTATATGTGAAAATACATGTAAAAATGCAGATTCATAAGCTTGTCCAGATAAGGGTTTCTGTTGCTGTGATGAAACAACATGACCAAAAGTAACTTGGGGAGGAAAGGGTTTATTTGGCTTACACTTCCATATCAACAAAGTTAGTCCATCAATGAAGGAAGTCAGTACAGGAACCCAAATGGGGCAGGAACCTGGTGTCTGGAGCAATGCAGAGGCCATGGACGGATGCTGCTTACTGACTTGCTCTTTGTGGCTTGCTCAGCCTGCTTTCTTATAGAACCCAGGACCACTAGCCCAGGGACAGCGCCACCAACGGTGGGCTCTCAGTCACTACTTAGGAAAATGCCCTACAGGCTTGCCTACAGCCTGATCTTCTGGAGGCATTTTCTCAATTGAAGTTCCCGTCTCTCAGATGACTCTAGTTTGTGTCAAGTTGACATAAAACTAGCCAGGCACATTCATCAAGCAACTGCTCTAGACTAAAATGCACATTTTCAGAGTCTTTTTATTTGATGAATCATAAAGCACAGGAACAAAGCCCTTGACCTCTTAATAGTGAATAATATAGCAGAACAAAGAGAACCATAGATGAATGGAGATACATGTCTATACATGCACAGCGTGTGATTAGGCAGGCATGGAGTTCAAAGTAGTTAGAAGTGTTTCTAGGCTCCCGAAAACTCCAGGGGCAAACGTGCTTGCTGCCAGGCCTGGTAATGTGAGTGTAATTCTGTACCCAGGCAAAGAATGAGATCACTGATCCCCACTGGTTGTTCTCTGGCCTCCATATGCATGCTAGATAGTACATGAGCCTGCACACACACACACACACACACACACACACACACACACACATTGATGATGATGATGATGATAAAGAAGCATCCTCAAAGCTTTCATAAAAGTAGTGGCATTTAAGATAGCATTGACAAAGTTAAAGGTAAATGGAAACAGGCTTTGACTCAGGTTGCAAAGATGGATACTTGGTTTCCAAGTTTTTCTCCATGTAAAATTTATATTGTGTCATAATAAGCCTTAGATTAGTCATTTTCCACCTGGGAAAGGGATGCAAGGCAAATTAAAATCATTTTTAAAACAATATGTGAAAATTTAAAGAATAATTATTTTCCAATTTGTTGTTTTTGGAAATGGGTGCGTGGGGCCCTGTCTTCCAAAGGAGAGGCTAGACTTGAACTACTGGTCCATTTGCCTCAACCTCAAGTTCTGGGGTTTCAGGAGTGCACTCCTATGCCAGGTTGTCTGATATTTTTAACTAGATTGAAGCAACTACAGGACAGAAAATATAACTGACAAGTATTTGATACTCAACCTGAGAGAGGCTGCTGGTCTTCCTGATTGCTTCCTGAAGTAAACATATTATGGCTGGAGGCTTCAGTGAAGGGACAAAACTAGACAGGACCAGAGGAGGCCACAGAGCTACCGGAGTCATGGCTCAGCACAAAAAGCACTTGCTCACCTTGCAGAAGATCCAGGTTCTGAGATCAGTTCCCAGCACCTACATCGGGCAACTCTCTCCTGCCTGTAATTCCAATTCCACGGAAATCTGATGCTCTCTTCAGATCTCTGTGGGTACTACAGGTACGTGGTGCACTAGTACCTTATAGGCAAAATAGTCATACACAGGAAATAAAAATTAGGTTGAAGGAATGAAAGTAAGACTGTCCATAGACTCCATACAGCTGAGGTGCCTTCACATTTGGCTTTTATTACTTCGTTGAACTGAGGTCTTGGTCTGTCTGTGTAGCCCAGGCTGGCCTCATTCTTGACCTCCTTCCTCAGCCTCCCAAGTGCTGGAATGACAGGCCTCCACCATATCTGGCTCACGTGTTTTACGGGTTAGAAAACTGGTTGCAGACCACATTTCTCAGAATGCTGATGCTTTCTGCTCCTCCCCAGAATATGCAGGATGCTTCTTTCAATTTTTTTTTAAAACCACAATTGAATTTTCTGAAATGCCATCAAAGATCACAGCTCTCAATAAGCAGAGAGTTTGTACAGCATGCTGCTCATAAATTCTGGACCCTCCTTCCTTCAGGATATCTGTCAGTCAATGAGTTGGTCTTATTAAAAACAGCTGTAGCAGCTTTGCTAGATGCTCCGCGGTTCACAAAAATGCAGAGCTGACTTTTTTTAAGGGCCCAATGGAGCTGGAGCAGATGCACAGCAGGCTGCGAGGAATTCAGTGCTGGCGTGAGTTTTGCACATGGGGAGCTAAGGAGAAAGTGGGTTTTTGCTGGAAAACAATGGCTTTCTAATTTTTACCAGTGACGAGAATATCTGTGTATTTGGCTCTTTTTCTAATTGGGGAGGTGTGAAGTGATTGGTGTCTCTTGGCAGTGATGAACTAGAAGGCTCTTTGTTGTTGAGGCTATCACTTGGTATCCCAGGCTGGCCCAGAACTTACTGTGTAGCCCAGGCTGGCCTCAGACTTAATGGCAGCCCTCTTGCCTCAGCCTCCAAGTGCTGGGATTGCAGGTGTAAGCCGCCACACCCAGCTTCCATCTTTTTATGTGAGCACTCAGCCGCATCCAGGCTCTCAGTGTTTCCCGTCCCCCACTTTGCAGTTAGGATTCACGTGACTTCTCAATGGGTAATCAGAAGACACTGAGGGGCTCTAACGGCGCGAGTGAGTTCTAAAGTGAAACACGTCTCTAGTCTGTTATATCACGTCTTTGCGTTTCAGTGAAATGACTCAGACTTCAGACTTCTTCCTGATAAGTGTTTACTAGAGTAAAAGCCTACGCTCCATAATCGACTTGAGGGATTACTGTCCTAAAGTGCCTAGGACCCACAGCTGTGAAATTCAGGAGCTTGCACCGCTAAAGGTTTGGCAGGCAAAGGACCCCTGAATCTTGCAATGCTTTCAGAGCCCCTTTGTCCAGGGTAGCGTTTTAATATTTGTCTAGACTTTAAATGGGAAATACAGAAAATCAATTTTTGTTTTATTTCTATCTGAAGAAACAGTTTCAAATAATTAACGGTTGGAATGGGCAATGATTGTGACCCGCAGGTGCACTTCCAGCTTGGGCTAGATCTCATTGTATTTCAAGCAGTGGCCGTGCACATGGAGACCGGTGGATTGATGGCCTCAGTATGCAAGATGGCAAATTATTAAACGTCCGACAGAGATGCCTGTGACTGCCACGCTATCTAGGAACTATCATTGTCGTCCAGAGGATACCAGTAAAGACATTTAAAAATTGGAAAATAGCCCCTCTTGACCATTTACAGTCAGGATGGAGCCTTGGCTTAGGTGGAAAGCAAGGCAAATGCCAGAGGGGGAGAGATAAGTGTTATCTGATTTCATAGAAAGAAAGAAATTGGGGGGTGGATCATAGAATCTCCATTTGTGGAAATGTTTTAAAACCACACAGATCTCTTGGGAGCAGTGCTGAAGTTCAGTCCTGCCCAGAGGCTGAAAGTTAGCTGGATTATGCCCGTGTGATCTTTTGAGTCATAGAGGGAACCCTCGCAGGCAGGCAGTAAACATTCTTTATTTTGCTGGCTGAAACCATTGCCTCATAGCTGTTCATTTGAAAGCTGGTGTTTTTGTGTTTTTTTTTTTTTTTTTTGTAGGTCTATCAGTATCAAATTTGAATCTGGAGCCAGTGGTTTAAGTTATGTGTATTGTATATGCCTGAATCTGTGTGTGGTGGCAAAACTGTTGAAAGCAGAAGTTAACCTTTTCCTTTTGTTTTATTTATGTGTACATTTGAAAGAGGGGGCGGGGTGAATAGAACTTCGAGAGTTGTGGCTTATCACTCTCCCTTACTCCTTTGAGGTGGTCTTTCGCCGAACCTGGAGCTAGACTGGTAGCCCCAGCAATTCTCCTGACTCCGCACCCCTCTGAATTGCTGGGGTTTCAGGTCCACGTGACCACATCCAACTTTTTACACGGCTTTTGGAAATTTGAACCCAGGTCCTCATGCTTGCAAAACGAGCAATCAATCTACTGAGCCATCTCTCCAGCCCACCTAAGTCTTTTACTGTATAAAAACTACCCACTTTTTTTTTTGCAGAGTTTCAATGCCATTAATCATCCAATAAATAATTCCAAGGCAAGGAATATAAATATTGCAGGCTTCAAAGATGAATTAGCTCTAGCTCCTGCCTTCAGGAAACTTAGGGTACCAGTGGATGGAGTTAAGACATCCACAGATCATCCACCTAAATGTCCCAGCCTGCAGCCCTCAGGCTTATGCCTGCCAGGGTGGCTGTGAATTCAGCCTGACACATTTGTTGAGGACAGTGGCATGTCACTATATCAAAGGGTTGGGCAAACCTGTATCATGATTAGTAGATAATAGAAAAAAATTGGAATAGGAGCAGAGAAAAGGATCAAGCAGTGTTGTGAGATTTCAGAGAAGGAAATACACACACACACACACACACACATATGTGTGGATGGATGGATGGGTGGAAGGATGGGGATGGATGGGTGAATGGATGCATGCATGTCTATATGTAATGTATGTTTGTATGTATATGTCCTTTGGGTGTAACCAAGCAGTCTTTTCTGGAGGAAAATTTATTAAGCTAGGACCTTCAGTATGAAGCATTTTGAAGGGCAGAAATGAAGAAAATGAGAATAGTCATTCCAAGAGGGCACACTGCACTGGGGCGGGAAGGGGCAGGGGAAGTAACTGGCGAGGAGCTGGTGGTGTCCAGTCTGGACTGCCAGGCTGGGTTGCTCAGTGCTCCTCCCTTGGAGTGTTGGGGATCCCTGTGCGGTTGAAAAGCCACATGTGCAGCTCCAGAAAGAGGCCATGGAGCCATCCCCGAGAACTGTGACTTTGAAGCTAAAGCTGTTTGTTTTGAGTGTTTCCCCAAAATGAATTCCAAAAGTCGAGAAGGCTGGCCGTGCAAATGGCTCTTTACTGGAGGACTTTCCAAAGCTTTTGCCCTGGGAATCGGACACAGCGCTGTCCATGTGTGCAGTTTTCAGTGTGATTTCATCTTCTTAACGTCCACCATCCCTTGGAACTCGTGTTCCTTGGAGCACAGTCTGGGAAGTATTTACTGTGCATTTGGCGGTAATGGCTGAGGGCAGGTAGTGGTGTTTGTGTGGAAAGACAGCAGCTAGGTAGGAGTTAGCACTCAGTAGCTGTATGGAGGGTTAGTGCCTGCAGGAGCAGATGGCTGAGTTACCAGCCATGTTCAGCCAGGGATTGCATGTTGAGACAGTGAGGAAAAGGGGAACCCCAGATTGTGAAGAGGCGTGACCTTCGCTGTGCTAGAGATGTAGCGCGCACAGCTAGGAGAAGGAACTGGTATAAGTAAAAATCTACCTGTATACTGTGACTTGAGAAGGTAGGGGAGAGCCAATTTAAAGGATTCCGTGCACACTACTAGGCTTGGGGGGGGGGGGAATTCTTATTAAATATACTTTAAAAAAAACCACCTGGTTAATATGTTTGCCTGTTAGAATTATGGATAAATAGTAGCTTCCGTATGAATTCATGACTGTAGGAAAGTTTCACCCAAACCCTGCTATTTTACTCAGCCGCCTCTCACTGAGCCTCATTTACTTCTCTGGAGCTAATTCTTAAACTTAATATTGTGTTCTTTCATTTAGGTGTTTGCCTTTGATTATTGCTTTTGGTCCATGGATGAATCAAACACAACAAAATACGCTGGTAAGTCGGCTGTTCCGTTTGGGCCTCTGGCCTCCTGCACTGTCTGTTTTCTCTAACTATGCTGGAGTTTTGTTTCTCCATGTGTCTCACACCCGCTCTCTCATTCTGGTGGGTGTGTTTGGAAAGTTGCTGATCTGACTCCGCCACGTTCTGACTAAGCAGCCTTAGATCAGGTTTGAAAACCTCAATAGAGAGGTGCGTGTGATGGTGTGCTCTCGTGACCTCAGCACAGAGGAGGCTGAGACAGGAGGACTGCCCCGAGTTCAAGGCCAGGTCAAGGCTGAGCTGGATAGCTAGTATTAGGCCAGGCACTGTTATGTAGCAACGCTCTGACTGCTCCACCACCACCACCAAAATTTCAAAACCTCATTAGGTTTCTAGTTGTTCACCTTCTAAGGATGTCGTTAACCTCAGAGAAACTCCCAGGTCAAGCCTAAACTTTACCAGTTTTAACTGGTTTAGAAAACCCGAGGGAAGACAACATGGAATGGCTATAGTTTCTAAGGGACATATAGAGATGGTATTGAAAATTAGCATATAATTGTATATAAATAAAAATGAAAAATAAAAATATAATTTTCCCTTTGTAAGTATTGAGGTTAGGCATACGTTAGGTCACCTGATTTAACTATTACAAAATGTATACATGTATTAAAGTGTGTATGTAATGCCATAAATATCAGTTTTACTTGTTAATTTGAAAAAAAGAACAAGATAAGTTAAGCATACAGTTCAAAGAGGAATGTAGAAGGTACCCAGTCATGAAGTGTCAGGGTACCAAGGCAAGTCCACGGACCTTGAGGTCAGATATGGAATCTGCTTTGGCTCCTTGGAATAAGTGTTTAATTTCTCTATACTTCATCCTGCTTCCTATAAAGTGGAAACGGCAGCTCCTATACCAGGTGGATGCCATACAGGTTAACTGGAGACCTTAAGTGCTAACTGACGGAAGGTCCCTGTAAAGGACACTCTATTGGGGTTTTTGTAGGGAGGGTGCTGGAAATGGGGCCTGAGCAATGTGTGTAACGAGGCAGTGATGACGGGAAATTCTCAAAGCCAAGCTAGGAAGTAGAGATCAATGGGGTGAAACATGAGGCTGTTGGCACAGGCTGCTTAAGACGATGTGAAGTGGAGTCTGTGGTCCTCCCATCTGCATCCCTCAGCATCTCAGTGCACGTCTTCATTGCTGCCTGCAGATACAACTCTGTGTAGCCTCTTGCGATATAGTGCTCAGGGCTCACAAACTCCCTTTTCAGCCACGTACAACTTCATTGGTTCCAGATGAGAAAGTATCTGTGGAATTTAGGATCTGATAAACCCTGTGGTCAGAATTATAAAAAGATAAAAATGATTTTTAGTGTGCTGATCGCCTAACATTGATGCGCTTTTCGGTTACATGATCATTTCAAATGCTATGTTCCAGTTCACCTTGAAATAAGGCCTCTTGATTCACAGAACCCCACTTCTTTACAACACTGGGGTAGGGGTAAATTTTTCTTACTCTATAGTATATCATATTATTACACAACTACTATGACTCTCAGCAAAAAGTAAAATTCGTGGTTGCTGTTGTCTCGGGTGTTCGACTGTTACACAGAATCTGCGTAGAAAATAAGTTGGTTGTGTAGATGAGATTTTTGGCTTCTGTACTAACTTGATTTCTGTTTTCTTCACTTAAAAGAAACAGCAACTCTTAACTGTGAATAGAGACATTAAGAGGGGAAAGCATTCTTTCTCTGGTGAGAAATAAGGGACAAGGGGAGAGGGAAGCCCAGATTTCCTGAAACCAACCTATTTGTCAGGCTCCATGAATAATGGCCTCATTGAGACTGAGTCGGGGCTCTCAAAGCGGCTCTCAAAACTGGGGTCTGGCAGGCTGAGTGGGGGTTGGTAGATTCATGGACTGAGCGAGCCGGAGATGCCAGGGCCCTCAAGTGTCATGTGCTGTGTCCGAACATTAAACCCTCAATGAAGTTTTGCTGTTTATTGAAAGCTAATGCAGGATGCTCTACCCTCTGGCTTTTCAAGCTGAAACTCTTTTAAGTTCTCTGGAGTTGATAATGGCACTTCAGGGCTTGGGTGGGTCGCAGTGGCTAGCACCAGTATGTGGGCCAGAAAATGCTCTGGGCTGGGATTTAAGGCACCTGGCTTTGCTAGAAGCTGTTAGGCTTTGGCGAGATAAAGATAACCTTTTTCCTCATCTGAGGACAGGATGAGGTAGAGGAGCTGTGGCTATGCCTCCCATCAAGCTGAATCAGCCATTTTGTGCGGGAGGCACAGCTGTGCTGGCGGCTCAGAGGCAAATCAAAGGCTGGTTTGTTCAGCCTTTTGCATTGCGTGGAAGTGTGCTTTGAGGCATTGTGCCCTTGAAGGAGCTCTTCCTCTTTTCACCCTCTTGATTGGATTGGTATAATAATGTTTGGCGGGTATTTTTGAGTCAGAAGCCCAAGTCTCTGTGGTGGGACTGAGTGGGAAAAAGCAAGGCAGACAAGTAAATGGGCTGCAGAGTTAGAGACCTCTAGCATGGCCTCTCTGCGTAAATCCATCTCTAACCCAACCCCAGCATGCAGCCACACATAAATCTCATGAAAAGAGTGTAAACTGACTGTGTTTAGCATCAATAGAGACAAATTCGAGCCGTCTTAGTAAATGATTACATCCTGCTAATGGTAATTAAGACCTTCTTGATGAGGAATCAATACATTAAAAATATAATTTCCTAAAGTGAACGCTGTCAGTAGATAAGTGACTTCCAACAGCTCTGTTGTTTATATCCTGCCTGCTTACCTTTAAATCTTACTGCAGATATGAGAAGCAGTCTGGGGGCTGGAGAGATGGCTCAGGGGTTAAGAATATATTCTGCTCTTCCAGGAGACATGAGTTTGGTTCCCAGCACCCCTGCAGGTGGCTCATAGTCTCTGTGACCCCAAGGGATCTGATGTCTCTTCTGGCTTCTGCAGGCACCGGCACACATGTGGCACATACAGACACATAACACATATTTTTTTAAAAAAAAAAAAACACATATTTTTTAAAGGAAAGAAAGAATAGCAGTCTGGTGGTGGTATATGTGGGGGTCGGTGTGGATAACATTCCTTTGCCTGGGAGATTCTGCACGTTGGCCTAGAAATTATGTAATCTCTCTTGCCATATGGCGTGTTGCTCAAATTTGCTGAAGCCATGTGTTCTTGGGCATTTGTTGATTCTCCACAACCTGGAAGGAAAGATGTCCAGCCAACCCCCAGCCTCCTCACTCTGTTCTGCTGTGTGAGGCTAGAAGAGCACCTTCAGGGCGAGGGCTGAGCTGCAGAGGGCCCATCCAGCCTGCACATAACCCCCCATGACAGGCTCAGAGGTCGGAATGATTAATTTCACATTGCTTAAGGAAAGCAAGAATAGTAAGATGACAGCGACGGTGTCCGCCAAAAATTAATATTCTAGAAACCAGTGTTTGCCCAATTAGAACCAAACTGTCAGCAGAATAGCGCAATATGAATTTGTCTTAACATATTTAGGCCTAAGTATTTGACCACTGAAGTATCCTCCTAGTAACTACTTGGAGAAGGCACAGGCTCCTGGAGTCAGGCTTCATGGCCTCAAATGGCAGGCAGTCATAACAGTCTTTCACCATCACGAATCAGAGGATGAATTTAGACTCCCAGCAAATTCTGTGCATCCAGAAAATTGCTGATAATTGTTAGCCATTATGTAAAGCTGCAGAAGTTCTTTGTGTGCTCATCAGAAGTACTAATCATTGGCTGCTTAAGCGTCCTTAGAGTAGACATGTATTGGACGTGATATCTGCTGTCCTGAAAGCCCCTGACCAAATGAAAACTCTGAGCACAAGCTCTATCCAGGTTTTATTTCTTTCTTACAGTGCTTTATAAATTGTCTTACGCACATGGCCGCGCTCTTAGTGGCTCGCCTTCGTCACGTCGTGCCTGAGCCTCTGAAGTTTTCTTCAGATCAGCAACTCTTTCTGATTTTTCATTGTATTTGTCATTGAGAGAGACAGAGATAGACACACGTTTGTGTGCGCATGTGTACACACAGAGGGAGAGAGGGAGAATACTTCAGAGGACAGCTTGCTAGATCAACTCACTCCTTCCAGCACGTGGGTCTTAGGTTGTCAGGCTTGGCGGCAGGCACCTTTTATCCGCTGAGCTATCTCAGTGGCCCAGAAACTCTTGTGTTTGTTTTACTTAAAGTATATAATCACAAAGATATAAACCAGCTTGGAAGCCAATACAACTGACCTTTACAAAACATACCTCAACTGGTAGAGGCTGGGGGGATCAGGTAATTGATGTTTGTGGATCCCAAGAACAGACACATGCAGTTCAAGTCAGGAACATTTAGTTGGTAAAGATGCCCCAAATATAAACAAATGAGTTAACTTTATGAACTTTTAAAAAGTAGATACATATGCATATTTACACATAGAGCATATATATTTATTATGCCTGTGTTTTTTTCTTACATCTAATGTCTACCCCACCCCCCCAGCTCCCTTTTTAATTTTGGGACAGGGTCTTGTGTATCTTGGAGCTGAGGATGACCTTGAACTTATAATCATCTCGTTCTTACCTCCAAGTGCTATCAAGTGGAATGATAACCACACACCCCCACAGCAGGGGTAGCCTGTACTGGTGCTGGGACCCAGGACACGGCAGGGGTAGCCTGTACTGGTGCTGGGACCCAGGACTTTGCACACACCCAGGCATGCCCTGTGTTGACTGAGGTGCAGCCCCGTCTCCAGATGTCCTTTTTAATCCTACCCCACCCCATTTGATGCTCCCCTTTCTGACCACATCTATTCCTTAGAGTATTTACCGGCATCCAGGAACACTGTTTAACTTAGCTGTATTTGGAGGGGCAGATAGCAGTAACTGTGATTATAAAATACAGTCCACACGCTGCGTTCCTGGCCTGGTGCTGAGCCTTTTATGTGCGGGAGGAGATGCAATAACAAGAACATACAATTAGATAGGAAATACCGCTGTCAGCATTTTTGCAGATGAGGAGATCGCGGTTCGGGAAGGTCTAACTGCCTTTCAGAGGTGAAAGCGGTGGCCAGTGTAGGCTGAGTCAGAACCAGCGCTGCACACTAGTGATGACTTGAGGATTCGACTTCTGTCCTGGACACTTCTTATCTGCCCTAGAGGGGTTTTGTTAAGTCTTGGTGTGGAGCTTAGCCGGGAGAGCTAGTAGTAATTGCATCCTCCCTCCAGGCAAGTGTTGTCCAAAGTCCTGAGCCCATGTGCTTGGTCGAGCTTTGTTTGAATATGCCCCCCTCCAAGAGCTGTGAATACCAGAGCTGTGCATTCTAGAAGTGACCGTAGGCCTGAGTCTGCTACCTTGTTAGAGAGAGCTCTTGTAAAATGCTTTCAAAGCCGACCCACACATCTCTGTCAGCAGCGGCTTGTGCGGAGTCAGGCTTCCCAGTTGAGCCAACTCTGTTTTCTTTTCTCATCCTTGGCACTGGTGCCCAGGGAGGAGTTTTCTTGCCCCCTCCCCTGTGAGTCAGCCACTTTATCCAGCAGCAAAAAAAGAGCCCAGTTCATGCCCACCCCTAGCAGTGTCCCCAGACTGGAAACATTGTCGGGGTAAGTCACTCCCTGCTCAGTACTAGTGACACTTCCCCAGACGGCAATGCTGATAGCACTTGGAAGCCACCGTGGAAAGTGGCCTGTGGTTTACTTTTAGCTCATGGCCCAGTTTCTCGAGTTACCTTTACCAGGTCCGTCCATGGTAAATTTCTGAAGTTGATTAAGAATTAAATGTTGCACCTCCAATTTGAGCCTTAAGGTCTTTGTTCCTTTATCTGAACTGTAGTTTGGCTTCATATTTAGCTTAAATATGGCCTCAAGTCTCTTGAATGTGAGAAATTTTGTGAGCTGAAGTCCACACGCCAAAGGCCTCTGAGGAAGGAATTTGCTTCAACCTTATCCAAATAAGGCCCTTTTCTCCCTTTGAGGTATGTAAGCAAGACCTGTCTGTTCTTGCACCATCCAGGTGCCTTGATTTGGAACTGGGCCCCTGCCAAGTCCAGAGTCATCACAATGACGGTGGCTGTCAGCCCTGTGCAGAAGGGAAAGAACCTTCGTAAAGAACGAGGTCCAGGAATTGCCACTTATAATACATAGCCAAGCTCCCCCAACTCCTGCTCCAAAGAGAAAAGAGACGGAGAAACGAAGGGGCTTGTGAAAGGAATTCGATTTGGGGTTGTGTTTGTATTGGTTAGCTTCCGTAGCTAACCTTGAGGGAACCTGAGGCCCAGGCGTTAGAGGCCTCATGCTTTGGAACTGAGGAAGACCACGTATAAAGACAGAACTGAAAGGTGGAAGAAACCTCTTACTTCAAGGCCAAGAAGTAAGAAGGGACAAACTGGGATTCCAAATCCTCTTGAAGCACCCCCTGATAACTCAAGGACTCCCCTTTAGGTTCTTACACCCTAAAGACTATTTCCCACTAGTACTGCCATGGACCATAATCTTTAACCTGTGGGCCTTTGGGGACACAAAGATCTCAGCTATAGCATGGTTGTTCCGGTCTTAGATGGTCTTCCATGTTGAAGGAGATTCTGTTTATGTGTTAAGTATGCTGTGCCCCACTTGAGAGTTTTGTTGACTATGATGTATCTGTGTGTCTGCCTTTTTAAATGTGGGTTATAAACACCATGGGTCAGACCCTCTCTTTCCATTCTCCTCCTTTCTAGGCCCCACCCCATCGTGTTCTGTCCTGTCCTATTCAGTGGGCAGATGCAGACCCAGGACCAAGCTGTCTTCCCTTTGTTCCCAGTTCTCTCCTTTAGTTCTTTGCTGTCAGGACCCTGCTATGTAAAGACAGGATCCTTGCACGGTGACTGGGAGGCCATTGCTGCTGTTCCCAAGGGGTCAGATGATGCCCACATGTGGAGACCTAGTGGTGTTGGCTTTTCAGAGATCTGTATCATATACGTGACTCAGTGTTGGGTGACTCAGACCGTGACTCTGCTTGCAGAAATCCCACACAGTGGCTCCTGTTACCGCTCTCACATTGTGTTACAGGTTTCACTGGGCATGCCCGTGTTTTATAACTTGTCCACATGGGTTATAGGAGGTCCGATTATAAACCCTGAAGGAACTTGGCATCGCTGTCGTCCTTATTAAGAGTGAGGTCAGACGTGGCATGCCCTGTGGACTCACCATGCCAGGCATGTGAAGCTGACATCTCCAGAGACACCTCCTCCCTGGCACTGGTTCTGCTAAGAAGTCACAGGCCGCTTGGGTTTGACAGTGTTGTGGCTTTGCTCTGCCCGTCTGGATTGGGAACAAATACCCATAGAACCTCCTGTTTCCCACAGGACTTCTGAATTTCCCTGTAGACTTTCTCCTAGAAAAACAGCCCTCCATTCTGCTTGAGTGTAAACTGTAAACTGTAATTTGGAAACATTCAGGGTGGGGATACTACATCTTTTATGAGAGCTGCCCAGGCAGGGTTTGAATTCCCTGGATCCCATCATGCAGCGTAAACAGCTGCTCTTTTTTTTTTTTTTTTTTTTTTTTTTTTTTTTTTTTTTTTAATGAGTCAAGGTTCAAAAAGTAGTGGGTAACTCATTTTTTCCTGTGCTGACAGAGACTCTTAGGTTTAAAAGAAAATGGGAGTAAACAAAACAAAATATTTTCTAAAAAGTTAAAAAGCCCCGTAGCTGGGGATGTAGCCGAGTGGTAGAGCATTTACCAAGCATGTGTAAGACCCTGCATTCAGTCCCCAGTACTGCAAAGGCGAAAAAGGCCTTCATTCATCTGGGTCACCATGGGTCTTGTGCGTCTTTGGGGTGCCCTGTGTTCTAAGGCATACCGAAGTGAAGCCATCGCTGCGAAGCCTGCGGAGTCTGCTGTTGATGAGGACAGGGGCTGGACCACAGCTACAGGAAGGACTTTGTGGTTAACAGTTTGGATCTTGGCCACTTCCATAGCTATTCTTCCTGTAATAGCGGTTCCCTGAAGGTTACTGAACAAAAGAATTGGTTGAGCATAGCTGCAGCCCAGGGTTCATGTGTTCGCACAGCCCCAGGGTGGAAAAATAATGAGAAGTCCGTGGAATTGGTCCCATTCACCGTTTTATTGATGCTATTCATTATATTGTGTTCTTTCCCCCTGCAACCTTCTAATGTCATAAAGAAGGGGACTAGTTTACTGGATACTGTACCTTAGTGTGCTCTGACCTAAATAATGATGTTCGGTTTCTTTTTGCCTTCCCCAGGTATGTGTATGTGTGCGTACACAAACCACACACACACACATACACACACACACACACCACGCCCTCTGCCTGCCTCCCATCACTTCCTCTGAAATGTGAGAAACAATCCCCCTTACCTTATCAGTGGCACTTAACCAGAGGGACCATGAAGAAAAAGTAGAGAAAATGGCTTTAAGGCTGTTGTGGATGAGGGAAATAGTCATTATGTTCTTGTCTTAAAAAAGAGTAAGTTTCCTTTGGGATATGAAGTCGTAATAAAATGTATTCCACTCTCTTTAGGAACCTAGTTGTTTGGGAAAGCACATAAGCCTCACAGTAGCTCTTTCTAATCGACTCTTTCCTGAGTTGTGTCTTACATAGTTATTTAAGGATAGAAAGGAGGAAAGGCATTTCTTTCCGGAAACACACTAAAATATCTGTGTTATGTGTTTATATATGCATATACACATAAATATATTGTTTTCCAAATATTTCTCATTTGCCAGTTATGAATAAAACTTTATTAAATATGACAAACAATGGGGCAGGTGGGATGGCTTAGGAGGTAAAGGTGCTTGCTGCCAAGCCTAATGAACCTGAGTTCAATTCCTGGAACTCACATAGTAGGGAAGATAACAGTCTCCTGCAAGTTGTCCGTTGACCCCACATATACATCCATTTTATACACAAATAAGTAAATATAAATATGAAAAGCTTTGGTTACATTCTGTCATCAAGCATGGTAGCATTAAAAAAAAATACTCAATTGTCTTTTAAAACAATGTGAGTATACTTACTGGAACTGAGACTAGGTAATATTTTCCATGCATGTTTATTGTTATGATGCCTAGGAAAGACAACATCAGTAAAGAAGTAATGTGTATTTTTTATTTATGATCATGTGTATGATACATGCCTTTACATGTGCTGCGAAGCACATTTGGAAGCCAGAGGACAATTTCCTGAAGTTGCTTTTTCTGCCTCCACCCTTGCATGGGTTGCGGGGATTGAACTCAGGTCACCAGGCTTGTGCTTCAGTCAAACACCTTTACCCACTGAGCCGTCTCCCCAGCCTGATTTGTAAATTTTTAGATAAAAATTACTCGTGCAACGCAGACATATTCTATTGACCTATCTCTTCATACCCGTCTGGCTTGTTTGCCAGAGGCCGACTCCCAACTCTCATCCTTTGGGACTGACTGAAATCGTCATACTTTGACCGAAGTGTAGATGGAAACAATCAATTATTTCTTTTTAAGCTTAAAACACAGTCTTTCAATGACTCAATTATCAGTGATTAGGAAAGGAGCCTCAGTTAGAAGTACACAATCTGAGGGCAGCTGTATCAACCCAGGAACACTTCAGCAAATACAAACACCTGCTATGTGCCTTTACTTGGCTGGGTACAATAGCCCTGTCATCGTAGTCTGAAGGTTGAAGCCAGAGTGACAGACAGACAGACAGACAGACAGACAGACAGACAATAAACAATCAGTGCTGCAGGATAACCTAGGAGACCAAGGGTGAGGGCCACTCACCAACCACTTATCAGTGACCCACAGCACGGGTTCCTGCCTATGGGTGACCATCCAGCTACAGTTACCAGCAGTGAGGTCTTAGATGACAGGTTTTCAAACCCCGGTCACCTGTCATCGTGATTATATCTGCTCTGTGTGTGTACTGTGAGGGTCCCCTGATAGAAATCTGTGAAGCATGACCACACGTCCTTCTTCTCAGAAGATAAATACTGTATTGTCTAGTATTTCCTAGAGTTTGGACATAGCCGAAACTAACTCCACTGTCTTTCATTTGTTTTGATTGTTGCTGCTACTGCTGTCATTGCTTTGGAGGCAGGGTCTCCTGCTTCCCACCTCGGCCTTAAACTTGTTTTGTAGCCAAGGATGACCCCGAACTCCTCATCTGTCTGCATCCAGCACTCAAGCGCTCAGGTTCCAGACAGGTGCCAACGTGCCTGGATTTGCTCTTGAGGGAGTAGAGGGTGAGAGCAGAAGTTCAAGGCCACCCTGCACCAAGACATAAAACAATAAATGAATAAATAGTAAAACAAACACCATGGCTCTTGCACCTCATATATCAGGGAATTCTCTGGTTATTTTTATAGGATTTTAGTATACATAGCCTAATTTGTTGGATGTTTTTTCCAATTAGTTGTCTTTAGCTTTAATTTTTATTCCAGTCAAGGAAAGATGTTATTTGCTCTTGAAATCACATAAAGTTACTCTGCCCACATCCAGCCTATTCAACGTCAGGAGCAAAATTCAGAAATATTACATCTCCCTACCTGATCCTGGAAGAGACTTAAATTGCTGGTTTATTGAATACTTTGAGATGCTCTTCTCAGGGACCCTCTGAGTCAGCTCAAACTCTGTCACAGTCTGTTTTATGCTGCTATAAGGAAATCCCTGAATCTGAGTAATTTACAAACACAGAGTTATTGCCACTTAGATGTCTGCAGCGCATTCTGCTTGCTGCAGCAGGCACCGGGTGTGGCAGTGAGAAAGGCTGCAGTAGGACTTTTGCAACAGGACCGTCAGCCCACAAATAACAATACAAGAGGCTTATTATTAGTTATGGAAACCTGGCCTTCACTTAGGCTTGTTCCTAACTAGTTCTTATAACTTAAATTAACCCATATTTTTTAAACTATCTTCTCCCACATGTCTCATTACCTTATATCTGTACTGCCCATCCTGTTTCTTCCACATCTGCTGGCAACTCTGCCTCCGTTCTTCCCAGAGTTCTCTCTGCCCGGAAGTCCCACCTACACTCTCCTGCCGAGCTATTGGCCATTCAGCTTTTTATTGCATCAGTCACAGTGATAACATCTCCACAACAAAGGGCCATCATCCTTGGCTTGCTCACAAACTCACTCCTGTGATCACAGCATGACCCCATCCATGAAGACCGAGCCCTGCTGACTCACCTGTCTGCAAGGACCCTCTCTACACTCTGCTCTGGGGATCTAGCTTCCAACCAGTGAACATTGGTGATTGTTATTTTATATGACAATATTTTATATTTTATATAACACAGTTATATAATAACTATGTCCGTTATTTTACTTGTCATTTGAACAAACCTGACAGAAAGCCACCAGAGGGGAAAAGTATTTATTTTGCCTTGCAGTTTGAGGGACTACATCCCATCACGGTGGCAGGAGGTATGGGGGCGCTGGTCCAGTCAATTGACAATGAAGAAGATGACCCAACACAGTATTCTTGGTTTTTTCCCCCATGTCAGAAGAATTGAAGTTGTGAATTAATGGCCAGGTAGCTACACCTCCTGTCCTACCTGCCTCCTACCCCTTCCTGGGGTGGGGTGGGGTGGGGGGTGCTTAACCAGCATGGAAAAGCAAACAGGGTTGCTGTAGTCAGCCACTTGGGCTGAGAATGCTTTGGAATGGGCTTGACTTTGGCTGAGGACCTCAGGCAGTTTGACCAAGCCTGAGCACAGCTGAGCTTACTCTGCATTCTCCCTAAGCTAGCCTCGGCCCCAGACTAAGGTCTGCCCTTTGCAATGGAGCCCAGAGCACGCATAGAATAAGAAAGGTCCTTTGAAAAAATAGGAGATTCTGGTGTATATGAAGGAGCCCAAGAGCCTTGTAGCAGACTGGGACTTACAGGAGCAGTGTCGAGAATGTGTCGTAGACTATTGTGCCAACAGCACCTTGCTGTTAGAGGGAGTGGTATGTGCATGCACACTTCACAACACACTGTGTGTTTAGCAAAGGCTGTTGCAGTTCTATTTGCTTTAAAATCTGTGTGCCCTACCAACATTTTTGAATAAGCTGTATACTAAAAGTAGGTGTTAGAAATGGAGAAGTAAGACCGTGTAAACTTGAAATATTTTTTTCTGATTCATTTTGCTAACTTTAACATCCCACCTTCTCTTTCTCCCTGTGGGTGTCTCATACATTACAATATATATAACTCTTTACCTTGTATATAGCTTCTATGATATTACAATTGTTGACACACATAAATATTTTATTTTTTTATTTTTAAATGTATTCTTTTTCATTCTAAAGTGTGTACATTTAAGGCATCCACTCCCATACTGATAATGGGTATTTAACTTGACTGCAGTTTATACCATGACAAGCAATTCCGCCAGAACATCCAGGGCCATGTGTGTGTTGGGGGAGGGGGTGTCGCTCAGTTAGATGCACCCAGTGAGGCCCAGTGAAGGCTTATTCCCTTCCGCTGTCAGGTCTTCCTTCAGAATGGACCCTTGTAATGAGTCTCTCTGTGCAGTTTGTAAATGATGTCTTTCTAATCTGCAACTCAGCAAGATTTGATGTGGCTAGAATTTCACTTTTTGGCGGCTCAATGGTTGAAGTGTGAGCTTTTGTCCCTGGTTGACAGTCTTTGAGGAACCTTGTCCTGCAGTCCTGATGTACAGGACAGTAAAGCAGTGCTAAAATCCTGCCCAGCTTCAGTAGAAGAGAAATATGAACCACTAATAGCTTTCAGTTTGTCGTTTTTGAATAAGAGATTTTCAAATATACTGAGGGACAGAATAATCAACCTGACTCATTCCTTCAAGAAATATTTATTAAGCATTTTATATGAGACACTAGAATTATGAAGATAAAAAAATGATTATCTCTGGCCTCAGGGTGCTCTCATCCCAGGCCTGGAAATAGTACCTAAAGCCACTAGTGCCTGTAGATGTTATGAGAGAGAAGGTTCTAGAAACGACAGAAATATGGAGTAAGTCAGTGTGAGGAAGGTACATGGCATCGTGAATGTTTAATACACATGCTGTCTTACACTCTGTCCCACTCCTCCTTGGTGTAGCTCGTGGGCGAAACCCCAGGAGCTGAGCTACGGCAGGGATTAATGAGAGAGAACTTGCCTTTGCCCTCATGTGCAAATCTACCGATGGGAACATATTAGTTACCCTGGTCAAAGCAGTTTGGGGAAGGAAGGTTTCCTTCAGCTCACAATTCTAGAGGACCATCATCATGACAGGGAGAGCCTGGCAGCAGAAGCTTGAGGCCCCAGACCACATCTTGCTGGCAGTCAGGAAGCAGAGAGCAATGGATGGTTGTGCTCAGCTCGCTCTCTCCTTTTCATTCAGTCCAGGGTGCGTGCCAGCACATGGGATGCTACTGCCCACATTTAAGGTCCTCTCCACAGTTAACTCCATCTAGATAATCTCTCAAAGGCATGCCCCAAGGCTTGCTGTCAAGGGAATTCTAGATCCTGCCATAGTCACTGACAATCAGTATTTACCATCACCCCCTCCCACCCACCCATGGGTGAGCAGTTCGCAGCAGGTGACTGTACAGACACACCTTGCACAGTGATGAAGTAGACGTAAGGAAGTGCCATGGCTCTTACTAGTTAGAAACTGGATCCAAATTTGGGAGACATGACAGACAGTTCATATTTAGTAACATTTAGATAGAATCTCTAAGGAGAAGAGGAAATCGAATTTGACAATGCTTTTATGCAGCTTGCTAACAAGGAGTAGGATTTAATCCCCAGAGAAACGTCAAAGAGGGAACAGTATGGAACCATGACTTTATCCAGGTAGTTTATCCAGCTGTAGTTTAGGAGCAAAACTGATGTTTCAAGCCAGGTGTCGTTATTCATGTGTGTAGTCTCAGCTCCTGAGCCTACTGGATAGAAGGGTCACTGGGACTTGTGAGTTTGAGATCAACCTGGGCAACATAGCAGGACCCCATCTGCACAACACTGCATTTGTTAGGCTCTTACGTATAACTGTGTAGTAAGCGTTGCATATACCTTTAAATTGTGAGAGGAGGGGATGGGAGAAGGTTGTTACTAATGCATCTGTTAGAGAGCTGGAGAGATGACTCAGCTCTTAAGACCACTGGCTGCTCTTGCAGAAGACCTGGGTTCAGTTCCCAGAACCCAGATGGTGACTCAACAACTGTTTGTAACTTCATCTCCAGGGATCCATCGCCCTCTTCTGGCCTCTGAGGGCACTGCACATATGGTATACATACATGTATGCAAACTAAATGCTCATACACAGAAAAATAGATATCTTTTTAAAGAAACCACACATCTCAACACAAATCATCCTTTTTGATTTTACTTTGAAATATCTGTTTGGGAGCTAGAAAAACGCCTCAGCAGTTAAGAGTGCTTGCTGCTCTTTGATAGATACATTAGCTTCAGGGAGTCAAATACCCTCTTCCAGCTCATGTAGGTATCCACACATGCACACAAGACTAATAAGTCTCCAATGTTTGTCTTGTTTTCTAGGTCAAGAAGTCGTTTTCAAGTGCCTCGGGGAAGGAATTCTTGAGAAAGCCTTTCAGGGATACAATGCTTGTATTTTTGCGTATGGCCAGACTGGTAAGATGTTGCTTTTATTGCAGTCGATGATATGAAACAAGTCTTTGATAGGATGTAGGTCAGTGGACGAGTGCTTGCCTAATGTGCAGAATCCTGGACTTAATCCCTAGCCCTTAAATAAAACAATAAATAAATAAGTCTCTCTCTCTGTCTCTCTTTCTCTCCTCTCTCTCTTTCTCCCTCTCCCTCTCTCTCTGTCTGTCTCTGTGTCTCTCTCTGTATCTCTGTCTCTGTCTCTGTCTGTCTCTCTCTGTGTGTCTCTCTCTGTAGCTCTGTCTCTGTCTCTCTCTGCCTGTCTCTCTCTGTGTGTCTCTCTCTGTATCTCTGTCTCTGTCTCTCTCTGTCTCTCTGTCTGTCTCTCTGTCTGTCTCTCTCTCTGTCTCTCTCTGTCTGTCTCTGTCTCTCTCTCTCTCTTTCTCTCTGTCTCTCTCTCTCTCTTTATGGTATGAGGATTGAACCCAGGACCTCCTGTGTCCCAAGCATGAATTGTGTTCCACTGAGCTACAGCCATACCTTAAACATAATTTCTTAACATTTAAAAGGCAGGGGGAGTTTGAGAAACCCAGAAAACTTCTGATGTTTTGTACTGAACTGACTCATGTGATCAAAAGTTTTCTGCTTTTTGAAAATGCATCAGTTCTGGTAATTGCCTAATTTCAGTGTTAATGAGTGTAGCCAGTTCCAAACCATTAAGTGTCATTTTCCTAAATTAGAGTTTTAACCTGGATTTGAACTGGAAAGCTAATCCCAGTTTTTCGGTATAAAAGTTTTAATAGAATCAATATAAAAATTTTAGAATCCCCCATGCCTGGGACTTCCACATGGGCACAGAAATGATGATGGATTCCAAACTGAAGCAGGTCTAGCAATTGGTCAGCACGGGTAGATCCAACATACAGCTGTGACCCAGCTGTTGACACTCTGAGCTATTGCTCTTTCAAAATGGAAATAAATAATAATTCTTAATAACGCTTCCTCCTACTGCGTCATCACACTCTAGCTACAAGAATCCAGACAGAGAATGCAGATAATGTAGTATGTGCCAGGTCTAACCGTGACATACTGTTTGTGTTGCTTAGTGGACAGCTGGGATTTTATTGTGTATGCAATGTTGTAGCGCAATAAAACTTGATCCGGAACTAAGAAAATCGCTCATCTTGTAGAAGGCTTGCCATGTGGGCACATGGACTTCACTTTAATCACCAGAACCCATATAGAGAAGCTGGGCATGGCGGAATGCACATATAATACCGTGCTGCAGAGGCAGAGGCAGAGGCAAGCAAACTCCTTGAGTTTCATGGCCTGAGTTTCATGGCCAGTCAGTCTCATGCACCTGGCAAGCTCTGGGGCCAGAGAGAGACCTTGCCTTAAATAACAAGGATGACACAAAGGGAATGACACCCGAAGTTGCCCTGTGCTCTCCACATGCTTGGGCACTTGTGCACACATGCATACACACACGGCCCTTCCCATACTACCCAGTAGACAGGTGGAACTTTACCAGGCTTGCTCTCCAAGGGTACATTGTAGTGACTGCATTCCTAGACACTCATTAGATAATGGACCATACCAACCTGCTGGAAATAGACCGGAGGTTCTAGTGTGAAGCAGAGAAGAGTAACACTTGTTCAGTGGTCCAGGTTGGAGGTCAAGCTTACCCCATTTTTTCTGTAGGGCTTTTGCTATCAGGCAAGAGCACCTTGTATTACTGAAGTGTTCCACTTGCTTTTCCTCCTGCCCTTCCATCTCTCTGCTTGCTCTTTTCCAGGCTCCGGAAAGTCCTTCTCCATGATGGGCCATGCAGAGCAGCTAGGCCTTATCCCAAGGCTCTGCTGCGCTCTGTTTAAAAGGATCTCTCTGGAGCAAAATGAGTCACAGACCTTTAAAGTCGAAGTATCATATATGGAAATTTATAATGAGAAAGTTCGGGACCTCTTGGACCCCAAGGGGTAAGTGGGTGTTTGAAGTAAAGCTTGAAAATAGGAAGAAATAATGTTAAATGATCTTAAAATTAAACTCGCAAGGGTGTGTACATATTTGCGTCGTTGGTCACTGCTCTGATGTCAGCTCATGGACTGGGAATGAGGGACTTCCCAGAGCTTCCACTGTCAGTCACACGCAGCTTATCCTGGACGGCCGTGGAAAGTTACTCACATCGCCGCCCCGCCATGTGAGAAGATGTCTTCACTGCTGGTGTTATTTCTTCTCACCAGGGGCAATTCATTAAAACTAAGTTATAGGAGCTGGGGGGATGGTTCAGTGCTTAAGAACGCTGGCTGCTCTTCCAGAGGACCCAGGTTCAAGTCCCAGCACCTGCAAGGCTGCTGGCAATCATCTACAGTTCTGATCCCGTGGGATCTGTTGCCCTTTTCTGGCATCTGTGGGTACTACACACACATGGTGCCTAGACATGCATTCGGGTAAAACACCCATGCACATAAAATAAAAATACAATGAAATAAATAGGAATTATAGAGTTGAGTGAGGTGATGCATGCTTATAACCCAGCACTGAAAGACTGAAGCAGGAGGATGACCGCCAGTTTTAGGCTATCCTGGGCTGCATTGTGAGTTTCAGACCAGAGTAATGTAATGAGACACTGTCTCCAAGAAACAACAGAAAATTGTGTCATAATGGAAAACAGCAGCTCTGAAGTGGAAATAAAATGGGGGAAGGATTACAGCCACCCGCCTCCCTTGGTTGTGTGTGGGGAGCATGCAGGATGCTCTTTAGGGGTCTTGACTGACTTGAACTCCCACCCCCATCCTAAATGATTTGGGTGACGCTGGGGAACCCAGGCATCTACATTTCTCAAAAGCTAAGTAATGCTGGGCCTAGTGACACACACCTTTAGTCCCAGCAGTGGGGAGGCAGAGGCAGGCAGATCTCTGAGTTTGGAGCCAGCCCCGTCTACAGAGCAAGTTTCAAGACAGCCAAGGGCTACACAGAGAGACCTTGTTTTCAAAAATCTAAACAAACAAACAAACCGAAACAAAAATACTTAAGAGTTAAAAATCAAGTAAGTTAGATTCATAAATTCATTTTTGCCAGGCAAAAGTTTGCATTGATTTAAAAGTTACAGATAGTTGGGAAAATATAGAAAGCGCACATATATCTTATGAACTCTAAGAAATGAAGCTGACATTTAATCATACCACTCAAAAGTAGCCTTAGTTAACACCTTAGTGTATCTCCCTGCTGTTTCAGATCTGTGCCATGTGTGGATATGCTCACATCCTCAAGTATCTTATAAATAACAGCCCAGTAGCCTGAATTTCCTGTGTAACTCCATGACCACTTTCCCCGCCATTAAATACATTTTAGTTGTTTTAGCAGATGTGTAATATGTAACATTTCTGCCCCCTTTATACTCCTAGAGCCTCAAATCAAAGCAAGAGTCTTAGTGATAATATTATAGACATCGAAAATGTCTCCAGTCGCCGGGCGGTGGTGGCGCACGCCTTTAATCCCAGCACTGGAGAGGCAGAGGCAGGCGGATCTCTGTGAGTTCGAGGCCAGCCTGGTCTACAAGAGCTAGTTCCAGGACAGGCTCTAAAAAAGCTGCAGAGAAACCCTGTCTCAAAAAAAAAAAAAAAGAAAGAAAAAAAAAAAAAGAAAAGAAAAAAAAATGTCTCCAGTCATCGATTTGCTGTGTTTACTTGAAAAACTTACCTGCTGCTTATATAAAAGGACATTTGCGAGACATAAAGAATAACAAAATCAGCCTTTGCCTATGCATCATTGTCTTAGAAAATGGACCCCGACCAGTAATTCTTAATCTTCCTACATGTCCCCCTCGACTCTTACTCCTTTCCCTACTGCTCCCCAAGGCAATGCTCCCCAAGTTATATTTTCCACCTTTCTCTCTTCCACAGCATTTATCCATGATTTTGGTGAATTTTTAACTGTGTAAACAACACCACCATGCAGTGATTTCATGTTTTGTATATGGGACAATAATGTGACAGTTTTGACTATTGTTTAATATCCGTTGCATGATCAAATGGATTGGCCCCTTTTCTCATCACTTGCGTGGCGTCTCGTGTCCTTAGTATGGTGCTGCTCTGAGCATTCATACGCAGGCTTCCTGGCACGTAGGTGCAGGGGTTTCTAGAGGATTCATCTTCAGATAGGACTGTGAGGCACAAGATAAGGAGGCGCCTGCTTCATTAAATAGAATACCAACAGTATGCAGGAATTCCAGATACCAGCATAAGGGCCCCTTGATAGTACGCTGGGTTTCGTCTTGCTGTTGAGTAACACTACAGAATGGTTGGTAAGGAGGAACCCACTGCTGGGGTGTGTATGTGACAGTAGCTATCCTGAGGATCAAGTTGGTTGGTCCCTGAGTCCAGCACAATTGCTATAGTTACCTTGAATTCTCATCCTCAATAGTGAGATTAGAAGGGAGAGCTGGAAAATGCTTTAGAAACGTTGCCAAGACTTTCAGAAGCACCGAGGATTTCCCACATCTGAGAGATGCCAAGCATTAACTCTCTGAAAAGCGATTAAATTCCCTGTGTCATGAAAAGGATAGCACCTACATTCAGTACAGGAAGAATCTAATAGCTTTAAGTTTTAAATCTCATCGGTCAGATTAACGTCTCAAATGGGCCCCAAATCAGAGGTAACCATCTAAAATTCTCTGGAGCCCTAAAGGGGCAATGAGATGGCTCATGGGACTTGCTCCTGGCCCCAACTTCATAATTTGTCCCCAAGGACCCATACGGTAAAAGGGGAGAACCCATTGCCCTCTGGCATTCATATGTGTACCATCTCAGATACAGGGTCGGGGGTACGGGGGGGGCACACATACATAAACATGCACACACAGACAGAGGCACACATGCCCACACACATGTGCGTACACACACAGAGAGGTACATGTGTGTGTGCACACATGCCCACACACACACATGTGCGTACACACACACAGAGAGAGAGGCACATGTCTGTGTGTGCACACATGCCCACACATTAATTACAGTCCCCAAGATTGTCTTCAGCAGAGCCAGTTCAAATACTGGACACAATAGCTACAACTGTGTTATTACCTGACTTTCTCTATAAAATTGCCAGCATGCAGCCAACATAAATCAGTGGAACTTGAAAAAGTAAATTAGTTAAAAATATTTTATAATTGTTCAGTGTTTTCTCAAAAATGTTAATCTTAAGAAAGAAAAAAGCCATGAAACTAGGTAGGGAGGGAGGATATGGGAGGAGTTGTGGAAGGAAAGAATATGATCAAAATATATTGTTTGAACTTCTCAAGAGAATAAATAAAAACGTTATCAAAAAGAATTTGAGATGTTCTTGATGAAGAATGTCCAGGCTTCTCTGTCTACTCACACAGGGGAACCCAGCCTAGGTTTAGCTGCTCTGGCTTTTCTTGGGGTGAAAAACAGACGTTTTAAAATAGTATCAGTATTTGAAATCAGAGTCGAACACATTCTCATGTGGAATGCTGCTTTGTTAGTCCGTGTAAAGTGCCTATTAGAATACCTTCTAATCGCAAAAAAAAAAAAAAAAAAAACCTTTGAAATTGTAATCTGAATTTCCAAATGCTAAGAAAAAGCTTGCAAGTGTGTAAGATTCACTCACTCTGATTCTTCTCCCTCCTCCGACAGGAGTAGGCAGTCTCTTAAAGTCCGAGAGCATAAGGTTTTGGGGCCATATGTAGATGGTCTGTCACAGCTGGCTGTCACCAGCTTTGAGGTAAGAGTCCTTTTTTAAATGTTCTTAAAGACAGGCGGTGGTGGCACACACCTTTAATCCCAGCACTCGGGAGGCAGAGGCAAGTGATCTCTGTGAGTTCGAGAACAGCCTGGTCCACAGAGCTAGTTCCAGGACAGCCAGGCTGTTACACAGAGAAACCCAGTCTCGAAAAATCAAAAGGAAAAAAAAAAGTCATTAAAGAAGAAAGGCAGTAAGTCAGAATAGGTGATGCTGAGGCTGTTTCCATAGGGATATGTAATGGCAAACTGATGCCCTTGCAGTCTCAGGCGTACAGACCAGCACACCCAGAGGGAAATGTCCTTCAGGCACACTTCTGGCTGCCTCCTTGTGAAGGGCTCACAGTAAGGCCAAAACATCCAGTGATTTCAGTTTGCTGAGTGTTTCCCTCTTGCCTCTGTTGAGCCTTCTCCCCGAGGTGCTCAGTGGCATCCTTCTGAACAAATCTGGTAGTCTGTGCAGTATGTGGTAGTGACTCAGCCCTTTCTAGGTGCAGGCCTTGCTTTGATTTCTAACAGTCTTTATTCTCCTGGCGCCTGTTTCTGGATCCTTTCTGGCCGTTGGCTTTTATACCCAGACGTAATGTGCTGCTGTTATTTCTGTAGTCATCACCCTGGAAGTCCTGTGGCGCAGATTTCCAGTTCTTTCTCTGAAGAATGCTCATGAATGAGAAAAGGAATAAATGAACAAACCTCTATATTTGCTTCTGATATATAAGAGATGTAGGAGACCCATTATCATCCGAGACTTAGTGAAGCTAAAATGAAGATAAGGTTCAGCATCCAGCTATTTAAACAAAAGCATTGTACTTTTCAAGTTATATTTGTACGTATTCATCACTTTGAATGCACTGAGATTTAACAGCCTGGCTCCAAGGTGTCCAGACAGCACTTTGACTAAACCTTTTCCCGGCTCTCGGTGATGGAGCTCAGTCCCTGTTGTCTTGTCACTTATTCCTGACGGCCAGGAATCTGGTTACAGGGAATCCCAGATGACCTCCATGAGCTTCAGCATCGTGGTGTGGGGGGAGTTTCTTTCATAGCACTCATTCAGCAAGTGTTTTCTAAGAGCCCACGGCCTCCAGGGGTGTACTAGGAATAAGGTTACAAAGATACCAGAGAAAGTTCCCTGCAACTGGAAACTTCTCTCCCGACTGCCAATTCCTGAATAACCCCTCTGAGGCATTAATATTAATTACAAACTGTTTGTCCTATTAGCTCAGGTTTATTATTAACTAGCTCTTACAACTTAAATCAACCTGTTTCTATTATTCTGTATTTTACCACAAGGCTCGTGGCTTGTTACCTCACATCTTGCTTCTCCCGTGGCTGCTGGCATCTCCCTGACTCTGCCTTCTTTTCCCCTTCTTTGTTTGGATTTCTTGCCTGGCTCTATACTGACAGGCAATTGGCCAAATCAGCTTCTTTATTAACCAATGGTGATAAAACATTCACAGCATACAGAGAGGTATCCCACATCAGTTCCCTGCTCTTTGTAGAGCCACAGTTGTCAGCAGAGTGAGGCAGATAATGGGACAGACAGCCACACCAGGGTGACAGGCACAGGAGAGTTGGAATTAAATGAGTTGGCTACTGTTCCTGAGCGTGTGTAGTGCTCAGAAAGTGTCCCCTCTTCTGGGAATGTATGAATGGGATGTTGACAGGGCAAGAAGAGACCTCAGGCAGAGAAAGGAAGGCTCTGTGTTGGGGAGGAGGTTCAAGCCGTGCTGTGTGGGAAAGAGGCTGGGCCTGTTTCTGTGGAAGAGTTTGGTCAAAGCATGGAACCATACTGAACACACCCCTGGGTGCCGGGTGCACCTCTTTCTTACCTCACAGTGCTTTCTTGGTCTTTGCCTTTAGGACATTGAGTCATTGATGTCTGAGGGAAATAAGTCTCGAACGGTAGCTGCAACCAACATGAATGAGGAGAGCAGCCGCTCCCATGCTGTGTTCAACATCATCATCACACAGACGCTGTATGACCTGCAGTCTGGGGTGAGAGACAAGGTGGAACCTCTGGAGGTTGGGGAGCTCAGAGTGGAAACGGGAAGTGTTCATGGTTGGATCCAGAGACTGAGAGCTGTGTGCTGGCGCCCTGCCATTTGTGCCACTTAAAATCACCTAGGTTGTTAGGCTTTCCTTTTACACTGACATTTTTTAATTGAATTTTTCAGGGCTGGGGATATAGTTCAGTTAGTAGAGAGCTTGCCTCGTGTGCATGAAGCCCTGGGTTCAATTCTCCAGCGTTGCATAAAACCTAGAAGCAGAAAGATCAGAAGTTCAAGGCCATCCTCTACTTCTTGAGACTCCGTCTGGAAAAAAAAAATAGATTTTGTGTGTAACCATCCTAACTAGCCTGATGATTTCACTGTACAACTTTTTTTTTGTTTTGTTTTGTTTTGTTTTGTTTTTTCGAGACAGGGTTTCTCTGTGGCTTTGGAGCCTGTCCTGGAACTAGCTCTTGTAAACCAGGCTGGTCTCGAACTCACAGAGATCCACCTGCCTCTGCCTCCCGAGTGCTGGAATTAAAGGCTTGCGCCACCACCGCCGGCCACTGTACAACTTTTAACTATGTGTTTTTTCTTAACTAAAATTTCCCTAAAAGCAATCAGTTTATTTCATGGCTACTGTGGGATGTTACAAAAGAAACTGCAACATTCTATCTAAAACCCTCAGAAAGGTAGAATTTGACCCAAAATGCAAAGGAGCTTCATCTGTGTGTTTCCTCCAAGGTGCATAAAACCTCTAACTTGCCACTGTCCTGGAGGTTCTGCTAACTGTGCTGGGTATTCGAACCCTTTCTCCCCAGCTGCAGAACAGAACGTTAGATTTCTGCACCATTTTAACTTTTGACTTAGGGGTTCAGGAGATGACTTAGTGGGTAAAGCCCCAGCCACACAAACATGGGGGACAGAGTTTGGATCCCCGTAACCCACGTCAAGTCCTACGTGGCGGTGCACATTTGTAATCTCAGCACTCCTGTATTGAAATCAGAGAGAGCAGAGATGGGAGAATCCCGGAAGCTAGCCTGGACCACTACAGCTATCAAAGGAGATCCTGCCTCGGCGAGGTGGACCACAGGTGTACCATACATACATGCAAAGTAAAAAGACTTAAAATTGGCTTTTCTAGGAAGTGATTTCCTGAGTGACACACCTACGATTCATAGCCTGAGTACTTCATGGTGTTGTGGATCACAGTGTTGATAAATGCGTCAATATTCATGCGGTTCTCCTTCATGTCAGCTGATTCTCTTGTTCTCTGCCCTTAGAACTCGGGGGAGAAAGTCAGTAAGGTGAGCCTGGTGGACCTGGCAGGGAGCGAGAGAGTGTCGAAGACCGGAGCTGCGGGTGAGCGCCTGAAAGAAGGCAGCAACATTAACAAGTAAGGTGACTGGAACGACGTGGGTGACTTCAGTCTGTTTGCTTTGAGTTTGGAGGACTCACTGCCTTATGAGGATCCAGTGGTTCTTAGGCAGAGTGGCTTAGCCTGAGGGAGACTGCCATTGTTCCAGTGCGTGACGTGCATCGAAGTCAAGTCATGTGGTATAGCCCAGCCACACCCCTGCCAAGTGGTACAATGCCTGTGTGTATCACCACGTGGACAGCTGGTCCCCAGCTCAGGGTGGCTGTAGTAACAGTTACTTTTATTGTCACTGACTAAGGCGACTGAAGGGCGGGAACAGCAAATGTGGGCTCACAGTGAAAAGTCCTTCGTGGCGGAAAGCATGGGGACAGGAGTTGTCCCCTGGCTGTGGCTGTGGGACCTGGCTCTCTATGGGGTGAGTGGATCAGGAAGCGTGGACGAGAGGCAGAAAACAGCCGTAAATCCCGAGGTTCACCTCCTAAATCCGAGGTTCACCTCCTAAAGGGTCACCCAGCCCCACCAGCTGGGGATCAAACGTTCAACCACCTTCAAACCCAAATAGTGGTTGAACTTAGGATTTTCCAGGTTTTCTGGGCCAACAGTCTGACTCTGTACCTCCAGGTTGAGTAGATCCATGATGACAACCCACAGCTCACTGGACAGACACATCCAACACTCAACAGTGTGCTGGGTTGCTAAGCTGGGATGTTGGTTAGGGTGGGTATGTTAACTGAATTCTTGACTCAGTGTGTCTGACTGAGAATAGCTTTATCTGGAGCTAACCCCATTTAATTCAGGGAGCACCTTGGATAAACTTCAAGCCACAGTGGTATTGGACAGACCATATCGCAGAATAGCCTACCTGAAATTCCTTTGTAAAGGTGATGGTGTTTATGTATGAGGATGTAGATGAATCTAACAGTTATTGAGTAAATACCACCCTGGAGTCTCCATATGTGTGGGGTGTGTGTGGTGTGTGTGTGTGTGTGTGTGTGTATGTGTTGCTTTGCAAAGTCTGAAAGATAGGAGACAGGTTGGAGTTTTCTAAAGAAACAAGAAGGAACTTGGGAAGGAAGAACTCAGTCTACAGGATCCCACTGGCTCATGCCATGAGAAGGCACTCAGGAGAAAGTTCTCTCCAAACTGACAGGGAAGAGGTTTTATATCCAGAAGTTTGTTCAAGGGCCAGGCTGCCTAGGGTTCATCCTGCATTCACTCTTTAGTAGATATGTGTATCATGGCCAAATGCCTTAGATACTCTGCCTCATTTTTCTCGTCTTAAAAGGGGAGGCTGAATAATAAAGTAATTGTAGCTGCTTCCTCAGACTGTCAAAGAGTAAGTGCCGTCATGTATTTAGAACAATGCCTGGTGTGTGGTTTGTACCGAATAAATACTCATTACATCAGCGCTGTTTTCTAATTAGCATAATTGCTATTATTATTCTAAGTTCTACAGAAAATAGTATGTAGCTGGTCTCTCTTCCTGCTGATGAACTGTAATTTGAGGTCTTGTCCTGAACAGAACGTGACAGGCAGAAACGTGTTCAGGAGCGTGTTCCTGCAGCTTCACACTTTAGCGTCACACGGGCACAGAAAGTGAAGAAAGCAAGATCAACACGGCTGCACACACTGGGGAGTCTCCCCATCTTAGGGGGTTCACCTCCCCGTCATCCTGACTGTGACTCTGAGAAGGAGGAGCTTTGATGTGCTTCATGACAAGGGATTGCAGGAGGTTGGGATGGCCCTGCAGCTTTTCTTCCCAAGAGCCCAGAAAATGGTGGGAAAACAGAGAAAGGAATAGGGTGGTGTAAGTGTGTGTGTGTGTGTGTGTGTCTGTGTGTGTCTGTGTCTGTGTGTGTCTGTGTATGTGACCTGGATGGGCCCCTGGTAGAGGGTCCCCTGGAGTTGATATTACGGGCAGTTGTGAGCCACCATGTGGTTGCTAGGAATTCAGCCCTGCAGCCAATGTCTTGACCTCTGAGCCATCTCTTTAGCCCTAACCCACCACCGCATTATAATATGGGTTTTGTGTCTTCTATTTGGCTGATGAGCAAACCCAGGCAGGCAAAAGTCAAGTAGTTAACCTGAGGTCACTGACCCCTAAATGTGGTTCCTGGGGTTGGCTGTGGAGAAGCTCCAGATGCTATGTGTTGTTAGCCTAGAAGAGGCTGATTCTTGGCTTCTAGCATGGATACAAATGATGCCCCCTCATATTTAGATACTACGCTATTTAGAAGTCCTGACTGGGTTGAACTGGATTGCTGGGGCCATGTGATAACAGTCTAGATCCTCTAGCAACTTTTGAATTATGACCTAAGAGTTCTCTTAGCAGCCTACTCTTTCCCTGACTTACACACCAAGGTCCCTGACCAATAGAGCGTGTGGGTCTTCCTGCTGCTTTGTGGGGCGGGGCCTCTGTTTTCAGTGTTCTCTGTAGCTTTCACTGTGCAGGGCTCAGCACTGGTCCTTTTGTGTCTGTTGATACAGCAAGGAGCTTAAAGACTTGTAAACTGGTGTTGTTTACTTAAATGAAATGTTGTCATCCAAATGAAAGCCCATCAGACATGAGTCATGCATGGACTCTGTGGCCATCCCCGCAGTGGATGCTGGGAGTACAGAAGGACTTGAAACACCATGATAGTCAGAATAATACCAAATAGCTGCACTGTGAATTTCAAAACCCATGTGTATGTTACAAGGCAAAAAAAAAAAAAAAAAAAAAAAAAAAAACCCTTTGCAGGTGTAATCAGGGTTGGGTCTTTGAGAAGTGGAGATTATCCAGGCGGCCCTATGTGTCCAGGCTCCTTACACATGAAAGAGGCATGCGAGCAAGTGAGCCTGAGACCAGCAAGGGGTAGGAGAAGGGACTGGGAGTTGGGAATGAGGGTGGCCTGTGCTGTGGAAGGAAGGAGAAAATGGAGGCTCCCTCGAAATGCAGACCCACCAACCCCTTGGCTTTAGTTGGGTGGTCCGCAGTCTGGGTTTCTGACCGACCTCCAAAGCTGTAATGCCGTGTGCGTTTAAGCCGTGACATCTATGGTAATATGTGACAGCAGGATGGTGACCCTTGAGGGAGCCTCTGGGTTAGAAGAGAAAGGGCATCACCATTCCAGAAGTGGAAGAAAGTCTTGATTTGACTAAGCCAAATCAAGATCACCCCGCTCTTATGGTTTAGCCTCCAGACTATTACTCTAGACTGTTTCTACGTGATCGTCTTTTACTCATATCTGGATATTTTCATATTTATTATGGAGACTGTCCAAGATCCCCCAAGGGGTCCTGTAGTGTGTATATAACAAATACACAGTTCTCAAAGACTCCATTCCAAGACACACGTGCACTCCAGGATCTCAGATACAAATGAGGACACATTTTAGCACATGTGTGGTGATGAGACGCTGGCTAGAACACAAGCTGGGTACGGTGCAGCCCTGGCCTTGTGAGGTAGCGCAGGAATAGCTTTGGAGCTGTTGTGTTGGGAGGTAGATTGTCCCAGAAACATCTGAAGAACAGTGAGAAGCCAGCAGAGGCTGACAGCTGGGAGTGGGGCCAAAATGAGAAGACCCTGCAATTCCCTGGTTATTCAGACCGGCTATGTGACCTTACCTCAGTTTCCTCCTCTGTAAAACGTGGCTACAGAAGCTGTCAGTCAGGTATACGTACTGTGAACATTCAGCCAGCGGTTTTTCCTAAGGTGCTTACAACAGTGGCTGGCACACAGGAAGCCGAGCGTGTGCTAACAATGTTTAATACGATGAAACTGTTCATAGTCCCACAAATGGCTTTCTAAGCTTCATGATCAGTGACCAGCCGGATGCTAACGCTAAAGAAATCGCTGATGTGCTTCCTAAATGCGCTCTCAGCCTCTCGCCCGGCTTCTTCATACACAGCATTAATAATCCTCTTAAGCAGGCCTGTCAGCAGCTTCACGAGGACATCAGTGTCTGCTAATGGGCTGCAGATTCGGGGCTTCGCCTCTCCCAAAGCTCCTAAGTGCTTAAAGTGCAGTGCGTGGCACTCCTTTTGTTTGAGGAATGAAGGCACCAAGGCACCCAGTGGCAGCGCTGCCCAGGAATGAGAGGGATGTAGTTCATCTGTACACATTCTTCCCGGGGTGCCAGGGTGAGAAGTTGTCCATCAGAATGCCAGGCTGCAACCCCACCTGTCCAGTGAAAGTGGGACAGTGGAGCCATTTCCCCGCCACTGGGCTCTGGCTGCCTCAGTTTCTCCACAGACTGAGTTCATGGAGCGCCCTTCCTAAGGCTTCCCCACAAACTCCTACCATGGTTTCCTTACATTCTCAACCTTGACTTCTCCCTAGGTGGCAGTAGTGGCCACTCTCAGCATAGAGCCGTCTCCCCAGTTACTCTGGAGGCTAGGGTAGGAAAACACAGGTTTAAAGCTTGTGTAGCCTGCGGAGTGCGTTCGGAGCTAGCCTGAGCAATGCAGTGAGTCCCTGACTTGGAAGAAAAAGAGAAAAAAGGCTCATTATGTACAAGATGCCCAGATCAGTCCCCAATTATTATTATTATTATTATTATTATTATTATTATTATTATTAATAATAATAATATAATGTTTCTCTTTTCCTCTTGGGTACTTCACCTGGCTCATGTTCTTTTTGCGGCAGGTCACTCACAACCTTGGGATTGGTTATATCATCACTTGCCGACCAGGCCGCTGGAAAAGGCAAAAACAAATTCGTGCCTTATCGAGACTCAGTTCTCACTTGGCTTCTTAAGGTGCGTTGTTGACTTGGGGTCGCTTTTGTCTAAACCTTGCTGTTTCCAGCTTGAAACTGTAGAAGGAGCGTGCAGAGCTACCAAAGCACGCACGGTACCGTCACCCTAGTTCTTAGTGACACACCAAGAGCGTGAGTTTGTAGGGAAGGCTCACCAGGTAAGATCGTTTGTTTGAGTATGCACGAGAACCTGCGTTCAAATCCCCAGCACAGAGAAGTGACGGAGAAAGACATCCGACATCTTTATCTTTTATCTTCATGTTTATGCCCGCGCACACGCACGTACACATGTGCTACACAGCAGCATACATACACAAACTAACACTACTTATTGTTTTTATTCTGTTATAGTGACATTTGTCAGGTACTGTTTATTGTTATAAATAGAGACAAGCCATGTTTCCATCTTCTTATAAAATTATGTGAAACATACTAACGCATTTTCACATTGGATTTTGTTTTTCACCGAGAACAAAGTCGCGTGTGGATATTTCCTCTTTGGTCACGTCTATCTGAAATCCTTTACAGGACAACTTAGGAGGGAACAGCCAGACCTCCATGATAGCCACCATCAGCCCGGCAGCGGACAATTACGAGGAGACGCTGTCCACGCTGAGATACGCAGACCGAGCCAAGAGGATCGTGAACCACGCTGTAGTGAATGAGGACCCCAATGCTAAAGTCATCCGGGAACTGCGCGAGGAAGTGGAGAAACTGAGAGAGCAGCTCTCGCAGGCTGAGGTAACGTCAGTCTGCCGTGCCCGGTTCCTGAAGTCCCCTGACTTGGGTGTCTGGTGGCTGAGGGCTGTGTGATTCACCCTTTCAGTGTGTGCAGGCGTCTGCTCTGGGATGAGAAGCATTGTGAAGAACCACATAACTAACACCAGTTCTTGCCCTAGCCGTTTTCCGGCAAGGAGGGAAGTGAGGTCATTCCTGTCACTACTTAATTGTTTGCTCCAGCCCTTTACTTGGCCCTTGAACTTCCAATGGGAAATCCTAAGAACAGTGTGTGTGTTTAATTGACGCTGTAGATTGTTCCCGTGAGACTTTCTTAGATGTTGGGTCTCCTTTCCTTAGTCTTGGAGCCTGGGTCTTGTTGATGGGCACCAGTCTGCATGTGATCCTAAATGGCTACTGTAGCTACGGGGTATTTATGGATGGCATGATTGATTTCTGTCTTCCTGACAGATAAATCTGCTTAAATAACCTTTTTCCTACTTAGATATTTCAGAGATAAACTTTAACTTTTTTTCCAGTCTTTTTGTTTAAAGAGAAACGTGATGTCCTCTTCCGTTTACTTTGATTAGCAGAATTCCAAGGCCCACGCTGACAGTGCGTGACTTAATTGTTTCTGAAAGTCTATTAATACTTGTTGAGGGAGAACATATGGCTGCTGAGATGTAGCCCATAGCTGTGTAGAACATGCATATAGCTGCACAGAAAATGCATAGAGCTGCACACAGAATGTGCAGGGGCCCTGTGTTCAAACTCCAATACCACAGGCAAGGGTACCATTGTATATGTACCGTATATAATGTTGGAAAGATTTTGAAAGCTGATGTCTCTTGTCTTGTTTTTAAAGGCCATGAAGGCTCCCGAGCTGAAGGAGAAGCTTGAAGAATCTGAGAAATTGATAAAGGAGCTAACAGTGACATGGGAGGAGAAGCTGAGGAAAACGGAAGAGATCGCACAGGTGGGCTGATGAGTTAGCCTGAAACATTAAGGCCTCCTTCCTCCCCCCCCCCCCATGTCCGCTGGTCAGACACCTGCCTCCTCCAAAACCATCCAGGGCCCCGTTCTCTCTGCTGAGCTCATTTTAAAGCCCCAACTTCACATCTTCCTCCAGTCTGCATATGGTCCTGTGCTGCTGGAATACCCCGCTGAACAAGCAAGACTTGGGGGGGGGGGGGGGACAACGTCGTTTCTGTTCCTCATATGATCAAAGGTCCACATTGTGATTCCGTGTTTTTCTTTAGATCGCTTGGTAAAGTGGGGCATGGGAAACTCTGATTGGCAGAAAGTTGTAAGACATACAACACAATAGGGTGTTCACCATTTGACTCCGTGTGCTTCTTAGGAGATTCTATATGAAGATGTAGTAGCATAGACCATGGGATGGGGGAATACAGCAGGAGCGTGTGTTTGGGGTCACTCCACACTGCACTGCATGGGCATTTTTGTTCCACTAACACTGCCCCCAAGATCTCACTATCACTCGTTTTCATGAGAAAAGGACTTCGTTTGATTAGCTCTTGTGTTCCCAGCCATAGATCAGTACCCATCGCGCTCTAAACTATTGGTAAGTCTTACATGGACAGGTGGACTCAAAGCCCATGACGACGGGGTCTCTACCAGCTCCAGCTCCTACAGCTTCCCTCATTTGCTAGGAGTTCTTGGCTCCTGAAATTATCCTCTCTGCCCAGAATCTGGCTGTGCTTTCCTGTGACCACTACTCAAACAACTGCTCTTGCTTCTTGCTATGAAAATTCATCTAGTGCTCCAAGAATTGTCTCACACATATTCTGTTCCCATCCTGTTCTCTAAGCCCATCGTGCTGCCCCTCCTCGGAAAGCATGCAGCCCTCCGTAGCCCTCCACAACACACCGGTATTCTTGCTCATTCTAGTTATGCAGGCTTGTCCTTTTCCCCAGACACTGTGTGTGATTCACCCTGGGTGCCCTATGACAGTCCTAGGCGCTTAGCAAACTTAGTCGAGCCGAGTAGAATGTGTCGCCTCTTTGGCACTGTCCCCAGAAACGGTGACTTACTCTTTCCATGGATGTATCTTGTGAATCGAACAACAGAGCGTCTCTGCTTTTTGTCCGTGACCAGGAGAGACAGCGGCAGCTGGAGAGCATGGGCATCTCCCTGGAGACCTCTGGGATCAAGGTGGGGGATGACAAGTGCTACCTAGTCAACCTGAACGCAGACCCCGCCCTCAACGAGCTTCTGGTTTACTATTTAAAGGTATGTCTGATCAGCAGACCCCGGCCATCCCGCATCATTCCAGCGGAACCCGGATGCCTGGTCTCGTGCTTTTGCTGCTTTTTGTACCCCGCTTCACCCCGAGTAGGAAGACCATGGGCAGTGCAATCCCACATCACCGATCACCGAAAATAACTTTTGTTTCACTGATGCCCTGAGTACAGGCTGCAGAGGGACACAAATGGACAACTCAGGGTACACCTGTTGGAGGAGGTCCCACTTGTAAGGTGACAGAGTTCCAAGGTTTTTGGGGTCTAAGAGGTCATAGAGAGTCTTCACTGTAACACTAAGGAGCTCTCAAGACTCACACAAGCCTAGAGAGACCCTAGACTAGATTCAGGAGCAAAGCTCCCTCAAGTCTCTCTCAGCTCTGACCCCATGATCAGGAAAGGACTTTTGTCCTATGATCCTTCATTTAAGGCCTTTTAACATTGGTCCCGTGGCCTCGGTGTGCACTGACCATGCTGGGGACATCTCCGCAGTGGGTTTCTGAACTTACTGGCGTTAGATCCCATGCACATTCTTCAAAAGTATCAAGGGCTCCAGTGCATTTTTATGTGCCTAGGATATAGCTGTCTGTATGGGCAGTGTTTAGACTGGGGGCGCTGGAGCACAGACACACAGCTATTAGCTTTCAGAGCTGCCTCACCACTGACCAGCTGCCTGCCAAAGCCCTGCCATTCACACATGATAAAATGCAAAAACGGGCACAAACGACACTTAATGTTTTTCCTAAAGTAGTTTTTAAAAATTATCTATTACTTTATTTTATGTGCATTGGTGTTTTGACTACATGTACATTTGTGTGAGGGTGCCAGAACCCCTGGAACTGGAGTTGCAGACAGTTGTGAGCTGCAGTGTGGGTGCTGGGAATTGAACCCGGGTCGTCTGGAAGAGCAGTCAGCACTCTTAACCTCTGAGCTACCTCTCCAGTCCCCTAAAATATTTGGACCTCATGAGTCTCCTGAAATGTCAGAGAGAGGTCAAGGGTTCTTTGGCTACATTTGTAGAACTACTGGCCAATTTTACTAAGCAAGAAATGGGGCATCAGAGCCAGGTGTGGTAGCACATGCCTATAATCTCAGTATGTGCGAGGCGTAGGCCAGAAGGATTGGGAGTTCAAGCTCAATCTCCACTACATAACAAGTTCAAGGCCACACTGGGCTGTAGGGGACGGATCCCTAAGGGAAGGGAAGGGGCGGAGAGATAGTTGAAATAGGACACTTGATTGCATTCGTGGAAGATGCCCCAACTGACAAAGGGAATTCAGTTACCCATCAAAACACGTTTAACTATAACATACACAGAGAGAGTGTGCATGTTGTGGTAGTTTATTTATATGCCAGAAGAGGGCATTAGGTCCCATTATAGATGTTTGTGAGCTACCGTGTGGTTGCTGGGAACTGAGCTCAGAACCTCTGGAAGAGCAGCTAGTGCTCTTAGCAGCTGAGCCATCTCTCCAGCCCCCGTTACGGTAGTTGAGTATTAAAATGATGGTCAAGGATTGGGTACCTGGAGTCTTCTTAAACTTATTTGATTTGTTTTTATGTATGTGTATATGTGTGTGCCTGCTTGTCTGTGTGTGTACAACATGCATGTAGTGCCCACAGAGGGCAGAAGAGGGCATCAGGTCCCCCAGAACTGGAGTCACAGGTAGCTGTAAGCCACCATATGGGTTCTGGGGACCAAAGCCACATCTTCTTCAAGAACACCCTGGTAAGGATTTTGATCCCCTGGGAGTATATAATATGCAGCGGAGAATGAATTAGAATTGAAGCAGGGAACCTCAGTCTCCTATGATCTTTATCCTTCCACTTTTTTCAGAGGTAAAAACGTGGTACAGCTAGCCCTTGACCTACTGAGGCTTCATGAGTCAGCTTAGGATCCATTATTTAGGGAAAGTGAATTGTTTCTGATCCTGGCTTGTAAACCCAGGGTCTTATGTGTGGAAGACAAGCACTGTGCCATAGGACTGTATCCCCAACCACAGAAACCTTCATTTGAAAGACCTAGCGTTGTGTTTTCTCCATTGCATACAGAAGTAATGCCACAGTGATTAAATAATTTGTAGAGCAATATAGGAAGGTGCTCTGTGAATGAGCAGGGGTGCACAGCAACTGAGTCTCCAAAGAGATTCTAAGACTCAAGATCTTTAAAACTACATGGATTTGTACATCATATAACCACAGGCTTCACCACTGTATGGAATGTTGACATTAGAAATGTTGACGTGTGTGTGTCTGTCTGTCTGTCTGTTTAGGCACATGCATGTGCATGTGCGCAAACATGCACACACAGGTCAAGATTAATGTCATGTCTTCATCAATTACTTTCTGCCTTAGTTTTTGGAATGGGGTGAAAACACTGAATCCAAAGCCTACTAATCAGCTATACAAACTGGCTGCAAAGCTCCAGGGAATCCCTTCCCTGCCTCGTCAACATCAGGATGGAAGGCAAAACCACCATGTCTGACTTTTTGTATAGATAGATACTGGGGTCATCTTTACCAACTGAGCCATGTCCCCAGCCCTAAGGTGGGGAGGAAGGATGCTGAGGTAAAATTAACCATGAGACTCCCTTTTAGTGGTTCTGAAATGGAGTCCTTTTAAAAAAGAATCCAGTCAAATAGGTTGAATAAATAATATTGTCTTAGTTTTGTTAAAAAGAGGGCAAGAGAAAGGAAAGGAAGGAAGGAAAGAAAGAAAAAAAGGAAGAGAGAAAGAGAAATAGAGGCTTAGGATGAAATGGCATGCTGGTACCCACTCAAATAGTAAAAAAATCTATCTAGAATTAGAATTCAATGTCTGCTGTAGCTATGTCCAATTTTCTTATGTTTTAAAATGATACTCATTGTTGATACAGGAGCTGGTTTTGATGGGGTTTTAAACATTTTTTCTTTGGTGTTTTTGTTTGATTGGTTTTGGTTTTGGGGGTTTTTTGAGGTCTTTTGAGACAGGGTTTCTCTGTGTAGCCCTGGCTGTCCTAGAACTAACTCTGTGGACTAGGCTGTCTTTGAGATCAGAGATCTGCCTTCTCTGCCTACTGAGTGCTGGGATTAAAGGTGTGTACTACCACTGCCCAGCTGAATTTAAACATTTTTTTAAAGTTGTTTCTAGGTAAGTTTTTAGCTTAAGAAAATTGTTACTGCATCCATCCATCCATCTATCCACCCACCTACCTACCTACCTACCTACCTACCTACCTACCTACCTACGTACCTACCTACCGGCATACCAATCTATTTATCTATCTGTGGAGGGCATGTGAATGGAGTCAGAGGACTATTTTTCTTCCACCATATAGGTCTTGGAGACCTATATGCAGTCAGATTATCAGACTTGGTGATGAATGTATTTATCCTCTGAGCCATCACACAGGCCAACGTTTTGCCTTCTGATGCTCAAGATGTCCTCCCGTGCAATTCATTTCATACAGTCCTTGATTTCTTCCAGTTGCTTGTGACCATTTCTGGTTGAGTGCCTTGTGAACTTGGTTTCTTCTCTTCAATTCTGGGTTCCAGGATCACACCCGCGTGGGTGCAGATACCTCTCAGGACATCCAGCTCTTTGGGATCGGGATTCAGCCTGAGCACTGTGAGATCCACATTGCCGCAGATGGAGACATCACTCTCACGCCAAAAGAAAATGCAAGGTAGGAGACACCTGTGGAGGGGCCAGCCTCTCCCGTGTTTTCAGGATGCTGGCCCTTTTCCCTTTTCCTGCTTCAGTTACATCAAAGTTAAGGGTACGCCGGGTATCCTAGAGGGTTTGCTTTCTGTTTACAGAGGGTATGTTAGTTACTGTTCTCATTGCTTAACCAAATATACCTGGGAGGAGGCGTTTATTTGGGTTCACAGTTTGAAAGGGTACAGTTCATATATATGGCTAGGAAGTCATGGTGGCAGGCAGGGCTCTTGAGAGTGACAGGGAGAGCATGAAGCGCTGGCACCATCACATCTGACATCAGGAAGTAGAGAGAACCAGACCCTTCCAGACATAGGGTAGGGTAGCTTTATCTCCTAGGATCTGCCCCCAGGGACCCACTTCCTCTAGTGAGGCTCTGCCTCCCACATTCCTCAACTTTAGGATACAGCGCCACCCACTGGGGATCTGCTGTTCTAGAACCGGAGCCTGTGGGGTCTGTTCATATTCTAGTAATAGCAGTATGGAACTTTGAGGAGGAGTAGCGTTGTCTTAGTTAGGGTTTTCTACTGCTGTGAAGAGACACCATAACCACATCAACTCTTACAAAGAAAACATTAATCCAGGTGGCGGCTTACAGTCTCAGAGGTTCAGTCAGTTATCAGTATGATGACTGGCGTGCAGGCAGATGTCCCTGGAGCTGCGACTCCTACATCTTGCAGGCAACAGGAAGTCAACTGACAGTCACACTGAGGGAAACTTGAGCAAAAAAAAAAAAAAAAAAAAACCCTCAAAGCCCTCTCCCACAGTGACACTCTTCCTCCAACAAGGCCACACCTCCGCATAGTACCACTCCTTTTAGGGGACATTTTCTTTCAAACCACCACCAGCATGTCTTAGTTAGGGTTTCTGTTGCTGTGAAGAGATACCATAACCATAGCAACTCTTATAAAGAAAAACATTTCATTGGCTGGCCTACAGTTCAGAGGTTCAGACCATTATCATTATGGTGGACCATGGTGGCGTTTAGGCAGACATGGTGCCAGAGAGGTAGCTGAGAGTTCTACATCTTGGGTAGGAATAGGATGTGATCTGAGACACTGGGTGGTGTCTTGTGCGTAGGCGACCTCAAAGCCTGCCTCCACAGTGACACACTTCCTCCAACAAGGCCACACCCACTCCAACAAAGCCACACCTTCTAATAGTGCCACTCCCTTTGGGGACCATATTCTTTCAAACCATCACATGGCTTTTTATTTTGTTTTGTTTGTTTGTTTGAGACAGTCTATTGTTCAGTACTGCGTACACCAGGCTAGCCCACCTGGGACCATCCAGGGATTCTGTCTCTACCTTCCTTGTCTCCATAGGCCAGGGATTCTGTCTCTACCTTCCTTGTCTCCATAGGAATGATAAGATTACAGATGTGTTGCTATCCCCAGCTTTATGTGATTCTGAGAGTCTGAATTCAGGTCCTCATGCAAGCTTTGCCCAATGAGCTGTCTCCCCAGCTGCATTTTGTAAATGTCGGTTAACCATCCTGTAGTGATGTTTTGTATCTCCATCAGAAACACAGAGTTGGGCCTCATTCTTAGGGGAGTAGGCAGACCCTTCCTGACTCATGACCGAGACTGGGTTTCTGTTACTCCTTCTTCAACTGTTTCCCAGAAGACATCCATTAGGGGAATATTCCCTGTTACTTCTTTGAATCTGGGACTACTGTCTTCCATCCACCTGACATCTTCCTTTGTGTCCCTTCAGGTCGTGTGTAAATGGCACCCTCGTCTGCAGTACTACCCAGCTATGGCATGGTGACAGAATCTTATGGGGAAATAACCACTTTTTTAGGTATCAACTTCATGTTCTCTAGTATTTCCATTTGCGTTCTTTTCTGTTGTCTATTTAAGTATAAATCAAACTGATTTTATCTAATGATGAAAATCCCCCACAGAATTAATTTACCTAAGAGGAAACGGCGGGATTGGTTGAAAGACTTTGAGAAAGACGCAGGTCCGGCGGAGCATGACCTGGATGCTGCAAGCGAGGCCTCCTCGGAACCAGACTACAACTACGAGTTTGCACAGATGGAGGTCATAATGAAAACCCTGAACAGCAATGGTAAGATGCGCTCTCCGGCAGCAGCAGATCTCGCTCACATGGATCCACAGTGGATAAGCAGAGTCTCCCCAAAGTTTAGACACATAAAGCCAATAATTTCTTCCAGAGGCCATCAGCAAGGAGCAGCGTCAAGACAGCTCAGGGAACTCGGGTAGAACCAGAGAGTTTGCAGATGCCCCCCCCCCTTTTGGGAACCTCTTGTTTTCAAGCCAATTGCGATAGCATTTCCGTGGTCTCAGTATTTATGAAATGGGTTTGACAGACCTTTTTTGTTCATTTTTAATCAAATTTTCCATCATTGATCTTGTCATTTCTGGAAGGGTGATAAAGATCCCCCAGGAAAATACAGATCCAGAATTCTCATAAATTCTCATAAAAGATAATATTTACTATCAACTCGGGTGGAAATTATACTTCTGAAGAGACTTACTTGACAGGTACTCTCAAGTACCTTTGAGAAAGACGACGCTTGAAATGAAATGTTCCCAGGCTTTTTGCCTTACACCCTCTCCGCCTCCCCCAGCCCCGCTTCCTGTGCCAGGCTCACTCTCGCCAGTGTTAAAGAGCAATGCCCTCCCTCCTCCACCAGTTCCCCTAAGTGGCGCTTCCCTCTGCGGCACACATGCATCCTCTGTGCATCCTCAGAATTCCGTCTCCTGCTAGGTGGCTTCCCGACCGTAAGCCTGTCTGCCTGGTGGTCCTCCCCGTGGTGGTCCTACTTGAAGATCCTCTTCCCCCTCCTGTGGTTTCAGACGAAGCTGGCTCACCAACGCTGGGACAGAGGTTCTTAATTGCTGCCTTAGCATGAGGGATCCTGGCTGGCTTTCAGCGGGACCGCTGAGGGACGTTGCTTGCTGCGAGCTTTGGCAAACTCTAACAGGCAGTATTGGGATGAAGCGAAGGTTTTCTGCCTGACCAAAGTGTTTCTTGATCATGACTGAGGACCCCCCCCCCCCAACCATATTCCGGCTCTGTTACCGCCCAGCTGCCCTTTTCCCTACACGCCCAGCAGCACAGGAAAATGTCCTTGGTGTTGCTGCCTCTGTTACTAATGGCCTCATTACTGCAGGGAGCATGGCAGTTCAGGGCAGAGGTGCTTCCAAAGGTAGCCTCCACCATTTCAGTGATCGCCTAGAATCTCTAGTGTAAGAACTGACCTAAACCCAGCTCATTTGGATGTAAATGGAAAAGAGGAGCCGGGAAAATGGCTCACCAAGGGCTTGCTGTGCAGGCATGAGGACCAGCGTTCGGGTTCACAGAGCCCATCTGAATGCTGGGCGGACATGGAAGCCCATCCGTCACCTAGTGTGGGGGAGGTGGAAACAGGACTAGCTGACATGGTGGGCCCTGGGTTTGAATGAGAGACTTTGCGTTAATATATGAAGTAGCAAGCCATACAGGAAGATACTTGATGTCAGCCTTAAGTTTCTACATGCATGTACACATATGCACCCCACACACACATTTGAACATTCATATACACATGTACACATTCATACATAAACAAAAAAGTTTTTTTTTTTAGCCCAGTGGTAGTGGCACACACCTTTAATCCCAGCACTCAGAAGGTAGAGTCAGGCAGATCTCTGTAAGTTCGAGGCCAGCCTGGTCTACAGAGTAAGTTCCAGGATAGCCAAGGCTACCTAGAGAAACCCTGACTTCCAAAACAAAACGAAACAAACAAACAAAAAGTAAGTAAAAGAAAATCTAGCTATGAACAATGACATGTTTTTCTCAAGGGCTCAAAATAGAAATCAAACACTAATCTCTTTTCCCAGTTTCTTCTGTAGCCAGCTCTAAAATAAGGAGTATTAGGGACTGGTTAAAAGGTGGTGAGGTAGTTTCTAACATCTAAGATTAGAGACTTCTCCCCCCATCCCCAAAGGCAGACGTCCCTTCTATCCCAGTGTGAGTCATTTCCAATGCCCTCTCCTAACACCCTGTCCTGCCTGCTCCTCCAGCACCCACCCTGTCCTCTCCCTTAGCACCCCTGTCCTATCTGCTCCCCCAGCATCCCTATCCTGTCCCTTCCCCCAGCACCCCTGTCGCAGCACCCCGTCCTCTCCCCTCCCCTAGCACCCCTGTCCTATCAGTTCCCCCATCATCCCCCAAAACAAAACAAAACAAACAAACAAAAAAACCGACTCTTTGGTATCCTGGCCTTAGACACCAGATGCACTGAACTTTTAACAGTTCTCTTGAGAAGAGGAAAATGGAGTGGCAGTGTAGCTCAGTGGTAGAGTGATTGCCTAGCATTGCCTGAAGCCCTGGCTTCCATTCTCAGAAGCAGGGAGGGAAGGCAAGAAGCGCGGGGTGTGGGGCGTGTGTGTCCTGGGCCAGATCATAGACAGGTTACCTTGCTAACTGGATCCATTTTATTGAATTCATTTTTAATAAAAACAAGAGCTACTTTATTCTGGGAACCACTTTGACCAGTTATGACCAGGAACACATATTTAAGTTACACTAAGGTCTATGTTCCGACATGGAAAGTTTCATGAAGTTTTGTTATTTTACAGAACAGAGAAAGTCATAAATCAAGGCAAGTTTGAAACACACTGGGGGTGCACCAGAGGCAGGTTCAGCAGGATGGGGGAGCGTCTCTATAGACCCAAGATGCTATCTGATGGTGTTCTTAGATTTGGGGTTGATGGGAGCTAGTGGTCTGTGAAGTTAATGATCACGTAAAGGTTTATCTATTAGTCACAGGGTGTTCGTTCAGACACAGAGGTTGGCAAGGAATGGCTGATCCAGAGTACAAGAACTCGCCCTAGGCCTGCAGCATTCCAGTCTCTCCACAGTCCTGAAATTCTGATCAGTCTCTGTAGACACAGTTGCTTTCCAAGCATTTTCTTTCATAGCACCCCCTGCTGGTCAAGTTCTACATTGCGTGCATGTGGGAGCACAAATTATGTATTATTATAATGTCTCTTGTAGCTAGAAATGTCATTCCAGGGATCTGATATAAATGAGACTGAATAGTGGCCAGGATAGCAGTCTTTAGGAGAGAGGAGAAGTCATTAAGAAGAAATTTCTGGATCATTTAAAAGTTATTAGCTATATTAGAACCTCTTTTAGAAGAGGCTGGGTAGTGTAGGAAAGGCATCAGACTGATTGATAGGCAAGAGGAATATTGTCAGACATTCCCACAGGCTTGGGAGATAGCTCAGTCAGTAGTTTCCTGATAAAGACCTAAGTTCAGTCTCTAGCACCCACATTAAACAAACAAAAACAACACTCCAAAAGCTAGGGGTAGTGACACAGACTTGTATTCCCAGCCCTTGGAGAGGCAGAGATGGGGAGGATCCTGGGACTTGATGTATTTCCAGTCTAGACTAACTGGTGAGCCCCAGGCTAGTGAGAAACCGTGTTTCAAAACACAGGGTATGGGGCGGGGAGCTGATAAGTTGTCTCAGCAGGTCAGGGTGCTTGGTAACAAGCCCGACAGTCTGAATTTGATCCCTCCAGAACATACATGGTATAAGGAAAAAGCCAACTCCTCCACACATGTGCCACAGTATGAATGCATGTGCACACACTAAATAAATCCATGTTTTTAAAGGCGATTTACCTCTGGCCTTCACATGTACACATCATATAGGCATCCCCACATACAAATATGTGTACATACACATACATAGATATATACATATATCTATGTATGTATATAAAACCAAAATAAACTTGAAAAATAAAGCAAAATAAAAGAAAAATAAGAGAGAACTAATTTCCCATAGTGATGATCAGAAGTAAAACAGAGCTTAGCCCCTGAGCAGGACAGTGTGTGATGAGGAGGTGACCTGGGAGTCCTGCTTAGGAGGCTCAGGTGCAGGGCTGAGTTGCTCTCCCTTCTGTATTTGCATCTTGGTCTGTGGCCCCCATAGAGCCTGTGTCACTGTGGCTTCTGGTGCTGTTTTAAGCAGCCTCAGTCCCTTGGCCTCCACTTTGACAAGGAATCTGGCTTGAGATCCTGCAGCGTCAGCCAGCAGGGTCACGTGTGTTTCTGCAGTGTAAGAAGCTGAGGTGTGGATTACATATGTTCTTCAGGACCCAGGCAGCAGAAGTCAATGGCACAGTTCCTGCTTAGCATGAATAAGACCCTAGGTTCGATCCCTAGTATGTCTTTCAGTATCTCTTCACAAAACGCAGTAAAAAAAAAAAATTTCTCAGTGATAAATCTGCTGTTGCTTTGAAGAAACAATGGATTTAATGAAGTGCAGTTGTTTGCTTTGAAGACTTTGTTCTTCGATGAGTGCTAATACGGAGTGGCTCTCAGGATAAGAGCATTGTGTCGAGACGTGTTTTGTCAAGTTGATGTCTGACCCTCGTTGATGTTGAACTTCTAATCTAAGCTCAATGCGTGGCACTGTCCTTGGTTGTCATTGGTCCTTGGTCATCTGTGTGATTTTTCTGAACCCCAGTTTCTTCAACATTGAAATGGAGATGCCATCCACCACAGGGAAGGGGAGGGGCTGCAGGCTTCTTTGGAGGTCATGCTTGCAGTCAGTTTGGTCCCTGCTCTTGAGATGCAGCCAGTAAAGTCATGTTGGCATGGTAGCTGTCGTTTTTATTAAAACAACTTACAGCATCTTGCAATTATACGAAGCTGCTCGTTTTTTGCTGTGTTAACTTTATTGTTAAGGCTCGTGTGTTCTCTCCTCTTACATGCTAATATAGAAAGTGTATTGTCTGTGTTTATTGTACAAACTGGTGGGGTACTTTGGAAGAGTCTCTGAGTAGCCATGATCAAGTGATTACAAAACTCCTGAATCACCGACCAGATTCTTTCTGGAAACTGAGAACAACTGGATGGGAATTCAGCCCAGGTTTTCAGGGAATCACAGGCAAATGTGTCGACATACAAGAAGGAATCTATATCCCACACCAGTCTAAAGATGCATCTCCCCACGGTCCCGTGGACTTCTGGGAGATGCTCACAGTGATGGGTAGTCCTCCCCTGCACCGTGTGGCTGTCAGCGTACTGATACTCATTTGTGTTGTGACTTTACCCATGGGCCATTGTCTGGACCTGGTATGCAGCTCATTGGTCATCACCGCATTGGTGCCCTGTCCAGTCAATTGGCTCCTCAGAGTCAGGTCCCACCCACACCGAAGCCATCCATGGAGGTGCCAAGGCTCCATTGTTGATATGTCTGTACCTGCTTGCCCAATTGCGAGTTCTAGATTCCTGGAGTACTAACTTGCCAAAGACATGCTTTTCTTTTTTTATGAAAGTTAATTGCCGTCTTAGGAATTAACACCTGAGAAATTGCCATGTCATATACCTAAACAATATTTTCAAACGTATGCTATGATTATTTCCTCTCCATCAAGAGAAGGGGAAGTTTGTGGTGAGCAATCAGAACCCTGTTTGTTATACACAAAAGCCATGCTACATGAGTGTGGAAGGCGTGTGCTGTAAAAATCAACTTGTGCAAGCTCCTAGCATTGTGCTGTCTTTGATAACACAATGGTTTCACATCCAGTTCCTCCCCCATCAAATACCGGGAGGTTTGTGATACACACAGCTAGACATGCAGATAGATGCACTCATCCCGTGGAAGAAGGTAACAGTGAAGGTTTGTAATTAGCAGTTAGCTGAAGTGTTATCCGAAAGCAAACCAGGAGGATTTCCACTGTGAACCCTTAGGCTCCACAGAGAGCACAGTACCAGGCTAGATCAGGTCTGAGGCAGGAGATGTTTCTTGCTGAGAGTAGCCCTGTCTGGCACCAGTGTGGACTCCTGTCTTTAACAGCTCCTTCCAACCCTTTGCCTCTTCTCTCGGCTCACCAGATCCAGTTCAGAATGTGGTTCAGGTGTTGGAGAAGCAGTACCTAGAAGAGAAGAGGACGGCCCTGGAGGAGCAGCGGCTCATGTATGAACGCGAGCTGGAGCAGCTACGCCAGCAGCTCTCCCCTGAGAGGCAGCCGCCGAGCAGTGCCTCTGACCGCCTGGCTTACAGCAGCCAGACAGCCCAGCAGAAGGTGACCCAGTGGGCTGAGGAGAGGTAAGGATGGGGCCAGACCCTGAATGAGAAATAGGGGCTGTGGAACTAGAGAGGCCTGTGGAGGAAGGACATGCCTGGGAGAATGAGACTGCAGGCCCACTTCTGATTTGGCCATTGGTGTTTCACCTGAGAGTTATATCCCAATAATGTCACAGTAATGTCAGCCACCATAGACCACCCCCTCCCCAGATCTCTAATCCTTTGCCCTTCAGTACAGATAGTGCCAAAGTAGAAGACTTAGATTGATGGGTCTTGAGATAGCAGAAGTTTGGATGATTCCTTAACAACAGCAATCTGAATGTGCAGACAGAAAGTAGGGAGGTATTTTGTCCCCTTTAGAAGGTTTTGGTGCTTGGAGCCATGCTTTCTCCGTGTTAATCATGTGCACTGCCCCTGAGAACAACCCCAGCCCCAGGCTGTATCTGGGTAGCTTGGCAGGAACAAAGCAGAGAAGAGCAGGGAGTGTTTGGAAGCATGTGAGCAAGCTGTCTGCTTGAGTCTGGAAGTGACTTGTAGAGAAGGCGAAAGAATTCAATCTGAAAGTGTTAGACTGGGCATGTGCGAGACGACAACCCAGCGCACGTGAGAGATGGCAACCTGGGATGCTTGGGGTTTATCCTGAAAGAAGCAGTTCCCCTGCTAGACTTGAACCCAGGAGTGGCTTAAGGGAGGCAGGTGTTTATAAGGACTATCATATAGCAACTGGATCTTAATAATAAATAAATAGATGGTGGCTAGATGGATGGGTGGATGGGTGGGTGGATGGATGAGAAAATGAAAGAATGGAAGTGAAGAGGAACGAAAGATTGTGACCACCCTGACTGTCGTGGAACGTATTGTTGTAGACCAGGCTGGCCTTGAACTCACAGAGTTCTGTCTGCCTCTACTGCTCAGATCCTAGAATTAAAGGCATGCACCACCATGAGCGGTGCCTGGATGTGTTTGTTGGTTTGTTGCTTTGTCTAATATCAATCCTCAACCCCTCAGTTTTGTCCCCAGCAGTGGTTCTCAGTGCCCTCCTCTCTGTGGACAGGAGGGAAAACTTCCTAAAAGGAGTGTTGCTGCTGTGGATGGAGTTTGCCACCACTTTGTGACAGGAACAGAACTCTGGTTTACTTTACCTGTGTGTGCTCCCTCTTCTTCAATACCCCAGGGATGAACTGTTCAGGCAGAGCCTGGCCAAGCTTCGAGAGCAGCTGGTGAAAGCGAACACTCTGGTGAGGGAAGCCAACTTCCTAGCTGAGGAAATGAACAAGCTCACTGACTACCAAGTGACTCTTCAGATCCCCGCGGCCAACCTCAGTGCCAATAGGAAGGTAGGCATAGCCCTTGGGGTTGGAAGAGCAGGATGTAGGCTAGTAGATCCTGCAGACTGGAGTCCAGAGCTCATCGCTGTGAGCAGGTCCTGTGGGGAACCAGGTGTTGACTCTGGACCCTTCGAGTTGGTCTGTACCCCCTGGGTGAGCATACGCTATAAGCAGCGTCCTTAGAGAGAATGGACGCAGAAGGCCAGGTGGTAATTATGCCTGCTTCTCATCACACAAATGCCCCAATGCAATGAGTATACATGTAAGCCTAGTTGTACAGCCTATGAGCAAATTCTCTGAGGAGAAACGTCTTTGAAACCTACTATTGCATGTAAGGACCTCCCCTCAGCCTTCTGGAAGATGCCTATCATTTAAACTTAATGAAGTTTTGCTCTAAGAGAGAAACCTAGAAGATAATAAATTTTCATCTTTTTTTTCTCTACCTGGCCAACAGCTAGAAAGGAAGTTGAGTGTGGTGAGTGGAGAGAGGGCTCACTCAGTTAACCACTGGCTGCTCTGCCAGAGGACCGGGGTTCGCTTCCTAGCACACACAGAGTGGCTCGCAATTATCTGTAACTCTACTTCCATTGCGTGCAGTATCCTCTTCTGCCTCTGGCAGCACCAGGCACACACGTGGTACACATGCATGCACGGGAGCAATACACACATAGACATAAAATAATTTTTTCATAAATTTAAGAAAGCGAATTAGGGAGGATTTGATTGGTTATTGGAGTTCTAAGTCCACAGATATAGACATGGGCATACCTTCAGGTTGTGCACAAGGGTTCTGTGATAGCCCTTTGATTCTTTAATATTGATTGATCGATTGATTGATTGATCGATTGATTGATTGATTGAGGCAGGGTCTCACAATCCCATGCTGGCCTCAAACTCAATTTGTAGCTAAGGATGACCTTGCACCTCTGACCCTCCTGTCTTTGCCTCCTGAATGTTGTCATTATAGGTGTGCATTTACCACATCTGTTTTGGGTGGTGCTAGGGCTATAACTGGGGCTTTTTGCTTGTTTGTTTGTTTTTTGTTTTTTAGACAAGGTTTCTCTGTGTAATAGCCCTGACTATTCTAGAACTTGTTTTGTAGACCAGGTTGGCCTTGAACTCACAGAGACCTGCCTGCCTCTACCTCCCAAGTGCTAGGATTAGAGGCTTGCTCTACCACCAAGCTATAACCAAGGGCTAGACAAGCACTCCATCAACTGAGCTACCTCCCAGCCCTCACAGTGGCCTTTATGTAACAAAAACACGAAGTACCCTTGCTACTGAATAATAATTAGAATGTGATAAATCTGTATGATGAATTTCTATGCTACTATTTAAAAAAAACAAGTTTGCAAAGAATAATCAGTAAAAGGAATTGATCGTGATGTAAAAACTAGAGAGAGACTGGGATGTGTGATTACGTGTTTACATGGGCTTGATTTAAAACATAAGTGTGTGCATGGGAATATCTAGAAGAAAGTAACCAGAATATTTCCTAGGTGGTAATATTTGACCATCTTGTGTAAACCTACAGCATCATTGTAATGTAGACAATCTTTAACTGTCAGAAGGGAAGTCAAAACCATGTCTGCCTGGTTTCTCTTTGTTATACAGAGAGGGGCGATAGTGAGTGAGCCTGCCATTCAAGCGAGGAGAAAAGGAAAGAGCACCCAGATTTGGACCATCGAGAAGCTGGAGAATAAATTAATTGATATGAGAGACCTTTACCAAGAATGGAAAGAAAATGTCCCCGAGGTAAGAGGAACAAGGAGATGTGGCTGCATTAAAACCACAGATAAAATGCTCTGGTGTTTACACTAGGGAGATAAATATGATCCTCGAGGAGCGCCAGGCATGGTACCATTGCACTTAATTCAGACAGGTGGAAGGGGACTTCCAGCGGCTCTTGTTTTGTTTTGTCTTCACTGCCTCTCACATGAAAGGAAGAGGAAAGAAGTCTCTCTGTGATTCTAGTCTGTGTCCTGACAAACCAGGCCAGCTGGAGCCAGTGTGGACTTCATCTTCATCCCCATCTGCACATGTGCCCCTATCTGTGTGTGGCACCATCAGTGTGTGCCCCATCTATATCTGTCCTTATCTGCATGTGCCCCTAGCTGTATGTGCCCCTAGCTGTATGTGCCTCTATCTGTTTGTGCCTCTATCTGTGCGTGCCCCTAGCTGTGTGTGCCTCAATCTGTGTGTGCCCCTAGCTGTGTGTGCCCCTAGCTGTATGTGCCCCTAGCAGTGTGTGCCCCTAGCTGTGTGTGCCTCTGTGTGTGCCCCTAGCTGTGTGTGCCCCTTGCTGCGTGTGCCCCATGCAGCGTGTGCCTCTTGCTGTGTGTGCCCAATGTTGTGCGTGTCCCTAGCTGTACGTGTCCCTAGCTGTGTGTGCCCCTAGCTGTGTGTGCCCCTTGCTGCGTGTGCTCCTTGCTGCGTGTGCCCCTTGCTGTGCATGCCCCTAGCTGTACGTGTCCCTAGCTGCGTGTGTCCCTAGCTGCGTGTGCCCCTAGCTGTGTGTGCCCCAGCTGTGCTCACAGATGGGTAGATTTCCAGATTTAACTGTAGTGCGTGTAATGTTTTGTTTTGTTTCTAACATTTTATATTAGCAATAGAAAGAAAACTTTGGTGCCAGTTCCAGGGCATGCCATGAAACAGGCTGTAGGGGTGGGATGAGTGAAGGCGAGTCTCCTCTGCGTGACAGCCCCCAGCAGACATGCTCCACTCATGAGCTGGGCTGATCTGTCAGCATGATTCTGATTTTATTTCTTGTTTATTTCAGTGAATGCTTCCTCTAAAAGTATGTTTAGTGCTGGTTCGAAATAACATGATTTAAGTTGATGCTTTGTTTTCTGACCTCTCACTTAATGACCTCTCCTGCTTCTCAGGCCAAAAGGCTCTATGGGAAGCGAGGCGACCCTTTTTACGAAGCTCAGGAGAATCACAACCTCATTGGTGTGGCTAATGTGTTCTTGGAATGTCTCTTCTGTGACGTTAAACTTCAATATGCAGTACCCATCATCAGCCAGCAGGGGGAGGTAAGGACACACCAGCTCCTAGAAAATGACAGGTGTGAAATTTTGTTAATCTCTGCATTGAGGAAGATCAAGATGCTCTGTGTGCATGCGTGTGTGTGTGTGTGTGTGTGTGTGTGTGTGTGTGTGTGTGTAGGATCTGGTACCTTCCTGGAATAATGCTGCTCCGGTGACCACCAATGCTTCTCCTCGTGCTAAAAAAAACAACTTAAGTGGCCAGTGGATCCAGTGGCTGAGGCCCTTGCTCAGGGTCTTTTAGTCTCAAGTCCCTGGCAGGCTCTGGGTATCTGATATATTAAAAACACACTCAAGGCTCAACACTCAAGCACTTGCCATGTGAACCAAGTGCTCTGAGTTCAAGTTCAGAGTAGAAGGAGAGGAAAGGCTTCTGGATGTTTTCCTCTGACCGTCACATGTGTGCTTTTTGCATGTGCGCACACACACACACACACACACACACACATAAAGAAAGATGTATCTTTTATGCATGTGCTTTGGCATGTACACACCTACACACACCCACACGTAAATAAAAATGTATTCGAGCTCTCAAATGTTTCTTCTGACCATCACATGTGTGCTATGGCATGCACACACCTGTACATACACACACACTAACACATAAATGAATAAAGATATATTCAGAGTTCCCAAACATTTTCATTTTCATCTGACCATCAAATGTGTGCCGTGGCGTGCACACATCTACACGCATACACACACACACACACACACACACACACAGACTAATGCACGTGCATTCAGTTCCCAAACAAGCATCATATGACACATTGCACTGCTGTGTCTCCACCCTTCTTTCCCTGGGTCCCTCCTCCCGTATGTCTCACTTTTCAGATACCGTCATCTGACTTCTCACAGATCCTTGTCTCCAGCGCCCATGCTATGTGGAGATTGAGTCTGGGCGTTAGGCGTCATCCTTACTTAGCCTGGTGTGGTGGCTCGTCCCTGTAGTCCCAGCATTCAGAAGCCAAGGCAGAATCTGAGCAGCCTGAGCCATCTCAGAAAGGAGAATGGAATACTGCCAACCTGGACCACTCCAGCAAAACACTTCCACACCCAGAAATAGAAATGTTCTAATAAAAAATGGCCTGAAAAGAACAGTTATTTAGAGGCTGGAGGAATGACTCAGCAGCTAAGAGTGGCTTGCTGCTCTTGGAGAGAGCCCAAGTTCGAGTCCCACTCTCCCATCAGATAGCTCCTAACTATCTGTGACTCCAGCTCCAGGGAGATCTGATACCCTTGACCTCTTTGGACACCAACACTCAAGTCTGTGGACCCACGCACATACACATAATTAAAAAATAAATAGGTTGAACAAAAGAATTGTTACCTAGAGCTAGGAGTGGAGTTCCAAGCCTGTCATGGAAGCACTCAGGAGGCTGAAGCAGGAGGATTGTGCGGTGAGGTCAGCCTGGGTTATGTAGCAAGCCCTGTCTCAACAAATCAAAACCTCACAAAAGCAAACAAACAGAAGAACTGCCTTCCCATACCTGCCTGACTTTGTTCATGTGATTCCTTCTGTAGTAAGGGCCCACTGCCACCCCACTTTTTCATTCAGCTCCATGTTACATACCATCCACCCTCCCTGAGCTAGGGGCCAGGTCTGCCTGGTGTCCTGTTGGAAGCACGGTGCTCGGCACAGCTCCTGCCCCCGTCCGTTCCCAGTAAACACTTGCCGCATGCACGTGTGAACATTTACCCTACGCACACCCAATACCTCTGTGTCAGTCGCTTTGTCCTGTTGTTCCTGGGTTCTGCCTTCTCTGCATTCTGGCCATGAGCTCACTGGCAGCAGAGCCCACTTCTTTTCTTGGCGTCCCAGTAGGTCTTTGTGGAGTGAATAGGTTAACCAAGTGCATGATCTAATAAATGCATATGTAACTATGTAAACAATTGCAAGGCCAAAGGTTCCAGTAGATGATGATCACTCCCTTGAAGTTGTTCCTTGCCTGAGCTGAGGAAAATGGGTATACCTAAGGATAGTTCTAGAAAACAAGTCGTGAAGGGACAAATTTGACTCAGAGTAAGAAAGGAATGGTGCAGGGCACGGCTGGCTCTCGGAGGGTGGGTTTTGGGTCTCCCTCACGGGAATGGCTTGGGAGGGAGGGTCTCGCACTGCCAGAGATGGTCAGCCAGGGCTGAGAGTAAACTTCTTTCTCAGGCTAGTGTTGCCTGGGTATGCCTTTGAGCTCTGAGATGCTCTTGTCCCGTGATCCAGGTGGCCGGGCGTCTCCACGTGGAGGTCATGCGTGTCACTGGGGCTGTTCCCGAGCGCGTGTCAGAGGATGACTCTTCCGAGAACTCTAGTGAAAGCGGAAGTCTTGAAGTCGTGGACAGCAGCGGCGAAGTCATTCACCGAGTCAAGAAGCTGACGTGCCGGGTGAGAGGAAAATGGTGGGGGCTCACGTAGACCCTGGCGATGCCAAACTGTGCGCACAAAGTTCTGTGAGGTTTCCATCCAGCGCAGTAGAAGCTAAACTGTCTGACGAGAGATGCAGCTGTAGGCAGCACTTCTAGAATAATTCTCTCAGGACAAGTGTGTGGAATTCCCCAAACATGTACCCTCTACCTTCAGTGTCTAGGCAAAACTGGTTTTGTGAAGCCCTCCACAGACCCAAATCCACATGTATCCAAGTCCCTTACACACAGTGTGTTGGCCGAGGCTGCTAGTTCAGAAATAATCACACAGAAACCATATTATTTGCAATACTATTTGGCCAATAGTTTAAGCATATTTCTAAGCTAGCTCTTATATCCTAAACTAACCCATCTCCATTAATCTGTGCATCACCACAAGGTTGTGGCCTACCGGCAAAATTTCAGTGGACTCCAGCAGAGAAGTCTGTCTCTGGCGGCAACTACATGGCTTCTACCTGACTCCACCTACTCCCTCCTTCTCTATCTGCTTGGAACTCCTACCTAGCCCTATTCTGCTAAGCCACTGGCCAAAACAGCTTTATTCATTAACCAATAAAAGCAAAACAGACAGAAGGACTTCCCACACCAACAGTAGACTGTGTTTGCATATAATCTATGCACATCATTCTATACACTTTTAATAACCGCCAATAAAATAACATGAAGTGCAGTGCAAATGGTGTGTGGTAGTTATATCGGTTCTAGTTAGCCTTATTTTTTAAGATTTATTTTATTTGTTTTCTGTAATACTTTTTTGAGGCAAGGTCTCTCAATTATGTAGCCCTGGATGTTCTAGAATTCACTTTGTAGACCAGGCTGGCCTCCAACTCACTGAGTGCTGGAATTAAAACTGCTCACCGCCACACCTGGCACTAGTTGGCTTTAATTTTGTACTTGACACAGCCTAGAGTCACCCGAGAGAGGAATTGCATTGGTGCAATTGTTGATGGGCCTGGCCTGTCTGTGGGGGGTTGTCTTGGTTGTTAATTGATATAAGACAGTCCAGCCCACTGTGGGAGGCACCATTCCCTTGGCAGCTTGTCCTGAGCTGTATAAGAAAGCTAGGTAAGCACGAGCCAGCCAGTAAGCGACATTCCTCTATGGTTTCTGCTTCAAGTTCCTGCATGGGCTACCCTCCGTGATGGTCTTTGCCCTATAAACTGAAATTAACCTGTTCCTCCCCTAAGTTGCTTTTAGTTGTGGTTTTTACCGCTTGTAACAGTTGCTTAGAGAATAATTATAAGATAAAGTCTATACATGTCGGTATGATTTAGTGTCTGGAGTATATCTGATCTAGTGACTAAACCACAGATAGCAAATCTACAGAAAGAGAGGGCCATGTATGTCGCAATATGGGGAATATATGATTGAATTGTGTTCTCCTAATAAAAGTTACTTCTGTATCAAAAACTCAGTCATGAGTAAGATTATACAGGAATGTGCTTTTTTCCCCCTCACAAATAAGTAAGTATAATTTTTCTTAAAATTTGGAGATGAGTCCATGCGTTAGACATGATGGTGCACATCTTTAATCCCAACACTTAGGAGGCAGAAGCAGGCTGATCTCTGAGTTTGAGACCTCCATGCTTTAGAGTTTTAAAAAAGGATGGACTGGGAATAAAGCTCAGTCTGTGTGAGGCCCTAAATTCACTGCTGGTGATAGGAGATAGATAGGTCGATAGATGGATGAAAGATAGATAGATAGATAGATAGATAGATAGATAGATAGATAGATAGATAGATAGATAGATAGATTAGTCAATAGATAGATAGATCAGTCAATAGATAGATCAGTCGATAGATAGATCGATCAATCGATCAATCAGTTGATAGATTAGATAGATCAGTCGATAGATAGATAGATAGATAGATAGATAGATAGATAGATAGATAGATAGATAGATAGATAGCAATGAATGGTCTTAAATATTCTCAAATGGATGACTGACTAACTTCATCCTCTCTTAGAGATGACTGAACTATGGAAAGACATATTCTTTAGTGTTTCTTTTATGAGAACTATAATTTATTTTTTTAAATCTCTTCAGGTGATAATTAAAGAGGCAACTGGGCTCCCCTTAAGCCTCTCCAATTTCGTCTTCTGTCAGTATACGTTCTGGGACCAGTGTGAGTCCACGGTGGCAGCCCCGGTGGTGGACCCAGACGTGCCTTCCCCGCAGTCCAGGGATGCCCAGTACACGGTGACCTTCTCTCACCGCAAGGTACGGATGCAGTTACAAAGTGGTACTGGGCCCAGGGTGACACTCTGTGGTGAAGTGTGAGCTTGACCTGGGTCAGTTCCCACCAGCAGAATGGCCACAACAGAGAGCGGTGGCATATACCTTTAATCCCAGCACTTGGGAGCAGAGGCAGGCAGATCTCTGTGAGTTTGAGGCCATCTTGGCATACATAGTGCATTCCAGGACACCATGGACTATACAAAGAAATCCTGTCTCCAAAAACCGAGAGAGAGAAAGAGAGAAAGGGAGAGAGAGAGAGAGAGAGAGAGAGAGAGAGAGAGAGAGAGAGAGAGAGAGAGATTTGCTTATTTATTTAGTGTATATGAGTATTTTGCCTATGTTCTATATGTGTTCCATGTACATGCCTGGTGCTCCCAGAGGCCGGAAGAGGGCGTCAGAGCCTCTGGTGCTAGTGTTACAGGTGGTTGGTGAGCTGTCAGGTGGGTGCTGGGAATCAAAGCAGGGTCCTCAGGAAGAAGAGCAAATGCTCTAAACCACCGAGCTGTCTCTACAGCCCCGAGCCTACATCTCTTGACCCGCATTTGCTAAACCACATTCTTAAAATCTTTAGTTACCATTATTTTACCTGCAATATTTGTTTTTTATTACCTGTTAGCATGCAAAGCAATGCCCTTATTATAGCATTTTCATCCACATGAGTTCTAGGCCTTGTTCTAAGTCGTCCCCTCTTCTGCTCCTATCCTCTCACATCCCCTCCCCACACACTGGCTTCTTCTCCTCCTAAGTAGCATCCCTCCCTCCCCCATTTTTGTTGTTCTTGTTGTTACTGTTTTCCTAATCATCTACTAAATATTCCCCATCCTTCTTTGGATTCACAGGGCTGTTTATATCAGGAAGACAAAGGCTGGATTTTCAGTGTGTACTGTTTAACAACTGTTTAAATACATACAGATCCCAAAATCCCTGGGTTCACAGTGTGATTTTAGAGGTTGTTAGTTTTTTTGTTTAATTTTGTTTTACACTTCTAAAGAACATAGATTGGACTCACTGACCACTGTGTTTCTTTTCCTCCTAACTTTCTGGGTCTGTCTCCAGATGAAATAGGAAGTAGATAGAATATGGTTCAATCCACTTGGTAGCTGTTTCTGGAAATGAGTCAATGAATAACTGCCTCTGAGTCTCTGCTCAGGCTCCCAAGGAGGCTGATGGGAAGGAAAGTGGCTTGGCATTAGGCCTGCTCAGTGTTCTGGGTGACCAGCCACAATTCTCAGGGAACTCTTTACATTTCCACAGTCATGGGCTTGTCTTTTAGAGTGAGGAATTGAAGAGAGACACACTCAAAAGCAAGAGCCCAGACCAGGAAGGAATCAGATAGTTCAAGTCCCTACAGGGTAAGTCTCGAAGTGCAGCCAGGGCCATCCGGAGGTCAGGGTGGTTCACTGGAGCTGGCCATGAGCCAAAGTAAGGGAATGCAGATGCCAGCTCTGCACCTAAAGTCAGAGTTTTGAGTTCGGCTTTGTTCGTTAGGACAGAGTTAACTCCTAGATCTCTTCCAGATACGGCCTCCTGTGAACCTGGATGCTTTCCCACAGAACAGAAGAGATGGGGTTTAAGTCTGAGAGCAGATGAGTGGGTGCCATTGTGCCCGACTCTCATGGTGCTGTCCTGCCTTCTGTTTGTCCCAGGACTTCGTGGTGACTGTCACCGAAGAGTTCCTGGAGTTTATTTCCGATGGCGCGCTGGCAATCGAAGTGTGGGGCCACCGGTGCGCTGGGAACGGAAGCTCCCTCTGGGAGGTCGACTCCCTCCATGCGAAGACAAGAACATTGCACGACAGGTTTGTTCCTGCTGCAAGCATTAGACGCAGGGGTCAGGAACAGCTCATAACCTTAAGTGAGCATCGAGGCTTCAAACCCTGGGGCCTCGAAGAAGTTGCTCAGCCTTTGAGTCCCTTTCCTCCTTTGTAATACTAGAAGAAGCCACCAGTTGAAGCCACCAACATCAAAATGCACTGTGGATAGTGAGTTATTGAAACCAGCAGGACTGGAGTAATCGCTGTATTGATGTGGAAAAAAAATCCTTGGTTTTACTTAACATCAAGCACAAAAATTATGTTTATTTTTAAAGTCTTTATTACATTAGTGTGTGTGTATGTGTGTGTGCGTGCGTGCTGAGGGAGGTCAGAGGACAGCTTGCAGGAGTCAGTTACCAACTTCCACCTCGTGGTTCCCAGGGATTGAACTCAGGTCATCTGGTTTGAAGGCAAGCTCTTTTACCTACTAGGCTACCTTGTTGACCCAAATCATAAATTTAAATGCAAAGAAAAATCTATAAATCTGGTAGAAGAAAATAGTAGGATATCTTTTTACCAATTTTTATTGCTTTTTAGGTTTTTTTGAGATATGGTTTGGTTGTAGACTAGGCTGGCCTCACATTTGTGGCAGTCTTCTGTCTCGACCTCCCAAGTGTTGGAATTGCAGATGTGCGCCACCGTGCCCTGAGTTTTCGTCATTGTGTCGTTGTTGATGGTATCGTCGTAAGCAAGTGCTCACTGTAAAACCCATCTGCCCTCAGATTCGCAATCTTCCTGCCTCAGCAAGTGCTAGTTTTACTGGTCTGTTCCATGCTGCCTGGAGGGGGATGGCATCTTTACAACTTTGACATGGTCACAGGTTCTCAGGCCACAATAACCATAGGAGGGAAAAGTTCCAGGTTGGACTTAATTCTACATCAAAGGCATAACAATGAAAATAAACAAACAGCCGGGTGGTGGTGGAGCACACCTTTAGTCCCGGCACTGGGGAGGCAGAGAACAATGAAAATAAACAAGCAACTGCGATCTAAGAGAAAGCTCCTAAGGTCTTTTTTTTTCTTTTTATAGCATTTCCAGAGACAGAACGTAGGTCTTTCCGCATGCCAGGCAAGCACTCTGCATTTCAGCTTCAGCCCTAAAATTGGCAATTTCTTATAAAGTTGATCATTTGCCTCTTCTGTGGCCCAGCCACCTCACACCCGGGGGCTTACTTGAGAGAAATGAAAAATTAGGTTTACAAGTAGTGTTCATGGCAGTATACCAATATACCAGTGTCATGATGAACCCAGGTATTTTCAGCAGGCGAATAAACAAATTACTGGATTAGTCATCCAAGAGTAGCTTAGTCAACATTAAAAACTAAAAGAACTGGGGCCAGGCATGGTGACACATGCCTTAAATCCCAGCACCCGGGAGACAGGCAGACAGGTCTCTGTGAGTTCAAAGTCATCTAGGGCTGTAGAGAGAGACCCTGTCAGAGAAAGAAAGGATCATCCATCCATTGTGCCAAATGACTCAAGAGTCCACGCCACGTGGTTCCATGTTTATGACATTGTAAGACAGGCAGAGCTAACTTGGGTTTGTCAACCCCCTGGAATTCTGTGTACAGCTCTGAGGGGAAGGTATGGGTCAGTTAAACCGCCTACGAGTCCTTACCGCAGGGTTGTGTGAGCGGTCCTTGAGGAAGTAACCTGTGTGACGCCGCTGGCACAGTGCCAGAACGTGCTCAGAGATGGACGTTTATTACCGTTTGCTACCAGTGGCCCTGGCTGATGCTTGGCTTGTCGGGATGTGGTTTTTGCAGGTGGAATGAGGTCACTCGAAGAATAGAAATGTGGGTCTCCATATTGGAACTGAATGAGCTGGGGGAATACGCCGCGGTGGAACTTCACCAGGCGAAAGACGTCAACACTGGGGGAGTCTTTCAACTCAGACAGGTAGAAAGGTTCCGTTTGTTTGTTTGATTATCATCTCCTCCCTACTCCACTCTTAGAGTTTCTAGGCAGCCCTAATTATTTTGTGTTTCTGTTCTCAAATTATCTTCCCTTGTTTCCTTCCCCTATCCCCATCCCCATTTCTGGCATCTTCACTGCCTCCGCAGGGTCATTCACGTAGAGTGCAGGTCACAGTAAAACCTGTGCAGCATTCAGGGACGCTGCCACTCATGGTGGAAGCCATCCTGTCCGTATCCATTGGCTGTGTGACTGCAAGGTCCACCAAACTACAAAGAGGGCTGGACAGTTACCAGGTAAGACAGGGGTCTAGGGTCTTAGGTACCAAGGACTAGGGATGTAGCTTGGTTGGAGGATACTTACCAAGCTTCCTCAGAAATACCCAGTACTTCAGATTTTTTTTTTAATTTTTAATTTTAAAAATATCAAGGGATTACAGAATTGGCTCATCAGTTAAGAATGCATACTGCTCTTACAGAGAACTCAAATGCAATTCCTAGCACCCATGCGAGAGAGCTCAAAATCACCTATTGACTCCATCTCCAGGGGATCCAGTGACCTCTTCTGGCCTCTGAGGGCACCTGCGCTCATGTGCACATGCCCACACTCCCACAGTCAGATACACACACACACACACACACACACACACACACACACGATTAAAAGGAAATATTTTAATTAAAAAGAAGAAATTTAAAAATCAGTTACTGCGTAAGTAAGGAAATTGATGTAAGTGGAAATCTTACTTGGAAATTCAGCAACAGTTGAACTGCATCTCTTCCAAGTCACATCCCAGTCTGTTGCCTTTCTTCTAAATATAAAATGCTGTGTTTGCTTAGTGTTACTTAGTAATGCTTACTTCTTAAAGCGCTAGTGGTGACCTGCTCTGGGCTGCTTTTATTTTATAGCTAGCACAATAGATGTGAACATCATGGCTGTCCCAATCCGCTTGCCCAAAAGACGTGAACATTACTGCTGCCCCAGTCCACTTGCAGTGTTATCAGAAAAATGTTCCTTGTACCATCACTTTAAACCAATCTTTACTGCTCTTTTTTGTTTTTATAAAAACTGTGGCCTTGATTATTTTGTCCATTAAATCTCCATCCTCCAAGCCCACTGTGCTCATTAAGAAATAAAAAGGATGCTGGCTGTGATGATACAAGCCTGTCGGCCCAGCACTTAGAATGTGAAGGCAGAAGAATTGGAGTTCAGGATCGTCCTCAGCTTTAGCTGCATAGTGAGTTTGAGGCTAGCCTGGGCTACATGAGACACTGTGGAGGACGGGCAGCACGGAAGCTAGTCTGTGCCCTAGGAGAATAAACTTCAATAACTGTCCTCCTACTGTGGCTTGGAATAAGGTATGTGTTTCAAGGGACTGGGCAAAGTTGAACCAGGCTCCCCTATTGTCAGATGTGGTAGAGAGGATCTCTCTGCCTTGCCAGAGAGAAAATATTTCCCTCCATTTCTCTGAGGAGTCTAGGTATCAGCCCAGCCAATCCTGAGAAACGGTTTCCCTTTGGTTTCATGGTGTTGGCGCAGACTTTTCTGAAGGTTGGAGATGAGAGCAGAGTTCTGGGCTTTGCCAGGCACTGCCCTCCTCCGGTCTGACCAAACTTCCCTGCAGCTCAGGGTCTGCGTGCTTCCTTGAGAGCAAAGGACAAGGAGATAGGGCACGTGGTCTGGGCGCTCCTCTAGCACACTTGTGTGTTTAGAGCCTGTGAGGAAGGGAGCGAATGCATATCCTCACTCCAGGCCAGGCCCTCGTGAGCCAGTAACCTCCAGGGCGGCCACAGGAGTTACTTGGTAGCACAAGGCTTACAGACAGGAGACCCCGGTTCCCCATTCATTTCCTGGTTCACTTAAACACTGGATTCTTTCTTTCTTTTCTAAAATGATGCCATAGATGCAACAATTCTCAGTTTCTTTCTGGAATAAAACTGTTATGATATATGATATAACTATGTTATGATATATGATATAACTATGTTATGATATATGATCAAATCAATCTTCAGCATAAGACATGGAGTTCATGTAGCTTAAGTTGTGACTTCCAAAATTAAAATGATTATAATATTCTCTCATGTCATTAAAAAAAGATTGTTAAAAGTTTAAATAAAATAATTCACTGGGCATAGTGGAGCATTCCTGTAATCCCAGAATTCGGGAGACAGACCACTATCGGTTCAAGGACAGCCTGGTCTATGTAGTGAGTTCCAGACCAACCAGGACTGCAGAGTGAGACCCTGTCTCTAAAGTGACAATAATGGCTGTGATAATGATGACTCAAGGGGGCTGTAGTCGTGTTTCTAAGGAAAATTATCTTTACCTAAACTCTTGTTTTCAGCTTGATTCTTTCTCTTGCCTAAAGTTTTTTGTGTGTGTTTTTTTAACCAACATTGTTACCTTGTATAATTATTACAAAATGCAGCCATGCCTTTGGGGTACTTGTGATCCATGCATAGAGAACACAGGTTGCCTGTGCACTCCAGTGGCCCAGCTTCCCCTGCAGTAGCCAGCGCAGAACCTTACATGCCCTTAGCCTGTGTCCCCAGGCATTTCTGTGGCAACTTCATCCCTCTGGGTGATGCTGGAGATAGAGACAGGAGGTCTGGCTTCTGTCCTGAGAAGCCACCATCTGTGTGAACCTTGGATTAACCCTCCATCCTCTAGGGTCTCTGTGAGAAGAGAATCTCTTAACTCCTTCATAGGTTAGCCTTCTGTCTGGCTAAGATCATCCCAAACTTCAGACAGCCCGCCAGAATGCGTGTCAGCAGGGACAATGGCACAAGGCCTGGCCCAGGGATGTTGTTTTCAGTCCTTATCTAAGAGAATTCTCTTGAAAAATACTTGATTTTCTTACTTTAAAAATAATTCTTAGGGCATTAAAATGACTCAGTGGGAAAGGCACTTGCCTCCAAGCCTGACAACCCCAGAACCCACATGAGGAAGAAGAGAAATGATTCTTAGAAGTTGTCTTCTCTCCCTCCCTCCCTCTCTCTCTCTCTCTCTCTCTCTCTCTCTCTCTCTCTCTCTCTCTCTCTCTCTCTCTCTCTCTCATACACACACACACACACACACACACACACAGACACAGACAGACAGACAGACAGACAGATTAATTTAATCCTTCCTATTCTTTTGGGATTCAGTAAAATGCTTTACGGTGCTAATGTTGTACGAGGCGACCATTGTTAACATGTGTTAAATTATCTTTCCCTGTGTGCTGTTTGAGAAAACGAAATGCATGTCCTTTATGTTTATTTTTTCCCCACCAGAGAGATGAGGAGGATGGCGATGATATGGATAGTTATCAGGTATTGCTGCCATTGTCCACCCTGTGCATGGGGCACAGCTCTCGCTAATCGCCAGCCTTCGCAAAGCAGGGCCCAGGGAGGTGGAAACAGGGCCACGGAGTGAAAATGTGCAGTTTCTCACTTGCTTTTGGTTTGCTTTGTATGTGATCAAGGTCACAGTACTATTTCTCGCGATTTTCCTGTTGATTCCGAATCTGTAACCAGACACTGCACTGTTTGCGGTGCCGGCTCCAGTGACCAGCTAGCAGAGCCTTGCTGGGCGAGACCATGAGGGCCGTAAAAAGATGAACGATCTCAAAACACACACTGCTCTCCGTTCAGTTCATTGGTCCAGTCTTGTCTTTCCCCTACTAAATTGTACTTTGCCTCTCACTTCTGGAAGATTTCTGTCACCCTAAGTGCCATTTGATTTAAAAAAAAAATACACGTTTATTGGACAACAAGCTTAGAGACTGAGCATAGACCTTTATTTTGTTTTATTTAACCAGTGGCCCTCTTGTTAGGGTCAAGCTTAGTTCATCCTGTTGAGAATTTAAATAGCAGCACTCTCTTGTTGGAAATGGAGGAGAGGGGATGAGCGGATGTGCCATAGATACCCAGTTAGCCTCAGCTAGCCTTACAATCACGGATGATGGTGGGGTCGTGGTCAGAGTAGTCAGCCAAGATGAAAGTTTCAGGCATGAGTTCCCAATCTTTGTACTGCTTTCCCGTTCGAGTTGAAAGGATGGGTTCTTGGTGAGCCTTTCTGGATGTCAGTTGTGGGGACATTGTAGGAGAAGCTTCCAGGTTCCCACTCTTAGTATCAGGTCATCATTGCTAGGAGAGTTAGACCCAGCAGCATCTGAGGTAGAAGTGATGGTTTTTCCTTCCTTACTAAGAAAGGATAAAACAGAACCAGAACAGACCTCAGAGGGAGGTCAGGATCCCCTCAGGTCTCAGCTGTGCCATCAACTAACGTCTTGTGGCTTGGGGCGTGCTTCCTGCCATGCGCACAGTGGAGTCCAGCATCTGCTCTGGGAGTTCTTCTAGCATGGCTGACTGCATGTGGAGTTTTTGCATGGGAGATGTTTGGTTATCCTTGTGGTGATGGTTGGCTGTTAAAATCTTCGCAGCAAGTTTAGGAAGTTTTCTGCTGACCTATTCTTTGCATTTCAGAAAAATCTGGTATTAATTAATTAATAGCAAGGCCATTGAACTCTGAACTACATAAATCTCTGTCGTTCTCCCTACCATTTGATGTCCTGTGCTTCGAGCTTGGCTTTTGGTAGCCTCCTGCTTGAGATCACACGTCTTTCAGTGACTGTCATGCAAATGTACACAGATGTGGGCGTGCACACCTGCAACATAAAATCACCTTGCAGCATAAAGATCATCCGGCTCTAGCATCATTCGAGCTTGTGTTGCCTTTTAGTGTAACTATCCTGATCCAGGGCTCTGATTTCTGGGTACCAGCATCCTTGGTCAGCATGGGGTATTCTGTGACCTCTGCTTTCTTACCTTTTAATTAATCACTGTGACATTCAATGGCCTTTCCTAATGAAAAGCTCCCCCAATCTACTTAAATATCTTTTTTATACAAAAGGAATCATTGTCTACACATTCTATAAAGAAATAAAAATCTTCCCTCTCTTGTCAGGAAGAAGACTTGAACTGCGTAAGAGAGAGATGGTCAGATGCGCTCATTAAACGACGGGAATACTTAGACGAACAGATTAAAAAAGTCAGCAATAAAAAAGGTATGTGGTGGGGTCCAGGACATGGCTCAGCAGATAAAGGCACTTGCCACCACAGGTTCAGTCCCCAGAGCCCTCAAGATAGGAGAGAACCGACATTCACAAGCTGTCCTCCCATGTCCACATGTACTGTGACATGCTTGCCCCATCCCACACACAAAATAAATGTAAAAAAAAAAGTGCATGGGATTAAACTCTCCCAGGAGTAGCTTTTTCAGTATTGTACAGTGGCAATAACAACAACAACAACAAATAATAATAATAATAATAATCCTTGTGAACCACACCTTTAATCCCAGCTCTTGAGAGACAGAGGCAGGTGGAGCTCTATGAGCTCAAGGCAAATGTGATCTACATAGTGAGTTCCAGACCAGCCAGGGCTACATAGTGAACCCCTGTCTCAAATAAATAGGTGGGTGGGTGGGTGGGTGGATGGATGGATGGATGGATGGATGGATGAAGGAAGGGATGGAGAGATGAAGGGAGGGATGGATGGACGGACGGATGGATAAATAACCTTATGCTCTCAACTTGACTTCATAGTCACTCGTGGTACTTAATGCTTTGCTAGTACATGTGGATTTTGCTCCATTTTGTATCAACAAAATTTGCCTTGGTTAACCATCTCAGCCCAGTGTATGGTGTAGGTTTCTGTGTGTGCCTACGCCACTGATGAAAACTCAGTGAGTATACCCAGGAAAACCCAGAATTGAGTTTGAAGCATGAAGATAGAAAAATTTGCCCACTAAAACCATTTTCACGATTAGCATGAAGGAAAATGTTTTGCAGAGCGCGGTATACAATGCTTTTAAACCCTCTGTCTTTGTAACATGGCTTGTCAGTTATAAACCACATCACACCCATTAATAAACTGGCTCATTCCAGCAAGTGTGTAAAGTAGAGACGGCATATATTCCTAACCCCTGTCCCCGGATGCTGCACCAGCAATACAAACCCCTTCCTGGCCACTCTCCCGGCTCTGTGTATTTTGTCTGGCCTCTGTCTGAAGCTGACGTCATATCCTGCCTCTGTCTGGATGTTCATGCTTGATCTTCAGGGCCACAGTTCCTTCTCTGGAGTATGGTAGCCGTATAAACCATGTTGGAGGTCCCAGAGTGAAAACACTGGTTGCGTTACCCTTAGCCGCTGTCCCTTCTCTTTCGCTGTCACTCATGTCCCCGTGATGTTCCACAGAGAAAACAGAAGACGACATGGAGCGGGAAGCCAGGCTGGTGGAGCAGTGGGTGGGGCTGACGGAAGAGAGGAACGCAGTGCTGGTGCCTGCTCCGGGCAGTGGGATCCCCGGGGCACCGGCTGATTGGTAAGGCCACCCTTTATGCAGGCCAGGCATGACCTGCGACAAGCGCGGTGCAGATAGCTTTCGGTATCAGCTAACTGCAGCGGAGGGAAGAGCCACCCAACTCCAGCATGCTGTCCTCTCTGTAACTTCCCCACCAGAGCCAGCTTCTTCCAGAGGTGACCTGACTGGGCATAAATGCTGCATTCCCCTCTTCCTCTGAACGAGCCTGTTCCTCCCTCTAGACTGAGGAGGAGGTTTCAAAGTATACTGGGCTAGAAGGTGGCTTCAAAATACACTAAAAGAGCACAGAAAATAGATCTTATTTGCCCTGGTGTATGCTTAATTTGGCCGGTATTAATGGGATAGAGCAGTGATCCTCAACCTTCCTGATGCTGTGACCCTTTAAAACATTTCCTTATGTTGTGGTGACCCCCAACCATAAAACAATCTTCACTGCTACTTCATAACTGTAGTTCTGCTGCTTTTATGAATTGTAAACTTCTGATCCTCCTGCCTCCACCTCCCAGTGCTGGGGTTATAGGTCTGTTGCCACCGCACCCATTTTAATACAGTGCTGGGCACTGAACCCAGGCCTTTATGTGTGCTAGGCCAGTACTCCTGCCAACTTAAGCCATAGTCTCAGTTGTATTTCTTGAACTACTTCTTGCGTTTATTCCTGATATGCGAGTGTAACGGTGTTTTTAGTTCTGTTGTAAGACTTACAGACATAGGGATGGAAAGATGGCTCAGCGGTTAAGAGCACTGGCTATACTTCTGAAGGTCCTAAGTTCAATTCCCAGCAACCACATAGTGGCTTACAACCATTTGTAATGAGATATGGTATCCTCTTCTGGCCTGCAGGGACATATGCAGGCAGACCACTGTATACTTAATAAATGAATAAAATCTTTAAAAAAAGAAACTTTAAAAAAAAAGACTTACAGACATAAAAAGAGGCTTATTCATTTGGATGTAGCTTATTTATTATAATGCATATTATGTATATAAAATGCCTTTTGTGTATATTTATTTAAAGGTAGCTCTTTGACTTTTTTTGGTTTTCATTTTGTTTTGGCTTTTTTAATTTTTTTTTTTTATTTTTAGAGACTGGGTTTCTCTGTGTGACCATGGCTATCCTGAAACTACCTCTGTAGACCAGGCTGGCCTCGAACTCACAGAGATCCACCCGCCTCTGCCTCCCAAGTGCCAGGATTAAAGGCGTGCGCCACCACCGCCCAACTGTTCTCTTGATTCTAATTCTCATTCTCACTGCAAAGCCATGTCTTGGAAATTGACTTATACATTGTTCTTGTTGTTTGGATTGTTGTTGTTGTTGTTGTTTTGTTTGGGGGGGTTTTATACATTGTTCTTGTTGTTTGGATTGTTGTTGTTGTTGTTGTTTTGTTTGGGGGTTCTGCCTTTTGTTGTCATTGCTTGTGCTTTGCTTTTGTCGCGCTGGGATCAAACGCAGGGCCTCCCTTTTACCCCTGAGCTACATCCTCAGCCTCTGTTCTGAGTGGCTAGGAGAAAACCCAGCATCCCCTTTGAACACTGTACACGTGTCCAGATCTGCTCTGGACAGATAGACATGCTAGTGATGTTTCCATCTCTCTGGATCATGGACGTGGCATCAGTTTCATGGTCTTCCTGAGGAAGTTCTGTGCCTGCTGCTTCCCCTCGCAGCCTCTGCCAGTGTGTTGGGATCCTGTCTGTAGTGTGCAGTGTCTCTGCTGGGTGCTCCCTGCGAGGAGTCAGCTCATGCCGACCTTGCCGGTCCTCAAAGGCCTCCCTAGTAAAATATCCTCACCTCAACCTCTCTTAAGTGATGTTTTCCAGCCTCACAACAACTTGAGTGTTCCTAAAATGTCACCCTGGGTCCTTCCCTAGGTCTGATTCAGATGAGGAAGCATATGACCAGGGCTCTTGCAGAGCCCTCTGAGGTGATTCTAATGTGGGCCAGTTTGAGCAATGTACTTGCCTGGTCTCTGCTGTACACACCACCTCCTTGCACAGGCTGTGCGTACTCCTTTGGAGTTTTCTGGGCTCCCGTCCTTTTTGTTTACTTCCTCTAGGCTCTGATCCACCCCCTTCCATCTGACAGCACCCTGGTCCCTTGTCCCTGTGCCTGGAATTGTTTCTTTTCTTCAAAAATATTTCATTCATTTCTTATTCTTAGGTGTATGAATGTTTTACCTGTATGTATTCTATACACACCATATGTGTGCCTGGTGCCTGAAGAGGCCAGGAGAGGGTGTCAGGTCCCCTGGAACTAGAGTTATAGAGGGCTTTGAGTCCCAGTGGGGTGCTGAGGACTGAACCCGAGTCCTCTGAGAGAGGAGAAAGTTCTCTGAAACATTGAGCCATCTCTTGGGCCCCCAGAACTGTTTTTTGAAAGGCTTCAAATAAACTTTGTTTTAGTTACTCACATCTTATGCCTGTGACTGGTAGTTTATTTTTATGTCACAGTGATTTCCATGACGTGTGTCAACATGGGAGGCAATAAATGGTGTGTTTTTATAGCAATTTACTTTAAGAAATGAAAAATGGTGGAGTTTGGAGATACGGCTTAGTGCTGCTTGTTGTCAAGCCTGACAACCTGGATTTAATCCCTGGACTCCTGCAAGTCATCCTCTGCCATGGCACATGTGCCCCCGCACACAGAGATACACATACACAATAAGATAAACGTGACAAAGAGATGCGATGGGGTGGCATGCGTAGGCGCCACAACCCTACAGTGGGTCCTTCTGTCTCCATGGGTCTACAGTGTTTTTGTAATTAAAAATACAAAACACACCTGTTCTTACAGTTAATTTTTGTTGTTGAATTTAGGGTCCCGCCTCCTGGAATGGAAACACACATACCGGTTCTCTTCCTAGATCTGAATGGTAAGTAGGTACTTAACCCATCTCGGGATTATCAGTGCCAACTAAGATCATCATCTCCTCAGATTTGTGTTCTTTTGGGTGTATAAATCACTCCCGTAATTACTGATATGGCACACGAGGTGACAGTGTGGCCCTGATCGCATACAAAGCACCCAGGGCATTGCACACTGCAAACAAGAACACAAAGCATGTGCTCTGAGATATGAATGATTGACATCACCTGCAGAAGGCGTGGCCCCTGGAGATTCTGTGTTAGGCTTGGCAAGGGCTGAGGAACCCCATTTCTGACTGGTACCCTCTGCCCTCAACCCTTAAGGTGGAGAAAGGAAGAGAAGGTAACAGACTTCATGTAACATGGCAGCAGGAGAAAATGCTCTCATGAAACCCATGACTTTTTCAGCTGTTTTTTTTTTTAATTAATAAAAGTATAAAATAAGTCAGGTGATGGGGCATGCCTTTAATCCCAGCACTTAGGAGGCAGAGGCAGGTGGATCTCTGTGAGTTCAAGGCCAGCCTATACATCAAGTTCCAGGACAGGTTCCAAGCTACACAGAGAAACCCTGTCTTTAAAAAAAAAAAAAGTATAAAATGGAAAAATTAATTTTAAAGGCATATTTTTAAATGCTGGTGTTTGCATAAAAGCTGACTTTCTTTGCTCTGTTTTCATCTTGCTCCTTGAACTTGCTCAGCGGATGACCTTAGTGCCAATGAGCAGCTGGTGGGCCCCCACGCATCGGGTGTGAACTCCATCCTGCCCAAGGAGCATGGCAGTCAGTTCTTCTACCTGCCCATCATAAAGCACAGTGGTGATGAGGTAATTTACCCCAGGGCTCTCTCGGGGTCTTCACACACGCACACAAACCCTATCAGCCTGATCAACCCTGGTAGAGACACTGAGGGCTTTGAACAAAATGTCATCTGGGTCACCATTCAGAGTAGTTGAAGGAAGAAGTCTACTTGTTCACAGCAAGTAGAATTGATTTTCTTTCTCTGGGATGTCTCGTAAACTGCTCCACCTGTCATGGCTTACGCCTGTCCCCCAATATTCTGCTCCTCCCAGGTTTCAGCCACAGCTTCCTGGGACTCCTCGGTCCACGATTCTGTTCACCTGAATCGGGTCACGCCACAGAATGAAAGGATCTACCTGATTGTGAAGACCACAGTTCAACTCAGCCACCCGGCAGCTATGGAGCTAGTGTTACGGAAGCGGATCGCAGCCAATATTTATAACAAACAGGTAACAACAGAGCTGACTGGCCATCACGTGTACAAGGGCAAAATGATCTCTGTGTCACACCCTGTTTTATAACACCTTTGCAACCTGTCCTGGAACTTGATCTATGGAGCCCATAGCCATGGTGGCCCGGTGAAGACCTCAGAAGGAAATGTCAATGCCAGGCTCATTAACTTTGCCATATTCACTGGTTAGAATATCCATAATCTTTGGGGCTGGAGACATGGCTCAGCAGTTAGGAGCACTTTTTGCCCATCTGGAGAATTTGAGTTTGTCAGGTGTCTGACATCCGACTGTAACTCCAGCTCCAGGGGATCTGACACTCTCTTCTGTTCTTCTTGGGCACCCCTATACACGTGCATGTGTCCACACACAGAGAGATACACACATACACAAATGTAATAAACTGAGCCGGGCGGTGGTGGCGCATGCCTTTAATCCCAGCACTCGGGAGGCAGAGGCAGGCGGATCTCTGAGTTCGAGGCCAGCCTGGTCTACAAGAGCTAGTTCCAGGACAGGCTCTAGAAACTACAGGGAAACCCTGTCTCGAAAAACCAAAAAAAAAAAAGTAATAAACTTTTTCTTTAAAAGAAGAGCCTGTAATGTTTGCAGGCAGCAGCTGCCACTGTCTCAGCAGCAGCAGAGACCAGAGACCCATGTAGGCAGATGTTTCCTGTCCTCACCACCTGTTCCCAAATACCCGGCAGCCATTTCCCAAATTACCACATAGAGGCTTATATTAATTATAAACTCTCAGCCATAGTTCAGGCTTATTACTAACTAGCTCTTATATTTTAAGTTAACCCTTATTCCTTATTTATGCTCTATCACATGGCGGTTCCTTTATTAGCAGCACGTTCATCTCCTTCCTCTGCATCTAGCTGGTGACTCCTTCCCATCATCCTTAGTTTGATGGCCCCACTTATACTCCCTGCCTGGCTTCTGGCCAATTGGCATCTTATTAAACCAATTTGAGTGACAAATCTTTGCAGTGTGCAAGAGGATTATTCCACAGCAGGCCCTGGCACGTTAGTGACAACACAGGCACAGAGCAGACTTCTGCTGCTTTGCAAAACCCATGTCAGAGGTTCTGTCAACAAAACTGACCCCCAGGGTTCTTCAGATTGTTCTAGGAAAGCTGGCTAAGCCCTGGAGAGATGAAGGGAAGTTAGCACAGAAGCAATGAAAATGAGAACCCCAGGAATGTCCCACCTCTGCCAGTCTGACCCCAATTACAGCTGCATTTAGCTCTTAATGGTCTTGCCGTGAAGCTTGGGTTGGAACTGCCTGTGTGGAGCAGGCTCATAGCTTCGGTTGGAACTACCTGTGTGGATCAGGCTCGCAGAGATGTAGAGCCTTGAGCTCACAAAGATCTCCTGTCTCTGCCTCCTTAGTACTGGGATTAAAGATCCCAGCCTGAGACGAGAAGTTTCAGAAAGAAGGTTTTATTACATGTGTATATTTACTTAGTGTATGTGCATGTGCACTTGTGTGCTACAAAGCATGCGTGGAGGTTGGAGGACGACTTGCAGGAGTCAGTATACACCTTCCCTAATGTGTGTCCTGGGGATCAGACTCGGGCCCTCGGGCGTGGAGACAAATGCCTTTACTCACAGAGCCATTTGGCCAATCAGACAAGATTTTTAGGCTTAGTTTCTCATTGGATTTTGTTGTTTTCTTCTCTTTTCTCTTTCTTTCCTTGTTTTATTTATTTTGGTTAGTTGCTTGAGACAAGGTCTCATTCAGTAGCTCAGACTGGCCTCAAGCCTGTTATATTCACTGTGTTACCCAGGCTGGCTTTGAAACTGATAAGGAATCCTCCTGCCTCAGACTTCCAAGTATGGGGATTTTAGATGTGAGACACCATACTCACCTTCTTTGTTTTGTTTCCTTTCTGCTTTGTTGAATATATCTATACTGCTAGAATCGTTTATAATAATTTTCCAATTTGGAGAATGTGAAATTGGTTTGTCTTAGATTCGTCGCACAGTTTGATCCTGCTTTCCTTTCCTTCCCTACCAGAGTTTCACCCAGAGTCTCAAGAGAAGGATATCGCTGATAAATATATTTTACTCTTGTGGAGTGACCTATGAAATAGTGTCCAACATACCAAAGGTAACACGTGCTGCTTCTGCAGATGTCGGCGTGTAAGAGCGGAGGGGGAGTGTTGGTTTACTGTGCTTCTGCAGATGTTGGAGTGTAAGAGCGGAGGGGGGGTGTTGGTTCACTGTGCTTTGAAAGCACATCACAACACTTACGGAAACGTCATTCACAGAAAAACAGTCGCCTCCTTTCTATGCCTTTAGGCAACCGAGGAGATTGAGGACCGGGAAACACTGGCTCTCCTGGCAGCACGGAGTGAGAATGAAGGCACCTTAGATGGGGAGACATATATTGAGAAGTACACACGTGGGGTGCTGCAAGTCGAGAACATTCTGAGTCTGGAGCGGCTCCGGCAGGTGAGTACCTGACTGCCTAGTCCTGAGGGTACCATTGCCAGCCTTCCCCAGCAGTGGGCAGAGATGATGCACACACCTCTCAAAATGTGTCAGTGGAGGACTGCTTGGGTAGCCATTTCCCTAGTGAAAAGACTCTGACAAGCGTTTGAGTGTGTGTGTGTGTGTGTGTGTTACATGTGTGATGTGTGTATGTATATATGTGTATCTGTGTGTATGTGTGGTATGTGTGCATGTATATGTGTGTTGTGTGTTGTGTATTTATATGGTGTGTGTGTGAGAGAGAGAGATGTGATCATGTGAGTGTCTGGTATGGGTAATGTATGTGGTATGCACATGTGTGTGTGGTGTGGGTGATGTATGTAGGGTGTGTGTGTGTATACTTGTTCGTTTGATATAGGGTCTTGTAAGCCTGCCTGGCTTGGAACTCACTATGTACACTAGCCTGTAGTTTGGACTTTCCCTTGGACTGCCAGCTCACAAGTAACAACACAGAGACATTATCAATTATGAAAGCTTGACCTTAGTTTAGGCTTTTTCCCAACTAGCTCTTATAACTGAAACAGACCTGTTTCTGTTCATCTTCGCTCTGTCACGTGGCTTCGCTACCTGTCCTCTGTACTGTATGTCCAATTTCTTCAGTGTCTTGCTGACCTCTCCTGGGTCTAGATTCATTTTGATTTCTCTCTCTGCCCAGAAGTCCCGGCTGTTCTTTCCTGCCTAGGCTTTGGCCATTCAGTTCTTTATTAAACCAATCACAGTGACACATTGTCACACATTGTAAATAAATACCGTGTAACACTAGCCTGATCTGCAACTTGTGGCTGTCCTCCTGCCTCTGCCTTTCAAGTGCTGGAATTACAGGTGGCTGCCACCACACTCAGTCCTCAAGCATCGTGTTTACATGATGGAGGTGTAGTGTGTGGGTTAATTGTCGAGATCACCAGTGGGCAAAAACACTAGTGTAAATCACTCTCCAAAAAGAATATCTGGGCCAGGAGAAGCTACACAGCAAGGCAGTGGTAAAAAGCCATGTGAGCCCAAGTAGACTGACTCCAGAGACCTTATGCTGAACCACATTTTGTCATTTTATTCCCAGTACTCAGGCTTCTGATTTGCCGGTGGAACATTGGTATAAAATAGTGAACTCAGAGCTGGTGGAGCGCTTAGCTTGAGCCCCTGCATTCAAACTCCAGCACTGGGTAAACTGGGCGCGTGGTAGTGGTGTGCACACTCGTAATGTCAGCATTCGCGAGGTGGAGGCAGGAGGCTCCGAAGTTTGGCTGTCTTTGGCTACATAGTGAGTTCAAGACTGACCATCCTAGGCTACATGAGAGCCTCCATATCAAAAAATATATAATAAGTAACACTAATAAGACACTGCGTTCAGCAGTGCCGCCGTGAACTGATATGTAACGTGTGCGTGTTCCCTTGGAGCAGAAGCTGGCTTTGAAGACAGGATGTTGGGTGACTAGAGAGATGGATTTGTGTTTGTCAAAACAGTCTCCCTTTTCTGTAAAACACACTGAAAATGTGGCACAAGCAAGCAGAACCCCGCAGCATCCCCTCTCGGGGTTCTTTGTGTCGTTTTTCTGCATCAATTCATAGCGTCTGCTGCTCAGCAGCTTTCGTGGTTTGTGTTTTGAGGTTTTTTTTTTTAAACTTTATTTAACTTTATTTCATGTGCATTGGTATGATGACGTCAGATTCTCTGGAACTGGAGTTACAGACAGCTGCGAGCTGCCATGTGGGTGCAGGGAATTGAACCCAGGGCCTCTGGAAAAGCAGTCAGTGCTCTTAACCACTGAGTCATCTCACCAGCCCCATGTTTTGAGTTTTTAATGTTTTTGAAAGGTTGGGTTTTGTTGTTGTTGTTGTTTCTTTAAACACATGTAGTTGGGGTACCAGCCTTCTAAGTATTGATTTGTTTTTATGTACAACTGTGGTTTTTACGCTTGTGTTTTCTGAATCTTCTAAAAATAAACACATGCTCCGTTTATAATCTGACGAGACAATCCCCGCTGTTACCTTTGTGATGCTGTGTCTACAGGCCGTCACGGTGAAGGAAGCGCTCTCCACCAAAGCCCGGCACATTCGGAGAAGCCTCAGTACGCCAAACGTTCACAATGTGAGTACGTGACTACAGGGAACTCATGCTCATGTGACTCACTCCCGGATTTGGGGACGGAGGATCTGGGACAACACGAAGTTGGAGCTTAAATGGTGAAAACAGGGCACACAGTCCTGGAGTGGGCACCCCAAAGTGCTAAGCCTGACTTTCCGTACCAGGGTGCACACCAGACAGCTGGGATCCCATAGATATTTGCCTGTAGTGATCATCTCTCTCAACCAATTCGTGTAGAAAATTCCCTTGACAAATGGCTTCTAGCAGCCGGGAAGCAAGGGCAGGTTAGTGTAAAGACCGCTTCAAAGCAGGAACAACAGAGGAAGGCGCTGTAGTATTTCCCTGGAAAACCTGATTCCTCCTTCCTGATCTCAAGACTTGTCAGAAATGATTTAAAACTCAGCAACTGTCTTAGAATAGGCCACAGAGCTGTGCAGGTTTCTGCGAACACAGTGCAAGCGTTAGAAATAGATGGGAGCTGCCTTTGTACAGAGGGTGCTTGCCACACAAGCATGAGGACTTGAGTTTGAATCTCTAGTATTTGTATAAAAGCCAGGCATGGGGATGTGCTCTCGGAACCCTGGATCCCTGGTGTGTGCAGACCAGCCAGGCTAGCCAAAAATGGCAAGTTATGAATTCAAGACCCCATCTCAAAAATGTAAGGTAGAAAGCAACAGAAAGATACCTGAAGTTAAACTCTGCCTGCTACATGTGTGTATACATGTACACACACATTCACACCACACTTAAACAGACACACCTAATAGAGAATGAGAGACTCACAAGTTACAAATTGAAAGCACTCTCTTAGGCTGGGGATGTAGGTCAGTGGTAGAGTTCTTGCCTAGCAGATCCAATGCCCCAGATTCAATTCTCATTACTACAAAAGAAGAAAAGAGGAAATGCATGTGTGTGGATGCACATGCACACATGTGTACACACAGTTTTGTCTTTTGGGTCTTTTGTTTTATGTTGAAATAGCGTCCCATTATGCAGCCCTGGGTGGTCTCAAACTCACAGCAGTCACCTGCCTTTACCACCTAAGCATTAGGACCAAGGGTGTGTTTAGATAATTGATATTTTTAAAAAGACACTCTCTTAATTAACTGATTTATCAAGGAAGAGGTCATAATACAAATTAAAACATACAGAACTAACTGATAGTAAAAATATTCACAAACCAATACTTGCGGAATGTAAAGTGGTACTTAAATGGAAATCTTTAGCCCTAAAATGCCTACTTCACCACTTGCCAGTAAGAATTCTAGACAGGACAGAAAAATGAAAGAACAAGAACTCTTATTAAGAAATGTATGGGCGGGGGCTGGAGAGATGGCTCAGAGGTTAAGAGCATTGCCTTCTCTTCCAAAGGTCCTGAGTTCAATTCCCAGCAACCACATGGTGGCTCACAACCATCTGTAAAGGGGTCTGGTGCCCTCTTCTGGCCTGCAGGCATACACACAGACAGAATATTGTTTACATAATAAAATAAATATAAAAAAAAAGAAATGTATGGGCGAGGCAGGCATTGGTAGCTCATGCCTACAATTCCAGCACTCGGGTGGCAGAGATGGGCAGATCTCTGTGAATTTGAGACCAACCTGGTCTACAAAGTGAGTTCCAGGACAGCCAGAGCTGTTACACAGAGAAAACTTGTCTCAAAAAAGAAAGGAAAGGAAAGGAAAGGAAAGAATGGAAGGAAAGGAAGGAAATGAGGTAGGTAGGAAGGAAGGTAGGTATCAAAGAGATGGCTCAATTGTTAAGAGCACCGGCTGCTCTTCCAGAGGACCCAGGCCCAATCCCAGCACTCACATTGTAGCTCACAACTGTCTGTAACTCCAGTTCCAGGGAATCTGGAAACTCACACGGACACACATGTACCACACAGAAAAGTAAATCATTACCAAAAAAAAAAAAAAAAAAAGGAAGGAAGGATGGAAGGTATAGAGGACTTGTAAGATGCTCAGCAGGAAAAAACACTTGCCACCTAATAACCACCTGAGTTCAATTCCTGGGACCTACATGGTGGAAAGAGAATACCAACTTTTGCTAATTGTCTTCTGATACACACACGATAAGTAAATGTAGTAAAAATTTTAAGAAATTTATATGACTTTTGTTAGGCAGTGGTGGTGTACCTCTTTAATCCCAGCACTCAGAGGCAGAAGTGGACGGATCTTTGTGACTTTGAGGCCAACGTGGTCTATAAAGTGAGTTTTAGGACAGCCAGAAAATTGTTACACAGAGAAACCTATCACAAACAAACACAAACAAAAAACAAAAAACAAGGAAAGAAAAAAAGAAATTTATATTAAGAAGAGTTTAAAAATCAAGCTGGATATAATGGCACACACCTGTACCACACATCTGTACCACACACCTGTACCACACATCTGTACCACACACCTGTACCACACATCTGTTCCACATACCTGTACCACAGCACTCAACGGGTTGTCAGGAGGGTTATGAGTTCATAACCAGCCAGTGCTGTTTAGAATCTTAAAGGGGGGAAGAAAAGGGGAGGCGTCCTGATCAACGGTATGACATTTATTCAAAGCTTAAAGTAAAAAAAGAAAAAAAAAACTTGTAAAGCTATTTATTAAGGTATTGGTTCTGTATTTGATCAAGGCTCTAGCTTTAGATAATATTTAAAGAGAATTCCAATAATAATAATAATAAATGAGAATGTAGAGATTCCGTTAGCAAAGTCCAAAATGTGGGAAACTTAATAAGAACAATATCACCAGAAAAAGTAGCTGGCATAGAGTTTAGCAAATGAACTTCAAAAACAAACAAACAAACAAAATGATTTTATAAGATTGTCCTTTGGAAAAGTGGAGTTGGCAGCTCGCGTGCCTCATTGGTGCAGCCCAGAGTCTGTGCTCTAGAAGTCTGTTGAGGAGATGCTCACAGACACGCTGTATGCAGAGCTAACTGATACTGAGCCAGCCATGGTGGCAGTACATGGTTAAGGCAAGAGGCTGGCATCTTGAGGCTAGCCTGGAGTACCTTAGTGAGACGCTGTCTCATAAAACAGCAACAGAACAAAGAGAAAGTGAGGAGTACGGAAGCCAGGGCCTAAGGATGCAGCTGTAGGGGACAGAGACGGTGGAAGGTCTGTTCCAGCGTGCTTTGCTTGGGGTTCCAATCAGTCTCACTGAGTAACCAGGCTAGCCTCAGATTTATAATCCTCCTGCCTCAACCCTCCTAAGCACTAGGATTATAGGTACGTACCACCTCATCTACTTCATACTTTGTAAATGAAAAACTAAGAAGCAGGACATCAGATGAGGGCACCTGCCACCAAGCCTGGTGACCCAAGATCAGTCCCAAGACCCAGTGGGTGGATGGAGAGAACTCATTCCTGAAATAAGTCCTCTGGCTTGTGTGTGCATGCCATGGACACAAATAATAAATTTCCATTTTAAGTATTAGAATTTATTAGAAGCAGCCTAAGTAGACATCTGTAGAAGAATGGGGCCAAAAATCACTATAAAACACCATGCCTAGTAATATAGCACTTAGCACAGTGTAAAATATGCCAAGTAATACTATTTATTATTTATGAGCATATGTGCCCATGTAATTATAGAAATATGTGTGAAAATAATAGTCATTATGCGTGGTGGGAGATATATTTATAAATAAAAAGAAAATCAAGAATACGTGCCTTTAACCCCAGCACTCAGGAAGCAGAGACAAGAAAACTCTGCAAGTATCAGGCTGGCAAGAGCCATTATAAAACCCTGTCTCAAAAAAAGATGACTATTAAATATATGAATCATATTGGTAAAAATGTCCATCTCTTACAGGTCTCCTCTAGTCGGCCAGATCTCTCTGGCTTTGATGAAGATGATAAGGTATGTATATTATGGTGAGCTAGCTTGTCAACACCTCCTAAGTTCTTGAGAACATACTATGTGTGGACGTGTGTGTGTGTGTGTGTGTGTGCATGTGTTAAAGATTTTTTTCATGTATGTTTTTGCCTATGCTTATGTCAGTGCACTATTTGCATGCAATGCCCACAGAAACCAGAAGAGGGCACTAGAGCTCCCTAGACTTGGGGAGACAAATGGTTGTGAGTCACTTGTGGGTGCAGAGAGCAGAACCCAGGTCCTCTGATGAGCAGGAAGTGCTTTTAAGCACTGAACCATCTCTCCAGCGCCTGTGTTTATAGGTTTTGTTTACATATTTGAGAAACATAAACTTAAGTCCTTAAAGACAGCAAGTCCTGAGGTGAAATGAGCTCATATGATGTGTGAGTTTCCCCGTTAGCCCGCCAGCAGCTGTGTCTGTTCGTAGTTTATAATCTCAGGCTTAGGTTAAATAGCCATACCTTATAGTTACCTCAGACAGCCTCAGCTTGGGCTGCTGTCCTGGCAGAATTATGAGTAGAAGGGCTCAGATAAATACAAGTGATTGCCTCTGGGAAGGGAGGGATGTGGATGGGGCTACATAGGATTTCAAAGGTGGTTTCACGGAGGGCGTGGTGGTTATTCCTTTAATCCCAGCACCCCAGGGGCAGATACAGGCAGATCTCTGTGAGTCTGAGGTCAGCCAGGGCTACATAGTGAGAGCCTATGTCCTAAATTTTTTTCATTGTATTTGTAATGACTTTATTAAATCTTAAAATATAAAATAATACTGACATTTACTTAATGGTATTTGTTTTAATCATGTTGTAACCATCATTAGCATATATGTCTAAAATATTTTGCAATAAAATTGAAAACACATACTGAAACTATTTTTAAAAAAATTACAGCCAGACTAATTTTTTTGGTACAAGCCTTTAATTCCAGCACTTGGGAAGCGGAGGCAAGCAGACCTCTGTGAATTTGAGGCCTCTCTGGTCTACAAAGCAAGTTCCAGAATAGCCAGGGCTACACACAGAGAAACTCAGTCTTAAAACACCAAACAAAAAATTGCAAGAGTTAGATATAGTGGTGCATGCCTTTCATCCCGGCACTTGGGAAGCAAAGGCATATGGATCTCTGTGAGACTGAGACCAGGAAGGTCTACATAGTCAGACCCTGTCTCAAAAAACAAAAAATGAGGAGGGTAAGCGGGGGAGGGGAGGAAAGAAAGAAAAGAAACAGAAACCGAAATACTGGCTGCCTTTCCGTTTTTCCAGAGTGACTTCATCGCAGGTGACCCTTTATCTTTACTTTGCAGGGCTGGCCCGAGAACCAGTTAGACCTGTCTGACTACAGCTCCAGTTACCAGGATGTCGCATGCTATGGGACTTTACCCAGGGACTCGCCTCGCAGGAGCAAAGAAGGTAGTGGTGGCACTGCCTCCGGTGACGATCCCCTCAAGCAGACATTCAAAGCCCATCTTCTTTGCCAGAATATCCCATATTCCCTTACTGGGTTTCTTTTTGCTCTGTGTTCTATATAGCAAAATAATAGTTGTGCATGCACGTACGTAGTGCTGGGGATCGAACCAAGAACCTCATGCATGGTTGGCAGGCACTCTCCAGCCTAAAAGAATACCTTTTTGTTAATTTAAAATTCTCCAAATCATTTTTCGACCCATCATGTTCTGACCTTGTTTTGAGACACACATAATTCTCATTCAGTTTTCTTAACCAAAAGAGTATTTACCTCTCATTCTTTTATGGAGCCCTCAAATGTTATGGAAACCCAACTCAAATACCTAACACAGGTTCATAAATGATAGCAGATATTAATTTGGTCAGTGGCAATGTTATCATGTAAATGCACAGTCTCCTACTGCCTTGAGGAGACCAGCAGTCTATGGAAATGTAAATCAGCTATTAGTTTCTAGCTTATATTTTAACTATCAAAGATCAAGAATCAGTGTAGCAGGAATTGGAAAGAAAATGGAAAAAGACAAAAGCCAGACAAGATATATAAAAAAAATCAGTATAGTCCCACAGAGCCAGGTAGCCTGAGCCAAAAGGAACATATACAAGAAAATATATTTTCATTCCTGAGTATGCCTAGTGAGCTTCTGTTTGCCCTTAAAATATAACCATAGAAGCCAAGCGGTGATGGCGCATGCCTTTAATTCCAGCACCCAGGAGGCAGAGGCAAGGTCAGCTTGGTCTCCAGGGCTACACAGAGAAAACCCTGTCTTGAAGGAAAAACTATATATAGCAAATACAACATTCAGTAAAAATGTCAGAATACACACCAGAGACCTTGGGGATTCAGAGGAGAGTCAGCTTGAACCAGAACTGATCTAATAAGTGGAACTTAAGCCAGATCTTGAAAAGAGTTGAGGAGCTGGAGAGATGGCTCAATGGTAAAGAGCACTGGCTCTATTGCAGAAGACCCGGGTTTGACTCCCAACACCCACATGGCTGCTTAAAGCCATTTGAAACGCTAATCCTAGGGGATTTGAAGCCCTTTTTCTGACCTTCCTGGGCACCAGGCATGCATGTGGTTCACAAACGTACATGCAAACAAAATGCTCATATACATAAAATAACTAATAATGATAATAATTAATAATAGTGATGGTTTTTAAAAGAAAAGGTTTGAATTTTTTATTTCTCATTTTCTCACTGACCAGCCCTTTAATAATTTTTGTAACTTCATAAACTTAAATTTATTCTATTTTATTGTTACTACATTTCCCTGTATTGCACGAGTTGGGAGTGGGAGTGTGTCACAGCACACATCACAGGAAAGCTTGGGGGAGCTCTCTCTCTTTCCACCATGTGGGTCCCAGGGATTGAACTCAGGTGAGCGGTTTGATGGCAAGCACTTTTGACTACTGCTCTGTCTCACTAGCCTAATTTATCCCTGTACCTGCCTCCATCCATTGGAATGCTGGACTAAGTACTGGCATATTATTTTTGCTGTTATATTAGATATATATGCATATATATCTGATGGGGGTATTAATTTTTCGTTGCTGTGACAAGCTACCTGAGAAAAACTAACTTAAGGAAGGAAGATTTCTTTGGGCTCATGGTTTCAAAGGGTTTGCTCCAGGACCACCTTGCTTCACGCTTTAAAGAGCAGAGCATCAGAGCAGGAGGAGGCTGTGATGGTGACTACTTCCCACCCTAAGAAACAAGGGAGAGAAGAAAAGCCGGGAGTCAGAAACCATACCCTTCTGAGGCGTACCCCACCTCCCACCCGTGACCCTACTTCCTCAAGCTCGGTCCATTCAGCTGTTCTCATCAGTGTGTATCTCCGTTGATGAGACTGACACCATTATGATCCAATCACTTCTCAACACATCCTTGAGCTGGGGACCAACACTAGGGTATGGCCTGGCTTCCTGTGCTCGGCTATCCATAAACTCGTGTCCTTTCTGTATTCCTCAGGTTATCCATCCGAGAATCCACATGCCTTAACAGTCAGCCCTTTTAAAGCGTTCTCTCCTCAGCCACCAAAGTTTTTCAAACCCCTAATGCCTGTAAAAGAGGAGCATAAGAAAAGGATAGCCCTTGAAGCGAGACCTCTCCTAAGCCAAGAGGTAAATGCTTGACTTCTCTGCCCTGTGCCGAACAGAACAGAATGGTGTTGCCTTCAGGGAGCAGTGGTTTGCAGTCACGTGTTGGACGCTGCATGCAGACGCGCATGGGTTACGTCACTCTGTGGAGCCCGTTCTCGGAAGCCTTTCTCTCAAGCATGCCGGGTGGTGGCAGGAGGTTTTGATGATCGCTGCCACAGTTTTATTTCACTGCATCAACGGTGTTTTAGTCTTTTCTATCTTTCAAGAGAGAAAGTGATGCCCGGTAGATATTTGAAAACTCGACGGGCCTCTATGTATTTACTTATTGATAAAACTAACGCTGTGTCTTGCCGCAGAATATGTGCGTTCTGGTCCTCTTTCACCAGTAGTTTAACTCTGATCCGTAACATTGGCTGCCGCGTTAACTCACACGTAATAAAAGTGGTGTCGTTGCTCTTTCTAACATGCACGTAACTTAGTAGATATTTTGGCTGTGATCGTCTCTTGTGTGTGATGCATCTGTGTGTCTTAACCTTTGCAGAGCATGTCTCCATCTCAGGCACATAACCCTGGCTGCATTGTACCCCCAGGAAGCAATGGCAGCAGCATGCCAGTAGAACACAATAGCAAACCTGAGGAGAAGATTGTAAGTTCTGGAATGTTTCTGTCATATTGCCTGGTGGTGGGTTGGAAACCCTTTTGCAATCTGCCTTCCAAATGCTGTCAAAGAAATTAAGACGTGTGGAGGCTTGCCTTTACCAGTGAAATGTGACTCTTGATAATGACGTTTTGCATGAATGTAACCTTGACCTGTGATTTTTCTCTAAATGTTTATTTAGCTTGTTTTTACATCAGTTTAAGTTTCCTTAGCTAACGGGGGAAAGGCACCTTTGAGGGCTCTGGTCATTATAAAGGGAAGCGTAAGACAATCAGTTGAACTAATACCAAAAATCTCTCTGATGTGTCTGTGCGTACTGCCCAGATTCTGAAGTTAATCTACCTAGAGGAATTGCATTTACTTGGCGTAAGTAATCCTGCACTTAGCTGTGGGTGTGTCTGAAAGCTTCTTGTGTTGCTGCTACCAAGATAACTGTGTAGCTTGTAGCTGCTCTGTTGCCTTCATCATCAGCCGCATCCCCATCGCTCCAGGTTCCGTAGCTTTTGTTACCTACCTGGCAAAATACAGTCCAACTTGGTTGCTCTCAGCCTGACTTTTAGAGTGGTTTTCAGAGGACTGGAAGGGACAGCTCACACCTGAGATGGAAGGTTCAAGGCCAGCCTGGACTCTAGAGCCAGCTCCTGTCTCCGAGTAAATGAATAAAAACAAAACATTTGAAATGTCATTTTTCAAGTACCATTATCCCTGGTACTTTTGATTACAAGTTATACCTCAGTTTAAAACCAATATTTTTTTTAAACCTGAAGGTTTGTAAACCTGGAAACTCTGCTCTTACTCTGCTGTGGCTTCCTAGCCTGGGGTGGGGACTGGATGGGGCACCAGCCTGGGGCAACAGGAGGCTGTTTGACGTCCACTACTGCCTGTGAGCTGCTATGTTGAGCCGTGCAAGGAGTCTCACTCCCAGCTAAGCAGGGTCAGACCCTTTCGTGGGTGCATCAGTGTAAGATCCATTAGCCGCGGTCACACTGTGCAAACACGAACTGCATCTTCAGCGAGCGGGTCCTGCAGCGGGCCCCGTCTGCATGCTCAGCTGCTGCCTGGGTCATAAAGCAACGCCTCCTCTGCTAACAACATGGGAGGAGGAAAAGGCATACCCTTCCTTACATGCCCGCTTCTGAGTTCTGTTCATCTGTCCCAGCTTCTGATGGCACAGAGGGTCCATGCCAGAGACTGCTCCTTCACCTCCATGGGTCTCGAAGAGCCGTCCCTACTTACCTCACTGTCCACTGTCTTACTGAGAACTGCTGGGTGCACTCAAAGGGCCGATGGCTTTGCCTTTACCTTCAGGCTGTCTGGCTGTGTGTCTGACTGGGTCTGTCTGTGGGCTGACAGGACTCTCACCCCTGGGTTGTAGAGATACAAAATTAAAACCGTTTATTTTGATCTAGCACCCACCAGAGACTGCCATGTGCTCCTTCTGGTACTGCCCGGCACACAGAGGTGCAGTTCCCACAGATGTGCGGCTCTTGCAGATGTGTGGTTCCCACAGATGTACAGTTCCCATAGATGTGCGGTTCATGCAGATGTGCGGTTCACACAGCTTGCCATGGTTACTTCCCTGGCTTTCCTTTAAGGAACTTAAAAGAAAGCCCATCCCCGCAGGCAGAGTGAAGGGTAGCCCCAGATTCTCTTGACCCAAGACACCAAATGCATCACGTGTGGATGCTGCACAGGGTTGAGCAGTACCTAGTACCCTTCCTGTTGCTGGGATCTGCTGTCCGTGGAGAAGCTGCTGTGCATGCACTGTCTCTGGGCTGGTCCACTACTTTGTTCCGTTTGCCAATTTTCCCAGGTGTTTTGGTAAAGTCTGAGTGCCTTGCTTGTTTGAGCTGGGGTTTTTTATTTTCTTTGGGAAACTTTCATTTTGTTTCCTGTCTTAGAAATGGACTCGAGCTATTTCCTTCCTCTGTTGTTTTGTTTGTTTTTGAGACAGGGTCTCACTGTGGAGCCCATAATGACCTTGAACTCACAATCCTCCTACTTTGGCCTTTTGAGCATAGGATTGTAGGTTTATGCCACCATTGCTGGCTATGTCTGACTCTTGTAACTTGGATGTCTGATCACTTAGAAAGATACGCAGGTGTATGCCTCAACCTGTATAAATAAGATTAAAAAAAACAACACATTATTTTTATCCCTTATTGTGGTACAGGGTATCAGACCCAGGGCTTGTGTCAGGCAAGCTGTCTGTTACTGAGTCATATCCCTGCCCTTTATTTTTTATTGTTTTGAAATAAAGTCTTGCCAAGTTTTCCAGGCTGGCTTTGGTCTCACTGTGTAGCCCAGGAAGACCTCTAACTTGTGATCCTCTTGCCTCAGCCTCCCAAGTAGCTATGATAAGACATGCGCACCAGTATGACCAGCTTTGAACTTATCATTATTTATTATTATTATTGCTATTACTATTATTATTATGTATGCAGTGTTCTGCCTGCATGTATGTCTGCAGGTCAGAAGAGGGCACCAGATCTCATTATGGGTGGTTGTGAGCCACTATGTGGTTGCTGGAAATTGAACTCAGGACCTCTGGAAGAGCAGCCAGTGATCTTAACCACTGAACCATCTCTCCATCCCGAACTTGTCTTTTTTTTTTTTTTAAGTCATGACACATAGAGAATAACAGTAAGAAAGTCAGTCCCTTCCCCCTGTATCCACAATACACCTCTCTGGTTTTGCACAGGCAACATATGGTTTCCTCTCATCTCACTGAAGAAACAGAGGTCGGGAATGATACAGCAATTTGCCCCAAGTCACACAGTTACTGAGAATAGAACACACAGACCTACAATCTTCATAACTGAGTGAAGTTCAGTGCTCTGCCTCCAGGCCCTGGGACCTTCATAGACATGCTGGGAGCCCTGGCAGGCAGCCCTGAACTCGGGCCATTTCTGACAAACCTCCATAACCTGATTGTTTTATCTATAAAGAAATATCACCTTTATAAGTTAAATGGGAAATATATCAATCAAATCTCAAGTGCAATAACTATAGAGAAGTCTGAGAGTTTGGACTCCATGCTCCACATTTAGGTTGGGTTGTAACCTCTTTTGCTTTTTTTATATTTATTTATTTACTTATTATGTATACAATATTCTGTCTGTGTATATGCCTGCAGGCCAGAAGAGGGCACCAGACCTCATTATAGATGGTTGTGAGCCACCATGTGGTTTCCAGGAATTGAACTCAGGACCTTTGGAAGAGCAGGCAATGTTCTTAACCACTGAGCCATCTCTCCAGCCCCCCCTCTTTTGCTTTTAAGTCATTTGTAGGCAGGTACAGTTCAGTGTCCCTCGTGATTCAGTGGTAAATGACACTTTGGTATATCCCATCTAAGTCCCCCAACATGCATTGTAAACCAGAAAACCCTTTCCTTTTTCCTTTTTGAAGGCATTTCTTCAGCAAACTTTCTTAAATGTTGTAAGCCATTTAATCCCTGCTGAGGTTTGGGTTTGTTTTCCGGCATATGTAACTCTTTTGTCTTTAGCCTGTTTCCTAGTTGAACTTCTTGCCCTAGAGTCCATGGAGTCTCAGGTTTCCCTGGGTCGCTCTCATCCTGTAGGAATGATTCTTATCTTAATGAGTTTGATACATTTCTACTCATTAAAATAATGGCTGCTTATGCCATCCAGCAAATGGTGTTTCAGAAAGATGAAAGTCCTCAAGTCGCTAATCCTTGGCTGAGAGTTGCTTCTCCTTGCACAGTAAATCACAATTACTGGCTAATTGTACTGGCTACTCTTGGGCTTAGAGAATTGCATTATTTTTGCTAGCTTAAATTAAACAAATAAAGAAGAGTAAAGCTTGAAATTCAATTTTCAGTCTAAATATGATGAATCCAGAATCTAAAAATACAAGAAAGGGCTGATGAACAAGACGGTTGGTCTGTTCGGGCTCTGTTCTTCGATCAACCACACAGGGAAAGAACATCCCATCCCATGTACATTTGGTCAGGGGGTGAGGATCCTTTCCTTTCTTTTCCTAATGCTAGTGGTTAAACACAGTGCCTTGCATATGCTGGTGAGTCCTTTACCATGAGAGTTACACTCCTTCCAGCCTGCATTAGTTACTTTTAGTTACTTTCCTGTTGCCATGACCGAGGCGGCTTAGGAAAGAAAGCATGTAACTGGGCTGGCAGTTTTAGAAAGATGGCAGCATGAAGACGTAAGGCAGGAAAGAGCTCAGAGCTTACATCTCAGACCCTAAGATGGCCCCTGGTGACCCACCTCCTCCTCAGAACCACACCCACAGCCCTTCCCAAGCAGTTTCACCAACTGAGGACCAAGTAGTCAATCATCATAGGAGCCTATGGGAGACATTCTCATTCAAACTACAACACTCCTCCCACCCAGCTTTTAAAATACAATTGTATTACATTTATTTAGTTGTACATGCATGCATATGTGTGGATGTGCCCATGCCATAGCACATGTGTGGAGGTCAGAGGACAACATGTAGGAATTGGTTATCTCTCTTCACCCTGTGAGCCCTGGGGATTGAACTCAGGTCCACCAGCTTGGTGGTAAGCACCTTTACCCACTGGGCTATCACACTGGCCCTACTTGAAAAGAAAAGAAAAGAAAAGAAAAGAAAAGAAAAGAAAGAAAAGAAAAGAGAAGAAAAGAAAAGAGAAAAGAGTTAATTTAAAAGCATCCAAAGATTAGGATACAAGAGTAATTGTATCCTAACTGAACCTGAGGGCATACACCTTTACTCTCATCCCTAGGGATGTAGAGGCAGGCTGATCTCTGTGAGTCAAGGCCAGCTTGGTTTATGTAGCAACTTGTAGGCCACCCAGGGCTGCACAGGGAAACCTGGCTCAAAACAAAACAAAAGATACAAAGGTAAAGTGAGTGTTTCCTTGCCAAAGATTTTGTTTCATTAATTCCAAAATCTTTATCATTGGTATTTGATACTTACCTTTTGGTAGCCAAGGAACTGAGGTTGCTGATTTCTCCAACTAATTTATACTCCCCCCCCTCCACTTTGGAAGAGTTCTAAGGATTGAACCCACTGCCTTGCTTGCCCTAATCGTGTACCACCAAATGTGCCTCCAGTTCTCAGTTAAACAGTTTAAAACTTTGAAAATTAACTTTTAAGTTGAAGTGACAAAAAAATACTAACTTATTATTTTTTTAAATTAAGATAAAGTCTCATGTAGTCTAGGCTGGCCTCAAAGTTAGTATGTAGCCCAGGAAGATCTCAAAATCCCTATATAGCCCAGGATGGTCTCAAAGTCACTATGTAACCCAGGCTGGCCTCAGTGTCACTATGTAGCCCAGGCTGGTCTCAAAGTCACTATGTAGCCCAAACTGGTCTCAAAGTCACTATGTAGCCCAGGCTGGTTTCAGAGTCACTATGTAGCCCAGACTGGTCTCAGAGTCACTATGTAGCTGAAGATGACCTTTAACTTCTGATCTTCCAGCTCCAAACTTCTGAGTGCTTGAGTCTACGCCTGTGCCACCAAACCTGGTTTATGCATTGCTGGAGATCAGACACATGCTAGGCTGGGACAATACCAACTGAACTATGCCCCCAGCCCTGATCAACTATATTTGGGGGTATTTAAATCTCATATGTTTATGAGATACAAAAGAAAATATTACTATAAAATTCAACAGATGAAAAATAAAAAGAAACAAAAAATTCAACAGATGAAATTTATATCTGTATTTGAATAGCCATCTGCCACATTTTGGTGACCTCCCCTTTTTCTCATCTAAATAATATACCCACTCCCTATGCATCCTTAATGAGGAAGGCAGATGTTTGCATCCTGGGTTTCTACAGATATTTGGGTAAGGGGGAAAATAAAGCTGCTTCTGTGATTTTTAAGTTAGTGGAGCTCAGGACTAGTCTTGGGATAAGAACTTACAGGTATACCTTACTGAAGGAGGGACCATGTCCCTTCTCACTCAGCATCTGTGTTCCTCAGGACAGCAGAAGGCATGCAGGGGGAGCTTGCCAGATAGTTCTTCAGTGTCCTCTTCTGACCTGCTCAGGCGTCAGGCACTCAAATGGTACACGGATGTACTTGCAGACATACATAACACTCATATATATAAAATAAATAGACAAACAAACAAATTAAAATACTTACAGAATTTTTAAAACAAAATAAATGTATCATTTGTTTGACAGAGACTAAGTTGTACTCCCTTTTGTATTCTGACTATCTTTGCCAGTTCCCAAACTACTCAATGCTGGAGAATTCTCTTGCATTCACTCTCTGCCTTCCTTGCTTTCTAGCCAAGCCTCTCTCTGCTTCTCAAAGACCCAGGAAATCAGTAATTGATGAACTGTTAGCATGTTTCTGTGTCACGGCATTTAGTGAAATACCGAGTGCAGGGTTCTGAGCTTTGCACAGACCTCATAAATGAGTTCAGACACTTCCCCAGAGGGCCTGAATCTCCTTCACTCTACTTCCCTGGATTGAAAATTGTCAGACCAAACAAAGGAGCCCACTCCTCTGCCCCAGGCAGACTATGCCTCTGCTCACTGACTGAGAGAAGGGGAAATGACACAGCTAACTTTTGCCCTCCATCCAGTTCCTTTCCTTAAACCAGAGGCAGATGGCCTTCCAAGCATTGATTAGACACAGAAGAAATAAATGCATATTCCTGCTAGGCAGAAGTGGGTTCATATTCACAAGTCTCTGAGAATAAGATACTTACTGCCATAGATGACAAGATTTGACTATACTTAAGAGAGTGTAGGTCCAGTGGGGGATACATACCCATAGTTTCCTGCTCCCTGAGGTAGAGGGAGGAGGATTGAGCAGTCAAGGCTAGTCTCAATGATATGAAAAACATGGAATGAGGGGAGTGTAGTGGGGAGCTGTGGGCAGGCTTGCTTCTCATCCTGCCCGGATGGGAATCCTCCATCAGGGGAGGGAGGGAAGGAACAAAGGGATGGGGATGCCTTTACTAGCAGTGAAGTATGTCTCAATCAGACAGTTGCGATAAGGAGCTAACTACTGGCTTTGGCTTCCTTTCTGAAGGACTCCGAAGAGGAGGAAAATGAGCTGGAAGCTATTAACAGGAAGCTGATGCACCCACAGCCTTATGTGCCCGTGGAGTTTGCTGACTTCAGTGTTTACAACGCCAGCTTGGAGAACAGGGAGTGGTCTTCTAAAGCGGGCCTGACAGACTCAAGTGTCCTGGAGAAAGCCGTGTCTCGGAGCCCAACCACCAGCAGCCTCACCAGTGGCTACTTCTCCCATAGTGCCTCCAATGCCACTCTGTCTGACATGGCAGTCCCTTCCAGCGACAGCTCGGACCAGCTAGCCATCTCCGCAAAGGATTCTGAGTGTAGTGAGCACTCTGGACCAGCACTTACGCCTGACTTCAGACCAGCTTCAAATAAAGAGCCTACCGAAGTAGAAAGAGGCTTGGGGAAGGATCAGACAATCACCGTGCCACGCGAGGAAAACAGTGCCTTACCCAAGGGGAATGTGTCACCCCAGAGCATCCCTGAGATAAATTCCAGAATGCCGTGCAGGACTGCCTCATGTTCAGAACTGGGTGCTGGCCCCAGCAAAAATGGCCACCTAGCCAGAGAATTCTGCCCAGGAGAGGTGACTGTAGAGCACACTACAAACATACTGGAGGACCATTCCTTCACAGAGTTCATGGGTGTGTCTGATGGCAGAGACTTCGATGGTTTGACAGGTTGCTCTGTTGGAGAGCCCTCTGGTAGAACGGATCTACCAGATGAAACAGACCATAAAAGTGTCCCAGATGGACCCCCGGATGCTGACCAGCTGCATTCCAAGATAGATAAAGAGCAGGTAATCATTCCCAGAGGTGGTCCTTTGGGTTCTCAGTGAACTCAGCTTACTGGCCACCAGCTCACCAAACCTGTCCACCACAGTGAGATTCACAGGAGAGCTTCATCTGACCTCTGTGATTTGGAAGATGGGTCCACTGCAGAGCAAGCTCCCAACTTGTCCTGCTCGCCTGCTGTGTGACTACAGCTCTGGTTTGGGAACCAAAGCAGGAACCATAGCTGTCGGGTTTTGTTGTTACTGTTGTTTTTTAATTGGAAAATGGTTGGTTGGCGGATGGGCCGTGTCAGACTCGAGAGGTATTCTTCATGTTTGGTCCCTCTGGTGCTTATTGGTTAACTCAAGACAATCTAGTAGTATCTACCATAGTTCATCAGTTCTGTGATTGCTTTGGCTGTCACAGTCTCCATTAGTATTGGATCCTGAGGACCTTAGGTCAGGTGTGCAGCACCCATGGAAAAGCCAAGCAGAGTGGTTTTCCTCTGTAGCTCCAGTTCTTCACAGTGAGGTTGAACAGAGAGATGGATCATGGGGTCTTGCTGGCTGGTCAAAACATCAAGTTCCTAGTTCACTGAGGTCCTGTCTCAAAAATTAAGGTGGTTAGCTACACGTCATTAATCTCAGTACTCTAGAGGCAGAGACAAATGGAACTCTGTAAATTCAAGGCCAGCCTGATTTACATATGAAGTTCCAGGACAGCCAGGGCTACATAATAAGATCCTGTCACAATGCAAGCAAACAAAATGAGTTCAAGGGTAGGGATAAAGGAAGACACATGACCTCCACCTTCCATGTGGCATTCATTGGTGTACATGTACACATACACACATGCACACACACAAGAGAACAGTGGGCTGGATTAGTATAGCTCAGGGGTGTTCAAGGCTTTTGAGTTGTATCCCACAAAACATTAGCAGTAACTATGAGAAACACTTTCAGAGATGTTACGGGTGAAAACCCACCAGTTTTCAGAGTGGAATTGGTCTTTTATACCTTGGTGCCCTTAGGTGGAAAGGCGCTGTTTCCAGAGCAGTTAGTTGTACTTTGGCCTTTGGATGATTTCAGCATTGTTTAATTTTAATACTGGAGCTAACTGGGTTTCCTTAAGGAAAAGTAGATTACAGAGATAGATTTTCAGCTGCTAAGCGTTCTGTTCCTAAGGACTGCCGTTTCTTCCCACTCACGTTTCCTTTTGCATCCCACGCCTGTGTAAACTACAGGCTCAGCAGAACAGTTTGCCAGACAGGAGAGAGGCACGGATGCCTGGTGAAGGCAGATAGGACAGCCACACCCATGGTGCCACTCCTGGTTTTGCTGAGACCCTGTCCCTGTCAGTGCCCTCTGGAGCAACGCTCCAGACAGTGCACTCAGCAATTCTGTGGCTCCTACTGGCCTGGAGTTCAGAGACTAGACAGCCTCCAGAATGCTGGGCTATAATCTACAAACCCTATGCCTGGGTAAGGGAAGTCTGTTAAAGTCCGAAAAGGTCTTCCCGTGTGTAAGAATGCTAGTGGCAGGGAACATAGACGGAGAAGCTCATTGTTCATCTTTGCAAGCCGGTGTGACTGCACCAAGTCCTCCATGTCCTTCACCCTGATCTTAAAGCCCGTCTGATTTTTTTCTTCTTCTCTGTTTCATTTGTTGTTGTTGTCGTTGTTGTGTTTCTTTGTTTTGTTTTGTACTGTTTTTGAGACAGGGTCTCTAGCCCAGGCTGGTCTTCAATTCCCTCACACTTCTAATTGTCCTGCCTCCACCTGTCCCATGCTGGGATTACTGGCATGCGTGACCACCTACCATTTATACTATGCTAGAGATGGAAGCCAGGGCTTCATCCGTGCTAGGTGATCCCTCTACCAGCTGTGCTGCATCACCAGCCTGGCTTGTTTTTGCTCAGTTTGTTAGATCTGAATTAGGTTTTCTTCTCAATCCTAAATACTCACTAGAGGACTGTGGAGAAGCCAGATGAAACCCTCAGGAATTGCTCCACCTACAAGGCTCTACTTTGTAAGGGGTGGGGTGGGGGACATGAAGTTTGCTCAGACCCCAGGGGTAACATCCAAAGAGATAGGATGTCCGAGGTCCCATTGTGAGAAGCCTGGGCTGTTGAAAAGGAAAGAGGGGATGTAGTCTTTGCTGTTCCATTGCCCCAATGGATCAGAACACAACAAGAAGGGTTTCATTGTGAAACATCCAGAAAATTGAGTCCTTGCTGAAGAGCTCTCTCTCTCTCTCTCTCTCTCTCTCTCTCTCTCTCTCTCTCTCTCTCTCTCTCTCGGGTCTCTCTCCCAGCTGTCTTGGAACTCACTACATTGATCTGGTTGGCCTCCAGCTCACAGAGAGATCCACCTTCTCCTGCTCCCAAGCTCTGGAACTAAAAGTATATTCTACAACACTCAGCTGGCCATTCTTTTTCTTCAGAAAGAATTCTGTGTGTCTGAGGAGATGGCTCAGCTTGTAAAATGCCTACTGCATACGCATAAGGAATTGACTTTGGAAAACCAGTGCCCACTTACCAGGTCAGACCTGGGGGAGCATACCTATAATTCTAGCACTCTGGAGACAGGGGCGGCATCGCTTCTGTGAATTGGAGGCCAGCCGGGTCTTATATAATGAGTTCCAAGTCTCAATAAATACGGTGAAATTCTACTGAGGAACACCGGACACTGAACTCTTGCCTCCACACACACCCGTGTACAAGTGCATGTGCAAATACCACACAAAGGACAAAAAATATTTGACACTAGGGTTTCTGCTATGTTGGAGTTGGTTATGATTGCAGTGTGACCTGGGTCTAGAACCTCTTGAATCCTTGGCAGCTGCTCTACCCATGAGCTACAACCCCTGTTTGTATACTAATCTTACTAAGTTGTTTTGACAACATGACTCTATTGAAGAGCTGGAGACATGGCTCAGAGGGTACAAAAAAATCCATACTAGATATGCTAGCGTAAGTGTTGGAGCTTGAGTCCCCAGAACCCATATAAAAACTAGGCATGGCTAGGTAAGTCTATAATCCTAATATTGAGGGTCCTAGAGTTGCTGGCTAGCTGGCCTGTCTGAATTGGTTTCAGATTCACCTGTCAAGACCTGTGGGGTGGGGTGGGGGAATAAATCAGAGTGATAGAATAAGACACTCAGTATTCTCTGGCTTCATCATGCATAGGCACATGAAGTACACATGTGTATACACATATATCATAAATACACATATACAACATCAGCTGTTTAAAAGGCTGAGAGTGTAGCTTGATGGCATAGAGTTTGCTGAGCATGCGTGAGATCCTAGGTTCAACTCCAAGTACTTGCGTGGTGGAGGCACACATATTTAATCCTAGTACTCGGGAGGCAGAGGCAGGTGGATCTCTGTGAGCTTGATGCCAGCCTGGTCTACAGAGCTAGTTCCAGGACAGCTAGGGCTGTTACACAGAGAAACCCTGTCTTGGGAGAAAAAAAAAATTCAACTCTCAAGTACTTAAGTGATATAAAAGAAAACCAAAAGTCTATTTGGGAACCTTTTTTCCTCTAATTTTTTTTTTCGTTTAAATGATGAAATTACTAAGAACATGGATCACTTCCTATAGATGCTTCACCCAATTCTGAGATTCCATAATAAATTCAGTCAGAAAGCCTCTGAGAGAGAGGATGGTCCTGTGTGGGGGTAGGGAAATGGGGACAAGGAGCTTAGACTCATCACCCTCTGTATTCCAGGAAACCACGGCCACATGGTAGGAGACAGCCGTGCTTCTGCAGGCCACAGCTCGGCAGCTTCCCCGCTCCCTCTGTGACCCAGCCCAAGACCGCTGTGACTCAGCAAGACCTCAGACCAGCATTGGGGGAGCCTGGCACTTCCCCTCCCCAGTGGGAGAAGCAGCACTTTGTCCCATGGCGAATCACAGCCTCTGCTCTTTCCAGAAAGGAAGAGAACCGAAATCTCGGCTTACCTGCGTGGCAGTATTGCCGTTTGCACTCCCTACATGCCCCCACTGTGTAAAGACCTCCACAGACTCACACTTTATTCTTGTACATTTTTAATCAGTTCTTACTGCAGACTCTGGAGTCAGTGCTCTGATTTCTTTTTATAAATAATATATATTATGTATGTGAATTGTGTGTCTACGGTATGTCTGTCCAGAGACATATCTGCACATTGAAATGCAGATAAGGGATTTGTCAAAAATCACAAGGTACTGGACTTTGTTACAAAGCGACCTGATGACTGCTTTGACATGAGCAGATGAAAAAAAAAAACTATTTTATTATCGAAGAATGAGGTTCTAAATCCCTCTTTATAGAGAAGGTTGCCGGCGCTGTTCTTTATAACCAAAGAACTCCTATGAGACTGAACGTCTTTGCTGTCCACTCTGTTTTGTGTGAGTATATAATCTCACTTCCAGTCTGGTGCCATACTACCCTTGGCTACCCAGCCATGTGCTGCCCTGTCCCCTGTCCCGTTTCCTAAGCACACTGAGAAATCCCACAGCTATGACCTTTGGTCTTCCACCTAGCCTGATACCTGCTGACTTGATATTGACCGTTGACAATGGCTGGGGCTCCTGCTCTAGCCTAGCATTTCCTATACCCTGTTAGCCCATCTAAGCAGGCGGAATGCGCAGGGCAGTATTACAACAAGCAAACCCAAAGCTGTACCAAGAGTGGAGGAGGGGCGCTGGAGGAGGAGTCTTGGTTTGGGGCTTCTCATTATCACTTTGTTTCAGATTGGTAAATTCCATCGTGGTGTGGTTTTGCCACGTTGCTTGCTTCCGGAAAATGATGACGAGACGGACCGAGCTATCAAATTCATAGGTTTGCACGTCACCTCGATTGAAGGGGGATTGGATACGGACCACTCTGTCATCATATTTTTCATTTTCAAACTCCCCTGCAAGCAGAGACATTGTAGGATTGCGTGTGGAAATTTTTACAAAAATATTTTATGTACTTATTCTGCAGATGCCTGTGCAGTGGACCTCCGTTGTACAGCTACATGTGTGTTGTGAGAGAAAGGGAGGCATGTGTGCGGCCTGCTGTACTTTTGTTAAGTCTTTAGCGTTGGTGAAGGCGATACGGGAGATTTTATTGAAAAGCTGCTGTTTTGTGTGTATAGTGAGCTGACTGTAGTGTTTCACGATCTTCTGTTTAAAACAAAAAGAGAAGCTGTAATTTATATTCCCTTTCAACTTTGTTGTATTTAATTGGTACAGATTTGTGTGTGTTTTAGAATACAAACGGTCTAATTCAGATTTTAAAGCACTGAGCCTCTGTTCTTAATAACATTACCATGGGGTGGGGGCAGAGTTCAGTGCATAAAGTGTTGCCTGTGCAAGTGTGGGGACCTGAGTTCAATACCCAGAACCCACATTTTAAAGAAAAAAATGCTGGGCATGGTGGTGCATGGTTGTCATCTCAGTCCTGGGGAGGCAGAGATAGGTGGATCCCTGGGGATCACCCACCACCCAGCTTAGTCTAATCAGTGAATCCCGGACCAGTGAGAGATTCAGCCTCAAAAAACAAGTTGGACAATGTCTAAGGATGACCCCAAGGTTGTCCCCTAGGCTGTATCCCCACACATGCCGTTAGGTTCAAGTCCAATTTATTGTATTTGCATGCGTACATGCCGCTAAGTCAGGTGTCAGGGGGCCTGCTAACATCTATTAATGTATCAAGGGCTTAGTGTCACCGAGATACCATCCTAGGCACATTTGATGTTTATTTTGATCTCACCTGACAGCACCAGACCTATGGGCACCAGAGTTGTAAAGTGTTGGGTAAATGGAGAGCCAAGGCAGAGTGGTTGACAATGGAGTTGTGGCAAAGCCAGGGTTCCGGCCACATTTCTGCTGCCGCCGCCTTCCCTTTGTGGTCTGCATGATAGCATGACCTGGAAGGACTCAACTTGAAGAGGGCAGTTACAGGAGACAGCAGTGTGCGCTTTGATATGACAGGCTGCAGACTGACCCCGGGGCCTTCTGGAGCAGGTAGGGCATGAATTGTCTCCAAACAAATCTTGACAACAAATGGCAAGCCCGGCCACTTGTGGACCAGCGCTAACGATGCCCTTGCCCAGTCTTTATAGGAAAGCAGGTTTTTTGACGTTTCCAGGAAATGAAGACAACATTCTCTACACCAACAAGTGCCTTGTGTGGACTTCCAGGAGAAAATAGTTCAAGGGAACGGAAAACTCATTTAAATACAGTAGACTGAGGGGAGAAAGCAGTCATGTGATCTGTTAGTAAACAGTGATAACTCAGTTTAGGGGCTTGGAGAGATGGCTCACCCAGGCAAGTGCGTGGTGTTGAAGTGTGAAGGCCTGAGTTCAGATCCCTAGCATTCCTGTAAAAAAGTTAGGCAGCATTGGCTTATGGGAAAAATAACTGTTTATAAAAAATACCTTTAAGAGGGGGCTAGAGACATGGTTCAGTGGTTAAGAACACTGTTCTTCTAGAGGTCATGAGTTCAATTCCCAGCAACCACATGGTGGCTCACAACCATCTATAATGAGATCTGGTGTCCTCTTCTGGCATGTAGGCATACCTGTAGCAGCACATTGTATGCATAATAAATAAAATTTAGAAAAATGTTCATTAATGACAGACAGATATTATCTTCTAAGTTATACTTCCCAAGCAATACTTATTTTAAAAGATGCTATTTGAGCCTTAGAACACTGAGGAGACAATTAGTTACCTATTTATGTGATTAAACTTTATTTAAAAAGTCAAGCTGAGGGGCTGGAGAGATAGTTTAGTGGTTAAGAGTACTGACTGCTCTTCCAGAGGATCCAGGTTCAATTCTAAGCACCCACAAGGTAGCTCACAGCTATCTGTGACTCCAGTTCCAGGTGGTCTGACACCCTCACATAGACATACATACAAGTAAAATACCAGTGCACATAAAATAAAAAAAATCATTAAGTAAATTAATGAAAAGTCAAGCTTTTCGGTTGTGTAATGGAAGGATCTGGAAAGATGTGGTAGAACAAGAGTCCTTACTGTCGTTTGGAGCAAACACCAGCAAGAGTTGGGACATAGTTGGATAGAAAGCTTTCTTATTCATTCACCCCAAACTTCCTACAGTATCAGCGACACTCATCTTTCTGTAATGTGCAGCTCGTGTCCTAGATTAAAAACCAAAAATGAAAAAAAGCGAAGACGGGCATGGTGACACATGCATATAATCCCAGCACTTGAGAAACAGAGGCAGGAGGACCACAGCAAGTTCAGAGTCAGCCAGAGTTACATAGTAAGACCACATCTCAAAATAATAAAATAATAATAATAATAATAATAATAGCAACAACAAAAAACAACCCCACTAAATCTGTAATATTTTGCAATTCATGTCAGGTTTTCTCCTAGCCTAAAGAGAGACTGCCAGTTCCAACAGCAACAGTCTCTTCAGCAGAAGTCCTGAAGCTCACTGCCCCATTTCCCATGGGGAGGCGAAACCAGAAGATGCCATGGAGAGCAAGAGGCGAGATCTGCCCTTTTGCAGAGTCTGGATATGAGTGAAAATGGAAGCCCAAAGTCTAAACCTAACCTGCTTGTCATTTGTCTAATCCTCTGAGGGGAGGGGAGGGATACAGGTTTGAGAGCCGTTTGTCATTGCTTCCAGGATGTGATGTGTACAGTGTAACCTGACTTCTTAAATGCACACACACCCACATACTGGCACGAATGCACGAATGCACACATGCACACCATGTGTTCTGAGACACTCAATCTCCCACCACTGTGTATTCTTGATAAAAAAAAAAAACAGCTTTTTCCTGCCTGGAGGCTATTTGGGTGCCTGTATCCTTGTAAACTGCCCTCTTAGAGAAGACATAGGCTGTGTCTCAGTCACGAACCTGAGCCTGTAGGCAATTGCTGCCATCTTGGAGTTTTCCGATTGCAGAGAAAGGAATTCTGGACTCCTTCATGGGCCTTGTTCTTGAAGATGTTGGGAGACTAATTCAAAAGACTATGGATCTTGTGTTGATGGAAAAAGAAAAGACAGCTGTCAAAGGGAGTAAGAGTTTATTCTGGAGCTATTTTGAGGTCACCCCAAATTCCATGTTCCAGCATGAAAGTTGTTTTGTGAAGTTTTACAGAACAGAGAAAGTCATAAATCAAGGCAAGTTTAAAATACATTGATGGGTACATCAGAGAGGCAGGTACAGCAGGATGGGGGAAGCGTTTCTGTAGGCCCAAGATGCTATCTGGTGACATTCTTAGACTTGGGGTTGGTGGAAGTTAGTGGTCTGTTAATAAATGTCTAAAAGGTTTTTACCTGATAGTCAAAGGATGTTAGCTCAGACTCGGAGGTGGGCAAGGAATGGCTGATCCAGAGGGCTAGAACTATCCCGAGATAAGGTAACCAGCCTTTGGACCGTCAACATTCCAATCTCTCCGCAATACTGAAATTCTAATCAGTCACTCAGTCTCTGTAGTGACAGCTTCATTTTAGAAACTCTTATTCTTAGTTGGAAAAAGTAATATTTAAAAAGGTGAGTCTCAAAAGAGATCCTTAGAGACTATATTAGATTAACTTGGCAATTAAAACGTTGTTTTGGGTTTACCATAATATTAACCAGCTGACCTCACTGTACCCCCTAATGACTTGAGCTGTTTAGATTTTTGTTTACTTGTTTTTTTTGACAGGGTCTCTCTATGTAGTCCTGACACTCATAGATCCTCCTACATCTGTCTCTCCTGGAATTAAAGGTGTGCACCACCATGTCTGGCAAAGCTATTTAGATTTTAACACCTGGAAATGGTAGCTATGACAACTGAAGCAGTTATTTGGGGCTTCGTCTCCTAAATTCCTGCCCAAGCCAAATCATGGAGATGCTGTTTTTATTTTTTTATTTATTTGTGTGTATGTATCTATACATGTATGCTAGAGCATGTATGTGAAAGTCTGAGGACATCTTTGGATTTCTCTCCTAGCATATGGATTTGGGGCTTGGACTCATATCCTTAATTTGGTGACAAATACCTTTACCCACTGAGCCAGCTTACCTGCCTGAGATTTTCTGAAATTTGTCTCTATGACTCAAGTTTATAATGCTCCCAAATGAGAGACTGGGGTAGAAGAGTGTTATGATGTATAAGTCAGCTTGGGGTACATGGGAGGTTCAGTCGAGCTAGGGCTACAGAGTAAGACCTTGATGAGCTGGGTGCGGTGGCCCATGACTTTTATCCCAAGCATTTGGGAGGCAGAGGCAGAAGGATCTCTGAATTTGAGGCCAGTCTGACCTACTGAGCAAATTCCAGGACCGTCAGTCAGGTAGGGCTACCCTGTCACAAAACACAGAATTGGGGGCGGGGGGAGGGGAATGAGCTTGCATGTCACTATCTAACTCGTCCAGGAAGTTTGAAAATCAACAAATCCAATTTCCTGGATTCTTTTTTTCAAGGTAGGTTTCTGTGTAGCCCTGCTTGTCCTGAAATTTACTCCATAGACCAGGTTGGCCTCAAACTCAAGACATTCCCCCTGTCCCTGCCTCCCTGGTGCTGGGATTAAAGGTGTGTGCCACCACTGCCCGGTCAATTTTCTGAATTTTTAATACCTTTTTTTAAAGTGAGCAAATAAAGTTACAGATCTGTGTGGCTGGTTAAGAAAGGGTTACCTCACCGCCGACTCAGCATAATCTATGCAGCATGTGGTTAACCACAGATACGGCAGGGCCTACTGAGTTAGCACCAGTTAGAATATTAAGCCGCAACAACTGTCGAATGAGAGAAACTGCCCAATAATGAGGATGTGAAAGCTAATTTCCCTGCCGCTTGCCCTCGGGGCTACCTCAGTACAAAGATGGCAGTTTACCTGCATTTTATGCTGCTCCCTGTGTGTGCTGTGTCACACGTTTGTAACCAGTGCAGTATATTAGTGATGTGGTGGATTGTACTTGGGTTATTGGCTCAATGCAACAATTAACATAATCTTATACAATTTATTTTGTGTTTGAAACAATGTCTCACGTATCCTAGGCTCACTGTGTAGCCAAGGATGATCTTGAACTTCTCTGATCCCCCTGCCTCAACCTCCCCAGTGTCAGAATTATAGACATGTGTCAATACCTCCTGGTTTGTGGTGCTGGGGACCAAACCCAAGGAATCACGCATGCTAAGAGAGCACACCTCTCTGCCCAGCCCCATCTCACACAATTTCTGTGGATCTAGAAGGCAAAAGTATATAAGTCTGAGTTCTGGCTCAAGTTTCATGGAGTTACCATCAGCCTCAGTTTTCTGAAGGCTTGTGTGGGCGGAGGAGGATCCACTTTTAGGATGGCCCACCCACACGGCTGGCAAGCTGTGCTTCCTCATCAGGCAGACCTCTGTATAGTGCTTAGATGTCCTCACGCTACAGAGATGGTTTCCCTGAAGAGAGAGAGGGGCTTGCGAGAGCAGGAAAAAGCTGAGATACCTTCCATGACCTCATGCTAGAAGGTGCACTTCCAAGACACTCCGGAATAGAAGTGAGGTGCTTATGTCGGGCTCTTCCGAGGGGGAAGGTAAGTGGACTCTTCCTTCTGAAGACGATGAAGAACGTGTACACATTTGCAAGCTACCAAGTTACGGAGCTGAAAACCTGGGCAAAGCCAAGCTTACCAAATCTATAGAGTAGATGAGTCCAACTCTTAAGACTTTCATTCTTAAAGTCCAGAGTGGAAAAGAAAGCCTCACACCCGTGAAAGACAAAAAGAAACAAACAAACCATATATCAGTAAGAAAATGTCAGGTGTGGTGGTGCACGTCTTTAATCTCAGCACTTGGGAGGCAGAGGCAGGAAGATCTCTATGAGTTCAAGGCTAGCCTGGTCTACATAGCGAATTCTAGACTTTGCAAGAGTCGATCTTTTACTACCATGTGAATTTCAGAAACTGAACTCAGGTTGTAAGTCTTGGCACTCCTACCCGCAGAGCCATCTCCTGGCAGGGGGCCAGCTAACATTCTAATGAAGACAGACTTCTTTGAAACCCCTACTCTCCCCACCAAGTTCTTCTCTGATGTTGGCAAACATTTAGCCTAAGAGTCAGTTTCCCTGCTTGCAAAGTGGGGCTAACGACAGTATCCACGTCTGAAGACTATGGAACTGAAATTCCCTGGGCGGAGTAAATAGATATTGTGCAAATTCTGGGGCTTGCTGATGTCAATCAGATGCACTTGCCCTGCTTACAAAGCATGGCGTCCTGCGATCTCCCTCTTTCAGTTGTAAATGTCAAACTTTTCTTCATGGATGGCTTAGCTTTTAGCTGCCACTGAGCCATACTCTGAAACATAACCGAAAATGAAAATTCATACCCAAGCTGAATGGATATATTAATAACCAAATAGATACCGAAGGAAAAGGTAAGTGTGGAGTATCCACCTACGTTTCAGGTCCTAGTCAGCTGCAAGTTCAAGGGTGAGTGAAAACGCTTTCAGACGAAGAATGAACTCATTCTAGATGTCCGACTCAAACAACTATTTGAGCTAGTACTTTAAAAAGGGAATTCTTTTCATTAAAAAGTAAACAAAGCTGGGCGGTGGTGGTGCATGCCTTTAATCCCAGAACTCGGGAAGCAGAGTCAGGAGGAGCTCTGTGAGTTCGAGGCCAGGCTGGTCTACAAGAGCTAATTCCAGGACTTATTGGAATAAGACTTAGATATTGGACTTAGAGGTAGCTTTGTTCCAGGCAACAAAGCTACAGAGAAACCCTGTCTCGGGGGAAAAAAGTAAACAGGGGGGCACTGGAGAGATGGCTCAGCCATTAGGATCACTGGCTGCTCTTCCAGAGGACCCAGATTCAATTCCCAGCACCCACATGGCAGCTCACGACTGTACCTCCAGTCCCAGGGGATCTGACACCTTCACACAGACAAACATGCAGGCAAAACACCAGTGCACATGAAATAAAATATTCTTAAAAGGTAAACAAAGGATTTTTTTTTAAAGACTGGCTTTCACTATGCATCTCTGACTGTCATGTAAATCTCTCTGTAGACGAGGATGGCCTAGAACTCCCAGAGATCTGCCTGCCTTTGCTCCCTTCTCATGCTGGGATTAAAACGCAAGGGCCATTAGACTCCATGCTCAGTTAGGAGTCTTTTTTTTTTAATTCTCTGTGTCTGCGTGTACATTTGTGAAGTTGACCACAATGTCCTCATAAACCAGAAATATTGGACTTAGAGGTAGCTGGACTTAAGGTAGCTGTGAGCTGCCCAACGTGTGTGCCAGAATCTGAACTCAGGCCCTCTGCCAGAGAGGCACTCTTACGCTGAGCCCTCTTTCTAGTCCAAATAATAAGAGTTCTAGAAACTACTCAAAGCAAACATGCTAAAAACACAGCCTATGGGCTGGAGAGGTGGCTCAAAAGTTGAGAGCACTTGCTGCTCTTCCAGAGGACCCATGTTTGGTTCCCAACACCCTCATGGCAACTCAAAACGATCTGTCAAGCAGTTCCAGGGAATCCAAAGCCCTCTTTTGACCTTTGCATACAAATCCTATGTGCTCGTGCGCTTTTTAAAATTTTTTTAAAAATTAAAAATGGTATAATTTTAGGCAGATAATTTAGTCCATTGATCAAGTCACCAAATTTTGACTTTGAGAACAAAGCCTGAGATCTCTGGGTCTTAATTCCCTATGAAAAGACAAAATATTGACTAAATATAAATTCAATAAATTAATTAGTAAATAAGAAACAGGAAACAATAATTTCCAACTAGATAACTCACTCAAAAAGGACAAGGATTTTTTTTTTATGTGAATGGGTGTTTTGCCTGCATGTATGTCTGTGTGAAGGTGTCAGATCCCCTAGGACTGGAGTTACAGAAAATTGTGAGCTCACATGTGGAAGCAAAGACCCAAACCTAGGTCCTCTGGAAATAACAGCCTGTGCTCTTAACCTCTGAGCCATCTCTCCAGGCCCAGAACAAGGATTAAAGTGTTTTCTGTACTAGGATGAGAGTCAGAGTTTGGTTCTCAAAATCCACACTTAAAAAAAAAAAGTGGGCCAGAGAAATGGTGAGTTTCGGGCCAGTGAGAGAGTTTGTCTCAAAGAGCAAGACAGATGACTGTAGCGGAACAACACCCAAGGTTGTACTCTGGCATATACAGAAAGAGACAGAGACAGACAGACAGACGACAGACAGACAGACACAGAGAAAGAAAGACAAAGAGCTGGAGAAAGGTCTAAAACAGCTCATTTTCTAACCAAGGGCTCACAGGGTGAGATCTGCTGATAAAATCTCCCTGAAGTAGAAATTCCCAGTGGCTGAGTCCTGGAGCAGCCCCCAGGCTCACCAGGGAGTAGTAGCCTAAAGCAAACGGTCTGGTGTGACCTTTAGGATCCATCAGATGGAATAAAGTCCAAACAGTGTTCAAGCTTGGAGGGGTAGCACAGAGGTTCCTCTGTAGGCATGGGGCTGGCCTAAGAGAACTTCCTCAGTTCTTTCAACTTGTTAAGTCTGTGATTTCTTTGGTACCTTCATCTCTGTAGTAACCTTTCTGAAAAAACCATCCTGCTTAGGAGAAGGCTCTTCTTTATTCATGACAGCCGAGAGCTCTGTAGACAGCCAGCTCAGTTATGACTCTGCCTGATCAACAGACTTGCAAGAGACCCTGGTGCTTTATCTGTGTTAGATGAAAAGATACATTCCCAATAGCTGAAGCCAAATAGTCCTTCAAATATAAGAAGACATTAGCCTATGTCTCCATCTCTACCTCCCACTCAGCCTGCGCTGCTTACCCCCTTCTGGCCCTTGACTTTATTTAATAATGCAAAGTATTCTGATGTCACAATAGCACTACCTGAGCTGCTGGGTCAAGTTAATAAACACAGCTGACCTCTGTTAATATCAACAACCTTCCCCAGGGGTGAGTCTTCCCAGCCATAGCTTGTGAATGGTTTTCAGTTAGTGTAACCCCCTCATCCCCCCACCCCCCACTCCCCTACCCCACCCCCTATCCCCACACATCAGTCTAGACAAACTCCTGTGGATTTCGAAGAAACACAGAATTCCCAGTCTCCCAATCAAACAGGGGCTGGGGCAGAGACGTGAACAGCCTGGTATACCTGACCTAGCTAGAGTTTCAAGAGACGGGTGGGCTCAAATCGACAGGAGGCCTAATACAAACTGAAGCAAATGAACACAAGTAATCTAAAAACACCCTTATTTTGTAATTTAGCTACTTTAGGGACAGATTTTATTTGCTAGACTCATTTCTCCTTAGGTGTTTCCAAAACTAGAGTAAATTGGATATATATATATATATACATACATACACATATATACATACATACATATATATATGCAGATAATTTTCCCTAAGAATGAAACAATGTTTCTGTCTCTAGGGAATATTTTCAGATGTGACGTAGGTATTCTTTGTGTGCTAGTTATTGGTAATATATTTGGCTCAGGGAGCCAGACATGGTGGCACATGTCTATACTCCCATTGGTGCAGGAGACTGATTGGTAAGTTCAGGTTATCCCTGGGCTACACAGCAAGTTTAAGGCCGGCCTGAGCAAGTCACTGAGAGTCTGTCTCAAAACAAAACAAAAAAGTACAGGAGTTGGGGGTTGAGGAGAAAACTCTGAGTTTGGATCCCCAACAACTATGTAAAAAGCCAGGAGTGGGTGTATATGCCCATAATCTTAGCTCTGGGAAAAAAGAGACAGGATGGAGCCTGGGGCTCACTGGCCAGCTAGTCTTGCTGAATCAGGGAATCCATATTCTGCGAAAAGCTCTGTCTCAAAACATAAGGTAGGGCGCGATAGAGGAAGATAACTGTACACACATGTGCAGGCACACATACAAATAGATACACGCACATATGCTGCGTACAAGCAAACATGGAGGTGGAGTTTTCCTTTCCCACAGCCACTCTCAAATAAACACACTGAGGCTTATATTAATTCTAAATGCTTAGCCCATAGCTCAGGCACCACGGATGTCAAACCCTGGGAAGTGACGACATTGAAGAGAGCCCTTTCTTTGCGGTGGATTATTTATCAATCCTTTATTATTTATGAAGTAAGTGACACCCAGCCTTCTGGAAACTCCATTTCTGCAACAGTTCACTCCTCTTCCATTTGCTTGCTCTGCAGCTTTTGAATCTGGGTCACCAAGCCACCAACCTGGACTGCCAGGACTGACTTATGGAGGAGTAACAACCAACAGTGAGTCAGGGTGGCCGTGAACCGGGCACTGTTTGGAGTTGTGTTTTCAAAATGGCTAATGGGGACTCAGTCAGAGTTCAGCTGTCTCACCTCGGGCTTCCTCTCTGTTCTCTTCCATGACTCCATCAGTGTTTCTTCATTGCTTGCACATAGAAGATGACTTTAGCCCAAAGGTGCCAGACACTTAACCAAATGAGCAAACCTCTTTGGCGTGGCTCTGAGCACTGTGTTGTTGGTATTATTATTTTAGTTTGAAGCCAGCATAGAAAGTTTTCTTCTCTCTGTTTCATTTTTAAATACTTCTTCAAAAGACCTACTAAAATGAGTGATGGAGAAAATGAGGTGGGGGAAGTCCAAACCAAACCTTAAGAGAAGGAACAGGACTGGTGTCTGAGGAAGCGCAGCAGGCAGGAAGAGAAGATGGGGCCCTGCCTTGGTGACCTCCTGCTTCCTTGGGGACAGGCCACCACTACTTGATAGAAACAGTGCCGCAGCTCAGCCTAGACTCTGGAGATGGGGAGAGAACAGCAATCCCCTCGAGTATTAGCAAGCACGAAGCTAAAATCAACGACTGCCTTCAGCGCTTGGGCTGAAAGGGGTTAACCTCCAGCAGGTGCTTACATGCTTCTTTCTCCTGGGGAACCCTTGCAAGCCACTGAGAGGGCAACATTTCATAGCCAAGCAGGTGAAAACAAGACCTAGTTGTTTATGTTAAAGCATTTAAGGTATGGGCTTGATCTAGTTCCCTTTGGTAGGAAGTATCTTTGTGTGGCAGAGCCTCTCATCTGCTTCAATGTTTTACCTTTTGTTTCCTGGGCATGTGTCACCGGTGGGACCTTTGCTTTGGTGTCTAGAAATCCCTCTCCCTAACTGGGGCGGGGTGTTTACATAGATTTTTTTCTCAGGGGTTGTTGTGGTTTTTAGTCTGCCTGGAAATACTGATCTTGCCTGCTGAACACGGAATGAAGAATGATATGACTTCACCCCACTTTGCTTTGGAGACTATCGGGAAGTTCTTTCTGTAGTCTGCGCTTTGGTTTTGAAGAACCATAGTTTTGGTAGCTCATGATCCCCTTCTGACTTTAGGATAGACCCAAAGAAGTTGAGCCATGGTGAAGTTCGAAGGACATACATGAATTATTAGTGTTGACCTAAAATGCTGTCAAGTGATCATTATCTGTAGACGATTGTTGTAGTCAATCAATGTGCCACCCATGATAAGAGAGAATGGCCCTAACTCCAAACTCCATCTTAGCCCATTGTGTATTTTCTTTTGTAGAAAGAAGCCAATGAAAATATAACTGATAAATGTTCAATTTCTGCTCACTCCATGCAAAGGAGAAACTTAATAAGTAAAAAGGAAAAAGGAAAAATAACATATATGTACTACTGGCCTCCAGTTTGCCTGATATTCCTTAGTTATTAGAGACTAATGAGCAGCCAAAAGTCCTAAGCCTACCATCTTTGGAAACTTTTGTTACCTCATTATGTTAGAGTTTTCCTAAGTGTTCTTATAAGCAAACTTGTTGCAGGATATTTGATCACACTCTGTGAAGATGTCTCTGTTTTACATCACCTGCCTAAGGTACCTTCTGATTGGTTTAATAAACAGCTGAATGACCAATAGGTAGGTAGGAGAAGTTAGACAGGAGTTCTTGATGGGAACTTGAAAAAAGAATCTGTCCCAGTGGATTTGCTTGCCAGACTCGTAGGTAGTCGGACGTACTGTAGGCTTGTGTGACTCTCCAGGCGGCTGTTTATGCCATTTCTATAGTTTTTGAAGTTACTTGCTCTGCACTTCTTGTTTACTCAGGTAATATTTCATCCTTCTCATGTCTTTGATGGGGTTGCAGACTAGACAGTTATAGTCACAGTTTCCCTTGTTATCAAATTCAGAAAAGGAAATGTAAAATTTATAATGTTGAGAGACATAAAAGCCTAAGCTCTTTATCTAAGAAAATGTTTTAGGTCTAAAAAGATATTTTTAGGTTGGTAATGCACATTATGATAGTGATTTAGGTATGAAACTTTGGACTCACCAAGATAGGATAGATAAGAAGGACTGTCTCCAAAGTTGTCAAATACAAAAGGACATTGTGAGTCTAACTCTTACCTGATAATTGTTCTTATTGTATATAGTTTCACTGTGTTAGAGTTAAAACATTTCCCTTTTATTTAAAGAGGGGAACATGTTGTGGGAAATTTGATCACACTGTGTGAAGATGTCTCTGTTTTACCTTGTCTGCCTAAGGAACCTTCTGATTGGTTTAATAAAGAGACGAAAGGCCAATAGCTAGGTAGGAGAGGATAGGCGGGACTTCCAGGCAGGCAGAGACAGGAACTTGGAAAAAAAATCTGGTGTGTGTCTTGGTGGGGAATTCACCAGTGAGACATGAAGGAAATTGGACATACAGTATGGAGGAGAGGTAATGAGCCACATGTCAGAATGTAGATTAATATAAATGGGTTAATGTAAGTTTTAAGAGCTAGTTGGGAACATGACTAAGCTAAGGCCAAATTTCATACTTATAATAGTCTCTGTGTCGTTTTTCAGGAACTGATGGTCTAAAGAAAGTTTGGTTACAAACACATTTATTCTTAATCTAAATAAGGAGAGATGTATATGAGGCCGTTAGTAAGATTTTTTCTTTTTTCTTTTTTTTGTTTGCATTTCATGCTTTCTTAGGTTTCCTCTATTGAAGAGCCCAAGAACTGTAGATGTGTTGTAGAAAGAATATTTAACTTTTAAATTATATTTGTTTAAGTGTGTGTGGCAGTGTGTGTACGTACATGGGCACATGCATGTCATGGCATATGTGGGGAATTCGAATGTCTCAGAAAGTAAAATGAAGGTTGTGGTTGGCTCTGTGGTTAAGAGCACTTGCTGCTTTTGCAAAGGACCCAAATTCAGTTTCCAGTGCTTACTTTGGGCAACTCACAATGGCCTGTAACTCTAACTCCAATCTGATGCCTTCTTCTGGTCACAGTGACAGCCCCTCAGCCCCCACAAATGAATAATAAAATTTGTTTGTAAACAGGTAAGATGAACAACTACAAAAGGCAGTGACTAGACCGGGAGCTAAAGGTACTTGTTGAGCAAGTCTGATGACTTGAGTTTCATCCCAGAACCACGGAGAGGTAGAAGGAGAGAGATGACTTTAGAAAGTTGTTCTCTGACCTCTGCATGTACACTATGGTGGGCCCATACCTTCTACACCCTCCCTTTGTTACACACACACACACAACACACACACACACACACACACACACACACGTCAACATTCTAAACAGGGTCTCCAAGGATGGCACTGTAGCCTAATGGTAGATTGCTTGCCTAACATGCTGGGTTTAGCCTAGGTGCCCTCCCATCAAAATAAAGAAGCTTGGCACCTTAGTGTTGACAGCAAAATTGGAAATGATACATATTTATACTCCCATTGCTAATGATGTTCTAATATAGCTGATGATTAATATTTTATAAACAGTAAAATTGAGCTGACCAGTAGACTGCTTGTCTGTTGGGATGGAATCCATCACATGGGTTAGCATTTACAGGTGATTAGTGCTATGTGCTAGTGGTTGGCAGAGCATGTCACAGTAAACTTGTAGAGAATTGTCAAGTGGTAAACTTCAATGCACTCTGTGGATAGAGGTTGTTTTACAGCTTTACGAACAGGTATACCAAAAGCTAAGCTAAAAACCGATAGGTTCTCAATAGATAGTTTTTCAACTACTCTTTTTTTCAATTCATTTGTTTTATTTTATGAGTGCTTTGCCTACATGTATGTATGTGCATCTCAAGTGTCACAAAGGGACCGCAAGGGTCAGAAGAGGGCACTGGATCCTCTGGAGCTGAAGTTAGTAGTTGTAAACTGCAGTGTGGGTTCCGGGAATCAAACCTGGGTCCTCTGCAGGAGTAAGAACTGCTCTTAAGCCCTGAGCTGTCACTCCAACCTCAAAAAAATAGTCTTAAAATAATCATTTAAGACTATTTATTAGCCAGGCGGTGATGGCATGTGCCTTTAATTCCAGCACTTGGGAGGCAGAGGCTGGTGGATCTCTGTGAGTTCAAGGCCAGCCTGGTCTACAAAAGCTAGTTCCAGGACAGGCTCTAAAGCTACAGAGAAACCCTGTCTCCTGGAAACAAAAACAAAAACAAAAACAACAAAAAACAACAAAGACTATTTATTGACTATTTAATGACTTAAAATAGTCTTCCTTAGATGGAGCTAGAAAACATTATTTTCAGTGAGGTAACCCAGACACAGAAAGACAATTATCAAATGTACTCACTCATAGGTGGTTTTTAAACATAAAGCAAAGAAAGCCAGCCTACAAACCACAATCCCAGAGAATTTAGACAACAATGAGGACACTAAGAGAGATTTACATAGATCTAATCTACATGGGAAGTGGAAAGCAGAAAAAGACAAGATTTCCTGAGTAAATTGGAAGCATGGGGAAATGGGGGAGGGTTGGGGGGAGGGGAAAGGCAGGGAGGGGAGCAGAGAAAAATGTAGAGCTCAATAAATATCAATAAAAAATAGTCTTCCTCTCCGCTGGTGACTCAAAACCTGCCTTAACCATCAGGATGAAATTGGTATTGTAAATTTAGTCATTGTTTCAGCTACTAAAACTGAATCTTAATTAAAAATTTAAGCCGGACGGTGGTGGCGCACTCCTTTAATCCCAGCACTCGGGAGGCAGAGGCAGGCGGATCTCTGAGTTCGAGGCCAGCCTGGTCTACAAGAGCTAGTTCCAGGACCGGCTCTAGAAACTACAAGGGAAACCCTGTCTCGAAAAAACCAAAAAAAAAAAAAAAATTTAAATAAGTATGGATTAAACACCTTAGCCATTAGTCCAAGTCACCAATAATTGATCAGAGTCACATTAAGGAAAACCAAAAATACTTCTGTTTGGAGTCATTTAACCAAAAGCAAGTTCGGATTACAATTCTCTACTACCTGTTCCTTGGGTAGTCCCTCCTTCTAACGAAGGCCTTCTGCTCTGTACTCATTGAACTAACTGCACAGGAAGCACTGGATGGGGAAGGAATGGCATGCTTGACAGAAATCTCTAACAGAGTTTTTACAAGGATTAAGTCACTGACTCCAACAGACCCCACTTGAGCCAGATAGCAAACGGTATTACAAAGATCACTGTTTATCAGCCAAAACCCATAAATGGACATGCATTTTAGAAGATGGCTTTCAACCCCTGTATTTGCAGCCCTCAGCAAATGATACATGTGCATTGTTGTGGGTAAGGGGCGTGGTTTAAGATTACAGCAATGTATTAGCATAGGTTGTAAAAGATGTTTACGTGGGAAATCCATGACAAGTTAGATTGGTTGCAACATTGTTCTTCTAGAGGAGGGCTAAACAGTTTGAGTACACAGTAGAGCAGCTGTTTTTAAGTCTTTAGTGATTCCAAGGTGCATTGTTAACTCTGGCTGTGAGGTCCAGCAAGAGTTCCAGCCTCTTAGAATCTAAAAGGTATTTTTTAGTTCAACTCATTGCCATAAAAGTATGCATCACATTGCACATTTTTCAATTCATGATCTACTGTAGCCTAGAAGACATGATATATGGGGTTGGCAAGAGGAACAAGTTCATGAAATATTGCAATCATGATGTGGGTATAGTTAATTAAAACTTGACTATAGTCTAGTTAATTCATTCAGTCTTAAGTATTACTTTATTCCCTAAAGGCAGAGAACTTAGTAAGTTAATGAGAGTATAATGATGTATACACCTTTAACTACCTTCCCATCACCATTGCCTTTCTAATATCCAACACAGGAAACACACATGCACACACATCTCAAAATACACAATAACTTCCTAGAATCTGGGTTCCACTGTACCACTTTGAGTCTTCGTGCATAAAGGATTAAACCAGCCACATATTTTTTCTTTCTTTTCTTTTCTTTCCTGCTTTTTAGACTTTTTGCTTGTTTACTTTTTGAGACAAGGCCTCACTATGTAGCCCAGGCTGGACCTAAAATTCTTATTTCTTTTGCTTGTACGGCCTATATGCTGGAATTATAGTTGCGCACCACCAGATTGGGGTTCTTTCTATTTAATGAAATTCTTGGTAATAATTATCAGATGAAGCTGTGTGCAGGCCATGATGCTGATCTAACTAACAATAATCTGATGAAAATAATTTGCATTAATAGACATTATAGTCCAGACCTTTTTGGGGGGAGGGTTGAGACAGGGCAGACCTTATTTTATTTTATTGTTTAGAGGGTAAATAAATTTAAAAAAAACTTCATAATTTCCTGTATTTGCCATCTTTGAATATTCTATTGGCTGGAGTTTTTTTGCCTTTTGCAAAATAAATGACTAATCTTCAGTCCAAGTTGGGCTTAGACAAAGCTGTATTTCACTTGTAATTGCTAATCTTCATCTCTCAGAAAGGTCAGTAGCATATTTGCTGATTTGTGATTGGCAAACAGTTACCATGCTAAATAGGAAAACAGAACAAATGTTAACTTCCTATCTGTTGGCAGAGAGAGATCCTGACAGTAACTCAGTTTTCATTAATTTAAATGGCCCCCGGACCTCTGGTTTATTCTGGCTTTAAAAACCAGTAGAAGCCAGGTGGTGGTGGCACACACCTTTAATCCCAGCACTTGGGAGGCAGAGCCAGGCGGATCTCTGTGAGTTCGAGGCCAGCCTGCTCTACAAGAGCTAGTTCCAGGACAGTCACCAAAGCTACAGAGAACCCTTGTCTCAAGAAAACAAAAACAAAAACAAAAACAAAAACCAAACAAACACCAGTAGAAGGGGGCTGGAGAGATGGCTCAGCGGTTAAGGGGCCCTGACTACTCTTCCAGAGGACCAGGGTTCAATTCCCAGCACTCACATGGCAGCTCACAACTGTCTGTAACTCCAAGATCTGAGACCCTTACACAGATGTATATACAGGCAAAATGCCAGTGCACATAAAATAAAAGTAAATAAATTAAAAAAAACAGTAGAGGTATAATGTGGATTTCTTTGGAGACATTGTTTTCCTAGTTCAGCCTGTAATGAACCAATCACACAAATTTGAGTGTATTGCGGTATTGTTCTTTTAAATTTTTCCTCTCTAATTAAATACTTGGGAAGTTAATTAAATCACTGAGATCAAGCCGAATAGGGATGTGGCCTTTTTCATGTCTCCTCAAATTCTACCAATCTCCTAGTTTGAAATTTTGTCTGAGTTTGGTCAAGTTCTTTGACCTAACCTTTCCTTTATGTCTTTATTCCTTCCCGATATTTTTTGAGAGTGGGAGAGATAGGGTCTTGGTACACAGCCTACAAGCTTCCTATCTCATCTCCCAAGTGCAAGGATTTGTCTTTTACTTCTTTCACAGTTTCTCCCTTCCAAGAAACAGGTGCTGGGAACTTTGGTTCTGATGGGCTGCAAAGAAAACTGTGGCCAACAGTTCTGTCTTACATATAGAGCACAGACCTGGAGAGTGTAGGTGGGTCAGGACAGGAAAGATGGGATTCTTTTGATCATCTCTGGTACTTGTCTCAGTGGCTAAGGTGAGACAAAGCCTGTGCCAACTGGTTATAGCATGGGCCTTTTATGGGCTGAAAAATATTACGAGTTCGAAGGTACTGTAACTTTTGTTTTATTAATTTGATTTTAATAGCGACTTGAGTTGTACAATTTGGGCACGTGGAGGTCACTCTTGGTAGCTGACTTCTGGCTGGTAGTCTGTGCCTTCTATCTGAACAGCTATGATAAGCAGAACCCTGTCTCTGCTGAGGTAAATTCTCATTCTGTTTGCAGATGAGGAAATTGAAGCTTAGAAAGAGGATCAGTAACCTCCCCAAGACCACACAGCTAGTAAGTGACAGATTTAAATCATCTATTTGATTTTATAGTTGTTATAAACGTAGAACAATGATCTCAAATGGAACAATTATGTCTGCGATTCTTCACAATTGATTCTTCTTATCATTTAGCTACTTGTTTCAGCTCTTATGGGAAACTGGGTTATAGTCCTGATTTTGAGCGTCCTACTCGATATCCTTAATGGTGTCCCTTAAATCCTGTGTGTCTATATAGTCCATTGAACGATTAGGCTGGATCACATGATCACACAGCTCTTTTGTCTAAAGCCTGCCTCTTAACACTGTGGATTCAGCCTTTGGAGGTACAGTGTTTAGTCACCTTCCTAATACTAGCTGGAGTAAATATACATTTCCTAGGAATGTATTAGTCACCTTTACTTAATATGTGTTGATTGCATAGGTTATAATTGCAATCGTTTACTGCGTTTCTTGTATACCAGGCAATCTACTGCGTGTTCTACACAGATAACCGCACTAGCTCCCCACAACTTTATAAGGTGGATTTTAATGCTCCTATTTAAGAGCGGAGTCATCCAAGGTCAAGTATGTAAGTAGTGAAGCAAATCAGAATGCTAGCAGCCTGGCTGTTGACAACAAAGCCCTTACATGTTTAATGAAACAGTAACGAAATTGTAATTTTTGCTTTTGTTGAGACACAATCTCAGGATGAAGCAGAGGCTAAGCATTCCCCCTCTGCCCCCAAGAGCTGGGATTACAGCACATCAAGCAGAAGCCGATTGCCTTTTCTACTTATTTATCTAGGCCTGGAACTCACGGTCACAATTAATTTAAAAGCAGGGTTTTTTTTTCCTATTTTGATACAGTATCGTTCTATTTTACTGTTTACTTCCATTCCGCTTATAACTGATGAATGAGAGATTACTATTTTCATGTCGAGTGTTAGGCCGAATCTAAACAAGCAGCCAACTGCCGCCAAACGACCGGGCTTTGTGCCTCGGCCGCGCTCCGCGGGTGTCCTTCCGCGACAGCCTGCTTTTCCGAGAACCCTCGTTCTTGCGCGAAAAACTATATCTCCCAGAGGGCCCCGCGGCCGAGAGCGCGGGCTCGACCAACCCTTCCTTCCTTTGCTCATCCCTCCCCCCCCCCCGGCGTCGCTGCGTGATGATGCAAACGCGTCGGGCGCCGAGAACTGACGGCGTTCTGACTCGCGACCGCGGCGGCGGCCTCAACAGCGGTAATAGGCGCAAGAGCGGCGGCGGCGGCGGCGGCGACGACGACTGCAGGGACGACGACGACGACGACGACGACGGCTGGCGGCGGGGCGGGCTCAGCGCGCACAGGGGAGGGGTAGGCGGGCGGCGCCAGCGGCCTGGACTGCGGCAGCGACGGCCAGGGCGGCTGAAGAGGAGCCTCCAGCAGCCGGCGGTCGAGCTAGGCCTCAGCGGCGCCCGGAGCTGCTCGCGCCGGCCTCGGCGGGAGATCTCCATAGAGACGGTGACAAACACAGACGCGGGGGGTCCGCACGCGGCCGGTGACCCGCAGTCAGCTCGGAGCCCTCAGCCGCCGCCACCGCCTTCCTCGCCGCCGGCGTGCGCGCACTCTCATTTCCCGCTCGCTCCCTCGCGGTTCTCGCTGTGTCTGTGTGTCGCCTAGGGCCGGGCGGGGGAGGCCCTCAGGCCGCCGCCTCTGCCTCTCCCGCCCGGGAGCGGGAGTGGGAGGCCGCCCAGGCTCCACCATGGCCTCCGGAGCCGGAGGCATCGGAGGGGGCGGCGGCGGCGGCAAGATCCGGACGCGTCGTTGCCACCAGGGGCCGGTGAAGCCTTACCAGCAGGGGCGACCCCAGCACCAGGTACGGGGACCCGCACGCCGCGGCGGACTGGGCGGCTCCGGGCGGCCGCAGTGAAGGGGAGGGGGGACGGTGCGAGGCCCCGGTACCCCACGTGGAGCGGACCAAGGGACCAGAGGGCCTGAGGCAGGACCGGGGTGGCAACGGGAAGTGGGCAGAGCCTGACCGGGCCTGGCTGCGCACACGTGGGGTGCGGGCGGCCTCTCCCAGCCCTCCCGCCCTGGGGCTTTCCCCGGCGGGCTCAGGGCGGGAAAAGAAATTCCAGGCTTCGGATACTCGGGTTTCTTTTTTGGCGGGTTTTGGGGTTTTGATGGGATTACTCATGACCTCGCGCGGGAACAAGGGAAAGAGATGTGGCAACAGGCCCATCGGCTAGTAGGTTTTATTTTTTTCTTTACGGTGTTCCCGGGTTGAGGGTGCGTGGCGAGGGTAGTTGCTGCTGCGGCCCAGAGGGACTTGGGGAGGGGGGCGCTGTTCCCCGCATTGTGGACTAATTCAGTCTTAGCTGCATTAAGACGTTACTGGTTATCCGGTCTGCTCAGCTCGCTGGTTGGCCTTCCCCGATCTGCACATGCTGCCTTAGCTTCTCCTTCTCTGCCACTCTTAACCGAGTTATAGTTACTATGGCACTGAGGCGTTTTGAAAGTCCCTCTCTATTCTTACGTCTGGTCTCTGCTGCGCGATTCTTCCTCTCTCCTCTCCCCGCTCTGTATTTTGAAGGCCAGAATCAACCATTCTCTGAACGCTTAACCAGTTCTCCAGCTCTGATCTCATACGCCAAATATTTTTAATACGGGGCGTTTTCTAAAGGTTTAAGGCACTTTGGGCACACATAGTGGTCTTATATAGTTAAGCCGTCGTATGCCTTTGTGGATGTTCATAATTTTAAAAAGTTGCTTCCTCTTGTAAATGAGATGTTTGGTTCTGAGAAAGATTTCAGTGTTTAGAAATTGCTTGTGAGTTAAGAGAATGTTAAAAACTCATTGAAATAAAGCCACTTGAAGTACCTCGGTGAACTAAAGTAGGAAGTGTGCGTTTTAGTATTGTTGAAGTCCTAATAACTTGTTGCATACTGTTAAATGTAGACTTTGTTTTATTCTGGATAGTGCTGAAATTGAATTCTTAGCGTTTTGTTTGGTAATGTTAAATTGTATCACTTTCGATAGTTTAAAAAGTAAAGATCTGAGAAAAAGTTTTGAATAGTAAAAACTGATTTTGTACCCAAAAGTTACTTGTCATTGGTTGGGATGCTTGGCACTATTACCATTTTCCCTAGATGTGTACGGAATGCTGAGGAGCATGAGTATTTGCAAGCCGATTTTAAGATTAAAATCAGGTCACAAGCCTGACCATTTTACTTCACCTAATATTTTACAGTAGAAGTTAAGACAGGCATACTTTTCACCTAAGAATAACGAATCACCAGCGAATGCCTATTAAAGGAAAATGAAAAAGAATTGGATGGAGTTTATAAGGGAACTGATATATATTCTAAGTGACAAAGTTACGGCCACAATTTATTTTAAAATGTACTCAGATAAAAATCTAATCTGGGAGAGAAGATACCTAACAACTAAAACCCGAGTTGTTTTAGAACTGATCCAGGTCTCAGACTGAATGGTTTTAGAGCTCAGTAGATACATCATCTAAAATACTAGCTTTTCGCCTCAGTAATTTTTTTTTTGAGACACGGTTTCTCTGTGTGTAGCCCCAACTATTTAATTATTGATTAGCAGATTTAATGTTGGCAGAAACGACCAAAGAGAAGTATTCAGGGTTACATAAAAGAATACATCTCAGTTTTTGTTTGTCTTAAAGTAACTAGTCTTACCTGGAACTTAGTGGACTTAATTGTCATCTACTAGCAGAGCTTGTCAATTGGATGTTTTGCAGTGGCTGCTGAGTCATCCTGGATATAGTAAAGGAGCTTCATGACATGGCATGTTTCATACTAACATTTGATTAGTGTCCAGGGCTTCTGGGCAAATGAAACCTTTGGTTGTGTAGTAGAAGGTTAGAATAAGAATAAGCAGGCTGGCACTATTAGTGGTTGCAGGACATCAAATGTCAGGTCAAATAGCTAGTGCAGTTGGTCACCCGGTACTTGTGATTCCTGGTTTAACTTAACTGCTAATTTCCCGGTTTGACTTAGTTAGAGGTTAGCTCTTCTGGGAAATGTCTAAACTTTAACATTTTTCTGCTTTTAACTTACCTTAAAAAATACCACTTGCTTGAAGTTGTGGAGCTAAAAAGTTACTGTCTTGTTCAACCAGATAAAGGGAGTAACTTAAATGTGGAAGTAGCTGGGTGTAGTGGCACATACCTGCAATCTCAGCTGCTAAGAGTCAGACCAGGAGATTCTCTTAAGTTTGAAGCCAGTGACTCCAGGCTGGCCTGGACTGTAGCAGTGTAGAAACAAATGAACAGTGTGAGATGGTTGTTTTCACTTGCCTCTTCATCTCTCCTGTTAGCCAGTCACTTTTTAGCTTTTCTGAGATAGGACCCTTCTCTATAGCCCAGACTGGCCTTAAACCTGAGATTTTACTGCCTAAGTCTTCTGAGTACTAACCCAGGTACTTTTAAAAATAGCTTATTTTTCTAGTTGGGTGTTCTGTTCACTAAAGGTAGTGTGTTTAGTTCTTGTCACCTGTTCAGTCTCCTTCCCCATTTCCATTGTGTGTAGCAAGGTGGTTAGGTTAAGCGGCTGCTTTTTCTAGTAGCTATCAGAACATTTGAGTTTATAAGCAGAACTTAACCTCTGGAAGAACCTGTTGCCACCTCCTGGTGAGATAGACCTGTTTGTTTTTGTCCCTCCCCTTCTTTTTTTGGTGCTAGGTTTTCTGACTTGGAGCTAAGGGAATCTCCTTCCACTCTACAGAAACAGAATGGCTGATACCCTGTCCTTCCTGGCTTAAGTCAGTGACCATATTCAGCAGTTAAAACAGGTGGGGGAGAATTCGAATTCCCCGTTCATCAGTAGTTTAGATCAAGGGTTGATAAATCTTTTTTTTTTTTTTAAATAAAGAAACAAAACTGTTTTGAGGGTCTGTGACTGACTGCCAGGTCTTTGGCAAACGCAAAAACCATTTTTAGCTCTTAAGAGCAGGCCAGAGACTAGATTGGCCTACCATCACCGAGTTTGTAGAACCTGGTTTATGTGATAGGACCCTTTATTATTTTGTCTATTTATTTATTGACAACAGATATGTCTTGCTTAACATTTATGGCTAAAAAGTATTCTCAGCTTGGAAAAGTAATATTTCTTAGTATTTTATTAATCCCAGATGTCATTAAATAATTCTATTTTCTATATTCGAGATGCTAGTGCTTTTGGTAGATACAAAAGTATAAATAATTGGTTTAAAACATTCTAATGGAATCAGATGAGTTTGAATCCCTGCTCTGCCCTGAATTGAACAATAAAAAATTCTGGTTAATTTTGTCACCTGTAAATTGAAGATTACCAAGAGTGACATAAACACGTTCCATGTGGGATAGTTAGAATTCACTTGAAGTTGTGATTAAATAGAGCCTTGAAATTTATTTATTTATTTGTTTGTTTGTTTGTTTTTCGAGACAGTTTCTCTGTGGCTTTGGAGCCTGTCCTGGAACTCAATCTGTAGACCAGGCTGGCCTCGACCTCACAGAGATCCACCTGCCCTCTGCGTCCTGGGTGGCTGGGATTAAAGGCACGCGCCATTACGCCCAGCAAAATTTAATATATGTAAGTGGTCTTTGCGTTTTCTTTTATAATTAGAGTTTTTTTTTTTCTCCTTCTGGTTACCCAAGTCTTTTCCAAAGTCATACTAAACTTAAGCTCTTGGCAGAGTGAGAAAGTCAAGCTTTATCACTAAAGTGGTCTATTGATGAAGGGGAGTTCCTCCCTTTCCTCAACTTTTTAAACAGTTGAATATGGTTACCTACTTCAGCTATGAAGGCAGACTATGAACTGTCTTGTTCTGTAAGGTAGATTCCCTTAACTCAAGGCCAGAAAAGTTCATTTATAGCACCAAAAGTTAATCACAAAGTTAGAAAAAAGTCAAACATCACAACTTTTTAAAGTACTTAGTCTTTTTCTCAAGAAGTACCAGTCACTTAAGTATATAGGTAGAAAGGTCTGAGTGTTGATTAATAAATAGAAAATGGGTTTAGGGGCCTTGTTTTTTTTTGTTTTGTTTGTTTGTTTTTCCCCCCTTCTGTTGTGTTCACTTTTCTTACCAGGTTTTTAATATAAAAAAAAACCCCTCCAATTATATTTCTTGTTTTCTGGAAAGTCCTAATGAGACAAGTGTCTACTAGCTTGAGGTAAAATGAAGCCTTTGGTCAGATGCCACTAAAGACAACTATTTTATTAGGAACAGGGTATTGGGAACATTGCAATTTTTTTTTTTTTTGGTTTTTCGAGACACGGTTTCCCTGTAGTTTCTAGAGCCTGTCCTGGATCTAGCTCTTGTAGACCAGGCTGGCCTTGAACTCAGAGATCCGCCTGCCTCTGCCTCCGGAGTGCTGGGATTAAAGGTGTGCGCCACCACCGCCCGGCTGTATTTTTAACTTTTGTTTTCTGTTACAGAGTTTCCCATAATTCCTAGCTAGGCTGGAACTCTGAATAGTATAGGCTGGCCTTGAACTGACAATTTTCCTTCCTGTGTTCAACAAGCAAAAAAAGGTGTATTTACAGCCTTGATTCCAGACAATTTATGATCGGAGAAAGGGTAGAATGCCTTTCTTATCTATAAATATTTCAATTTGTTTAATCGTATTTACCTTTTTCATAGTGTGGTTTGAGAACTAAACTCTTAGTCTCAGTATTGAAATGTGGGATATGAGAGAGCTTTGGGGGTTTAACTACTGTGGGCTATTAATGGATTATGTTTCTCCTTACTGTGTTTTAAGGTTTTTAATTTTTATTTTGTTTTTCAAAAGACTTGCTTTTACTTTTATTTGTATATATGAGTTGTGTGTGTGTGTGCGCGCGCGCTCACGTGCACATGTCAGAGCTCCTGGAGTTAGAGTTACAGGCAGTGTGAGCACTCTGACAGACAAGCTGGAAACTGAACTTGCAACCTCTGAAAAAAGAGCAAGAACTCTTAACCAATGAGCCATCTCCCAGTCCCGTTAGTTTTATTTTTGAGTCAGGGTCTTCTATAGTCTAGGCTGGTCTGAACTCATCATGTAACCAAAACTGGTCTTGATCTTTAGATCTTTCTACCTCAGCCTCCCAAGTGCTGGGAGTACTGGAATTACAAGCATATGCTACCATGCCCAGCCCACTTGGATTTAATTCTGTAGCTGCAAAGGTATTTTTAAGTGGCTGGAGAACTTGGACTGGGTAGATAGGGTAAGTTTAACTATTTATAAAATAAGATAGACCTGAGATTTGCAACTTCAAATCAGATTATTAAAATTAGATATAGTAAAATGTCTTTATACTCATGGAAATAGCCCAATATCAATGTTACGATGAAGCAGCTTGATAAAGACTTTGAAAAAAAAACTTTGGGCAAAAGTCTAATAACGCAAGTACTAAATGAGTAGGGAGAATGAAGCATGTGCAATAGCCCTGGAAGACAATGCTTAAGGGTCAGAGAGAGGTGCCCCCTCCCTTCTGTGTGGCCCTGGCTGTCCTGGAACTCACCTTGTAGGCCAGACTGGCCTCACACTCAAAGAGAACTGCCTACCTCTGTCTCCCCCGGCACAGACAGAGGTCTTAATGTAATATGGGTATCCAAAAAACGTGGAAATCAAAATGGGTGGAGTACTTTAGAAGAGTAAGGCCTGATAGACATAAAACTGATGCTGGACTTAGTTTGTAGTCATGTTCAGAGAGCCAGTGAAGTTACTTAGGAAAGAGTGTAAAATTAGAATACTATTTAATAAGGAGTAATGTGAAGGGAGTTGAGTAGAAACAATACTGATCTGAGGAGTTGGCCAAATTGGGAAGTTGTCTTCTGGTGCGAAGAAAGTTTGTAATTATAAATGAAGTCTTAGTAAGTATAGAATAAACATAGTTCTCTCTCCCTGCACCCACTTCTATCATGAACTAGGGTTAAACAGACTTTTAAACACTGTTCAACAGTGCTGTGATTTGTATATAGTATATAATTTTATTATATATATAATCTTAATTAAAATTCTAAAGCATCCTCACATGCCTTGCCTGTCCTTCAGCTGTGGCCCTGCTTCTTCCATCCTCATGCTAGGATTGCTGGTGTGCACCACCATGTCCAGCTTGTAAAGCATTCTTGCATCAAGTTTGACTCATTTCTGTGAAGATCTGACTCATCTTGGCATGGAGTCTTCCTCCATAGGAACATTTTTTCTCTTTTTCTAGTCCTTCGTCCTTCTCTCACTCTGATCTCATGGAGCTAGGCTGGAGTCTAATTCCTGATCTTCATTCTCAGTTGTTTCACTAGTGACTGACAATTGATGTTTTAAGTTTCTAAAATATGTGTGATTTTTTTTTAAAAATTTGCATTCTGTAGGGGGGCTTTTTCCTGAAATGTAACTTAATTTCCTGTAATGAATCTGTTTCCTAATCTCTTCAACTAGAGTGGTTATCAGACTCGATAATGTATTAGAATCACTTGGGAGAGCTTAAACCTAGCCTTATCTTGAGAGCTATTGCTTTAAGTAACATTATGAAGGACTTGAAGTAGTTGCTTATCCTGTAGCTAAAGACTGTAGATAGAGCATTTTAGACCAGAGCTCACTTTTTCTTCACACCTTGGGAGTCATTTAATCTAAGAATTTGTTTACTGAAGCTTAAGGATGTTAGTTTTAATGACTTAAGGTCAGTTTCTTTTTTATTCTTTGTGTTGTCGTTCTCTGAGTCCTCTTGAGCTGAGGCTAGTATGCGTGTTAAATTTTAGTTGAGGAAATGAAGGTCTCTTTAAGTACAGTTGCTATATGCCAGTGTTTCCTTATTTTATCTCTTTGCCTTTCAGTTTTGTTCTCTGATCTTCAAAGTACTTAATGCTACTGTATGTGACTTCGGTTAGGTATAGTGGTGTTTCTAACCTGTCCTATAAATTGCTTTATGTGGGTAGGAATCATAAGGATCTTTCATATTCTGAGAAGCTAAAGGAATGCCACAAAAACACTTCCCATTCATGGTCTCAGAGATCCCTTTTGAAGTATTGCTTAGTTTGTAAGCACTACCAAATCTTTTTCAATCGGAGGATGAATAACTATTATTCTTATGTGTGCTTTATAAACATCAGGTTTAGGTCCATAATAATTTCTCTTAAATAATTAATACTGTCTAATAAGATAAAAATGGAAATGATGAATTTGTGTTCTTTAGAATGAATGCTCTAGAACCATACGTAGCCTTACCATAGATACCTGTGTTTTTGTTCAGAGACCACATAGAATATTAATTTTGTTGTATTTCTTGATTGTTATTTATGCCTTTCCAGATAACAAAACAATTACTATTAGTATTCAAGTGTCTATTTCAGAAAGACTTTCCATCTTTTGATGGAATTTCCTTCCAAAGTAGAATTATATATTCGCCTTAACTTTATTTTTGTATTTACTAATCCCTTCTTTCCTTTCTGTGATTATCTGAAACCTGATTAATGCTTTTTTTATGAGAAAATTTATGCCTGAAATTACCTTATCCCAGCTTGCTTATGGTAGCTTTTTTTCCCTTATTAGTAAAATTAGTACACTTATGTGATACCTTGAGAAGCACTTCCATGTTATTTCATTTAATTTTCATCGTCATTCCAATGGGCGTTAGTAGGAAGGGATGTTCTTAGAGTAAATCAAAGAAAAGGGAGGTTAGTATTCAAGTTGTGCCATAGGTCCAGGATGGCCATGCTATTACTGTTACTCACACTTGTATCTTTGGCATGTTACTTCATTACTTGCCTCTCTTCATGTCTTGGTTTTCTTATGGCACTGGGCATTGAGCCCAAGGTCTTGCCCTTATAGGCAAATACTATGATGGAGCTATGTCCCCGACTCTTCATTCATGGAGTGTCATATTCTCGCTACATAAAGTAATTGTATTAAATTGACAAATATTTGTAAATTGCTTAGAAAGGTGCCTAGGTCCCCAACTGCAATGAATGTTAGCTGTAGTATTATGTCATTGATTTTCCTTTAGAAATTGCCATCCTAAAGCTAATTCCTCAGATTTTTAAAGGAGATTCCATAATATGAAAATTTGACCGCCCAAAAGAGGTCTTATGTTATTTCTTGAGTTTAAATTATATTGGATTAGTTATCTTATTTCCTATTTTAAGAGGGATTCCTTATTCTATTTGTTTATTATTATTTTTATTATTTTTACTTTTATAGTGCTGAGGAATCTAAACCCAGGCCTCAAGCATGAGAGGCAAGCACTCCATCATCTGAACTATATCCTCAGCTCTTATCTTTGTTGACAAATGTGACACAAAATAATTGTTGAAATGGTTTATATTGTGTTTTTTAATCCTCGAAGGTACAGAAGGATGAAAACATTTACTGCCTATTACTAAATCTAGATCTTGGCTTGTTGGTTCATAAAAACAATATTATGCCATAATAGTATGAACTGAGTCTTAGTCTTAGTAAATTTTGTTGGAAACCCTAGTGTTTTGCTTGGCATGACTTTAAGTGCTTACTTACAAAGATAAATTTTCTAAAATAGTCTTATGTATGTTTTCTTCAACAGGGCATTCTTAGCAGGGTTACAGAGTCTGTTAAGAATATTGTTCCAGGGTGGCTACAAAGATACTTCAACAAGAACGAAAATGCATGTAGCTGTTCAACAGGTGCAGGTGAAGTTCCACACTGGCCGGAAGATAGGGAAGATGAGCGGGTAATTTATGCTGGTGAGGACAACACGAACAGTGATGATGGGAGAATCACTCCTGAGCCAGCAGGCAGTAACACAGAAGGTAAATAGAGTATGGATATTTGGTGACAAATCAGACTTTCATGTCTAATTTTAAATATCTTTATATTACCTGACTATGGTACAGTCTAATTGAGTAGTGTATAAATCCTCTATGGAATATATGGAAATTATTTTTAAACTGTTTTACTTAGCAGTCTTAAAAATTACTATTTTGTGTTTATGTGCACATGGGCCAGCATGCCACAATGTGTGTGTGTGTGTATGTGTGTGTTTGTAGCATGATTGATAAAAATAACAGACATAGACGTATGGCTTGTTACTGCTAGTGTTATTAGTAGTGTAATTAGTAGCGTATATTCCTATCTAATTGGCCTGTAAAGGAAAATAGTGAAATGGTCTTGAAAGAATGGTTACTTAGAAGAAAATTACAAATTTAGTGTTTTTAGTGTCATAGTTGTAGTTTCCATTGCTGTGAAAGGGTTGGCTTCATCTTCCAGCTTACATCATCCAGGGAAGTCAAGGCAGGAGGAACCTAAAGGCTGAGTTCGAGGAGGAATATTGCTTATTGTCTTGCTCCCCATGGTTATCTCAGTCTGCTTTCTTACTGCACTGAGGACCACCATTCCCAGGGATGACACCGCCCATGGTGAGCTGGGCCTTCCCACACCATCAATCAGACAAATGTGTTAGCCGGGCATGGTGATGTGTGCCTTTTATTCAAGCACTCTGGAAGCAGAGGCAGATGGATATCAGAGTTTGAAGAGAAACCCTGTCTCAACAACCCCACCCTCATAAACAAAATATCAGAATGCAAGAAAGAAGAAAGAAAAAAAATACACCATAGGCTTGCCCATAGACCACTGTGGTGGGTGCATTTTCTTATTTAAGGCTTCCTGTTCTCAAATGACTCCAGTTTGGGTTGACATAAACCAGGGCATTTAGTAATAGTCAGTTTGGCATGGTCTTTGAAGTTTTGCTGGTTTTTATTAGGATAACTTGAATTTTGATATCTGCACTTCTCAAAATTTCTTTCAAATGTTACCAACAGCACCATTGAGGCTTTATCTGACTGATCTCTAAGGTGATTGCTTCAGCTTCACTTTCTCTCCATCAAATGGGGCTCAGGCTTTCAGTTTTTTGATAAGAGATTTCTGGTGAGCACTAGTGTACCCATAGTAGCAGAAGGCCCTTTCCCAGTTTGATGAGCATACTGGTAAGGAATAAGTAACCCGAGTTTCTAATTTTGTATCTGTAAAATTTTAATTGTGTGTGTATTTTTGTGCTGTTTTCTATGGTTTGAAAATAGTTGTTTATGTTTTCTCTAGTTCTGTACATATTTATATTAGAAGAGCTAGTTTGGTCCTACTTAACTCCATTCTAAGGGGAAATCTTCCTTTTGGAACTTGAAATATGATTCTATAGTTCTTGAAGATATACTGGAAGATGGTTAAGAGAAATTTTGGAAAAGAAGAATAAAGTGAAATTGGGAGGTGAATAATTCTACGGGGAGTAATAAAAGCGCAGTGTTTAAAATTAAAAACGCAGGGCAAGTTCAGAAATGTCTTGACAGTGTCACAGAGAAGAGGGAAGCCTCTTGAAATCAGAGCGTGAAAGTGACATCTCATTTGTGAGGAAAATAAGAGTTAGGTTAAGAAACTGTTTTCGGTCATAATAAACACTAGCTCTTTTGAAAACAATGAAGCTAAACACTTCACTCCTGTATCCTAACTGATGTTGTATCCTAGTTGGACTAAAGATTAGCCATTGAATTGTATTAAGTTGTAAAGGTAGCCCACTCAGGAAATGTAAGAGCTGTGAACAGGTTTAGCTGGGGAACAGTTGTATTTCAGTTTTCACATCACATCCCGAGCGATGACGTCTTATCTTACTAATAAAGTATGTTACTTGCTTTGAAGTCCAGACTGACATTAATTGTGCAAATGTGGTAAATAATGGACTAGTGCAATGTCTTTTCTCAGTTTTATTTGTAATGTTATTATTCTTTTAAAGAACCTTCGACCACCAGTACCGCCTCAAATTATCCAGATGTGTTAACAAGGCCTTCTCTTCATCGGAGCCATCTGAATTTCTCCATGTTGGAATCCCCTGCGTTGCATTGTCAGCCTTCCACGTCCTCTGCATTCCCAATCGGCAGTTCTGGATTTTCCCTCGTAAAAGAAATTAAAGATTCTACCTCTCAGCATGATGATGATAACATCTCAACTACCAGTGGTTTTTCTTCAAGAGCTTCTGATAAAGGTATTCTTGATACTGGATAGTGAGTAGTAGTCAGTAGGGATACATTTTATATGTTGATATTTATTTATTTATTCATTTATTTATTATTTTTGGAGAAAGGGTCTCACTGTGTAACCATGGCCTTGCTCTGTAGGTCCTTGAACTGAAAGATTTACCTGCATCTGCCTGCCCAGTGCTAGGATTAAAGGAGTGCACCACAATCCTCCTTGTTTAGGTGTTTGTTTTTGGTTTTTTGTTTTAAGATTTCTTTTTAATGTATGTATATATGTTTGCCTATAAGAGTTTTTGTGAGCCAGAGGAGGCCATCAGATTTCTTGGTATTGGAGTTCCAGGTGATTGTTGGAAGGTGATTGTTGGAATTAGCTCCAGGTCCTCTGCATGAGGAATACATGTTCTTAATTGCTGACCCATCTTTCTGGCCCTCCTTTAATTTTAGTTTTAATTTTCATTTTTTTTAATAGAATTCTAGGCCTTAGGGTCTTAAAATTAATTGGTGGTTACTTCAAATTACAAATTTTTGTTTTAGATATAGCTGTTTCAAAGAGTACTTCCCTGCCACCGCTGTGGTCCCCCGAAGCTGAGCGTTCTCATTCACTCTCACATCATACTGCCACCAGCTCTAAAAAACCAGCATTCAACTTGTCTGCCTTTGGAACACTTTCCACCGTGAGTACTAACTCTGTTGTCTATAATCACAAAGTTTTTAGTATTTTTGCTTATAATTTGTTACTGTGTTTCTGTGCAGTCACTTGGGAATTCTTCAATTCTTAAAACAAGTCAGCTTGGAGACTCTCCTTTCTATCCTGGCAAAACAACATACGGTGGGGCAGCTGCTGCTGTAAGACAGAACAAAGTGCGAAATACGCCTTACCAGGTTCGTGTGAGGGGAGGGTGGTGATGAACTCTCCCATTAACAGACACTGACTACTAATACCAAAAAGACTTGGATTTTTACTAATGGTAGAACTGTGGATGTTACTTCAAACAATTTAGAGTGTGAGAACATTTTAATTGAACTGAACATACAGAATATTAGATGGGTGCATATTTTAGGAAGTATAACAATTCCACTCTTTAAAATGAGATAAAAAATGCGCATGATAAAATTTGCCTTAATATTAGCTTATTAGAATTGTGATAAAACAGTGTTGTCACTACTGCTATCCAAATGTTGAAAACCATTTTCAGTCAGCTTTTACAGTCATTCTCTGACAGCCCCTTACCAGTTTTTCTGTATTTAGGGCTTTTTCAGAAAGTTAAATGAACTTAGTCATACATGGGCTGATATAATTCATTGGCATCAGTCTGGCATAGGTTGAACACCTTGGTTCCTTTTTATGCTGGTAGTGAGCTATAGTTTATTATTGAAAGGATACTGGATATTTCCAGTTTTAACATTCATTTTTCATTTCCCTTAGACATATGGTAGATTGTTCATCATATGATTAAACACATAATAAACAAGACAGGTGCTTTCTTGCTTTCGTATGCAGTATGTATGCTTGCATGCCAGAAGAGGGCACCGGATCTCATTATAGATGGCTGTGAGCCACCATGTGGTTGCTGGGAATTGAACTCAGGACCTCTGGAAGAGTAGTCAGTTCTCTTAACCTCTGAGCCATCTTTCCAGCCCCAAGACAGGTGTTTTCTGGTGTGTTAGTACCCGCTTGCTTCTTGTAATATTACAGCGGTTGTATTGTGTCCTTGCTTTACATGTAGAATTGTCAGGTTTTTTGTGTTTATGTTTTAGAAGTATGTTTTTTTTGACTTTTACAAGTATTGCTCGTTTTTAAATTGTATTGTGTTCTTTTTCTTAAATAGTTAATTTTATTTTATGTGTTGGTATGAACATATCGGATCCCCTGGAATTGGAGTTACAGACAGTTGTGAACTGCCATGTTGGTGCTGGGAATTGAACTTGGGTCCTCTGTAAGAACAGTCAGTGCTCTTAACTGTTGAATCTCTCCAGCCCTTGTGTTGTGTTCTTGATGAATTAGGAGAGCTTATTTTTTTTTGTGTGTGAGATATTTTTGTTTGTTTTTATGGGGTGTGTTTAGCAGGTAATAACTAGTTATTATATATTTTTTCTATTGTTAATTTTATGTTTTTGGTATCTTTTATAAGGTATCTATATATAACCCAATGTCACAGTGGTTTTATTCTAAAAATTTCATTTTTAAGGCTTTAATTTGGGTCTGTCATTTATTTTGAGTTGATTTGTGTCTGGTATGTATGATGTGTGCATCAATGTTGATTTGATTTACATTTGAGCATTTGTTGTACCATTTGCTGAAGACTTGTCCTTTCTCTGTTGTGGTAACTTTGAGTGGGGGATCGTTTGGGACTTGTGTTTTTCTGCATATCCCATTGTCTGTCCTTAGACTGGTACTTCCTTTGTGATAGCTGTGGATGGAGAGGAAGTTTTGAAATTGGCAATGCCTGGTTTTTCATTTGTTTCGATACAAGCCTGCTTTGGCTTTCCTAGGTTCTTTTGGTTCTGGGGATTGAACTGAGGGCCGCGAACATATAAGACACTTATTTCTGCTCAGCTATAGGAAAGCACTTGGTTTTCTGGTTCTTTGAATTTCATAAAAATTGATAAGACATTGGTTTTGCAATGTGATTACATTTAGTCTAAAGATTAAACTCAGGAAAACATAGGATAATTAAGTCTTCCAATCCAAGCATACATTTCCAGTTCTTTGGGTGTTCCCTTTTGTTCTGTGTTTTTGTTGTTGTTTTTTCAGGATAGGGTTTCTCTATCTAGCCCCTACTCTCTTGGAACTTGCTCTGTAGACCAGGGTGGCCTTGAATTAAAATGGCACCTGCTTCTGCCTCCCAAGAGCTGGGATTAGAGGTGTACACCACCACTGTCTGGCTTATTTAGGTGCTTTAAAATTTCTTTCGTGACTGTTTGGTAATATATAGTACGTGACCGTGAACACATTTCGTTAAATTTATGCCCAAAGTATTTCCTGTGGGCTGGTATTGGTTAAGAATAGATAGAATTATTTGTTCAGTATATTTAATTTAGTTGAAATATCTCCCAGCCAAGAAATGTGGTTCATTCTACCAGACATATAAGAAAGAAATGAGTACTGATTCTACAGTTTTATGTAGTTGAAGAAGAGAGAACTTTTCATACCATATTTATGAGAATAATAAAGACATTGCAAGAAAGCTCCAGGCCAACCTTTCTCATTAATTGTAAGCATCTTTTTTACTAGATATATTTGTAAATTAATCCAAATCCTATATAATGGTCAATTGGGTTTTTGTCTTAAGAATGCAGCTTTTACTCAATATTTGAAAATGAACGTAATCTATCTTTTTCAAAAAAGATAGGAAAACCATATGAAATATTTGTCAAAACTCCCTCATGCTTGATAAGAATTTTCATCTACTGTATAACCTCATTTGTTACCGTACATCTGTATAAACCTTCAGGCAGCTTGACTTTCTGGTGAAAACCTGAATGCTGGCCTCCTGAGCTTAGGAAAAGAATATCGTCACCTCACCTCTGTCCCTGCTTAACATCAGGCTGCAGCTTCTAGTCTGTATAGGAAGCATAAAAATATACCAGGCATATGCAGTGGAAAAGAAGTACAGTAGTATTTCTAGTCAAGGACAGTGTGCTTACATTCTCCCCAAAGCTGCCATCACTAAGTTTAGCAAGGACATCAGCTATAAGGCTAATATGTGAAATCATGCATATTATCAGAGTTAGAAATTGGACATCTTTTAAAGAAATACTATTTGCACTTTGTGATAGTATTTTTCTAAGGAAGCAGCTATGTGAACTGTTTCTTAATGGAAAGGTAGGAAGGTCTGTTTCAAATATGAATTAACATATGATGCAAATATGAATCTTTATTGAACAGATAAGGTTGCTCAGAATGTCCGGGCGATGGTGGCACATGCCTTTAATCCCAGCACTTGGGAGGCAGAGGCAGGCGGATCTTGAATTTGAGGCCAGCCTGGTCTACAGAGTGAGTTCCAGGACAGCCAGGACTACACAGAGAAACCATGTCTCAAGAAACATCAAAGAAACAACCCCCCCCTTCCCAAGATTGTTCATAGCTAACAAATGGCATGAATACTTGTGTAAATCAAGTGATACAATACATTCAAAGCTTTTATGGTAACTACTATAGGATGTGAAAAGAAATTCCTGTACAAGTCTTATTCACATATTGGTGTGACATTTTAATTTTATGATACACTTTAAAGATAGGAGAGACTACATGGATGCTTTTAGAGAGGGCAAGCATAGAAATATGCTACATATCCTTAGAATCTTTCTCAGTGTAGACTTATAACACTTATAATTGAAATTTGGTGAGTTTTTGTGGTTTTGTGGTTGTGTGTTTTTATTTTATTATATGCTGAGGGATCAATTATAGAGTGTCTTGCTTGACAGGCAAGTACTCTGCCTACGAATGACAACTCCAGCCCTGTAAGTGACATTCAGATGTTCCTGGTTATTCCTTTCATACAGTATAAGAGTTAGAAAACATACTAACGAGTCATAATTTTAATTCTAATTAAATATTTAATAATCAGTGTTATGAATGTCTTAATTTGTCAATTTTTAAAAATTTTAAATAATGGGGTATGTAGGTCAAGATATTGCTAAAAAAATTTTCTTTAGAATAGAGTGCATGTAACCCCCCCCTTCCCTTGTGCGCACATGTGTGCAAACACACACACACACACACACACACACACACACAACAGGATTTCTCTTGTGTAGCCATGACTGTCTTGGAACGTTGGCCTTGAACTTGGAGACCCACCTGCCTTTGCCTTCCAAGTGCTGGGATTAAAGGTGTGTGCCACTAGTGCCCAGCTACATGCTGTCTTTTCACTTCTGATTATTAAAGTTATTCCACAGCCCTTGTTACCATAATCTTGTTTTATTTTGAATAGCATTTTTTGTTTTCCATTGTATGAACTATGTACCTTGAACTGTATGTTGCAGCAAATGACAGACTATATTATTTTCTAGGCACCAGTTAGAAGACAAATGAAAGCTAAGCAGCTCAACGCACAGTCCTACGGTGTGACCAGCTCAACAGCACGGCGGATATTGCAGTCATTAGAGAAAATGTCAAGCCCTCTTGCGGTAAAAAAAATTTGAAATCATATTGAAATGAAATAATGTAGCAGAATTAGAGTTTAGTGAAAAAGTCTTAGAGTTTTATTAACTTTTTGTATTCTAATGTTACAGGATGCGAAAAGAATTCCATCTGCTCTTTCTTCTCCTTTGAATTCTGTACGTTAACTTTTAAATCTTAATGAAACAAGAGTTGTTTTTCAGTTTCCTACATATTCTAAAACTATTTCATTTTTTTTTTTTTCAGCCTCTTGATAGGAGTGGGATAGACAGCACAGCTTTTCAGGCCAAAAAAGAAAAGGTAAGCTGTGTAAAAAGTCAGCAGCTCTGTGTTTACAGTTAGTAAGTGCATAGACTAGTAGTCGCTAGGGAACGTGTTTGAAAAAGGAGCTATTTTTACCCTGGGCATTGTAACTTTTCTTACAGCCTCGGGAAGAACAACATATTCTGTCCTCATGTTCATGACTGTCTTTACAGCCTTTTCTTAATTATAGATCGATATAAAATGAGGAGTGAACATTTCACATGTTAGTCATTAAAAGTGCAATAAATTTATCTCATTGAAATAGTAATTTTTTTTGTTTTATTTTTTGAGACAGGGTTTTTCTGTAGCTTTGGAGCCTGTCCTGGAAACTAGTTGTTGTAGATCAGGCTGGCCTCGAACTCAGAGATCTGCCTGCCTCTGCCTCCCAAGTGCTGGGATTAAAGGCGTGTCCCACCACCGTCCGGGAAATAGTCATTTTTGAAGAATTTTTATTATCCAACATGTCAAATCTTCTGAATAATAGAGCTTCATTACATATTTTTCATCAGCTGAAATACTAGTTGAGGATATTGGAGCTAATAAAATATACAGTCTTGGTGCCTTTTTGTTTAGTTTCTATGGATTAAATTAGCTTTTGAAATTGTGAGGGAGGTTAATGCTTAGTAATGGTGTTGGAGAGGTGTCTCCTATGTTTTATTTATAGCTATTTAAGTGTCCTCCAGGAAAAGTAGATTCCTGGATCCTTACTTATAAAAGAATTTATTATAACATTAAGTTCTCTGAAAGTAATTACTAAAATTATCATCATTATGAATTACTTGTGGAGATTAAATGAGTTGTTACTATGTCTTTATAATTATTCTTACTGAGTATGGTAAAAGAAGAAAGCTACAGTTTTGTTTTTTTTTCCCCCTTGGAAGAGTTGGAATTCCTAGGGTTACTTAGATGTTTGTAGTTAGGTAAGAGGGATCTGCTTTGAGCCTCTGTTATGCTGTTCCTATAAAATGTTAACATTCTTCAGACTCTTGAATCTGAAAAGTAAAATTTTAGGGTTGTGCAATTTTTTCAGTGAAAGTACTACAAATGTTTATGAGTTGCTGGAAATTAAAAAGCCAGAGTACAGTATGTGTCATGTGTAACAAACTGTCTCATTGAGTTGAGGATTTAAGGAGAGAGCTATAGGAACTTTACAAAAGGCTTTGCCCTGGTAACCAGCATTGTTGTCAGCTGTTGCTAAGTGAATGGACTATGTGTTGCATGGCAGTTTATGGACACAGTATAATTATCTTACACCAATAAAACTTTTACTTTATTTCAGTGTAGCAAAGGACTATGTGCAAAGCACTTGGTTACTTAGACCCCAAAGCTAGGTCATGTCGTAGTCTTAAATGCTTTATCAATTAGATTCACTTATATCATTATAAGCCTGCTGTGGGATAATGTGCTTGTACACTGTAAAGGTTTGTCACTGATATTGGTTTAATAAAGTGCTGATTGGCCAGTAGCCAGGCAGGAAGAAGTATAGGTGGAGTGACCAGACTAAGAGAATTCTGGGAAAAAGGAAAGGCTGAGTCTGTAGTCACCAGCCACATACAGAGGGAAGCAAGATGAGAATGCGTCTCTGAGTAAGGTACCAAGTCACAGGCTTAACATAGATAAGAAATATGGGCCTTTTAAGTTATAAGAGCTAGTTAACAATAAACCTGAGTTAATAGTCCAAGTAGTTTATATCAATATAAGTCTCTGTTTCTTTGGGTTTGAACAGCTGCAGGACAGAAACTTAAGCCTACATAAGCCCTTTGGTTTTGTTTTTTAAAATAATGATAAACCACTTTGGAGAGGAAGATTTGCATATGTGTCTAGGAACTTGTAAATTTATAACTTATTTAAAATCATTTTTTAAAAAATTATTTTTTAAATGTGTTTTTTGCATGTATATGTGTGCACTGTGTATGTACCTGGTGCTCTTAGAGGCCAGAAGAGGGCCTCATATTCCTGGGATTGGAGGCTTAAGCTGCCTTGTAAGTGCTGAGAACCAAACCCAGCCCTTTGTGGAGAAGCAAGTACTTTGTAGCTGGTGGGGCATCCCTGTAGCCCCTGTAAAAAACCATCTTAATTTTCAGTGGAAAAAAAATAATAGAAACAGAGGTTTGGGGAAATTCAGAAAAATAAGTTTTAGCCATGTCCAACAGTCATCTTGTCTAAGGTTAAGAATTGTTCAGTTGACTTGAATATTGTATAGTTTCATTTTGTGTGGGTGTATATATATGCTTGTGTGTGAAAAGCTATTGAATCTGGGGTAAAATTCAGTCCTGCAAAATAGTTTAGAATTAGATATATGTATATTTACATATTAATAATAGATTAAATGCCTTTGGTTTATCATTTTTGTTATTATTTTAGTCTGCTTATTTAATTTCTCTATGCAATAATCTAGGTCACATTAGCTATTTTGAAATAATTTTTAGATATGCCACTGCTAAATAAAAATGTTTATTTTTGATTTCTGTTTTCTTATAAGGTGGACTCTCAGTATCCCCCTGTTCAGAGACTAATGACCCCAAAGCCAGTTTCCATAGCAACAAATAGAACTATCTATTTTAAACCATCTCTGACCCCATCTGGTGACTTAAGGAAGACTAATCAAAGGATAGATAAAAAGAACAGTGTGAGTTTGTTTGTTTATTCTGTTTTCTTAAGACAGTGTCTTGCTATGTAGCTCTGCTGGGCTGGAACTCAGGAGATAACTGGGCTGGCCTCATTCATGTCAGTTTTACTGCTTCTACCTTTTAAGTGCTAGGTTATAGGTGTGCACTACCATGTCTCGCTGTGTTATTAATTTTTACCAGTCTGCTTCTTCTTGAACTAGTCTTTTAGTATTCACTGAAGTGAATAAAGATAAAAAAGTTATTTAAAATAGAAGACCTCCTCTGCCGGTATAGTCTAGTAATTGTATGATGCCTGTTAACTAATGAGTTAGAATTGGTAAACCTTTAAAAATAACTTTCTTGATCAACTCCTAAATCTTTGTGGGTAAATTTTACATATTTATTGCCTAGATAAGTTTTGTTAGATTCACTTATCTATTAGTCTTATTTGTGTTGCTGAATTCTAAAAGGTTTTTCAAATGTCATATCTTTTGACTGAATTTCTCCTGCATCTTAAAATGGAAATAATATTTTAAAATGTTTTTTGTATCTACTTCTCTAAACTAAGATCCAAACAAAGCTCAAATGCTACTTTTGGGTTTTTTGAGATTTTTTTTTTAAAACTTTATTTAACTTTATTTCATGCGTATTGGTATAACGATGTCAGATTCTCTTGAACTGGAGCTACAGACAGCTGCAAGTTGCCATGTGGGTGCTGGGAATTGAACCCGGGTCCTCTGGAGGAGCAGTCAGTGCTCTTAACCACTGAGCCATATCACCAGCCCCTTTGAGATGTTTTATGTACTATAAATTTAACTATTTTGTGCTTATCCTTTAGTGATTTTAGCATAGCAACAGGGTGTTGAGCCATCACTATATTCCAGTTTAGAATATTTTCATCACCATTTCTCTCCTAAAGTTTTTAATAACTTTCTGTGTTCTCAGGGCTTATGTAATTACAGTATACACAAATATTTTGCTGTTTTTTTAGAAGGCAGAATATTATTTCATAAAATGGATTGTAATCGTATTCAAACCCTAGAAGGAATGCTGATGCAACATGAATCTGCAGATTTTATTTAGATGTTAAGCAGATGTCCCAAAAGAAAAATGTCCCAAGATTATAACTTGTAGTCTCCATTAATCTAGAATATTTTTGAAAAGCAAATGTTAGTTAACTATAGAATGTCCTGCAGTGTGAATTGTCCGGGATGGTTCTAGATTCTGGTTATTCTTGGTTAACCACTGAAGAAGACCTGGGCTCTTAGTGCTCAGGTGGGACATAGTGTGCCTATTTTTGATCTTATTAGCATCTTTGTGAGTTCCCGCCTGAAGCTGTTTGTTGATTCTACTGTAGTAGATCTTTAATTCCATTGTTCTTTCTCCATGTATTGGTTGACTCTTTAAATTGCTATATAATTTCTTTTCTGTATTTGATTTACTTCAACTGAATTTTTAGTTTCAGTAGTCTAAAATGGTGTGTTAGAGTTGTTTACTTTGATGATTACATCCCCCTGTATCTGTCTTTGAATGGACTCCTGTGCTCTTTTACTATGCCCCATCATTTTTGAGCACCTTACTTTTTATATTGCAAGTTAATTAGAGTCTTGTACATTTTTAGCTCTCTATTCCTGTAATTGGCCAATTCTACAGGAAGCCTTAGTTCTTTTCAGTGCAAGGAATTTGCATCTCAGAAATTCTGTCTTTATAAAGTTATCTATGCATTTAGTATAGCAAAAGGGAAAGTAGTGGTCCTCCTCTCTCTCAAGGTCACTGGGAACTTTGTACTAGTGTTTTGGTTAAATACTTGATCAATGACGTTTTGTATATATGTTCATTATAATACATAGTACAGTTGTAACTCTTGGTTAGCATTCAAAGAGCATGCCTTACATATTCCAGGATAAAGAAGGTTAAGAAAATTTGGAGCTATGGATGTAGCTTTCAGTGGTAGAGGTATTTGTCTTGCATTTGTTAAGGCTTTGAGTCAATCCTTGCACCAAAGAAAAATTTAAGCCAGGCATATTCATTCCTGTAATCTCAGCAGTTGGTGAGTGTAGGTGACAGGATCTGGAATTCAGGTCTAGTCTCAGCCACTTGCTGAGTTTGAGGCAAGCCTATCTTAATTACTACCCCACCCCAGCAAACAATGAATTTTAAATAAGATCCTCATTACATTCTTTTTCTTGCAGGCTGTAAGTGAAAAAAATATTTCAAGACAAAATAGAGAGCAAGAAAGGTAATGTCATTTCATATACAACTGGATTTATTTTTTTGTAAGGTTCATATTTATAATAGTCTTTAAGAAAATTAAAAAGTACATTTAGGGGGCAGTGAGATGGCTAAGCAGGTCAAGGCACTTGCTACCAAGCCTGGAAACCTGTTTTCAATCTCTAGAACCTACATAGTGGAAGCAGAGAATTGACTCCCAAAATCTGCCTCATTACCCTAACAAGCTTTGCGTGTTACGATCGTGTGCTTTCATGTGCTTGCACACATGAACAAAATAAATGTAGAAAAAGTCTAAAGTGTATTTTGCTATACATTGATTGTCTTGTTAGCTGTTCCGGTGTTTGGATATCATTTAACAATTTCTGGGACTAAGTAATATATCAATTGTTCTGATTTTCTTTTTATTTGCTAGTGGTTTTTCATACCCCAGTTTCAGTATTCCTGCAGCCAACGGTTTATCTTCTGGAGGTGGCAAGATGAGAAGAGAGAGAACACGCTATGCTGTTTCTAAACCTCCAGAGGAGGAGGTAGGCTCATATTTTATAGAACTTTGAAATGGTGGTAGTGAGGTGAGACCCACTGAAATAGGGCTATGGGAAGATTTGGATAGAAGATTATCTACTATTGAAACCATCCTTTAGATGTGCTTATCCAAAACTTAACCTAGGAGCCTCCACTTCATGAATTGCATAAAATAACTTACAACAGAAATACCATTTTTTTGTGTGAGGTAATTTCCATTGAAATTATTTGACTCTGGGCACTACCTTACAGTTTTGCTTGTTTATCAAATGTACATATGATTAACACTATGTACTTTTGTTAACGTTCTCTCTCTCTGTCTCTTTCTCAACCCACTTTTGTTAGCCTTTTCTCTCTATCTCTCTGTATGTGTGATACTTCATGTTAAATGGAACGATGGGTTTTAAATTTCTCTGCTATTTATCCTTTGTGCAGATTTACTACAATTAATCCATTCTCTCATCAGGGTACATTTGGGCTGATTCCCAGTATGTGCTAAGGTGAATATTTATACACTTCTCCTTTGCCATGTGCAGTTTGGTCTGGAGGATATTTACCTAAGAATGGGATTGTTGAACTTCAGGGGTTGGCACATGTCTTTAAATGTGTTTGACTTTAGTGTATTCCTCTTCACAACACTTCACACGATCATAGGTGGACCTTTTATTTATTTTTCTTTCTTAGCACTTTGTTTTGTTTTGACTCATTGCTGGTGTGATAGCTATAAAATGTCAGTGGGTTTTATTTTGCATTTTCTTGTTTAATGGGAAGGAGTAGACTTTTGGATGTGTTTTGTGGCCGTTTAGGTTTTTCTTTATTCATTTTTTACCCTATGGGATTATTTTTTAAATAAGGTTGAGTTCTTGGGCTGGTGAGGTCGCTCAGTGGGTGGGAGGTGCCTACTGCTAAGTCTGGTGACCTGAGTTCCATCCTGGTACCTACATTGTGGAAGAAGAGATCTGACTTCTGTGGGTTTTTTTTAACTGTCACATGTGCTCTCTAGCATATATGTGTGGGCACTCCACCACACGCAATTGAAATACAATTTTAAAAATAATTGCATTTTTGGTGTTGCTTGGATATAGAGGATGGCAACTAATTGAAGACTGGTTAAGTTGACTAGAGTTTGCTCATTTTCTACCTTTTGAGTTGAAACAGCTCTTATCTCAGTTTTTTTAAAAGATTCATTTTTTTTGTGTGTGTGTGTATGAATGCTCTATATGTATGCCTTTATGCCAGAAGAGAGCATCAGACCCCACTATATAAATGGTTGTGAGCCACCATGTGGTTGCTGGAAATTGAATTTCGGACCTCTGGAAGAGCAGCCAGTTTAATCGCTGAGCCATCTCTTCACCCCTCCTTCCCCACTTCAGTCTTTAAAAGTGATTTCAGCCAAGCTAACTCATTTAAGGTCCTCACTACCCTCTAAGAAGATGTTCAGCTTACTAGTTCATTTAAACTTTGGAATGTAGGGCTTTTAAAAATTTTACATGTATTGCTGTTTTGACTGCAAGTTATATCTGAATCATGTGCATGGAGTACTTACGGGGGCATTGGATCTTTAGATTGGAGCCGTGGACAGTTGTGAGCCACCATCTATGTGTTGGAAATCGAACCTGGATCCCTTGGAACTGCTCTTAATCACTGAGCCATCTCTCCAACCCCAGGGACATAATGCTTTGACTTACTTGTTTCTAGTTAATATTTCTCAGTATGCTTATTGGCCCATGTTCCAGAAATATATTTTAAAGTTTAAAACTTATATTTCATTAATGGTGAATTTTTTTTCTGGTATGTGTGAATGTGGGCACACACGTGCCAGGGTACATGTGTAGAGGTCATAGAACAACATCAAACATTGATCTTTGCTTTCTTCTTTGTTTGAGACTGGGTCTCTTTGTTGTTCATAGCTGTGCATGCCAGGGTTGCTGGCTGGCAAAGTTCTGGGAATTCATGCCTCTGCCTCCCATTTTGTCAAAGGAGCACTGAGATTACAGATGTTCACTTGCCTCTGGATCTGTGTGGATTCTCAGATTTGACTTCAGGTCCTCACATTTCAGTAAAGTGCTTTTTGTCACTGAGTCATCTCTCCAGTTCAGCTTATGTTTAACTTAAAGTTGACTGCCATATATGTTAGTGTTTGGTTTTATAGCTTGTTATGGAAGTGGCAGTTTTTCTACTCGATTATTTTCTAGGTTAGTTTTTCTGCTGTTCCTTTCAAGCACTAGAATGGAAACTTTGGCAGTTTATGTGCCCTACCATATTCTGCCCTGCCAGGAGAGTTGGGATTATAGACGTTAAAGGCTTTGGCTACTTGCTGGTCTAGAGGTTGTTTCTGCCTGTCTCTGGAGTGTTTTGAATTGACAAACATGTCCCTGTCTTGAAAATGAGCTTTGAATGTCTTTTGATCATAAAATAGGCACAATTTGTAGTTTTTATAATGTATTGCTTTACTTTTTAAAGAGATTTCATATGTTGGTATGTGGGACATGTGTACATGGTTGTTCTCCCAAGACCATGTATGGCTTTGTGTTGTAGTGGAATCATAGTTGTGGTACAGAGGAAGACATTGCATTGTCCACCATTTAAAAATATTTGGGGGGAGAGAAAGAGAGAGAAAAATTATTCCCATGGCCTTCCATGAATGAGAGAGGAAGAAGGAGGAGGAGGGAGGGGTTGAGGGTGCTGTGGGGAGGGAAGCACACATGTGCCATGGTGCATGTGTGTAAGTTAGTGGGCAACTTTTAAGGAGTTGGTTCTCTTCTTCCCCTTTGGGCTCTGGGGATAGAACTCAGGTTACCAAAGCTTCTGCAGCAAGCAGTTCTACCTACTCAGCCAACTTGCTAGCTCCTCTCTCATTTTTATAAAATAGAAAATTGGCGCTGAAATTAAATTACATGGCAGTTGGTGGCACAACTGGGAATTTAATTAAGTCTTTAGGTTTTAACTCAAGACCTCTTGATTATTGCATGGGGCCTATTTTCTTTCTTCCTGTTTAAACTTGCTCATAACTATGTCAATTCTCCTTGAAAATAAGTAGATAAAAGTATGACATGAAAGATGACATCATTACAAAACGTGCTGTGTTTTAGGAAATGGAAGTACCAGTGTTACCACAGATCTCTCTACCAATCAGCAGCTCCTCACTGCCTATCTTCAGTTTTAGTTCCCCTGTGACCCCTGCTTCCTCGTCGTCATCAATCAGTTCTTCTCAGTCCTTATCAAACAAGGTACAGAACCACTCTATGAATGGAGTAACTTCTGTTCTTACTCCTTTTAATTCAGTACTTTATGTTAAAATGGTTTTTCACTGTAAAAGTTAGTAATTCAAAGTAAAAAGAGAAAAATGAAAAAAATATTGGGGAGTTGGTGCTGGGAATTAATTATAGGGCCTTTTTCATGTTGGGAAGTATATACTCTTACCCCGAGAATGAAAATGGTGTTTTATTATTTTTAGAATGTATGTTTATAGTGGGATTTTTCCTATCTGATAACAAACAGTCTGTCTGTGTTCTAGACCAAAAGTGAGAAAGTTGGTCTTCAAACAGTATTCCCAGTTCAGGAAAGCAGTTGTTAGTGTTTTGTTTTAAGACGTCAAAAGTGTTTTATAACCTTTAATAAGTGGAAAGAATTGCTATTATTCTTTGAATAATTTCTTTAAAATCTGTTTTATCGTTCATAAATAATCTCTTTTTGTGTCATTTCTTACTACTATGGAAAATGCAGGCACAGATGTCTCTGGGCAGCACTGGCAGTCCTGTGTTCACATTTTCATCTCCCCATTGTGAAGTCTACGCAGGCAGATGTGCTACCTCCAGCATCTGTAAGTACCTAAAAAAAGAGCAGTTCAAGATTGACTCCAAAGCCAGAGTGTTTTTTTTTAATATTTTATTTATTATGTATACAATATTCTGTCTGTGTGTATGCCTACAGGCCAGAAGAGGGCACCAGACCTCATTACAGATGGTTGTGCGCCACCATGTGGTGCTGGGAATTAAACTCAGGACGTTTGAGAAGAGCAGGCAATGCTCTTAACCTCTGAGCCACCCTCTCCAGCCCCCCCAGAGTGTTTATTTTTAAATCAAACATAAGATTTTCATGGTAGTAAACCAACTTCCAGGTGAAAAATTCAGTATATAGCAAACCGGTGTTTTGAATTTTTTAGTGCATATTTAGATATGTGTGTGTGTGTGTGTGTGTGTGTGCATTTTCTTCTGTGCCATTTGTGCAGTTAAAATGAAGATATTTTGATTTCATTAGCATTTTTCCAGTTATTCCCAAAGAAGGACATTCATTTGCATTAATTTATACTCTAGAAATTTAACATGACTTTGATGTAGTATATAGTCAGGGTTCCCTTGTAACTTAAGAGATTCCTATAAGGCTGATTAATTGCTATCCACCATAGATTAGATGAAAAGACCTTAGCAGCTAAATCATTGCATTTAAAATCTGAATTGCTTTTTTTTTTTTTTTTTTTTTTTTTTTTTGTTTGTTTTCGAGCAGGGTTTCTCTGAATCGCTTTTAATCTTGAAATTCTGTTTGGGGTATTGTTATACAATATATATTTGTTTCTTTGTAATTGGGAACTATTTGGGTAAGAATAATATATACATTTAATGTTCTTGCTTTCTAAACTTCCGTCATATATATCATCTTTACATACTGTCTTTAGGGGTTTTGTTTTGTTTTTTGAGAAAAGATCCTACTGTGTAGCCCTTGCTGGCCTAGAACTCATTATATAGGCTAGTCTAGTCTTGAACTCAACAGGGATCACCTGCTTCTGCTTCCTGAGTGCTGGGATCAGAGGCCACACTTGGCTTGCTTTCAGGTTTTTGGCTGTATGCTTGTTTTTTATTTTATTTATTTATTTTTGTCATAGCTAGATTTTACAGGTAAATGTAGTTGTCCTGCATCCTTGTCCTCCAAACCTCATTTATAAGATGGTATTCAAAGGTCCAGGACCTGGGGATTAAGATCTCCTAAATGTTTTATGCAATGCTTTGAAAGAAGAAAATGCATAAAGAATTTAAAATGCTGTCAAACTACATGTCGTGCTGTTAATATAATTTTTTTATTTGCCACATACAGTTTTTTATTTATTTATTTGAGATAGTATCTGGTTATGTTGCCTAGGCTGACTTCAAACTGGGCTCAGGTACTTCTTTCTTCTTTAGCCTCCCTGATATGGGACTAGAGCCATGCATCAAGGTACTCCATACTTTAGTTCATGAGTTCTAAATTTAGAAATTGCAAAATAGGAAAAACTTAATCTTTTATAATCAGTAAAATTTAGTATACCCTTTGATTAATGTAAAACTGAGTTGTTATTTCATGATATTTTGACAGCTTAAAATATCTTTTCTCATTATAGATTGGATTTACATTTAGTGTGCCTGTTGCAAAAACAGAACTTTCTGCTTTTAATAGTTCTTCAGAACCAATTTTAAGTAGTTCAGGTAAGTGAAAAATATGTTCCACAATCTTTACCAAAAAACAAAACCACAAACAAACCCTTATGTTAGAAGAGCATTTCAAATTCTCCATTGGTCATTCTTGAAAGTATTTACATTGAAGAAAATCAGCTCTGAAAAGTTAGTGGAAGCTGTTTCAGCAGTGCTCTTCTTATAGGGAGTCACATTTAACCATTGTAGTTTGCTTTACGGTGTGAGCTGGTCATGATACTGCATTTATTCACTATAGGTAGGCAGAATAAGGCGTTAAGTTTTTTGTCCACATTTTAGTACAATCCCGAAGATTTATTTAATACATTGTAGTTGTGGTGAACCGAGTGTTGGTTACTCTTACTTCATAAATGGTTTTATTTATGCATTTTTTGCTTAATCAAATAAGTGATGCATCATTTCTGAACAGAAGAAACACTGCATCACCGAGTGAATGAAATTAGTCAGATCATTAAAACAGGTTTTTGCGGGAGTGGTTTGTTTTGGTGTTTGGGAAATAAGAAAACAGCTGAGTTGAAATCCCTAGGTCAAGAATTTTGAACAAAAATAATTTACACAAGAAGAAAAAGAAAATGGGGCACAGGGATAGGAGCAGAAGCAAAGTGGATTCACTTGCATTTGCTTTTCATGAGGCTGGAGAGTAGCATTAAGTCTTAACTCCTGTTTTTCGTGCTGAAGAGTTTTTCATGCTGAAGAAATAGCTTGATTGACTCTCTCTCTCTCTCTCTCTCTCTCTCTCTCTCTCTCTCTCTCTCTCTCTCTCTCATACACACACTCCCTTACCTCCCTCGCTCCCTCCTTTCTTCCCTCCCTATCAAGCTCCCTCCCTCCTCCACTCCTCACTCACCCACCTCTACTGGTCCTTGCTCATGCTAGGTGGTCACTCTAGCCCTAGTTTTTATTCTGACACTTTGTTGTCTTTTGGTGGGGAGTGGGATTTTGTTTTTCAACAGACTCTCTACATCCCTGATTGTCCTGGAACTCACTGTTGTAGACCAGGGCTGGCCTCCAACTCAAAGAGATTCTCGGTCCTCTGACTCTGCGTTTTCCCCCTACTGCTGGGGTTAAGGCTGTGCATCAACATCTGGCCACATTAATTTTTAGAGGATTGGAGATTGTCTCATCACTGAGTGCACTGACTATTCTTATGGAGGTCCTGGGTTCATTTCTCAACACTTACATGGCTGTTTACAACCATCTCTTATACATTGTTTTAATATTCATTTACTTATTATGTATACAATATTCTGTGTGTATGGTCCGGTAGACCAGAAGAGGGCACAAGACCTCATTACAAATGGTTGTGAGCCATCATGTGGGTGCCGGGGAATTGAAACTCAGGACCTTTGGAAGAACAGGCAATGCTCTCAACCAACTGAGCCATCTCTCCAAACCCCCCATCTCTTAATTCTTTTGCCAGGAGATCTGACTTGTTTTGACCACTCTGCATGCCAGACATGCACGTAGTGCATATAATATGTGTAGGCAAAGCATACAAATATTAAAAGAAAACTAGTAAAAATTACTTTGCCTTATATTTACTAAAATCAATAAGCTATGATTATGGAATGTGAAAGCAAAGTCTGATAATCACTTATCTAGCCATTGTCAGCAAGCTGCTAATCTCTATATGTAAACCTCATTTCTGCTCTGGTTTTACCACAGTTGTACTATAACAGGGATATTTTAATCATAGTATGGTTTCTAGGTGTGAAAGCAGTTGAAAATGACTTTGGTTTGATTTTTTTTCAGTTGTCTTGATCAGATCTATTATTTCAGGTATTGGACAAACTTCCCATTGTCATATATGGCTATTGCTTCAGTTTGTCTTCCAGGGAGCTTCATTGGCTGGACAGTTGTTTCTTTTTTCTCTGTGTGGGGGCTTGCTTGTGAGGGAATGTACAATGTAAGAAATAGTTTTTACTTGCAATGGCAGATTACTCTGCTCTTTCTTACTTGTCCATTATTTTGAATTGCAGTGACTTTCCAGAGTTTTAGGAAACTGATCCAAAAATTGTTTTGAAATTGCTTTAACTCTAATCCATTGTATTTTTTCATTGGCTTAATAACTTTTATAATTTTAAAAATTACAGCTAAGATAACACTGTAGTGAATAGTTCAAACTATAAGAAGCGAAGTGCCACTTGTGAGGACCCTTTTAACCTGCAAAGATTCTGAGAGAAGGAAGTGTTCTAGACATTCTGAAGACCCTGGTAAGTGAGTGGCTTGCCTTGTAAAAATCTCTATTGAAACTTAATGGTGTCATTGAATGTTGTTAAAAATTTAAGTTTTTAAAAATACATTAAATGCACAGAAAGGTGACTGTGAATCTTGTAGATATTGTGCCGTTGTCAGTTTCTTTGATGGGAAACTGTATTGGAAACCCTTCACTTAATTCCTTTGTTCATTCAAGGAATCATGAATAGGGAAATCTGTCTCTTTAAGTTGTGGATATTGAAAAGAGAAGATGCACCCTTTCTGTCTTTTTTATTGTCATGCCTTTTTTCTGATGAGAGCATTGGACTACCATCTCACAGTATTTTCTAGTTTGGTATATGTACAAGTTGGCTAAGTTTTGCCAGAGTGTTATGTATTTGAAGGATAATGCTCAAGACTTGAAAGTTAGTAGTAGTGCAATGTTTATTTTTTTAATTAACACTTTTATATGTACTCAGGTATAGTATATATATTATACCTGAGTGAGTACATATAAAACATGTAATGATCAGGTCAAGGTATCAGGTAATTTGAAGAGGATGACTAGAAATTAAATAGGAATACATTTTTCAGTTTGAAGTTAAAGAGAACTTTTAAAGTTTGAATTGTAAAGGTGTTTTCTAAATAAAGTAACCTAATAGCCCATAAAGAATGCATATTTACTCAGCAAACGTGTATTCAGTGTATAATGGATTAAGGTTGAAAATATAACCTTGTTGTCCTCTATAACAAGGTTCAAAGGATTAGGTTGTTTGGATTAAGTTTCTTTCCTTTATAGATAGTATGAGGTATGGATGAACTTCAAAGTACATGGGCCAGAATTAACCAATTATGTAGCTTTTTCACCACACATATATTTAGAGCTACATTTTTCTTCATAATCTTGCCTCCTTTAATTAAACTTTAAACAGAAAAAAATTTGAGTCTTCATTTGAATGGAATTAGGTGAATCTGACAAAGGAAGGAAAAAGAACATGTAGTGGCTTCTAGAAAATTGCTACTGTGATTTTGCCAGACTGATTGCAATTAAACTCATAACTGATAGGGAACTGCTAATTATGGGCAGTACTCTAAGTTCGTGGATTCTATTCCCTTTAGGCTAAAAGCAATTCACTGGGTTTTTTATTTTACGTTTTTTGAATTCATGGTCTCACTGTGTGACACTGGCTGGCTTAGAAACCAGGTTGAGCTCAAACTCAAAATGATTTGCCTGCTTCTGCCTCCTAAGTACTAGGCTTAAAGATGTGCCCTACTGTACCCAGCTGGATAATATCTTAATATCAGTGGAACACCTTTACCAATCTTCTTTTCCGTTGCACTAAAAGCTGGAAAATTAGATCCCTGATGGTGTATGTAATGTGAAAGGTACATTACAGGTTTTAAATAAAGACATTTCTGGGGCACTGTGTCAGTAGTTCAGTGAATCAGTTTAATGAAAGATACCCTACCATTCCAACCCATAGTTCCATGTGAATATTTTTTCTTGGTTGTCAAAATACACCTTTAATAAACATTAATAAACAAAATAAAAGTACTCAAATTGTATTGAAGAGAGATTTTGTGCATTTGACTTCAGTTTATGTCACCAAAATTCCTCTTTGTGAGGGTAGATTGGATCTTAATCATTTTTGTACTTGTAGGCCTGTCCAGAGGGTTTGCCACATCTTTGGGATTTTCATCAAACTACGCCTTTTTAAAGCTTATTGTAATTAAAGATAATCCTTGGTCTATGCTTGGTGGTGTACAATGTAATTCCAACACTCAAGAGATTGAGGCAGGAGGTGATGCACTCAAGGTTGACCTCAGCTAGATAATGAGGTGTAACAATATCCTTACAATCCTGTTGCATATTGGAGGAACTTCTGTCAGACAGTTAATGCCTGTTTGACTTAGCTAGAGTTACTGAGGTTAGATGATACCATGGCAGTGGATTAAGACTAGGCAACACCCAAAGATTACAGATATTAAGGTCGTTTCACTTAGCTGTGGGAGTACCTACAAGGAATGGATGAGGAGGAAGACTAAGAAGAGTATCTACTTCATTGCTGCAGAGAGGAGAATAAAATGTGGAAAGCAGTGGTACCTGACAGTAAGTTCAAACGAAAACATCAGACTAGAAAGTTTTAGAGGGAGAAAGTGATGTGTAGTGTAAAGATGATCGGTTCTTATGCTTACAGAATTTTAAGTAGGTTTAAGTGTCATGATTGTGTAAATATGATTGTGTAAGTAACCAACAAAAACCTTAGTAGTTCTTGGATGGTATTAACTTGGCGATAATGTAAATGTTTTCCTCCCATAATATTGCAGTTAATGCTTTGATTAGAAGAGCCCACTGCCTCATTTTAAAAGAACATTCTTTTATTTCCCCACTGTAGGTTTTATATCACCAAAGGTTGATTCTCCTGCTGTTCAGCCCACCACTACAAGCCCAGTGGTTTATACAAGACCAGCCATAAGTACTTTTTCTTCTAGTGGAATTGAGTTTGGAGAAAGTTTAAAAGCTGGATCATCATGGCAGTGTGACACATGTCTCCTCCAGAACAAAGTCACAGACAATAAGTGTATAGCCTGTCAAGCAGCAAAACTGTCACCGAAAGAAACTGCTAAACAGGCTGGAATTGGGACACCAAGCAAAAGTGACAAACCAGCTTCTACATCAGGGACAGGCTTTGGAGATAAATTTAAACCAGCAGTAGGAACTTGGGATTGTGATACCTGTTTAGTGCAAAATAAGCCTGAAGCAGTAAAATGTGTAGCCTGTGAAACACCCAAACCGGGCACTGGTGTGAAGCGAGTCCCTACGTTGGCGGTGGCTTCAGAAAGTCCTGTGACTGCTTCTTCTTCTAGCTGCACTGTGAGCACTGGTACACTAGGATTTGGAGATAAATTCAAAAGGCCTGTGGGATCTTGGGAATGTCCAGTATGCTGTGTTTGTAATAAGGCCGAAGACAATAAATGTGTCTCCTGTATGTCTGAGAAACCAGGTATGTTTTACACCTGTATGGAATAGTTCTGCACTTTACTTAGTAGAACACTTAACTGTGAAACAGTAACAATCTTGGTGTTTTAAACGGTTGCTTCTTATATCCTAATTTTTAAAAACCACCTTGTGGTTAACATTAGACTACCTGTTCACTTAGAATACGTTGTGAACTGGTTCATTCTGTACTGTACCTGTTCTTTTTGTGTACTGTGATTGATGTGGCTGACAAATGAAGATAACCGACAGCTCTCAGAATGGGGTGGTCTTTCTTAGACCTTCATGCCTTGTCTTTTGTCTGTGGAAATGAGGATGAGGAGTGGTCATTTACAGGAGGCAGTCATGCTTTATGCTAGTGTCTGTTTTCTTAATATTGTTGGTGCTACTTGTAGCCATGTGCTGTCTACCAGATTGTACAGTGATTGCAATTTAATTAATTGGTGAAAAACTCTTAGCTTGTTTGGAGAGATGGAATTTGGTTTGAGGTCTTTGTTCAAAGTTAGAATTATTGCAGACTCATTTTTAAATTTGTTTTGGGAGTATGTGGTAATATGGATAGTAATTAACATGTTTGTGTTAGGAGTCAAGACTCCTGCTTTTGTTACATTAGCTGTGAGTATGTAGTTACTTCTGTAATGTGGGGAATCTGTTACTAGCCAGATTCCTTGCCCGAGCTCTTAAATCATGCCCCTATTTCTAATTTTTTCTGCTGTCAAAAATGAGCTATCAGAATCCTCATTCAAAATATTTGACTCTTTCCATCTGGCACTGTCTCCTCACCTCAGAAAAGGCATGCAGGAAGCTAGAACTCTGTTGACAGATGGGTAATGAAACTTTGAATCAGGAAGCAAATTTATGCAGGAACAACGGAATCCTGTGAAAGCAACTCCAGCTTTACTCTGGGCACAATGCCCTGTCATTTTCAGCACAGGGATGATTTGATCATATTTTAATTTTTTTCTTACTAGTTTTTAGATAGCTTCTAACTACGTAAGCAAAGGTTCTAACTATGTAAGCATTGCTAGTGTGGAACTTGATACAAACATAACATACATACCACACATACATGTACACACACACCAAATTTGGCCTGGAACTAGAAATCACTTGCCTTTACCTCTAGCCCTCATTTTATCTTTTGGGGGAAAAATTGTGTGTTTGTGCATCTGTTTATAAGCACATGTGTGCTAGCCTGTAGAAGCCAGAAGATGGTATTGGATTCCCTGGAACTGGACTTAGGAGGGAACTAAATTCCAATTCTCTTAAAGAGCAGCAAGTACTCTTAAGTGCTGAGTCATGTTTCTAAGCTTAAACTTTATTTTTTTTTTCTTTTTTTTTTTTTTTCTTTTTTTCTAAATTTATTCTATTGAATCCAAGTGATTTGCACACATGCTTATTCGTTTTATTTTATGAGTGTTTTGCCTGTATGTGTTATATGTATGTCTGCATGCATGAATATATGTATGTGTACCATGGAGGTCAGATGAGGGCATCAGATCCCCTAGAACTAGAATAAGGAATGGTTGTGAACAGTGTACTTCAAGGCAGCAGAGTTTGGAAAGGCATCTTAGGAAGATTATGAGTAACCTAATGGCAGATAATGGTGATAAGGAATGAGATGATGGAGTTGATAAGGGAGGATTTAGAACAATGTATGGTTAAAGATAGATTAACTTCACACTACTGAAGTTGGCATTCAGATATATTTGTGAGGCCTTTGGCTACATCATAGGGACTACAGCTCCTTGGGGCTGGGGTGTAGATTGAGGAGATCATAGTAAATAGTTTGATATTTGAAATCAAGTGAGTAGATGTGAGTTGAGTCAATTAAGGGATAGAGCTCCAAGCTGAACTCTGCGAATTTAAGGGCCTGGAAGAAATCAAACATTGAACTTGGATTAACCATATAGAGGAAAACGCTGGGGCAGAATAGTCTCTGAAGAAGGTGACTAGAATAAGACCAAGACCAAGTGTTTTAGTAAGGGAACTAACTATCCATAGAAAAGATGATCAGGCTGGGAAGAATACTGCAAAATTGTTTCTTCTAGATGTGACAGAGTTCTTGTACTCATGAACCTTTAGTGCATAAGACCCACACAAGACCATGCATATCTGTCAATATTCCAGCACAAAGTGCGAGAAGGGCTTATGAGGTCCTATTCCTGTTTGCTTTTGGCTGTTGAGGGAGGGAGACTGTTTTCTTCAGTTATGAGCCCCCTGATGGGTTGCTCATGTCCAAGTGGTTAGTCTACAGTCATGACCATGTGGGTGAGACTTTGTGTGTTTTACATACATCTATATAACTACTATAGAAGAGGACATACATTTTTAGATGTGGGTGGAGGTCATGGGAGTTCTTGGAGTAGAGAAGTGGATATGATGAAAATACATTGTACTCATGAAATTCTCAAAAAAGAAATGAGAAGACTCAACAATAGCAGAAGGCTCAGACAGATTGATTGTACTTGGGAAATATAAAGACTGGGGCCTTCTACATAAGCTTATAAAGAGCAGGGAAGTGTGGGTTGCAGATAGAGATGAAGAAATGGTTACACTAGTGCTTAAAACCATCACTGAAAGTGAGAGATACTTTGTCAGTTGTCAGGTAGGTAGTGGATCAGTGACAGACACCAGACAGCAGTTTTGCTGGCAAAAGAGAACAGAACATATTTAAAACTGCTGAGACTGTTTCCATAACTCTGGAGAATGAACAGGTAGAGGTTGCTTAGATGGACCCAAGGATAAATGGATGTATCTGGGCTCTGGTTTATACCTTGATTCCTCCTTCCAGTGTCACTTGAGTGAGTCATTACCTTTATTTTCCTACTCCTTTCTGTTTTCCTCTTTTGCACACTTAAGATCTGTCACTTGCTGGTTGTGTTACCATATGTATTATATTTTTTCCCTTTTAGACCAGGAGCATATTTGTTTCATATTATTTTAGTAATCGTTATGTCTTATAATTCAGTTACGTTAGTAAATACCTGTAAAATAGCTTCTAGTGAGAATGTGTAAAAGTAGTAGACATGGGGCTGGTCTGTGGGAAAATTATTTTTCAAATAATTTCAATGTAGATGGCCATGCATTTTGTGTTTTGCCTGAAATTTACATCTTGTATTTTACATGTCTGTAATAATTGAAGGAATTTGTACATTATTAAGGACATGTGTGACCCTGGCTGGCCTGAAACTTGTTACAGAGGCCAGACTGACCTTGAATTCAGAAATCTGCTTTGCCTGCCTCTTGGAGTGTTGGAATTAAAGGCCGTGTGCCAGCAAACCCAGCCGCAATTTTTTAGTCTTAAACCCCTAAATTTTCACATTTTATCTTTAAATGTTGTTACTGGGAATCAAATTCAAGCTTCTTGTTTTTGAAAGATATGTACTTGACTGAGCCGTCTCCCCAGGTCCTAGCCCCTAATTTGTGAAAATATAGCCCACCTGTTTTTCCATGTGTCTGTGTGGGCTGTGTACATGTGTATGGTATGTGTGTCTCTGGTGGCCTGGTCTTTTTCCCTATCTTAAATTTTGTTGCTGGGTCTCATTAAAACACAGAGCTTGCTAGCTAACTTGCTGTAAGGTTCCCTTGTTTTCACCTTCCAAGGCTAGAATTATAGGTGGGATATGCCTATGCCTATAATTCTCAGGGATCTCAGAGGGGAACTGTGGTCCTTTCTTTTGTTTGTAAGCACTTGAACCACTAAACCATAATCCCAACCCCAAATTTTAAACAAATAAACTGGCATTAGCTCAAACTTGAATTTAAGAGTAAGATCACTAAGGTTCAAGATGTTCATTTCCAGTGTTAAATGAAATATGAGAAGTCAGTCCTATTTAGAACAATATAAAGCTCCCTTTCCGGCTGTGTATATGATTTAATAGGAAGGGTTAAGGAAATTTGAAAAAAAAAATGTGTAGTCAGTGGTGTCATTAAGGATGGTACTACAAGAGTGAGTTCCAGGATGTCCAGGACTACCCAAAGATGGTATGATAATGTAAATTAAAATTTTCATCAGTTTTCCCATTGCTTCTAGGTTCAGTATCTGCCTCAAACAGCAGCCTTGTCTCTGACTCTCTGTCTTCTGGAGGCTGTCTAGGATTGGATAAGTTCAAAAAACCTGAGGGCAGCTGGGACTGTGAAGTGTGCCTAGTGCAAAATAAAGCGGACTCTACCAAGTGCATAGCATGTGAAAGTGCAAAGCCAGGCACAAAGTCAGAGTTTAAAGGTAAGACGCTGGCAAAGAAGCTCTCTAATACCTAGTTAAAAGTGAATATATGGGGGGAGATTTGTTTTTCAAGGAACCCATTCTCTGAGTAATTATGGAAAATGAGATATGGTCCTTGGGTTTTTTTTGTTTTCTTTTCTGTTGTATTTGTATGATGACGGTAAAATCAAATTAGTTGCATCTTAGTGTCAAGATCTGTGTATCTGGGTAAGGAATTTTGTGTTACTCAGTTTCCAGGTTGGGGTATGAACTTGACTCTTCCATAACTGAAAACTTAACACCCTTAGGACTTTACTTTAAATCATTTACACTCTGAGTATGTCTGAGTACAAGAGAACTCTTACCAAATGGTGGCATAGGCCAGTAATCTAGTATTTGCATCACCCAAAAGCCTGACCTTTTTTTTTCCCCCCTGGCTTTTCGAGGCAGAGTTTCTCTGTGTAGCCTTGGAGCCTGTTCTGGAAGTCTCTGTAGCCCAAAGGTAGTAATAATGGCTAGTGCAATGCTTTACCTTCCAAAAGGGCTTTTATACCTGTCCTAAGCAAACACTGCCATTCTAGATAGTCTGATTTCCTTCTTTCTTGTCAGGAATGTTGTATATCACCTATCTTTTCTTTTCACATTTGTTTTTATCCAGGGTTACTTTTGCCATGTTTTTGGTTTTTATCCTTCAAGCTGCCTGGACCTCACAGTATTTTGTGTGTCTCAATTTATCATAAGACAAATCTCCAGCTCAAAAATTGCTGAGTTTTAGAGGATATATGATTTCGATTTTTTTTTTTTTTTTTTTTTTTGTAATCATTCATAGTTTCGATCTCTAGCTACCAGATGGGGAAGTACCTGCTGTTCTCAGTGTCCTCACCAACACATGTTCTCTTACCTTTCTTGACCTTCCAGTCTTAGAGATGGAAGTGGCATATGGGTCTTTTCGGAATTGTCCTATGATGTGGCTTTCAGGATAAGCACATTAATTTGGTGTCTTTTTGTGTTTTCTATTTTTGAAGGCTTTGGGACATCTTCTTCATCTTCAAATCCAGTACCCTCAGCCTTCAAATTTGGTATTCCATCATCCTCTTCTGGACTTTCTCAAACTTTTACAAGCACTGGAAATTTTAAATTTGGAGATCAGGGAGGATTCAAATTAGGCGCTTCATCAGACTCTGGGTCTACAAACTCCATGAATACAAACTTTAAATTTTCTAAACCAACTGGAGATTTTAAATTCGGAGTGTCTTCTGATTCCAAACCTGAAGAAATTAAAAATGACAGCAAGAATGATCATTTTAAGTTTGGACTGACTTCTGGCTTAAGCAACCCAGCTTCTTCAGCTCCATTTCAGTTTGGGGTATCTACTCTTGGGCAGCAAGAAAAGAAAGAGGAGCTCCCTAAGTCTTCATCTGCAGGCTTTAGCTTTGGTGCAGGTGTTAGTAACCCTCCCGCTGCTGCTTCTGACACCACAGTGACCTCAGATAACAAGAGTGGCTTCAATTTTGGAACCATAGAAACTAAGGGTGTCTCAGTGACCCCTTTCACGTACAAGACAACAGAAGCAAAGAAAGAAGATTCTTCTGTCACCAAGGGCGGGTTCACTTTTGGTAACGTAGAGTCTGCCTCAATGTTTGTTTTGGGAAGGACAGAGGAGAAACAGCAAGAACCTGTTACTTCTACTTCTTTGGTATTTGGAAAGAAAGCCGACAATGAGGAGCCAAAGTGTCAACCAGTATTTTCCTTTGGAAATTCGGAGCAAACCAAAGATGAGAGTTCTTCCAAGCCGACATTCAGTTTCAGTGTGGCAAAACCATCTGTGAAAGAGTCGGAGCAGCTAGCCAAGCCCACGTTTTCGTTTGGAAGTCAAACCAGTACTACAACTGGTAAGTACTAAAAAACTATTTTTTGCAAGTTGTGTTTAGAAGTCTTGAGGAAAGAGCTCAGACTTTTCTGTTTTAATTGAACCAAATACCCATGGCTCTGATGGTATCTGATTTTGTGAAATACAGCTGTAATAGAAAGTACAAAATGGGACACTTTATATGTCTTTCTATCATTTGGACATTATAATTAAAATGATGCATTTTTATGTTAAGTTTTAGTTTATAAGTATAATCACTTGTAAACAATCACTCATGGATAATGAGTCAATGCATTTGAGAAACATAGGCAGTAAATATAATTAAACTCTAAGAAAACAGAAAATTTTGAGAACTAAGAAAGGGGGAAGGTAAAACCCATTAAAAAGCTAAAGAAGGTTTTTGAAGTAAAGCTGTCTGGCCGGTGGAGTAGTAGGAAGAACATCATCTAGATAGTCTGACTACTGTAATGGGGTTTTCCAGTGCAGTGCAGTAACGGACAGCTGCACTTGTAGGGACTCTGAAATTGAATGGTCTAGGGAAATGTTAGAACATTGACATGAATATTTTCTGAATGTAAAATAAGACACTGAAGCTGGAGCTATGCAGACTGCTCTTTAAAGAGGATACAAGTTTGGGTCCCAGCACCCATTTTAGGTGGCTCAGAACTGCCTGTAACTCTAGCTTCAGGGATATTTGATGCTTACACACGTTCAGTTAAAAGTTAAAAGGACACTGGTCTTAAAAATGGAAATGACTGAGCTAGCTATTAATTCAGTGGTAAAGAGAATATTCTCAAAGACTTGGGCAAAGCCCTGGGTTTTATTACCAGCATCAAACAGTGCCCTACAAATGAAATGATCTTGAACCATTTTGTAACTAGCCAGATTCGATCAGACATAAAAGCAAAATGTAGCTATTTTCAGACATGCAAAGATTGTAAATTGGACACTTTTATTAACACCTTTGAAAAGTAATTTGGAAACACTCAATGAATTATCTACCCCCAAATGAGAAATTCACATAGCCATGAGCAGTTTTTATATTTACTTGGAAATTTGTAAACAGCCTGAAAAAAAAGCCAGAATTAAAATTACTTGTCATTTGATCAGATTTGACCTGACCTTCACCTATAGCATGTTGTGCAGCATTGGAGCTGGGATATTGGGAAAGTGGAAAGGAAAGTTTGTCGGGTTATAGATTCATGATTACCATGTAAAAATCTAAAGGTTCCCTCCAAGTTGACAATCAATAGTTGTACAGCATAAACATGACTTGTATGTTCTAAGCGTTCTAATTTCCACTGGTGGTAATGCTGAGCATAGAAAATGAACACATTCCTGGGGGAAAGTATTTCTCCTGTTCCCCTCATTTCAGTTCTTAGATTTTGTACATCTTGTAGGAAAAGTGAATGGACAAGGAATTTGAGAATGGCATGCAGGCACTAACAATCTGATGACAGTGTCAGCCAAGGAAATAGATGTGTACATAGCTAATTGAGGGTGCCACAAGTGTGACTTTGTGCACTAGTTAGCAGGGGTTAGCAAATGCTGAGGTCTAATCAGTATTGTGAGGAGGTTGACTGGTTGATTTGTTCATGTGGATAAATTTCTGCTGCTGTAAAATGACAAATGTTATGGTCAAACACATAAAAGTACACCTCGCTTCCACTATCCAGATTTGGCTTCTGAATACAATATCAAGTTAGATTTGTATATGAGGCGCTATGTATTTCATATTAAATTTATATACATAGCCATAGGCCTTTTTTGAATGTTTAAAGGTCTTTGACTAAAGAGAAAATCCATAAATCATAAAAGGTAGACACTTTGACATTTCAAAGTGTTAATAGATGTTTATTTGATGAGTCAAACTATATAAAAATAATCTTAGTTTATGTAATAGGAAAATTTTGTTAGACAATTTGTTCTTAAGGATTTATGTTTGTTTCTCAATTATTGTTTTACAGATCAAGGTGTAGCAAAGCCAGTTTTTAGCTTCTTGAATAGCAGTTCTTCTAGTTCCAGCGCACCAGCCACTTCATCCAGTGGTGGCATATTTGGTAGTTCCACCTCTTCCTCCAACCCTCCTGTGGCAGCCTTTGTGTTTGGACAGGCCAGCAATCCTGTCAGCAGCTCTGCCTTCGGTAACTCTACAGAGTCCAGTACATCTCAGTCTTTGTTATTTCCTCAAGATAGCAAGCCAGCCACCACATCCAGCACTGGCTCAGCTGCCCCTCCATTTGTGTTTGGATCAGGAGCCAGCAGTAACAGTACTGCATCTTCCGGGTTCAGTTTTGGAGCTACCACATCAAGCTCTTCAGGTAACTTAGTTATGGGGGAGAGTAGATTTTGTAGTTGAATTGGTTTTGCTGTAAAGTGTGACAGTTGTAGCACATTCTTGCAGGTTATAATCTTGCTCAAGTGGCTTTTGAGTGCCTCTAAGTCACCCACATCTAGAATATTGTAAGTTTTCACTTGTGGAGAAATAATGCAGTTCATATTAATTCATAATAATGTTCAGGTTGAAAATATTTAACTTTTTTTAAAACTTTATTTAACTTTTATTTTATATGCATTGGTATAATGATGTCAGATTCTCTGGAACTGGTGTTACAGACAGCTGCGAGCTGCCATGTGGGGTGCTGGGAATTGAACCTGGGTCCTCTGGAAGAGCAGTCAGTGCTCTTAACCACTGAGCCATCTCACTCACCAGCCTGTGAATATATTTAACTCTTAAGAATAATTTTTTCAAGCTGGGCATGATAGTGAATGCCTTTAATGCCAGCACTCAAGAGGCAGAGACAGGTAGATCTTTGAGTTTAAGGCCAGCCTGGTCTAGAGAGTGAGCTCCAGGACAGCCAAGGCTACACAGAGAAACCCTATCTCAAAAAAGAAAGATCAAACAAAAAAACTGATTTTTAGGAAAAATACATAATTTTTTCAAGTTGCCTTTTGAAATGTCAAATTCTGAAGCAGCCAGATAATGATAATGATGTATTGGATGTGAGTTCTCATACAGTGACCTATAGGTCACTTGTAAGTGTTGTTAGTTGTTTTTTGCTCTTTTGGGGTGCCTGCCTCCCAGCTCCCAAATAAATCACACAGAAGCTTATTTTTACTTATAATTGCCCCTCCTTAGCTTGGCTTGCTTCTTGCCAGCTTTTCTTAACTTATCCATACTACTTTTGCCTCTGGGCTTTTTCCTTTTCTTACTTCTTATGTATCTTATTTTCACTCTTACTTTGTGCTGGCCCTCAGTCTTCCTCCCCTTGTTCTCTTCTTGCTTCTCCTCTTCCTCGTTTCTCCTCCTATTTTTATTCTCTGTCTACCAGCCCCACCTATCCTTGCTCCTGCCTTTTTATTGGCCGTTTCGCTTTTTATCAGACTATCAGGTGTTTTAGACAGGCAAAGATCACAGCTTCACAGTTAATCAAATGTAGCATAAGCAAAAGCAACATATCTTTACATCAGTAAACAAATATTCCACAGCATAAACAAAAGTAACACACCTTGAAATAATATTCCCCAACATATAAGATAGATCATTTTAGAAAGAAATTGTTGAACCTAAGTTGCTAAGTGAGTTCCAGGCTAGCCTGAGGAACAGTATAAGACACTGTCTTAAGTACACCCCTTCTTCTAGTAGAAAGTTGTTGGTTGCAAAGATAGTTTTGTTCTTTGAAGTTTTTGTTAAATTAGTGCACGTTTTAGAAAATAGTGTCATTGTTCTAATCATTCAATGCTTGTGATCGGGGTAAGAGCCTGTAAAGTGGCCTGAAATTGGTTTGTGGTTTACAGAGCTTCTCAGGAGTAATCTCACTACAAACCTTGATGTTTTTGATTTATTTTTTCGCTTCCAGGATCCTCCTTTGTATTTGGCACTGGACATTCAGCACCATCTGCCAGTCCAGCATTTGGTGCTAACCAGACCCCAGCGTTTGGACAAAGTCAAGGTGCCAGCCAACCGAACCCTCCAAGCTTTGGCTCTATATCGTCTTCAACATCGTTGTTTTCTGCTGGTTCCCAGCCCGCACCACCACCTACTTTTGGGGCAGTGTCAAGCAGCAGCCAGCCTCCTGTGTTTGGGCAGCAGCCTAGTCAGTCTGCATTTGGCTCTGGGACAGCTCCCAATTCCAGTAAGTTGTGTAATGACTCGTGGAATCTATATTTTAAGTCTGGTGTCTGGGATGGGTTTTTTTTTTTTGTTGTTGTTGTTTTATTTTGAATTTTAAAACCATGTGCACATCTTATTTTCTGATGTTTTAGACTTAACACAATAGTGAAGTGTGGTGTTTTACATCCACCTACAAACATTACAGAGTATTAGTCACAGCATTTGATGGCATTAAAATGTATTTAAAACGTTTCTTCCTCTGACTTAGGTATGGGTTGTTTCATCCTGTTTTCCTGTAGGCTGCAGTGGAACAGTGTTTGGATTTCCTTTGGGAAGTTCCACCTTACTTGTGCTTAGTTGCTTCACAGCATTTGGATAGTGCTGCTAGTTAACCTCTCATCTCATCGAAAGTTCTTGCGGCTTTTTAAATGCAACTGATTACACTTTCTAATTGAAATATGAGCTCATGAAAAGTTTACAAACATGAAAGTCATCTCATTCGGACATTTGCTTGTGTGTGCAGACAACTGGAGGACACGTGATCAGAGTCCATTTTGATCACAGTCCTCTCTCTTCACTCTAATGGTGATCACTGCTCTGTCCATTGGACTCTGTTTCCTGACACGTAGGGAAAATAAAAGTTTTGCCTGATAAGTTATCTATACAAGTGGGCTCATGTTGGATGTAGTCTTGCTTCTTTGGCTCTTAAATTTTACATGTGGTGCTGTTGAATGTCGCTTTGTCACTGCTGCAGAGTGAATCACTGAATGGCAGCCTATTCATTTGCTGTTGGGTCTTAGTGTCAGTTTTGGCTGTTTGGAAATGCTGTTTTGCATGTTACAGAGTAGAGGATATTGATCTTTGGGGAGCATATGTGTTTCTCTTGGTGCAATCTGAATAGAAAGTTAAACCTTATATTTTTAAAGGTATTTATTTATTGCTAACTTCCTGCTGTGGGTACCAGTTATCATGCTGCTACTGTTGGGTGATAAGTCTCATATTTGGGTTATATGCATTTTCTATTTTTGTGAATTCTGACTATTCTGTCCTTTAGGTTTTTTTTTTTTTTTCCTGGTTTGTAAGGGTCATCTTAGTTTTGTTCATCTTATTTTTGTTTGGTTATTGGTTAGGGTTCACCATTCTGGTGTTTGTACTTAGGTCATGTGTGCTCTAAAATTTCTGTTTTGTGGCAGCCCTGGTTGGCCTGAAACTGGCTCTTAGACCCAGGCTGGCTTTGAACTCACATAGATTCTCTCCCCTCTGCATCCTGAGTGCTGGGACGAGAGGCGTGCGTTATCACGCCTTGCTAAGATCTTAATTTTTCTCAAGTTTAATATGTCCAGGTCAAAGTCTATCTTAAACAATATTGTGTCATTAATGGGATATTTCTGCTTAATTTGTATAGGTTCTGTTTTCCAATTTGGCAGCAGCACTACAAATTTCAACTTCACAAACAATAATCCATCAGGAGTGTTCACATTTGGTGCAAATCCCAGCACGCCTGCAGCCTCAGCCCAACCCTCAGGTTCAGGGGGCTTCCCATTCAGCCAGTCTCCAGCGTCATTTACATTGGGGTAAGAGATGATTTTATTTCATCGAGAATTTACACTGGTAAAGATGTGTCTGTTTCTAAAAGTAAATCAGGCAGTAATATAGTTAGGGTAATAGTTATCCAGTATCAGTTTATGATATTGTAATTTGGGGGATTAAATTACAATCTGAAACAGGAGCAGCAAGTTATAGGCCAGGTATAGCAGAAGGTGTTTGCTTGTAACAACAGCATTTTCCTCACTTCTCCCCATTTTGTTGCTGATACTGTTAAGTGGTTATGAGTTCTCTGTCCTGAGCGTCATGTAACATAATGTTTTATTTTCACAGGTCAAATGGGAAAAATATGTTCTCTTCTTCCGGAACTTCAGTTTCTGGTCGCAAGATAAAGACTGCTGTTAGACGCAGGAAATAAAGGTTACAAAGGTGTTATACCCAACCGTTTATCAGCAGCGAGTGCCTGCTTTCAGATACTGGATTGTACTACATGCTGGGCTTATCGGAAGTCAGATCTGTCCAAGGACTTCTTTAACTTTGGAATTGCCCTCATTTTTCTTTACGGACGTCCCATTCCCGTATCTCATTCTCTTTTGAAAATAATAGCTAGACTGATGACTGACTGATTCTTCAGCAAAAACATTTTATGACCCAGCACATTATTCACTGATTGGCATAGTCTGGCTGTACCCAGGAATAGAGCCTGCACGGTGAATGGCTTTGTATAGATCCTGTCTGCACCGCTATGTGCGTTGATAAAGCGTTACTGGAACGCATTGAAACTGTAATTATATCTGGGGAATTCTGTATAGATTAGAATCCTGTATAGATTAGGGGACTTTGAGATGAATGATTTCTATGCGGAGTTTGTGGTGGTGTATGTGTGAAGTGAGTTGGATGTATTGTGCACAGAAAAATTCTGATAGAGAAAGCCTGATTAAAGAATGGTCCATGCTAAGGACTTGTTAGATCTAGTTCATTCTCCATTTAATAAGTATATGCTATTTCTATATTTTCATTCTATCGACTGTCTTGCCTTTTTCATTATTTTATTATGAAACTTCTGTAAATACAATATTGTTTCTGTACTTTTTTGGCATAACATAAATCTGTGAACTTGAAATTTTAATTTTGTGTTAGACATATTTTTGTTTGTTTAGTCTTGTCTCAGATTTTATTATGTAAATCCCATTATTCAAAGTTGCCTAAATCCATTTGGAAATCTTTAAAAAAAATTGGGGATTCTTAAAGTTGAATTTATTGGCTTTTCTGATCCAGTTTTGTTTGGACCAAAAACCAGTATTGTACAAAGTATTAAGCATATATTTTTATATTTACTGAAATGGACTGTGGTGACTTTGGATAATAAGGAAAAGTTTAATATTAAAGCCATGTTTATTACAGTATAATTAACATGTTAAACCATGGGATAAATGCCATCAATAAAACTTTATGAAGCACGTTTCGCTAACAGTTCTCATAGTGGAGGCATATAGTATTAGTGGGAAGGGTGGTTGATAGTCTAATCAGGCAAGGCTCAAGAGTTACCAGTTTGCAGTCTACAGAGCCCCTGCATTCTGTCTGCTGTTATCTTTAATTTGTATGTACAGCCTTTAAAAGTTGAAGGTAAGCATACAACCCTTTCTGTTTGTATTGCTAGCTTCCCTGCTAGATACCTAAGCAATGTTCATTGCTTATACTCTTGGAGATGTATGTCTCAGGCATTCTGAAAGTTTATAACATTGTAATGGGCCTTTTATTGCGTTACTTGAATGATTAGACTTTTTGCTCACTTAAGGTCCAGGAAAGAACTCTTGGGCCAGCACATCTTACTTTTGTCTTTAGTGCAATTAGGATTGGCATTTATTGTTAGTTTGTGCTTAATTTGCCCCACTGCAGGTTAGTTGAGTTTAATTTACATTGAGAATTTCTAATGCTTTGTCTTCATGAAAAAGGTGTTTTTCTAACTAAAATAGCTTAGGCCATCATCATATACTGATATGAGGGTAGAGTTTTTTCTAATATTCTCCTTAATATTTATCTGATATTTAAGCTCGATTGGAGTCTGGTGAATGCTGGAAGAGGTAAGTGGGAACCTGTCTGACCTCAGTGACCTTGGAATTTAGTTCTTAGCCATTATCTAGGTCCAAACAGTGGTTTAATAGGGCATATCCCTTTTCTCTAAAATGTGTAGGAATTAGTTTTACTTTTAGTATCTCCCCCTTACACACACTTGAAAAAGCAGTTTACTGAAGTCCTACTAGCTATGGTTTATATGAGAATTGGGGATCTTTTGGTTCTCCAGTGTCTGCAAGACTGTTAAGATCTTGAGACTTGATTCTTGGGCTGCATGTAGCTTTCCAGTCTTGGTGGCAGCTCCATCTCTAGAGCTGTACTCCTCTGGCCCAGCAGTGGTAAACTCTTCATTGTATTGGCTGGGTTTGAGAGTGCTTTTTATTAGTGGGATATGTAAATGTACATTTTAGGGGATATTCCCAGAGACTGACAGACTGGTTTTGGATAACAATCCTTTTCTAACTGTCAGGTCTGGGGATATCACTTTAAGCATTTAAGTGCTAGGTTGTGTGTAGTAATTATAATTTCAGGCCTTAAGGAAAAAGTATAATTCAGACAACTGAAATTCCTTTTCGTTAATAATGAAAAATTTTATCAATATAACTAGCATTTTATTAGTGATTTTTTTTTTTAAGTAAAGATTTAACTTGGGAACTTGTTTTTATTGTTAGCATATCTTTCTTGGGGCTTGTATGAAGCTTAAAATTCAATGGAAATTATTGAGAGGGTAAATGAACAGATACTACACTTGATATACTCCAAAGACCAAGAATGATTCAACAGAATTCTAGAAAAGCATCTTTAATGGAAACTTTGCTGTAACATTGAAAAATGAGGATGGTTAAGACCTTACAGATAGCAACTATATTTGTAGAACTGTGTCATTCATTCCCCCTCCCCTCCAAAATTCACTGTAGTCCCCAAATGCAGTTTGTAGATTGGCTTAGAACAGTAAATTGTCTGAAGTAATACTTTGACCAGGCTTCATTAAACAGTTTGCACATGTGCCCTTTAATTTTTTTTTTTTTTTTTTTTTTGGAGACAGGGTTTCTCTGTAGCTTCTGAGTCTGTCCTGGAACTAGCTCTTTTTTTTTTTTTTTTTTTTTTTTTTCCCCTCGAGACAGGGTTTCTCTGCAGCTTTAGAGCCTGTCCTGGAGCTAGCTCTTGTAGACCAGGCTGGTCTCGAACTCACAGAGATCCGCCTGCCTCTGTCTCCTGAGTGCTGGGATTAAAGGCGTGCGCCACCACCACCCGGCTGGAACTAGCTCTTGTAGACCAGGTCGGCCTTGAACTCAGCAGAGATCCATCTGCCTTCCAAGTGCTGGGATTAAAGGCTTGCACCACCACTGCACAGCCATGCCCTTTAACTTCTAAAGATAGGGTCTTACACTGTAGCCCAGGGTAGCCTTAAATTTGCACCAGTATTCCTGTGTCAACCTTCTGAGTTGTGGGTTTACAATTAACATGTCCAAAAATTAAGTAAATGTCTTTTTTGAGGAAGGCAGCCTATTAGGACTCGTTTGTAAAGGCTTTTCCCATTAAGATGTTTAAATTTAGTCATCTGATTGTTGTAATGGCTCCAAGTACATACCAGTAAGTTTAACCTGAAGCAGCATTCATGTGCAGGTAACTTTTAAACATAAATACTTTTTTCATAGTGTTTGGATAGTGCAGGGTCTTGCATATTCAAGGCCAGTGTTAGCTCCCTGAAGCACAGCTCCAGCCCCAAAACTTGTCAAAGAAATAGGAAAACACAGATAACACTGTTGATATATTTATTGAGACAAAAATACAAATTGGTGACATACAAATATTAAAAATAGAATGGCGACTTTTGTTTATAGTGGGTCATTAGATACTGTTTGCAAGGGAAGCCTTTCTAAAGTGAACTACAAGAAAATCTGTACATACCAGTGAAATGAGGAAAATGAGGAACTTCACCCAGGCATGAGTAAGGACTTTGGCCTTTGGTTATGTGAATATAGAAGCTGAAACAGTACTTGTTGGAGTTTATGAATACTGTTAATTTAGGCATTGTCCTCAAACAATGAGAAACTTTAATTGTCCCACTCTCCAAATAGTAAATGTAAAATTTCAACTCCTTCCCTTTGCCAGAAACAATTGTGTAAGTGAAACACTCAAATCACGGATGTGAACAAGTTCTTTTAAAGTTCATTAAGCCAGTGCTAGGAAAGGAGTTGGGCAATGCTTTAGAATACTGTCTAATGGCATGTGTTTATGGTCACAGTCATCACACTGTTTTCCTACCTAGAAGGTGGAACAAGATCTAACCAGTGATGGCTGAGACTTTCTCAACCTAAGGTAAAATTTCTTCCCATTTGTCTGGATTGAACAGTAATGCATCAACAAGACTTCAATCCTAGGGTTTCATGCTCATTAAAAGAATATTATTTCTGCCCTTTTACAGCTTCAGCATGAGACATAGGATATTTCCATAGTTGAATACATTCATGTTCTGCAAAGGAAGCTCCACTTTTACAACCCTATGAAGAAACATGCCAAGTTCCCTTTTCTCCTTTTTATTTCAACTCTTGAGAGTTTGAGGTTTTATTGTAGAGGCAAAGCAATACTTTTATCGTACCACCTATATGGCACAACTTGAGCCCAGAGCAAATTGCAGTATCTAAACTAAGAAATTGGACTAGTTTATTTTACTGCATAAATAAAAATATCCTCAGTGAATACTACAATAATCAAATACTCTAGAGCTGGGTGGATGAAGCACATTTCAACTTGAATTCCCTCATCAGTGGCAAAAGTAGTATCCATATCAATTTCCTGATCTGTAGTGTAAGTTTGAAGAGCCATCAGGTCTTGCCAGAGCCACAAGCAAGTCCTCTCTATGTGCTGCTCTTAACGAGTAATAGGTTTTCTGAATTTAATGTAAAATTAGCTTTAGAAATCATGGTTTATGAACTTTTACAATAAGCTTTTAGATTCTTAAAGTGTAGACAGTAAATGCATTTTCAGTTTTAAATGTCAAAGAAAAGCCCACTGAAAGTGGATACAATAATATAACACATGACTTATTCTTGCTATTTAAAACCAAGGAACAAAGACTGATCTCTTGTACAATACGATTTAGTGTTTCTTGAGAAAACCACATAGAAGAACGAGTAAGAATATTAAACTATAAACAATGTGGGTACATTTCAGTACAGCTAGCTAACTGGGACACAACAAAAGCACACAGACATAAACCCGATGATGTTGCACCAACAGAGCAAAGTACAATGACTATATGCAAAAGTTTGCTTTAACATTTTCCCCCAAATTTCATCTCTAGCAGGCTCAAAATGAGTTTAAAGACGCTAGAATAATGTCTGGAGATGATATTCTGTCTTGCATTAGAGAGAACAATTTATCATGGGAAAACTAATATTTCACAGGCTGCTAGTATTTAAGAGTTGTTACAAAATACTGAAACTCTTAATACCTTGATGTTTTTGACAGTCATGGAATTGTACAGAATATAGTTAGGAATTTGCTTGTACAGAAATAGAATCTACAGGTACATTTAGAACACTGGAGCACAAACACTGGGAATGTTTGAATGTCCCCCCCCCCCCATTTATAGCTGGATGTTAGGGCACATGAATTCTAAGCTGAATTTACATTGAAAAATCACATTCCCATCCCCACTCTACCCTCACAGAAGGCAATCACTAACTTACCTTTAAAATATCAATGATATGACAATACATTTTCATCATCACCATAAAAGTTCTTGCCTCCAAATACATAAGCAGTAAGAAGCTGTAAAATCCCACCACTACTGTAGTGAATTCTAGAACATGGAAGCATTACGTGAGGGACTGGTAGGCCTTCCTCACTAGCCCTTTTCTCCAGTACCTGCCATGGGGCCAGTGGGATGTTGAGTTGATGGTCTTTCTCAATGCCCACACAAAGCAACTTCCCTAAGAAGAGTTGTGGGAGTTATGTAGGTGTTTATAAAACACAACTAGACATTTTCACTCCAGGATAAGCCAAAAGAAAATGGAGAATTTAAAGCTGAAAATCCTTCCAGCAAATTTTGGTTATCTTAAATTTGTCTATACTGATTAAAACCATTTGCTTTGTTATCCTACAAATATTTAACACTTGAATTTAATAGGTTTTAGAGTCAACACTTTCAGAACAGTCTCCTTAGGTAATATATCTTCTGGAGTCACAACGTAGTGACTGCTCTAATTTTTAAAATCATCAATTAATGTAACCTAGAGATACTGATGGCCTTAATACATAATTTAGACTTGTCATTATTATTCCAAAGAATGGAATTCTGGGCTCTGGGGCATCATCTGACTCCATTTCTTTTTACCACAATGGTTCCTGCTACAATGTCATAGGCTGTTCGATTATGTTGAAAAAACAGTAGTGTGATGAAAGCAGGGAAAAAAGAAGCAATAGAAAAATTCTTGATCAAAGCTCGTATGGTGGACCTAGAGGAAGCAAGCAGAAGCAGCATGTCAGGTCATAGGAGTCATTCCTGACTAGGTTTCAAGTTGCTGTCTTTATATTCAGAACACAATTCAAACTTTTCAGACAATACAGTGAAACTACTTACTCTACTCCTAAAGAAAGCTTCCTAGAAGACTACAACTTTGGCGTGCATGGCTTTAAATACCTCAGGACACCAACAAGGAGACAGCACACCTACTTTCTATTTTATTAGAAGACAAGAACATCCCTTTGCTTACCTTTTCCATAGTCACGTATTCCCATGGGGTTCTAGAATCTTCTGAACTAGGTATGCTATTGCAGTCCTACTTTCTATTTTATCCGAAACACAATCTATTTTATCCATTCTCTTGTATGGGCTCCAGTAATTAGAAGTCTTAAAAGCTTTCAGTAATAGCTCAAGATGGAGAATTATGCTAACGTTAGTTTTGCCTGTCAGTGGCTAAATGTGTGGACTCTGAATCCAAACTGGTTGGTTTCACATTCTTTCTCTAATTACTAGTGCTCCACAGCTGTAAAGATGAGATCAAAATTAATAAAATGCCTGGTATCTGAAAAGTGTTCAATAAACAGTAACCATTATTGTCTCATTAGAAGAAGTAGCCAGAGCTGGGCAATGGTGGAGCAACACCTTTAATCCCACTATTTAGGAGGCAGAGACAGGCAGATCTTCGTGAGTTTGAGGCCAGCCTGGTCTACAGAGTGAGTTCCAAGACAGCCAGCACTACACAAACTCTTGAAAACCCAAAAAGAAAAAAAAAAAAAGCTGAATTAAAACACAAAGTAAGGCAATGTGCATATGCCAGCAAAATCTAGCCTGATTCTGGAGCTTGTTGTCTTAGTTCCCCTGAATCAGACAAATTGTTTGATTCAAGTGATCACAGCTCACTCGCCTCCCCAGCTTCCATCACCACTGCACCCTCAGTACAGGCATTAAGGGCACTACATATAAGAGCTGGAGCCAGGAGAGGGTTGTGCTGGGTAGTTCACAGAGCCAGAGAATAAAGCTAGCTAGGCACAGGGCACTGAAAACACCCAAATATCTTCTCATTGCGACACATTTCATAGAATCATTTTGAACATGTATGCCAAAGGCAATGAAACATACTTCCATGTAAGTCCATATGATTACAGTGTATACGATGAAGAAAAAGACCAGTATTTTAAAACACTGTATAGAACCTGTAACTAGTGAATACTGAACACAATCCTGTGCCACTTAACAAACTCATTCTGAGGAATGTATGAATGATCCTGAGAATGCAAAAATCAGTGCATTTTCAGAAGCTCAAGACACCTTGAAATTAGCATGTAGTAGAATCTTAATCACTTCTGAATATGCCATGTAGCTGACATCATTATACAGTAGAAGATGACTTAACTATTCTCTTTGCAAGTAGATTAAGATAAGCAAAGAACTTACGTTGTGATGCTAACATTTGAGGAAGGAATCACTAAAACCCGACTTGGAGCAATAAGTACTGATGTATCACAGGTCACAACTCGAAGCCCTAGCAGGAACTTTCCTGGAGTAGCTCCCCCTGCTCCCCATATGCAAATTATCTAAGGAAAGAAGGACAATTTAAAGAAAATTAACTAAATCAATTTTAAAGACTAAAATTTTTTCTATTAAAATCATCTCATTCTTTATAAAAATGTCATGTCGGAGGGCCAGGTATGGTGGCAGACATCTTTAGTCTCAGCACTTGGGAGGTAGAGGCAGGTAGGATCTCTCTGTGTTCAAAGTCAGCCTGGTACGCACAGTGAGTTCAAGTCAGAGAGGGCTACAGGGTGAGACCCTGTCTCAAAAATAAAGTTACACTGGATGTGCCAATTAGATAGAATACTAGAAGCCCACTAACCTCTTAACTGGCTGGTAGCACACACTTGCCATCCCAGAACTCCAGAGGCTGGGGGGAGATGACTGTTAAGTTTGGGATTAAGCCAGGCTACATAATGAGGCCCTGTCTTGGCATACAAAACACTAAATAAAGGTTTGGCCTGATGGCCCAAGGCCTGTCATCCCAATTACTGGGTAGGCTGTGATTCAAGAAGTCCCAACTGCATTCAAGATCTGCCCTTGAACTCTGAGATGTTTCTAAAAAAGAAAAAGAGGCTTGGCTATAGCTCAATGGACTTGCTTACCTAGCATGTGTGGGCTCTGGGTTTGATCTCCAATACCCACCCCTCTCCAATTAATCACTAATGCATTTTGTTTACAGTTTAAAAATACGTTCAATATCAAAATTATCTACTGTATTTTTTGGCTCATATTTTATGAAGTTGTTTCACAAGTAAAAATATATTTTGATAACCAGTCTGTAAGCATATTTTTGGACCTAACCTATTTATGAATGTAATTCTATTTCCAAAACTGGAAAACACAACAAAGCAATTAAATGTCTCCTTTCTAAAATTTAAGTTTTTACTTGAAAATGTTAATTCAAAAAATTGTGAAAAAATACAAGTGTGGGCTGGAGAGATGGCTCAGAGGTTAAGAGCACCGCCTGCTCTTCCAAAGGTCCTGAGTTCAATTCCCAGCAACCACATGGTGGCTCACAACCATCTGTAATGAGGTCTGGTGCCCTCTTCTGGCCTGCGGGCATACACTCAGACAGAATATTGTATACATAATAAAAAAAAATACAAGTGTGTACAGATGCTTCAGAAATTCTAATTCTTTTTCTTGGTAGAAACCTAAAATTACACTATTAAGGCAGTATTTGCTTCAGTTGGCAGCTTACCTCATAGAAACAAACTAACAACCTGTATATAAGTGCCACAATCATCATTTTCTGCAAGTCTTCCATTGATGTGTCTTCATCGATTTCTTCTATTATATAGTGCATGGCAAACTTAGAGATGTCCCTGCACAAAGGAGAGTTTGGGGTAGATGAACTAGTTACCAGGTCAGTTGTGTCATTTTCCCCTGATGAGTCTAAGGTCGTAAGTTTTAAATGAAATTCTAAGCTGTTAGGTTCATGCCATCTAACTGTACAAAATACCCATGAGTTTATTCAACAAATAGCAATAAGTATATAAAAGCAAAAGGTGTGGTTGTTTGTCAGTCAGCGGTAGGACACCGTAGAACACGTAAGACGCCAGACCTGAGGACACGATGGGCAATGGTTTCGTCAACCTGAAGGAAGATAGGGTCACCTGGGAAGAGGAGATCGACTGAGAAATGCCTCCATCAGACTGGCTGTAGGCAAGTCTGTGAAGTGTTTTCTGGATTAATGATTGATGTGGGAAGGGTCCAGCACACTGTGGGTGGTACCACCCCTAGGCAGGTGGTCCTGGGTGCTCTAAGAAAGTAGGCTGAACAAAGCAGTAGACAGCATTCCTCCATGGCTTCTTCTTTAGTTCCAGCCTTGATTTCCTGCCCTGACTTCCCTCAGTGGGACTACAAGCTATAATATAAACCATTTCTTCCAAATTTGTTTTTGATCATGGTGTTTATCACTGCAACAGAAGGCAGAGTAGGACAGCGAAGGAATGCTGTCTCAGTTTTCACTGAGATTCTAACTAGCAAGGAAAATAGAATAATAAAGAATAATAAACTGGGATGCCAACTGTGTCAGGAAATGAGCACCACAGAAGACTGTGTGCAGACTTCTTAGAAATTACATTTCCTACAACATAAAGAATGGAGAGAAGTCAGCCAGACCAAGAGGATGGAAGATGCTCTAGAGAAAGAATGGAAGGAGAGAAAGCCTTGGAGCAAGTGATAGGGCTCCAATTTCTCTCTGTGTGGAGACTGTGTTGAAACTGGGCATCTGTTAAACCGTGTGATCAAATTAGTCAAAAGAAACTATAGCAGAGTGGAGAGGTCAAGTTCTCCAAATCGTCTTCTGACTTCCAAATAAAAATGTAAAATAAAGGCTGTGTTGGAGGTGAGGAGAAGGGATAGGAAGGAATCACAGTAACACCCGACAAGGACTCTATAAGGTTTAACAACTGTAACTGTTAAACCTTTTCTTTTCTCCCAATTCTGGCCTTAACTTGTCATAAACAAAGTGTCTACCTCATGGTGGTACTAAGGTTAACAAAAAAAGTAAAGTTCAATGTCTTGCACGTAAGAAAAGGCTTAGTAAAGGATAACAGCGATTATCCTAAGAATTTGTAATTCTCAAGAAAACGCCAAACTTGGCAGTAGAGTGAAATTTGCTCAACTGTAATCAATGCTACTAATTGATTACAATGAGTTCACCTACCTTAGGCTCTTCATGCTCTGGAAAAGTGTGTGTGTGTGTGTGTGTGTGTGTGTGTGTGTACAAATGTATGGCATGTGTGTGCAGAAGCAGAAGAGGGGGTTGGATTTCTGGAGTTGGAGTTACAGGTAGTTATGAGCTGCCTGACATGGGAACTGAACTTGGAACCTCTGGACAATCAGTGGATGCTCTTAACCATTGAATAGCCCCTCTTTGTGCTTAACTGGCCAACAAGAAGAAAACCAGTAAATTCCTGGCCAAAGAGCATGGTTAATAGAACAAGCCAGGTTTGGAGGCTCCTTTTGCCTCTTAAATTTTGTTTGTTTTTTTGAGATAGGATCTAACTGTAGCTCTGGCTGGTCTTGAACTCAGAGATCTGCCTGCTTCTGCCTCTTGCATGCTGGGATTAAAGGTATGTGCCAATAAAGCTTCGTTCTTTTTATATATTTTCAATAGGAGTTATTTCCCACAGATCTTAACATACTGAGGTTTCCTTTCTTTTTTTAAAATATTTATTACTTATTATGTATACAATATTCTGTGTGTATGCCTGCAGGCCAGAAGAGGGCACCAGACCCCATTACAGATGGTTGTGAGCCACCATGTGGTTGCTGGGAATTGAACTCAGGACCTTTGGAAGAGCAGGTGATGCTCTTAACCTCTGAGCCATCTCTCCAGCCCCGAGGTTTCCTTTCTTAAACCAGCAGGGGGGGGGGTGATAGCTCAGTCCTGAGCTGGTCCTTAGAACTCATCCAGAAGGCAAAGTACCATACACCTATGTAGCATCTAGGGGGAGGGGTGGAGACAGGCTGATCTGGGGACTGGTGGCCAGCCAGTCTAGCTTAAATAAGCCCACAGTTAAGCGAAAGATCGTATCTCAAGAACAAACAAAACAGCAGAGAGCAGAAGACACCCAGAGTTGACCTGGCTTTCACAAGTTCACACATAAACGCAGTTTTTAAAAAAAAGTTATATAAAACAAAAAACAAAGCAAATACAACTGCTAGAGGATTTCATGGAGAAATCCTGGCCCTGGGCACCCATCACCCCAGTCACTCACAGGCATGAGTAGATTTTACAAAGCAGTATCTCTAGATAGCAGCTCCAGCCTTTTCAGTGACCACTGTTAACTTACTTTATCCCACTGAGGTGCATGATGCTCAAGACAATGGTCGCTTTTATAAAGAAGAGAATAAAGAAATCCACCATCTCTGCCATAAATCTGTGCGCCAAGGATGGAATGACATACTCTCTGCCTGTAGAAAAGGAAAAGGGGCAGGGGAGAGGAAAACGAATCACTCACATAGGTTTAAGAATACAAGCCTGAAAATGCAGGGGCAAAGTAAAGTCAAGGTCCAACTGAATTTAAAAAAAAATTAGAGCCTTGAGCAGCCAACGGCAATGATGCCATCAAGAGAACATGTTACTAAATTATCTAATGATGAGCGGGACACGGAGACGCACACCAGGAATCCTAGCACTTTACCCGGAGGCAGGAGACCGACTGCAAGATTTGCTACAGTAAGACTGTAGTTATTAAACAGAACCAGTTAGATATTTAAGATCAATAAGCTTGGGCTCAGATGAAGCTCATTATTTTATTTGTAATGAGCTCCTTTCAGTTCCACTGTCCTAACGCAGCCCAAGTCCAGGTGATGTCCTGTATTCTAGACTAGCTTCTCCAACAACAGGGGGCTTGCCATCTGAGTTTAACTTCGGATCTCTCTTTCCGGAGCATGGAGATCACTGAGAGAACGGTTTGGCACGGGAAGGACTAGTGGCAGGTCTAAGGGAAGAACAATTGGCATTGCGTGGCAGGACATTTCTGGAATATAAGGTCTGGGCAAACCATAGCTGATGTGTGTGGAAGTTTCGTATCTCAAAAGCGAGCATTTACTTGCCCAATGGTCACTCCTTTAAGAGATCCCTCTGCCAAGGCATATTCTGTGGGCTGACACAGAACTAGCACTGCGAGTTCGAGGCTAACTTGGCTACACAGTTAAGGTTAGCCTAGACTACAGAGTGAAATCCTTCCACAAGAAGAGCAGTAGGAGTAGCAGTCATTTAAAAAGGGGCCATAAGCCACCAGTAACCCTAACACTCGGCCAGTGGAGGCAGACGGATCAAAAGTTCGTGGTCAACAAGGGCTTCGTGAATCGCGGGCCTAAACCTCAAAGCGACCAGAACCCTCTCCTCCATCCAACTCACCCGGCTCACCTCCGTTCTCACCCGCCTGCCGCCCGGCGTCGCTCGCCGTCCGTGCAGGGGTCGCAGAGCCTGCCCTGGTCACGGGGGCCGCCCGCGCCGCCGGCTGCACGTGCGGGGCCCGGGGCGTGAGGCCGGCGACGGCGGTCGGGGTGGCGCTGCCCGTGGGCGCCCCCGGCCCGGGCCCTGCGGCGTTCAGGAAGTAGAAGGGGTTGTAGTAGGCGAGCTGCGGCGGGGGCAGCGGCGGCGGGGGCGGGGTCGGTGACTGCGGGGCGGCCGGCTGCGGGGCTGCGGGCGGTGGGCCGCAGTAGGCGGGGAGGGCGGCCAGGCCGCTGGTCCAGGTCAGGTAGCCGCAGTACGACTGCCACAGCCACTCGTGCACCTGCCGCGAGTACTCGCGCGCGCTCAGGCGGCCCGGCGCGGCAGCCGCCTCGCAGCCCCCGGGCTCCTGCGGCCCCACCGCCGCCGCCGCCGTCTCCCGGCGCTTCCGGAGCTCTCGCGGCAGCTCCGCCTCGGAGCCAGCCGGGCCGACGGTCGCGAGGGCCGGGGGCTGGGGGGCGGCCGCGGCGGGAGAGTCAGGCCCGGAAGGGACTGGCTCGTGGTCCCCGCCGCCGCTGCCGTCCTGGCCGGGGGGACGGCTCCGGGCTTCCTCGGGCCCCTCTGCCATCGTCGCCTCGGAGGCACCCTCCGCGCTGCCTGTCACTGCGCCGTCGCCTTCCCTCGGCTGCCCCTCCCCAACCGCTCGGGAGCCACCACAGCGGCGGGCGGGCGTCAACAATCCGCCGCCGGAAGCGGAAACCCCTCCCCTCCGGCGCGTCGCGGTGGGAGCCGGGCGGGTGTTGGGACTACTGCGGAAGTTGGTTCCCGGTTAAGCAACGGCGTTTCGGCCGCTCTGTTGTGTGTTTTAATCATAAACTGTGACGTCTTCGTTAACTTAACACATCGCGGCACAACAAAACAACGTGTTCGATCCTGCGTGCGCGCAGGACACTGTGAACGTACCTAATTAGGCTACATCTGTGAGACCTTCGGCATCACTCATTCTTGACAATTCCATCACCAACGCCTTAGGGAGGCTCCTGTGGGGTTAGGACGGGGTTACTAACTGCAACCGAATTGCCAGAATTTCCAAGCGGGCCCAGACCATCAAACACAGCGTCTATTTCTTGTTTAATACCTTAGTTCGTGTATGATTTCGTCTTTTCATCTATACGCAACATCTCACATACTTATATCTTAATACACTTTGCTGTGTTAAATTTATAAGCCTGTTAGGAGTAGCAGTGTGACTTTACATCCCCCAGGGTCATACAAGAAATGTACAAGAGCCAAATATGTGAGAATACTCGATGATGATCGTGCTAGCTAATGTCAGCTCGATAAAGGCTAGAGGCATTTGTGTGGAGGGGGCCTCAACTGAGAAAATGCCTCCTTAAGACTGACCTATAGGCAAGCCTGTAGAGCATTATCTTATTTGGTAATTGATGTGGAAGGGCACAGCCCATTGTGGTGTGGTGCCACCACACCCAGCCTGGTAGTCCTGGGTTGTATAAAAAGGCAGGTATGGAGAGAAGCCAGCAGCACCCTTCTATGGGATTTGCATTAGCTCCAAGCCTCCAAATTCCTTTCCTGTTTGAGTTCCTGTCCTGTCTTCCCGCAGTGATGGACTACAATGAGGAACTGTAAGCCAAATAAACACTTTCCTCCCAAACTTGCTTTTGGTCATGGTGTTTCATCATAGCAATAGTAGCAACTAGAGGAACGATGCCCAGAATCAGTCCTGTAGATACTCTGGGAGACAGAAAAGGCTTATCTTTTGCCCTTAAGAAACTAACAATCTGCTTTAAGGGAAAGCTTTTCATGAAAGACTTGAAAACCTACTCAAGAACATCACTAGTAGCATGAAACACAGTTCAACATCTATCACTAACTGTGTAACCTGAGGCATTCCCTTCAGAGCCCCAGAGGGCTGTACGTAGGTACAACCCAGATTCTTCAACTATATTGCATAAAAAGTATCTCAAAATGAGTCAGAGTGCTTCAAAGTTAATTTATAGGAGAAAGAACACAGGCAATGGTAATCAAGTGTGGCTCCTAAGAGAAGAATGCGCCTACTAGCCTCTGCAGCAGCTAGCTGTGTGAGTGATTTGGGGAGTTGGCCATTACCTCGTTAGAAGATGTAATCTATAAGGCTGAGAGGAAAATGTAGGGCTATATTCATTTTCTTATGGAAAGATGCTTCATATATAAGTGAAAATTTAAGATGGTGTATGACTGTACTAGCAGGCTTACATATGAGAAAGAAATATAATTAAGACAAGATCATAGATCATTCCAGGTCTGATAGTGTAGGCATGTACTCCCAGCTACCCGAGGTAGGAAATCGCAAGTCCAGCCTGGGCAACTCGCAGATAGGCTCTCTCTCTCTCTCTCTCTCTCTCTCTCTCTCTCTCTCTCACACACACACACACACACACACACATACACATAGAAAAAAAAGGAAAGATTGAGGGCATTAGTGATTGGCCTTTGCCTATAATGTGTAATATGTGTGGCCCTCATTGACCTTCCAGAAAAAAAAAGAGGTGCTTCTTTTTTAACCCTGAGTATAGTTAGTTAGCTAATAATAATAGTTTAATGGGGAAAATATAATTTTCTGTACACACTTTCTATATAAGGAAGTCCCCAGACATATAGGTCAACACTCTTCTCTCTGTCAGCAAGCGACATGGCAATTCAGGAAAGGGAGAAGAGGGACTTTCTTCCTTTTATATGTTCCCTTAACTTTGTCTTTTTAGTCGGCTCTAAGGCTGTATGCAAGAAGACCACCGGACAAACTCAAGGGCATATGTCTGACCACTTGGTTTCAAAATCAATTTGGAAGAAAGATTTCATTGTTGGTGTTTTTATTCCAGAGATCAAATTCAGTATCTTATGACATACTAGGGAAATAATTTGTATTTTCTAACTGTATTTATTATAATAATTTTTATTGTTTATGCAGGACACATGTGTGTGGAAGTACACATGCTATGATGTAACTTGTGGAGTCTGTTTTTCTCTTTTCTCTTTACATGGATTTCAGGTTGCCAGGCAACAATTGCCTCTACCCACTAAGCCATCTCTGCAAGCCAGCTAAACAAATTATCACTGAGCTGTCTCTTCAGCTACTAAGACATTTTAATGTTTAAATAAATAATCATTATGAGTTAGAGTGGGGAGACAGGAATAGCAGGAGTGAAGGGGAAAAGACCTGGAGAGAGGATGAAATATCATGCTTATGAGGGATATAGACTTTGTTTTGAATAGCCATGGTCCCATAGTATGTGACACAGTAATGATATTAAAAAAATAATATAAGACAGCAAAGAATAAAAGCCCCTCAGAAATGAAGCTACATAATCTGAGAAGAAGTAGAAGCAAGTAAATATTATTTCAGAAAACCAGAAGGAATGTAGCAAGTATAAATCAAGAGACTGAACAGAAATCAAATATGAAGTACCTTAAGTCAAAAGAAATGCAGAGGGGCCAGAGAGGTAGCTCATCCATTAAAAGAGTTTGCTGCTCAGGTGTGAGGGCTGGAGTTTAGATCCAGCAACCGTAAAATAAACGGAGTCTTGTTTTGTGCACAGCTGTAATCCATCTCTGAGGCAGGTGGAGAAAAGGGATTTGCTGGCTTCCAGCCTAGCCCCCCAAAACACAAGTTCCAAGCTCAGAGAGAGATCCTGCCTCAAAGGACTAAGAGAGTAACAGAGGAGGACATATGATACTCTCCATGTGTGTACACAATTGCTTGCACAAAGCATTGACACATATACACACATAAGTGAAAGAAAAAACATGTAAATACTTGGAAGAAATAAAATCAAACATAGGTAGAAACTATCCCTCATGAAGACTGAGACAATGAGTCATAAACCAAAGTAGGTAAAAGAATAAATATAATACGGTATAACCCAGAAGAACTTTTCTTGAATACATACATACATGTATATGTATACACACACATATACAGTGATGTTTTACATATATTACTGGTTGTATGTATATGCATACAGAATAAGGCATTCCTGGGAACACTGAGAATGAAAAATGATATGTGTACTCTGGTAAAAGACCTATATTTCCATTTAAAAAGATGATCAGAGGCAAAAATAGTAAATAATTATGAGAGAAAGAAAACTGGATTGTCATGTGATTTGAATATTTACTTATATAATAAAATTTCTGGGGGCTGGAGAGATGACTCTGTTGTTAAGAACACAGAGAACCCAGGTTCAATTCCCTGCACCCACATGGTGACTCACGACCACCTGTAACTTTGGTTCCAGTGGACCTGATGCCCTCTACTGGCCTCCTTGGGCATTGCACACACAAGCGGACGGACATATATGCAGGCACACACACGTAAAATTAAAATAAAATAGTATGTATATGACTATTTTACTTGCATGTATGTCTGTGCACCACATATATGCTTGGGGTCCACGGAGGTCAGAACTGGGCATCAGATACTCTGGAATGGAGTCAGGAAGGGCACTACGCGAGTGCTGAGAATTGTATACCTGGGTTCTCTGTGAGAGCACGGAGTGCTCTAAACTTCAGAGACAGCTCTCTCCAGCCCCATTAGCCATTCTTCAAAAAGCACGAGATCTTTCTGAAGAATTGGTTCTAGCTTGAAACTCAGTAAACTCACTGGCCAGTGGACTATGTTAGAACGGGACTGGTAAGCATGATGTTTAGTTATTCGTAGAGATGAAACTAAATGGTCAGTCAGGGCGTGGAGCCACACGATGGCTTGAATAGGGGGGCGGGGTAAGGGATTCTAACGGGACTGAAGTAGAGGGCAATTGGCTAGCGGAAGACAAGCTCTCTGTATGAGGGAACCTTCCAGCTTGGAGAAAACCTGGACAAAAGACGAAGCTGCCGTCTCTCTCTTGCAGTTTGGGCTCCCGAATCAGGCACCCATTGCGGACATTAACCTTACGGAAGCTCTGAAATGGAGTAATGACTTGTTTCTTTCATGTTCAGTCTTTTAATTTTTCTTTTCCTTTAAAGTTTATTTTAATATTACTTTCTTTTTAAAACCTGGAAGGAGAGCCATGAGTGTTAGGAACAAAACTCTTATATTTTGGGTTGTGAGCCCAGCCTTTAGTGGCTAAGCCTTCCCTCTGGGCCTTACTATTATTTTCAGTAGGGTCTTGCTAGTCTTCTAACTCCTTGTGACCCCCTGCCTCACCCTCCAGAATTCTGGGACTATAAGCATGTACCACCACAACTGGGAAAATAGCTATTTTTTTATCCAGATTTAAATTCATGCTTTGATAGGACTTCAAAGAACATTCTAGACATTTGGGGGGTCAAACAACTATTCTTTGGTTATGAGACTTCTTAGTTTGCAGTAAGAAGGCCACTTGTTTGTTTCTTGGATGCCCAGACTCCCTAAATAATCACACAAAACTGTATTAATCAAGTCACTGCTTGGCCCATTAGCTTGAGCTTCTATTTTTTTTTTTTTTTTAGATTTTTTTTTTCAAGACAGGGTTTTTCTGTAGCTTTGGAGCTTGCCCTGGAACTAGCTCTTGTAGAACAGGCTGGCCTTGAATTCACAGAGATCCGCCTGCCTCTGCCTCTCGAGTGCTGTGATTAAAGGCGTGCACCACTGCCACCTGGCTAGCTCGAGTTTCTTATTGGCTAGCTTTTACATCTTAATTTAACCCATCTGCATTAATCTGTGTATCACCACGAGGTGATCACCTACCAGCAAATTTTAGCGCATCTGTCTCTGGTGGCTCCATGGCTTCTCTTTGACTCTGTCCTTCTTTGTCCCAGCACTCAGTTTAGTTTTCCCCACTTAGCTTTGTTCTACCCTATCAGGTCAAGCCAGTTTCTTTATTAACCAATGGTATTCACAGCATATAGAGGGGAGTCCCACATCAATAAGCAAAGTTTTTTTGATAAATTTATCATTCTATTTGAGTAACCCTTGCCAACTACATTTAATAAATAGGATGCCCAGTGCACAGAATAAAATATGTAACCTAAAAATAATTTGATTTCTGTACTAACTTGTGGAAAACATGTAATGTTTTCCTTTGTAACTAAACTTGGGGTGAAAAGCTGAAAAAGGCTTTTCTGCACTCTACCAGGGGTTGCGAAGCAGTATTAAGAAACTTACCCATTGCTCCTTTTGGGTGGAGGAACGGAAGAAATAGGAGGTCACTGATGGCTTCTCCTTTGACTTAAAGCAAACTTTATTGTCAGTTGCAATAAAAAAAATCACACAGCAAAGAGCAATGAAATAATATTTTTCCTTATTATAGATTAATTGATTATGGGAATTTGAGGGGACTTATATTTGTGTTCTCACTCATAGCAGACTTTTTGTTAACTCTGAAAAACATGTCCCGCTCAATCCATAGCCTGCTGACTTGTGTAAAATAAACAGACAGGACTTCAGGCAGCCAGTAGGGGGAGGAATTTCCAAAGCTAATCTCTTTCTCCAATCCTGCCTTCAAAAACTGAGACTCTCAACAGGATTAATTTAATTCTCTATTTTCTCTCCTCCCCTCCCCTCCCCTCCTCTCCTCTCCTCCTCTCCTCTCTTTTCCCTTCTTCTCTTCTCTTTTCCCCTACCCTCTTTTATTTGAGACAGGTTCTCACGTAGCCCAGGCAGGCCTTGAAATTGATATGTGTTTAGGGATGACCTTTAATTTCTGGTTCCCCTGCCTGTCTCCTTAGCACTGGGATTCGTGGTGTGTGTCACTGCATCCAGTTTATGCATGTCAAACCCAGCTCTTGTCTCTATTTTATTCAGACAGAATCCAAGTCTTGCTTGTTGGTTCCAGGATATATCCATATACATTGCCCATGAAATATGGCACAAGGAAAGATTATTATAGGGTAAGATTAGATTTGACTTTGAAATATAAGACTGGGATGAAGCAAAAGCATGGTTTTTGTATGAAGCCTGGCATCATTATCAGCTGAATGGGACAGGATAGATGGAGAAAATGACTATCACATACGGGAGGGGAGAGGAGAGGAGAGGAGAGGAGAGGAGAGGAGAGGAGAGGAGAGGAGAGGAGAGGAGAGAGAGAGAGAGAGAGAGAGAGAGAGAGAGAGAGAGAGAGAGAGAGAGATTGTGCAAAGAGATCAAGGGAGCAGAGTATGAGTACCACTTGGACATAGTTAGCAATAGAAAAATTGATAGTTTTGATGGGGACCGCATGTGGCTCAGCCAAAGAGTATTTGCCTAGCATGCAGAGGACACTGGGTTCCATCCCCAACATGGTGGGGGGAGCGATCACGAAGGGCACACATTTATAAGATAAAAGGGGTGATTCAAATGAATATGGAAACATCGCTCTGCCCTGTTCTTTCCCTTAGCCACACTGGAAGCGAGCCTCAGGGAAAAGCACAAAGTTCTTGATCTCCGAGATCAGGTCCGTCAGTTCTCCCGTGCTTAACTCACGTCTTTCACCCTTGACAGTGGCTCCGCCTCTCCTGAATCTCTTCCTAGTCTTCCCCGGAGGTGGAGTCCACTAGCCTGAGGGCCCCTCTCCCCTGCCTGGTTCTTAATACCATGGCTATTTCTTTATTTTTGCTGTGCTGAGATGGAACCTAGGGGTTCATGCACGATCAGCAAATGCCTGCCACTGAACTCTATTTCATTTCTAAAACTCTTTCTTTTTGATTTTAACACGTGTGTGTGTGTGTGTGTGTGTGTGTGTGTGTGTGTGTGTGAACATGGGCATTGGTGTCTGTGGAGGTCAAAAGAGGACATCAGAGTTCCTGAAACGGGAGTAACAGGCAGTTATGAGATGCCAGAATGGACTCCAGCGCTCCTCAAGGGTGGCACGCTGCCCTTGCCTCTGAGTCACCTCTCCAACCCTGCAGGTTTTTCTTCTTACTGGGTCTTACCATGATCATAACTGGAAGGACCATTGCCCAGAGCTGTGGTTCTCAACCTGGGTGTCGTGACCCCTTTGTGGGACTTTCACAGGGGTCACCAAAGACCACTAGCAAGCAGAGATGTTTATATTATGATTCATAACAGTGGCAAAATCACAGTTATAAAGTGACAACAAAATTAAATCCACCCACCAAATCTTTGCTCTCTTCTTGGCCTGTCTTGCTCTTGCAGTCAAAAGAATGAAAACAAAATCCCCACAATTATTTTTGATCTCTCTGGGGACGTTATTGGCATCATGTGCAGTGTTGTCTAAGATTAATACACTGGCTGACTTTATTTTAACTACATGCAAGCGTCATCTTTTTTTTTTTTTAATTCAACAGGTTACCCCCCAGATCAGTTTTTAACCAACAAGGTTTTGCGTAGCAATCTAGAAAGCTAAGGAAGCACTCAGTTTTGGTGATATTTGGAGAAGGGATTCATTCATTTTGAAGAAGATAAATTGCACAAATTTAAAAACAGAGTAACTTGCCAAGTTGAGCAAAATTCAAAATAACCAAGCCCTTTCCCTCGGTAATCCTCCTTTTAGGAATCTACTACGTAACAGAAACATTAGCAAACCAAGCACATTCCTGCAGGGTTATTTATAAAAGCAAAGCAAGAAAAAAAAATCCGTGAGATTGCCATCAAAAATCCAGAGTAGCAGGCAGAAGGACAGAATGGTTTGTCAGTAAACCCAATAATAGCCTCTCTGAAAGTAACACATATAACACAGAAAAGTTTTCATGATTATATTACAAAGAGAAGGAGACATTAAGAGTGTAGGGCATTAAGTTTAATCAAGAATATATATTTTAGCCAGGCGGTGGTGGCGCACGCCTTTAATCCCAGCACTCGGGAGGCAGAGGCAGGCGGATCTCTGAGTTCGAGGCCAGCCTGGTCTACAAGAGCTAGATCCAGGACAGGCTCTAGAAACTACAGGGAAACCCTGTCTCGAAAAACCAAAATATATATATATATTTTACATATACAATATTTTCTGTTTTGAGACAGAGTCTCATAAAACTCAAGTTGGCCTCAAACTTTGCTATGCAGCTGAGGATGACCTCAGACCCCAGATTGTTCTGCCTACACTTTCCATGCGCCAGGCTCACAGGTATCTGCTACCATATCCCGCTGGAGATATTAATTGACAATGGATGGTTGGTTAATTTTATTTATTTATTATGTATATAGTGTTCTGTCTGCATACAGGCCTGCACGCCAGAAGAGGGCGCCAGATCTCATTACAGATGGCTGTGAGCTACCATGTGGTTGCTGGGAATTGAATTTAGGACCTCTGGAAGAACAGCCAGTGCTCTTAACCTCTGAGTTATCTCTCTAGCCCGGATGTTTGATTAATTGTAAAATGTGTTTTATAAGATATTGGAGAAAGAGTCTATTTACTATTGGCACTTTGTACTTAACATAAAAAAACCCATACTGTTTCTTGTTTGCTTACCTCTAATCTATTTTTAATCTGAAACTGGCTATGTGCAAAGAATGGTAGCTAATGCCTTTAATCCCAGCACTTGGCAGGCATATCAACCACTGGGTGTATCTTTTTTTTTTTTTTTTTAAAGATGTATTTATTATGTATACAACATTCTGCCTCCATGTATGCCTGCAGGCCAGAAGAGGGCGCCAGATCTCATTACAGATAGTTTTGAGCCACCATGTGGTTGCTGGGAATTGAACTCACGACCTCTGGAAGAGCAGTCAGTGCTCTTAACCACTGAGCCATCTCTCCAGCCCCATCCACTGGGTGTATCAACCACATTTCATGGCAGGCCCCATGCCCAGGAGCACTTAGTTGACCAACACCAAATGGACTCCATTTTATTGTATGTTTGTATACTTTTTTGGGGGTGGGGAGCTTGGCTTTTTTTAATCTTTAAAGTTTTAATTTTTTTTGACTTTTGGTATTTTTTTTGAGAGAGAAAGAACATGGAATGGGGTAGGTAAGGAGGTGGAAGGATGTAGGAGGAACTAGAGGAGGAGAAAAACTATGATCAAAATATACTGTATACATTTTTAAAGCTAATTTGGGAGAGAGAATCGGGAAGAAGAGAGAATATGAATGAGCAGGCATATGTACTGGGCTCAGAGAACAACCTTGGATAATGTTTAGCTGCGGACACTCAGTACTTTTGACTCTTACAGCCTTTCTGTCCCCTTTCCCACAGTAATCTCTGAGCTTCGTGGAAGAATGTGTTGAGACATTTTCTCTCCAGACACCATAGGCTATCAAATAAAAAGTCTGGTGGCAGGGAAGAGTTCCTTTCTTTTGAGTTGTTGGTCAATAGGGCCCTAGTTTCCACCAAACATGACAGGTTATTGTTCTTGGTTGTCCCCAGAATTTTGCGAGAAGGCTCTGTGGCTGAAGACACCGCATAGTTGAGCCCTAGAGCATGGAGATGTCCCTCTCATCCTGACCTGGTGGCTTCATTCTCCCTGACTAGCTTTCGTACTTCTAGAAGTTTCGAGTTATGCTACTGTTGGAAGACAGCATTCAACAGTCTCACGCAACTGTGACCTCTATGAGCTATATAATGGTTAGCCTGACCAGACCTGCTGCTGTGCAATGGTGGCGGAGGTGTTGTAAGAGTAACCAAACACCTTCTAACTGGATTTATAGACCACTCCCTAAAACAGAACTCATTCCTGGTACTGCTGACCAGGTCAAAACCCCATGATTGGCTAGTTCACAGGCTCTAGGGGAAGACCTATTACAGTTATTCCTATAAATTGACATAATGTAAACCGTTCCCTAAGTTATCTGTATACTCATAGATTAGTGCATCTCTCAGCCCTCAGCAGAGAAGCTCTTATAGTAGATGGTGATGACCACAGAGGCCCACTGACTGGTCATGGCTCAGAGAAGACACTGTGGGGCACTCAGCTGGTGTTGTCACTATGTTGCTAATTTTTAGGTGGTCATATTGTCCAGGTTTCACAAATGCAGCTTTCCTGCCATACACAGGAGACTCTCAGCAGAGATCTTGGTCCTCTGACTCTTAACAATCTTCCCATTCCTTCTTCTGTGATATTCTTTGCGCCTTGGATGTGGGGCTTGGCTTGTAGCTGTATCAGTTGCATTGAACCCTGGAGCCATTATGAATTGAGACCATTTCTCTCACTTACGGCCCAGGGTGAATGGCTTGTGCTCTTCCTCGTTCTGCTTCCCCAAGGATTACAGGCCTGGGTTGCTGCCACATCCAGCCCCCCACCCTTTTTTTGGATGTGAATTTCGGGGAGCTGAACCCAGATCCTCATGCTTCCACAGTGAGTGCTTTGCTTATTGGTCTCTCTCACCAACAGATTCTGTTAAAGGGTTACCTCATTTTAGAGGTGTCAGGCATTGGTTGGATGGGCACACTACCTCTGGTGGTCCCCAGATGGAAACTAGATCATGTGACCCTCATGATGACCTCCGTCTAGTGAATGCAAGAACATGCTGACTTTCTTAAAGGATGAATGAGCTGTGAGCCTACTTCTTAATTGATGACAAGCTATTGGGATTGCTTCTATCTCCTAGGATATCGGAGGAAAACAGACGTACACTTCTGTGAACTGTAGAGGAGGTTAATTTAATTAAAGAACATGGCTGTCTTAGCCAGTTGGTAGAAGCAGCATGCAGAATGTAGGCCATATTGCTGGCATAATTATTTTAGACGCTAACAAGTGAGAGAGCATTCTGAGAACTCTGGGAAGCGGATTATGGTTGCTGACAACAGGGCCCCATTCCTTTTCACATCCATGGCATGCAAGGCCACCATGTTCCTCCATCTTCCTTCTTCTCCATCCTTGTACAAGAAAAAAAAAACCAAAAACAACCCCCCCCCCAAAAAAAAACAAAGGACCCTAACCTAGAGAGTCTGGTCAGGTATCTGAATCACTCAGATGTTCAAGAACAGTTTTCTGCAGATATGCACGGTAAGCTTCCTTCTGATTAAATCTATCGAATAAATACTGACATTTATGCTTCAGTTTGCCATCGCAAATGGCGCCAGCGCATATGTGTGTGTGTGTGTGTGTGTTAACTTTTAACATGTCCCTGTCTAGGGAGGACAGCTCCAAGGAGCTGAGCCTTTCCCACTTCCCTCTGTGGGTTCCAGAGACTGAACTCAGGTCCTTAGATCTTTAGCACTTTTACCATGTGAATCACCCAGCCTGCCCTTTCTCTGGCATTTTGGGGTCAAGAGAGCCCAGGCTAGCCTCAGCTTCATCATTTTCCTACCTCAGCCTCTCAGTGATGAGATCAGAGGCGTACACCACCACCCCTGGCCTTTCCCAGGAAGAATCATTACGCGGCTCCTGTGAATAGTTCTCTCCGTGTCTCCCATCTTAGTGATACCACAGGAGAGGCCTTCAACATCCATAAAAGAAGACCAGTATTATTGGAACTGGATTGCAGAAAGCAGTTGTGTTCCTGGCTCCTGTGGTCTGTGTCTGCCTGACTCTGGCATTGTGTCACAATTTGAGACTTGATCATCTCAAAGCCGGGCAGGCTGCTGGAGAACACGTGTTCTTAGTGTCAGCCCTGTTAGGAAAGACACTTTGTTCATTGTGTGGATGTGACTGTGCCCCATGGGAACAATGAACAAGAAAGAAAGGACCATCAGTCTTTGCAAGCAAATCTTGAGCTTCCTAACCAACTCTACACCATTCATAGAAATTGTTATATTTATAGAAAGACTTCCCTGGTGAGTCTACTGACTTTCCAGTAAAATCTATTCATGAGGTTATCATTAAGCATATTTGAAACAGACCTGGTTTCTGTTTAGTTGCCTGAATAAATTGTTGATCTTAGGGAATTATCAACAAGATGTATATATGTATCTAACTATCTATCATTTATCTATAGGTAGCATCTCATGTAGCCTCAGGCTGGCTGCAAACTGGCTAAGCAGCCAAGGATGGCCTTGAACTGATCCTCCTGCTCCTTCCTCCTAAGCTTGGTCACCATATTTGTTTAATGTAGTTTGAACCCAGGGTTTCATGCCTGGGAGTCAAAACTTGACCAATTGAGCTACCTTCTCAGCATCAGCTGAGTTTTTTTTTTAAATTTTATTTTGTTTTTCTGGGCAGTGTTTCTCTATGTAGCCCTGGTGTTGCCTTGGCTGTCTTGGAACTCACTCAGTAGACAAGGCTGGCCTCGAACTAGAGATCTCCCTGCCAAGTGCTGGGATTAAAGACGTGTACCACTACTGCGTGGTGATCTGATTTTTAAAATTTTTTTTTCTGTAATGTTGGCAAGTGGAATTTAAAAATTGGCATTATGGTTTAGTAAGGGTCATATCTTTCATTTGGTTCTTTTGTTCATAATGAGGAATGGTTTTTTAAAAATTATGACTGATGGTCCTAAAAGTGTTTTTTTGTTTGGTTGTTGCTTTGGTTGTCTCTTGCCCAGGATGACCTTGAACTCACTAGGGACCTGACCATGACCCTGAAAGCCAGATCCTCTTGCCTCTACCTCCCAAGTGCTGGGATTCCAGGCCTGTGTCACCACGTACTGCTTCTAAAATGCAAAGTCTTAAATGAAAGAAAGTGGCCTCGGATCCCAAACATCTAAAGTTGCAGCTTTAGGCAAAAACTTATCTTAGACTATGAAACCAGACTTTGTGCTAGAGGGAAACCCGAACACAAATTCTCTTCGGCAAACATTACCCTTTGTTCGTTGTATATGCTGTGCCAAGTTACTAAACAAACAGAGGAACAAAGGCCATGTGGAGCGATCCGAGTGAACATCAGTGGGGTGACTCGGGTTGGTTTCTCTCCTACAAGCAGAGCAGACAGACACTTCATTCTGCACAGAATTAGAATTACTGAACTGTACTCAAGAAGGCTAACATTATAAAACCAGCATGTCTCCACTGCAGGGACAAAAGCCCTCGAAATGGCTGTCAAAACTGCATCTGTACCTACCGTGGAACAGACAGTCCCAACGTTTTCAAATGAGTTCTTTGTAACAAGCATGTTTAATGAGATTCATTTTTGGAATATTCAGCTCATGAAATGATTTCTGAGGAGCTGGATTCAGAGACAAGGACTTCTGAGCTGCATCTATCTATTGGCTGGCATTTTCAGCTGTATGCCACAAAGACATCCTGAAAACACACGTCTAAGACTGAACCACGAGCCAGCCATGATGGCTCGTGCCTACAACTGCTGTGCTCACAGGGCTGCGGTGGGAGAATTGCGGTGAATCCAAGGCCCAGCATGGGCTATGGAGCAAGTTCCAGTTCAGCCTAGAACTCAGACTAAAGAACTCTCAAACACTGTATTAAAGAAAGAACGCTGAACTGTTTTTCCCCTGTTCACTTCCTATCCGTGTATCCTACCACAGGAAATGGGGGATTATAACTCTATGATGGAAAGTATCAGGGGCTTCTTCTCGTTAAAGTGTGCGATGCCCCCACAGACTCAAATGTTTGAACACTTCATCTCCAGTAGGTGATGCTGGTTTTGAAGGTAATGGAACCTTTTTAGGGAGTGGAGCATTGCTAGGGGTTGTGGGCCACGGTCCTCAAGATTTGATAGCCAGGGCCCAGTTCCTGTCTAGTTCTCTGCCATGTGTCCAGCTGCCACATTCCTGCTGCCACACCTTCCCCACTGAGATAGACTGTGTCCCTTAAAACTGGAAGCCAAAATAAATGCACCCTTCTGAAATGGTTTCTTATTACGTGTTTAAACAAGTAGCTAATGCAGGGCCGTGAACTAGAGACGAAGCTGAGAAAAGCTGGACACTGAACGGTTGGGACGAGCGGATAGAAACAGGCTACGGACGTCAAGAATACGGATCTGGGGAGATGGGTCCGGACGCACGCAGACGCGAGCGTCATCCACACAGGCGATGAACTGAAGGGAGACAAATGAGCATCGAGTAGCTAAAGAGGTAGGGACGGCGGCAGGAGGCAGGGACACTTCGCACACGGGACAGGGCAGTGTCTAGAACTTCACTGATGAGTGTGAAGGAACCACTGGATTTGGCGACTGCTAAGCACTCCAGAGAGAGGCCAGGCGGAGCAAAGAATCGCAGCTGGAGCAAGCTGAGGCGGCCTTCACTCGGCCTGCTGCAGCTTCTCCTCCTGCAAGGCGCGAATGCCCCCGGATCCCAGCTTCCTCCTCTTCACAACGGCAACATTCCTGAGACAGAGTCATGCTGTCTAAGAAGATGAAGCAGACACTTCCACGAGTGAAGGAATAAACGAACCACATGGTACGTGTTCCCTACCATCTCCACAGACATGTGACTTAGAACCGACTCACCTCAAGAGGTCTCACTGTAAAAGGGAAGACTTTTCAGAAGCAGTTTATCAGGGTTGGGGGCAGTGTTATCCAGGGCAGGGTTTGCTTTGGGGTTTTCATTTTCATCCTGAAACAGTAAGGAGACACGGAAGGCCCTTGATGCTCGACTCTTTGCCACTTCTTTTCTTTTCTTATTTTCTTTTTCAAAAACTTGTCAGATAAGGCCATTTAAATGCTAATATGTAGCATTCTGACAGTGATTCTTGTTTTCACTTTAAAAAATTTAAGTTTATTTGTATGTGTGTGACTGAGTGTGCAAGTGACTGAGTGTGCAAGTGTACTACATGCACGCGGATGCCCACGGAGACCAGAAAAGAATGTCAGACCCCTTGGACCTGGAGTTACAGATGGTTTGATCTGTCATGTGGGTGCTGGAATCGAACCTGGGTCCTCTACAAGAATAGCAAAGCTCTTAACTGCTGAGCCATGTCTCCAGTTACATATTGACTTTTTAAAAGTAATTTTGTTTTTTCTTATTTGCACATCGTGTTTGTGTGTGTGTGTGTGTGTGCACTGGCATGCATATTCATGATCTACATGTAGAGGTAGAGGACAAACTGCATATGTCAGCTCTCTCCTTCCACCACATGGTTCCTGGAGATCAAGCTCAGGTTGTCAGGCTTGACACTAAGCACTCCCTGTCCCCTGAGCCATCTCTCTGGCCCTGTAACCTTTTTTTTTCTGGACAGTGTCTCATTTGGTATCCTGGGATGACCCCAAATAAATGAACAAACGAGCAAGCGTGCAAACAACAACAACCAACAAAACCACCCAGAATTCATCTCAGTATTTAAACAATTAGTTTTTACTTAGTGTAAGTTTTACTGTTCAAAAATGATATTTACTAAAGCCACAACATTATTCATAAGGACAGAACTTTTATAGCAAAACCTTGATACACGAACATCAGTGATCTGAATACTATATGGATATAGAAGCTATTCAAAAAAATGAAAACGATATGCAGAGGCCCTCATCGGCACAATCTAGGCGCTCCTATTGGTTCCGAAAGCGTTATGCTACAATATGACCCAAGGAACTGCAGAGTTCCCAGGGCTGTGCAGAGAAGAAGCGGAGAAGCGTCACTGCTCACTTGAAAAAGCACATACCACCAAGACTAGAGAAGCGGAGCAGAGCCAAACAAAGACAGTGCAGGAAGCAATCGCCAGGCTCTCTGGCGTTCATCTCTGAGGCTGGTTAGCATGGCGAGCCTCGTGGATGGAAAAGGAGCTGATCTCTAACAAGCATTAGAAACGGTATGGGGCATCGGCTAACATGAGTGACTTGGAAACTGGAAAGCAAAGGCCGAGCCATTCTTGGAGCAGAGCTGCGAGGTGTTATAAAGCGCAATGAGGACCGCGTCCCCTCCCGCCCTTTGGCTTCAGGACGGGCAGACAAATAAAGAGTTTTCAGGGGCTGCGGCGGGAAATATTTAAGGTGGAAAGTTAGAATTTTCTTTCGTTTTTCTGTAATTGCAAAGGGTATATTGTCTTTCCCAGGACCAAGAAACCGAGTTTGGTCCTTGGAATTTCCTGCGTGTGTGTATGTGTGTGTGTGTATAAAAACATGGATTGAAGTATGTATTCATGCTGACACGACAGTCACACTGATAAAAGGTGAACATGTAAAAATTAAAAATAGAGTCATCTTTTTCAGGGCACGAGACTATTTTATCGTGTTAAATTTGTCTAGAAGGTGAAAACACACATAGATTCTCTAAGGCTTCATGTTTCAACTAGCAGTTAAACCTAAGTGAAGACACGAGCAGGGATCTTACTTGTCAGTTATAGTGTTTATGATACGATGGGAACAGAATTCCTTCTCCTTTAACTGTGCTGTGCTCATGTGGAATTAAAATCACACACAAATCATGATCCAATGCTAAATATTTCAGAATGCCCACAAAAGCGAGCCAGGAAAGACACTGCTTCCACAGCACGGAACGGCGGGAGGCTGACATAGAGGCAGGGGCAAGGGTGAAGTCTAGTTCCTAGCAGCTGCTTGCTTCTGCTTGTTTGCTAGAGGAGACTCAGGGAAGGATAGCTCCTGCAGCTTAGGCCATGATTTCTGCAGGTTCAGTGACCAGTTTGGATCCATCCCATACGGTCTTGAACTGCTCAGGAACTGGAAATTCTCTCTGGAAGAAGTCGAGAAGACAGAGTTATTTACGTAAAAGCTTCCTTTTGCAAACAGGTAGAAGGCTGACAGATGTCATCTGGTAGGGCGAGAAAAACTACATCAAATCCTAATCGACACCTTTTGAGAGGTCCTAGTCACATGCAGACCCACGTGTTCTGTGACTGCATGCCGGGGTCATCCTGACAGTATTTACAAAGAGCTAGGCTTGCTTTTGGAGACAAGTCTCATGCATCCAGGCTAGCTTTGAACTCACTATGTACTTGAGTGAGGATGACTTTCAACCTCTGATCCTGAGTTTTGGGATTATAGGCATGGCCGAGGGTTAAGGTACTGCCGGAAGTAGAACCCAGGGCCTCATTCATGGGAGGCAAATACTGCAAGTGAGCTATATCCTGAGCCCAAAGTAGGCATTCTTATGAGAACCAGACACCAACCAAACTCAGGCGATCTCCAAAGACCTCATGAGCTCGGTGCTACTGAGATGCCACCTGCAGGGATCAGAAGCTTGAGACGAGATGTTCAGTAACTGGCCCCGGATGGCAGCACCAATGAACAGAACGGCCAGTGTGTAAGTCCAGCCAGTCTCTCCAAGCCATTGTTCTCCATCAAATCTGAACATGCCCTGAATCAGCCCGTGATCTTATTAATTCTGATTTGGCAGGGCTGGGGAAGAAAGTGGAAAGCTCTGGTCATCAAACTCTCAGGGGACATCAGTGTGTGAATGGAGCCCAAACTTGCCTATTCTCTGAGACATTGTAAAAGTGTTCTTCGGGCATGAGAATACACACACACACACACACACACACACACACACACACACACCACACATGCCCCTCAGCTCTAACTTCTCTATCTTCACTAGTCTTCCTGTACAGTCTTGAGAAGTAATTTGTTTTCTTATTTTGCTGCAATAATGAAGGAATTCTAGAATGAGAGCTTCAATAGAAAAATCAAGTGGTTTTTGATACGGGGACTTAGGTTATGTAGTACCCCCCAGTTGGCCTTGAACTCATGATTCTCCTACCTCAAGCTCCCAAGTACTAAGACTATAAATGCATGTCTTGGTTTTTAACCTACAGTAGAACTATCTTGAGTGATCTAATGCACGTGTGTGCCTGGTACCACTTCTGGCACTCTCCTTCAATTGTAACCAAAGCCTTGGGTTTGTTCTCAAGTATGCTACAGACCTCAAGCTGGGCACGGAGCCCAGGGTCTACTGTATACTAGGTGCATGCACCATCATGAAGGGGCCTCTTTGATAGTAAGATGCTGCAGCATCAAAGACACAGATACATCCACCTCTCTTCTCTGGGAGGTTGTTTTCTATCAGTATGAAGTATGCCCACTGTCCAGTCCAACATTCTAACACCCAAGGCAGGGTCTGCATTGCTCCCTTCCACCTCCTGCTGGAAAATGTGTAAAGGGGATCCAACAACTTGAGGGAGCAATACCATTGACCCAAACAGGCAAGACTACATTTCAGTACAAAAGCTTAGGCTTTTGATTATAGACACTCTTTAAGCTGATGGGTCTCCATCTGGGCTTCATACTGGAATCTGCCTGAACATCTTTAACAATTACCGATGCCTGGTAGCAGGCTCAGAGACCAGCTCAATGAGTCTGAAGTGCTCATCCAAACCCTACCGCTTGTCTTAGTTGGTACAGTTCCCCTACAGCTGAGCATTCTGCTTACACACCTACAAAGACCAGGGACGGCTCAGTATATAGCCAGTTCTTCTACTCTGTCCTACTCTGCTGCCCATCTGTATTTGCGGAGAACCCAGGAGGGGATGCTTGTCTTCCTTAAAGTCAGTCTCTGTACCCAAAGTGGTGAATCAACGCCCATTGTTTGCAAAATACCATGCCTGAAACTCAGATGAGGAATTGCAGGCTGCAGCATGTGGTATGGGTGGGTGGCGCTGAAGAAAGCCTGCATGGGTGTGGATAATCTCTGCTTAAGGAAATCAACCTGTCTGTCGACTGCTCTTGAGAGAGCTGCTAACTGACCCATCTGGCTGGCACAGGTCCGCAAGGCATGCTCGTTAAAGCTCTTGGTTTGCTGCCTCCCCCCGCCTCACACAGTTAGTGTTCGCCATGTGTTTCTTCTTCTCCTGCTTCCGTGCAGCAACAACTGCAAACCGAGATGCCGTACTTCAGACTCCAAAGAAACGGGATTTATTCAGTCTCACTCAGCTTTAACGTGTGAAGCTGTGGTTCTGAAAGAAGCTTCCTTTAGAAGCTGCTTTACTGGGGAGAAGATGTGAAGAAAGGAAATTCTGGCTGAATTACTTGGGCTAGTGTTTCCAAATGAGGAATTCCATGGGCTGATAGTATAAGAACTTAGTTGGGAGCTGCTGAGAAACATGATTCTGGGGCTGGGGAGATGGGCAAGGTGCTTATCTGTCTAGGCAGGAGGACTTAAGTTTGAAGCCCCTAAACCATCCATAAAGCAGATGCTATGTTGCATGCCTGCGACGTTGCATGCCTGCGATGTTGTAAGCCTGAAATGTTGTATGCTAGCAATCTAAGCCCTTCTCTGATGAGATGAGAGGAAGAGAGAGGATAACTCACAGAAGCTCAGAACTGTGGCTTAGACAGTCGTGAACAACAAGAAGCCCTGTCTCAAATAAAGTGGAAGGCAAGGACTGACATCTGACATTTTTCTCTCCCACGCGTGTCATGGCATGAGTGTTGACCCCACAGCATACATGAAGAACCCAGATTCCGAGCCCCACTGTGAGGCTCCTGAATCCAGCCCTAGGTTTTTCCAGGGTTTGGAGCCCACCTTTCTACCAAGCTTCCCAGCAGATCCTTATGTTAAGAGGATCATAACATTTTTGGCTTCAGAAGCACGAAGGTGTACTTATATTCCCTCTCCTCCCCTCCTCTGAACCCCCAAAGCATCTCTCCTCATTTGTTTATCTCCATCAGAGGAAAGGAAAACATTTAGTCCTACAGAAATGGAACTCAGGCGCAAAGAGCTGGCTCATTCTAGTAATTAGAGTCTCCAGACACAAACGCAGGAGCTAACAGGAGAGGGGCCACATGGAAGGTGCTTCTCCATTTCCCTTACCGGCCTGTGAAGTTGTCTACAGATGACATTTGTTAGAGAGTAGCTGATGAGCCACTCTCCAAGAATGCTAATGTGAACGTGTCACATGACATTTTGGACAGGCTTTTGGAAGGTACTTACATAATCATCACCCTGAGGGATCAGGACATTCATCTCAGATGACTTGGCACTCACGATCTCACAGTCTAGTGCATCTTCACTGAGGTACAGGTGGCACCCTTCTGTCTTATTAATGGAAATTGTCGGCACTCTCCCCATTACCTGAAAGAAGGGGGGTGGGTGGTGGAAGGGACCAAAGCAACAAAATGAAAATGGGTATGTACCCAAGCAGATACTCTCCTGAATTCCTCCAGCTATAGTGTGAGTTCAGCTAAACTAAGTTTTAGGACTCACGGGCAGTGCTCTCTCTCTCTCTCTCTCTCTCTCTCTCTCTCTCTCTGTCTCTCTCTGTCTACGAGCAGGATAGGTGTCATTTGGGGATACAATGAAAGGACTATACAGGAGGGAATCCTAAACGTTCAGGGTCTCTTTCTTGAGATGAAATTAAGGGATTAATTTGGAGGCAGCAGCTAAAACGTTCAGAAAAGCCTGGCAACCCGGTTAGTGAATCTGAAATGTGTATCTGATTTCATGATAAGAGAAACAGGATTCATTTGCTTTAAAATTTAAGTTTTGACAGTTATCTGTGAGCCTGGGGCTGAAACAAGTATGCACACAGGCACTGCACAATAAGATTAATTTTGAACAGAAGCCAAGTAGATTGTTCCCAAACTCCAGAATAAGTAGGGGACTCTGCCATTCTTCTCATGCAAGTCATTTGCTGAGTAAGAATCTTGGGGCTGAAGGTGAAGTTCAAATGAGAAAAGTGTCTAGGTATTTCAGAATGTTTCAAGCTCAAACGGAGGACATTCCCATAGATAACACGAGGACATTCCCATAGATAACCAGGACCCTACGCAAGAGGGGGCAGCGCTTTGTAGCTCTGTACTGTTTACAAATATCGAAGTCCAGTAAAAATGCAGACCAGTTTTGAATTTCTCCTCCAACAATCAGTTTTCAGACCTCCCCCTCCCCCCAATGTCCACAGGGATATATGGTTCCCCCAAAGACCTTATTATAACTCTAGAAGTTTTCTTCTTGTAATGGTAATTAAAGCAATAAAGACATCTCTCCTTTCAATCCAAAGAAAAGGCTAGTTTGCAAACCAAAGGGACAAACTGTGTCAGTGGTACAGGTGTCCTAGTGAATTCCTTGGGGGGGGGGCGTCTAGCCGGGCCACCATGCTTCTCTCTTTCTCCTCTTTTTGCTCCATAGAAACTGGATACTGAGTTGGAATTGAACCCCAGACCGAGAGAAAGGTAGAGAAAGCGGGGTAGACCAAGGTCAGGTAACTAAAAGCAGGGCTCTGCCTGAAATAAAAGTGTGTGCGCATATGTGTATACATGTGTGTATGCATGTATATACATGTGTGTGTTTTAAAAATGTGCCAGTAGTCTTGTTTTGATGCTTTCTAGACTTGCTTATGTTACAATGATGAAAAGCATTTGCCTCCAGCCCTGAACACCAAGAATCCCACCACCCAAGTAAAAGGAAGGCCCACTGCCAGTGCATCCTAGAGGGCTGACTTACGAGGATTATTTCTTCCTAACAACTTAAGAAATTTCCACTGATACTGCTGTCTGCCTTCTCCAATCTGAATATTTTCCTAGAACATCTGGCCAAAAATAGGATTGCTAGGCCAAATTACATGAACTTTAGCTTTTTTCTTTTTTAAAAAATAACATGATTGTAGTGAAATATATACAGTAACTCACCCGTTTTAAGTGTACAATTGGATGCTCTTTCATAGAAGTACAGAGTTGTGCAATCAGGACCACACTTTTAGAAGAGTCTCATCATTCTAAAAGTATCGCTAATGGCCACTTACAGGCGGTTCCGCCTCAGCCCCAGGCAGGCGACCTGATTTCTGCTTCGGTTGTGCCCAGGCCCTTTTGAAACAATTTACTAGGCACTTTAACTAGGTAATGGAACTCTCTTAGTTTGATCACCCAAAATTTCACTAAGTGTTCAATCAAACGTCTTTGTCTTGTCTCTGAATCGCTTCTTCTATTTCCCTACGCAAGGAACCCGCGGCTCATCCGTCCAGAGGCCACTGTTCTCAGTGCAGGTTCACATCCTTAAAGATGGTACAAGAGTTTTCAGGCATGGAAACAAAGAATAATAGATACATATACACTTCCTGCAACAACTTTATCAGTGTTACATTTTGGCTTATTTCCTTTTTGGTGTTTTTGACAATTTCTTCCCTTCCCTTCCCCTCCCTCCCTCCCTCCCTCTCTCTCTTCTTCCCTCTGATCCTTCCTCCCTCCCTCCCTCCCTCCCTCCCTCCCTCCCTCCCTCCCTCTCTCTCTTCTTCCCTCTGATCTTCCCTCCCTCCCTTATATAGCCTAGGTTGGTTTTGAACTAGCAATGGGACAAAGGATGGCTTTGAACTGCTGACCCTTCTTCTTCCTCCCACGTGCTGCGAGCCCAGGTGTACACTGTTACACCGGGCTTTATTACGTTGGCTTGTTTGTTTTTGAGTCAGGGTCTCACTGTGCAGCCCTGGCTAGCCTGGGATTTGCTATACAGATCAAGTTGGCCTCTAACTACAAGGAGTCCTCCCAAGTGCTGGGATTACAGGTGTGCAGCACACACCCAACTTCTGTTCTGCTTTCCTCTTGAGAACCAAAGTCTCCCAGTATCACTGAAGTCCCCTGGGTGCCGTCTCCCACCTCCCTTTCCCTCCCCTTCCTTCTCTTTGCTTCCCTCCCCATCGGTAACTACTCTCCCGGCTGTTCTGATAGTTGGCTTTTGGTTTTTGCTTATGATCTGTCTTTTGGGTGAAATGCGCAGGAGGGCACCTGGACCTGTCACAAGTAGGCTTTATGTTGAACTGGTTTGCACACAGTTGCTCTATTTTAATGACTGGATATATCACACAGCCCCTGCCATCCTGTAACTTCCTCTTTTGCTCAAGGCCTTTTTTTTTTATTTACCTGCTTTTAAAAATTCACCTGGTTTTTATGCCTGCAGGTATAGTTCACTCATTTTAACTATTGACTAGTATTCAACTAGAAAGACTTGTTTATTCATTTGCCAGTTGATGCATACATACATATATATATATACATATATGTATATATATATATATTTTTTGGTTTTTCGAGACAGGGTTTCTCTGCGGTTTTTTTAGAGCCTGTCCTGGAGCTAGCTCTTGTAGACCAGGCTGGCCTCGAACTCACAGAGATCCGCCTGCCTCTGCCTCCCGAGTGCTGGGATTAAAGGCGTGCGCCACCACCGCCCGGCTAGATATATTTTTTTATTGTTGCCATTACCATGACACTACAAAACATGTGTCATGGTTTCTCAGCCTGTGGCTAGAGCTTTACTGTAGGGACATAAACACCCGGTGACTCAGCCAGAGGCTATGGATGTGGCATTCAGCACATGGTGTCAATTTGTCCTGCAGTGAGTGTGCCAGGATAACTATGTTGCTAGGATGTATTAGCCCCCAGTGTTTCACTTTCAGGACAGCTCGCACATCAGATATTTGAGCATACAGTCAGTCTTGTACGTATAGCTCCTTTATGTGTTAGAGTCTGTGAACGTGGCACTTGGGAAAGCGAGGACATTCTGAATGTAAAAGAGATGAGTGTAAAAAACAAATCTGTGACTGGTATTCATTTACACGCCGCCTCCTCTTAGGCAGGTTAGCGTATCTTCATATGCATGTGTCAACCACTTCACTTTTGGAGAGGGGAGGACTTGTTTTGTTTTTGTTTTTCCAAGACGGGGTTTCTCTGTGTAGCCCTAACTGTCCTGGATCTCATGCCATAGACCAGGCTGGGCTTGAACTCAGAGATCTGCCTACCTCTGCTTCCCCAGTGATGGGATTAAAGGTGTGCACCACCACCGCCTGGCTTTGTTTTACTTTTGAATTATGTGCATCATACATTTGTGTGGGTTTGCTCTGAGCTATCGAGCCACCTCTCCTGCCCTACTTTTTTTCTGTTCACTGAGCTTCCAGATGAATTTCAAGCTTTTTTTCTTTTTAAATAAATCTTGTTGAAATATTTGAGCTTTGCTGGACTTATAGATGAGAGAGAGAGAGAGAGAGAGAGAGAGAGAGAGAGAGAGAGAGAGAGAGAGAGAGAGAGAAGTGATACAGATGTCTTTTTGCATCTATTCTGTGTTCTCTATAAAGACCTTCCATTGGTTTTGCTAACTTGATATTTGGTCCCCTTTAGTTTTGTTGCCATTTTGAATCTTAGTTTGCACTGCATTTCCTAATGCTTATCTGTGGTGTCAAGAGAAGATGTTGATTTTTTCCCCCTATCGATAGTAGACCTAACTGTCTTGCTGTCTATTTCTTTAGTTTATTGAGTATCTTGACTTTTATATAAAGCAATCATTTCATTGTCATATAAAGACATTTTTAATCTCTTCCTTTTCAACGTTATTTCCCTCGGTTATTTTTCTTATCTTCCTGCAGGAGTTAGGATCTTTTAATGCATGATTGAACTGAAGTAAGGACTGGAAGGAAGCTCTTGCTTCGGGCATCATTGGTAGTTCTTGTAAACGAAATATGGCCTTTGCTGTAGGATTTCAAGAGGTAGCCTGTACTTGGGTGCAGCATGCAGTGTAACCTCCTCTTTCCTTGGGATTGTCAGATACGTATGTAGAGCTGGCATTCCTACCCAGGTCCCAGGATGTCCAATCAGGGCTGTTTCCACACAGCGGGCACAAAACCCACCAACTTCTTAAATGACAAGGTAAATATGCAAATGTTATACATGCAATTAAATGAGTTCTAATTAAAAGTGTGGATGTAGAGAAGCCCAGGAAAGAGAAAGATTTATAAAACTGAAATCTAATTTTGTCAGTCATCATGAGGAAACACCAGATTGTAAGGGGTAATTAACAATATGCCAATAGTATAATCAATGAGAAAAGTCAGCCTTGGCCCAAAGTCAGAAATCCTGTAGACTTTTGTATGTTGCAAAAGTCTATTTAATAAAATAAGAATTACTAAAGGAGTACAGATTTTCTCTTGTTCCTGAAAATTCAGTTCCAATCCTACTCCATGGGTTGTTTTTCTGTCCCCTGCTTCTTCCTCAAGGCCATTTTCCACATAGCGGAAATTCTCTTTGGCAGGGGACTAGTATTATTCTAGGGTAGTCTCTCAATATCCTTTATCCATATAGCAGCTGACTCATCCAATTGTGTGCTCAGCAACAATTATTGGGTGCATATGGTATTCAGGTGCTATATGAATTTAGAACTACAAAGGTGGTATGGCTGGCTTTGGTTTCTTTTTTAGATCTATGGATAGAACCCAAGGTCTTATGTGTGCTGCACGGTTGCCACCGAGTTACGTCCCCAGCTCATGAGCCACCCCTAAGATGGAGACGGTAAGACGTGTGTGCTTTCAATACAAAATAGGAGGGAAAATTAAAAAAAAAAAGACAGACTAACGGCGACTGAGAATAAAGACAGGGCTTCCCCAGAGAGGCGACAACGGAGCTGTGTTTAGAAAGAACAGGAATTGGATGTTTTCTGGGTGAACATGAGGAATGAGTCCCTTCCTCTGTCCCCTGCAGGAAGATGAGTGGCCCACTCAGAGCCATGAGAGTACGGAGTATGGCTGTGGAGACTACTCACCTGGATCTGAATGTCCTTGGAGTTGATCACTTCCACGATGCCCACAACATTATCAAACACCAGACCAAACTTCTTGCAGTTATCTAAAAGGGAAAAGGGAAACTCCAGTAAGCGCGCATAGCGTGTTTCCGTAGTAGCTCATCACAGCAGACACACAGCTTCAGTTTCGCCTACCAACAGTGATGGAATTTATTTTTCCCTTTATCTGAAGAGTGGATTTTTCACATTTGAAAATATAAGCCACTTGTTTCAGCTCGGTCTCTGAGATGACAAGGTCATTCTTGTCTTCTTGGTATTCCTGAAAGGAAGGCAGACATGGATATTAAACACAGGCAGAAAGATAGAGGCTGAATCCACTCTGTGTGGACACTGCTGGAGGCTTCAACAGAGTTCTTGCCTTCCAGTCTGCTTTCTTCCAGAACATTCTCCTTATGGAGAAACTTCCAGGTCTTAGCTGTCAATTGTAGTTGTGGAAGTGGGTAAACCACAGCTTATAAGTGGCTATCAGTTTGCCAAGAGTCAGATGTTAGCAGTCCTCCTAGAGGGCAGGACTGGAGCAGAGGTGTGGTTGCTATGGAGACCTGGATGCTGACACTCCACTTGATGCTGCAGCAGACCCTGCTGTGTCCATCAGGAGATGGTACTGATGACATCCGAACAGTGGTCTAAGTTACAATGTCTACCCAGGCCCTGGCAACTGTTCCAGGGACGTTGTTCCTTCATCTTTCAGGAAGCTCTCTGGGTCCTTAAAGACTCCAGGAGCTATCATCCACATTCAAAGCATCTGTGATCTGCTCACTGAATTAACCCCGAGAATGGGGGGTGGCAGCACCAGCTCATGGCTGTGCATGAAACAATCAGTCCATCACCGCAAGGCACAGACTCCCAACACCACATGGTGATGGCTTCTCCCTGTCTGATTAAAAGTTACGGAAATCAGCAGTCACGTTCCTAGAAGAAAGCACACTGACAGTGACTGGGGTAGAGGGTTTGAGTTCTGCAAGGTGAAGAGTCGTCTGCGGTGGATGCTGAGGCTGGAAATACAACAGTGTAAATGCGCCCAGCGCCATAGCAATGTGTACCTAAAGGTGTTTTTTTTTTTGTTTTTGTTTTTTGTTTTTTTGAGACAGTGTTTCTCTGTATTCTCTGTAGCTTTGAAGCCGGTCCTGGAACTAGCTCTTGTAGACTAGGCTGGCCTCAAACTCACAAAGATCTGCCTGCCTCTGCCTCCCGAGCGCCACCACTGCCCAGCCCTAAAGGTGGTTAATGGTAAATGTTATTCATGCCTTTACTACATTTAAAAAACAGTTCTAGAAAGCAGAAGGAAAGAATGCACAGGACCTACTGGAAAACAACCTGCAAGCCCGCGGAAGCACCTGGCTTCTCACTCTAGCTAGGGTTTTCTCGTCTTGGCGTGTCACCTAGGAGTCCCCATGTCTTTGGGATGTGGTTTTTGCTGCTTAGGTGTTTAGAGTCGGTTTTGGTTGCATGAATCAGAGTAAACGCTAAAGGGCCTGACTCACCACTCTCCATTTCTTCCCTTCCAGCTCGAACACTGGAGCGTGCTTCTGAGGAGAATTCGATTTTGGAGATGTAGGGCTTGGCGTGGGGGTTTTGGTTGGAGATCGAGTTTGTCCTTGAGCCCTCAGGCTGGGGTTCTTGTGTGTCTTCTGGTCGTCTGTGACATGCCGGAGCCCTAGGAAACGTGGGCGGTTAATTTTAGTTGTCCACTGACCCTAACCTAGACTCACCTGGGAAGAGAATCTCAACAAGAGGCTGTCTAGATCAGGTTGGCCTGTGGACCTGTCTGTGGGGGGGTTGTCTTGATTGCCTTAATTGATATGGGAACAGCCTAAAAAAATGGGTGATACCAAAACCATGCCCTGGCTTTGGACCTTGGACTACAAAAGAGTAGAGAAAACAACCAACTGAATACTAAGCACGAGTGTGATTATTCTCTCTCTACTCTTGACTAGGATGTGACTAGTTGCTTCAAGTTCCTGCCTTGACTATCCCACACTGAGGGACTGTAACCTGGGCTCCAAAGAAATTCCCCTCCCTTAGAGTCACTGACATCAGGGTATTTTATAATAGCAATAGAAAGGAAACTAAAGCAGAAGGTGGCACAGTGTAGGTACATTTCTTCCCCTCTCATGAAAAGGGAACTACCCACCATGTAAAGTACAAGAACTTTGGTGTTACTGTTTTCATAACACTGCATTGCTCAAGATCAATATGCAGGGCCTGCATTCTGCGTAGGCACAGACAGAAAGAAACATTGTATGTATCAGAAAAAAAAATTGAGCAATGTTGTTTGGATGTGAATGTCTCTCAAGGCCCCTGGACCATTCAGTCTCCAGATCATGATGCTTTTGGGGTGGGTGTGGAGTGGATCTTTAGAAGTTGATAGAAGTTGGTGAGGTGAATCCTTGCTGGAAGATGTGGCTCACTAGGTACAGGCCTTGCAGTTTCATAGCCTGGCCCCATTTCCTTTCCACTCTCCGGTTCCTGTTTTACCAAGATATGAGGAGGTGAAAGGTCAACTCGGCTGGATTTGGAATCACCCAGAAGACACAGCTCTAGACATGTCTGGGAGGGAATTTCCAGAGAGGCTTTACTGAGCAGAGAAGACTCACTCTGATGTGGGTGGCCCCGTGCAATGAGCTGGGGCCTCACACTCAACTGAAAGGACAATGTGAGCTGAGTGCCAGTGTCCACGCCCTCTGCTTCCTGACCCACTATGATGGGAGCAAGCAGTCTTGAGGTCCGGCTACCATGCCTCTTCCTACCAACGGACTGTGTCCTCTCAAACTGTGAGCCAAAACCAGAGCCTTCTTTGAGTTGCTTTTCTGAGGAACTTTTGTCACAGTAATGAAAAAAGAGACTAACATAGTGAAGATAATTGACTCCCCCTTCCCCCCTGCAAAAAGTAAACAAAAATCCCTACAAACCCTCAAGCCATCTTACCCCCAAAGGTTTCCTGGCTTACTCATAGCCAACTAATTTGCTAGGTATGGTTTAAAAGGCTATGATACCCCAGTAAGTAGTTCTTAGAATCCAGAACCAGCTTTAGAATTAGAAGTCCATTCCTTTACTTTGCAAGTGAGTTTCAGAAGGATCAGCAGAGCAGGTCTGAGCCAGGGATAAATCGGGAAATTTTGAGTTCTTAGCTCTCAGCCCCATCCACACCCTCAATCCTATTAGTTGGGCAGCGGGGGCGGGGGAGGGGAGAGAAATACCTGCAACACACCTTTTGGTAATGTGACTAGGTTGTCTAGCATGCATGTACTTTTGATCCTGATACATTTTAAGGATTTGCATTGAAAAAAATCAACTAATTGCCATATTGCAGGATGGGAGTACCATTCACCATTTTTATTTCATTGGTCTTGATGACTTAGTTTTGGAGGATGGTGGGGAAGCACTGGAGCCAAGGAGGGACCACTCATTGGTCAACTGAGAACACAGAGTCTTTGAATTCTTCTTGCTGGTCCATGTGGTAGCCCATGGAGCCTACATCCTGGAATGCCCACCTCCCAAAGGCAACTCTTTCTCCCTGTGTCTTAATGGGGGTGCAGTGATGTGCATTTTATGGGGGCTCTAGAGAACCCATGTCTAGAGCCAGAGGAGAAGGGAGCCAGCTTCGAGGACTTGCGTTCTTACCTTTTGTGATGGCTTCTCCCTGGTTAAGCTGGGCGAATAAAGCTGAGCGAGAAGGAGAAGACTCCTCACTTTTACCCTCATTCTCAAAGAGTGGAGGTGGCCCAGGAGGAGGCGGTGGTGGAGGTGGTGGTGGGAGACCAGGCCCAGAGGAGAGGACAGAAAACACGGATGCTGTGGGTGCTACAGGACCCTGTGGGAGACAGATGATGGGAGTTTGGGGGTCAAGACTCTCCAACCGGGTCCCTGTGGCGGAACCAAGCATGGCGAGTCTGTATGAAGGGCCCCGGATCAGGGTGGGATCTGTGTTGGAAGCATACAGTCTGTTGGGTGGGCCCTGCATATGTAGGAATCCCACCACTAGGTCATCAGCAATCATCCACACAGTCCCAAGTTCATGTCCAAGGCTCTGGATAAGAATGAAACCAGCATTGACTACAAAACTGTGAGAAAAAGTGGTTCAAAGGATAAGAAAATTAACGTTTTTTTTTGTGGACACAACCAGGAGAGAGAGAAAGAGAGAGAGAGAGAGAGAGAGAGAGAGAGAGAGAGAGAGAGAGAGAGAGAGAGAGAGAGAGAGAGATATCAGACATTTTTGAGAACTCCTGAGCAGGTAAAGAGACAATAAAATTCTCTGGAACTTGCTTCACGAATACTCATGCCTCAAACAAGGACAAACAAATGCTGTCTGTGACCTGAGTGATTGGCAGATCCAGAGGCACCTGGGACCCTCTGACAGCTCTGTGAATGTCAAGGTTCACAGGGCAATAGCCCTCAGAGCCTCAGCCAAGGCCAGTGCACAGCCTCACTTTCTCTGCTGTGGGGCAAGCAGTTTGCAGCTCAAAGGTCTAAGAAATCCAAACGGCAGGGCCAGGAGACACAGAAGAGGGGCCTTCCTGCCATGGCGATGGATGCTCATCTTCATCGATGCGCTATAGAATCACTATGGCAACACACCTCTGACTGTCCTGGAGGATACTTCCAGCAAGATTTAGCTGAGGAGGGAACACCAACCCTAAGGATTGGCTGCATAGGTCCATGGGTTGGGGTCTGGACTGAACGAAGAGGAGCTGAGCACCAGCACCAGTGGTCCTCTTTCTGCTTCCTCCCTACGATACAGTGTGACCAGTGGCTTCACCTTCCTGCTGCCATGCCTTCCCCATTGTCCTGGGCTGTGTCCTCAAGCTGGGAGCCATAGTAGACCCTCCTCCCTTAAGCTGCTTCCTGTCAGGTGTTTGGTCACAACAACGAGAAAAGTAACTAATGTAGACCCCTTGATGATATTCTCAGAGGACTTTATTGTTTTGTTTGTTTGGTTTTCCCAGATAGGGTTTCTGTGTAGCCCTGGCTGTCCTGGAGCTCACTTTGTAGACCAGGCTGGCCTCGAACTCACAGAGATCCGCCTGCCTCTGCCTCCTGAGTGCTGGGATTAAAGGTGTGCACCATCATGCCTGGCCTCAGGGGACTTAAACCAAGTTTGACAGAAACTTAAATAGACAATAACTTAAGATGTGTATTCCATTATACTTTTATTTTTAATGTCTTAGCTACTGTTCTGTTGCTGTGAAGGGACTGTATGACCAAGGAAAGACTTAGGGAAGTCTTTAATTGGGGGTTTGCTTACAGTTTCAGAGGGTAAGTCCATGTCAATCATCAATGGGGAGCCTAGCGGCAGGCTCCTGAAATCTCAAAGCCCAGCTCCAGTGACATACCTCCTACTAAACAGGAGGAGGCCACGCCTACCAATCCTTCCTAAATAGTTACCCACTGGCAACCAGGCATTTAGACGTCTGAGTTTATGGGGGGCCATTCTCATTTAAACCACCACATTTAATACATACCTTTCTTATTTATGTGAATACACACACACACACACACACACACACACACACACATATATGTCTGTTTGGGTATATGTAATAGTGTGTGGGTATCTACTGATACAAGCTTCCTTGAATCTGGAGTTATAGTCAGTTGTGAACTGCTTGACATGGGAGCTAGGAATTGAACTTGGGTCTGGAAGAGCATCAAGTGCTCTTAAGCACTGAGACATCTTTGTAAATACTGACATATGACTGTAATGCCTATGAAAAGCAATTAGAAGCCAATTAAATTTTCAAGAGGCAGAGCCAGGGGTAGTGGAACACGTCAGGAATTTCATTACTCAGGATCTGAGGCAGGAGAATGACTAGTTTCAGACAACCCTGGGCTTACTATATGGAGCTAAGTTTGGACCACATAGTGAAGCCCTGTCTCAAAATAAGATGTAATGGAGAACTAAGAAATTGGGAAAGACAGAACAGTGTGTGTGTTTTCAATACCAAAATACAAAACTTGAAACATTATGTAAGCCCTAAATGCTAATGAGAACAGCATAATATCATTTTCATAAACAACTTGGTATTATGAGATGTCAAAGTCAGGAAGTTTCAATCCTTGGTTGTCTCTTAAGGCAGCTAATTTTGAGTTCTTACATAATCTCTATTCAGCACAGAATGGCTGGGAGGAGAAAAACTTCTCCTCTCATTCAGAACGTGTGTCTGAGCCTCAGCAGGCTGAAGCCTCCTCTTCAGAGCTGGGATTTGCAGCACTTTTGCTTTCGCTGTTTCCTGAGGAGGAGCACCCCGACTCTGTCAGGATTCTGGGATCCAGCAGAAAAGCATTTCACAGCTCCTGAGAGCAGCCAATTTTTCCTCCCCAGAATCCTAAAGGATTTCTATCTTGCTACTGAGGTGAAAGCTGAGGAAAGGACTCGCAGGGCAAACCTTTCGCATCAAACCCTATCCCAGGCCTTGGTGACAGACACCGAGAGCCACGAAATATTACTCTCTCATAACCGTGTCATTATTCCTGCAGTCAGTGGGGGAGCAGCCCCTCCCCCACCCTCTGAAGACTTGAGCTTTGCAGGGCTCCGGTTCCGTGAGAAAGGGAGCCGGCCCTGCCTTAGAAACACTGCTCTCTTCAGTCTCCGAGCCCAAGAGCTGGGAGGGGACACAGCAGCAACAACAATAACAAACCGCAGCCCATCTTCTGGGGACGCCAACACATTCAGACGGTTTGCCTGGTGACAGCGGACAGAGGGTTGACGGAGATGAATGTGGAAAATAAGAATCTCCCGAATCAAGGACGCCTGGGGCTTGTGAGATGCTGCCTTGGACGTGCCCTTCTGAGGTGCAGCCTCATTTCCACATCATTCGCTGGGTATCAGGCTCTGGTTTCCAAGGTTACTTTGCAATTAGCATGCAGGGGCTTTACTCAACAGTGGACTTGAAACCAAACTGATTAGGCCTTCCCTGAATTGAATCTCTTCAGGCTGCCCCTGATGCCCCGGAGGGGAGGAACTTATCTTCGCCAGCCTTCTCTTTCTGTGCCATTACAGACCACAGCCTCAGTGCTTTCGATGCCCTCCTATAACCTAGCATCCAGTGGGCAGTAGCCAGTAAGACATCCCACACGATGCCCAGAGAGGAAGCAGGCTGGCGGGGGGGGGGGGGGGCGCTTTGAGGAAGGACTCTCAGGTGCCAAACATTTTCAGTCAGGACTCAACTACACCAGGGCTCATATGCCAGCTCCACTAGCTCCATGCCAGGGCTCTCATCTATTGGAACAGTTGAAGGTTGAAGTACCTACGGATCTGTTAAACCTCCTCAGCCCAGGCTGTGTGGCAGAAACACTAGCTGGGGAATGAAAGCAGGGTATGCTACACACTCCTGTGTGTGTACGTACCCACTGCTCTATCTGAGTGTGGGAATAAGTGTGGGAACAGCCACCCTGTCCTAGGGACTGAGATGAACCTTAAATAGGACAATGTCACCTGGGCTGTACGGGAATCCCTCTGGCAGAAAAGAAAGTGGGAACTCTGAAACGCCATTTGCATTCAGTAACAAACTAGCAGCCAGGGCCAGAGGCATAATTCTTGCACATGTCTGTTGATTTTAAAGCCATCTTTACAGAAATCCTTGATCTATATTCAGATTTTTTTTCGTTTTCAGAGACAGGGTCTCGTGCAGCCCGTGTTGGCCTGGAACTTACAAGGTTGCCGAGGATGACCTTGAACTCTTGATCCTTCTGCCTCCGCCTTCCGTGATGATCTGGGATTAGAAGTGTTCACCACCACATCCAGCTTTATTAACAAAAAAGTACACTTACTTATTCATGCATGTGCTCATGTTTGCCATGCGGCTCGTGTGGAAGTCTGGAGACAACTTATAGGAATGGGTTCTTTCCAGCTACTGTCACGGGGAGTCCTGGGAACGGAACCGGGTGTCAGGCTTGGCAACCGTATGAGCCATTTTACCTCTCTAGGGTTTGTTTGTTTAAAGTCACTGGTCCACAAGAAGTTGGGAGGGGATGGGGAGATAAAGGGTGAGCCTAGGGGGAGTTATGGAGAGGAATGGTGGTGGGGAGTGAATATGATCAAAATACATTGCAAGCATGTATAAAATTCTAATACAAATATTATATTAAAAAGTAAAGACTAGAGGCATGGATCACCTTATGAAATAGCATTTCTGATGGGTTTCCACTTAGAATACGTGTAACTTAAGTATTGGGAGGAACAATAGCCTTGACTTATTTTTTGAGACAGGGTCATGCTATGTAGCCCAGGCTAGCCTCATCCTCTTACTCCTCTCTCAGTCTTCCTAGTGCAAGGGTCATTGGTGTGTGCCACTGTGCTTCATGGGTCTTTCACACTTGTACCCGGTTGTCACCTTATGAATGTCCTGGAATGGTCTTCATTTGATGTGTGTGTGGGGGCGGAATAGGACCTCTTGGTTCTGGCACTGGCACTGCAGAATCAAGTCATCTTCCGCGCTGGTCTTGCCACGCTTTAGGATTCTGCTGGAAAACCTGGCCTCTCACTCAGTTATCTCTGTCCCCGCTGATTACAGGAATGACACACTTGCACCCAGACTCTGCTTCCCCATGGAGCACTCAAGTTGTTCTGGGATGGGGTCTCAATGTCCTAGAGACTAGAGATTGAAAGTCAACGGTCCCCAGCATGCTACCTTTGAAAGGTAGCCATAACAGGAAAGGTAACTGATATACCAGGGGGTCCAGATTAGATGGGAACAAGATCACCAGGGCCTGGTGCCTGGGGTGTGCACTGACAGCAATGGGAACTGAGGCTGTAGACACTGGTAGTGGTGGTGATGGGGAGAGTTCAGAGGACAGGGCACTGGACCAGGGCAGATTTTGCATTCTCCAGGATCTGAGTTGGGTCTGTGCAGAGATGCAGAGAGCTTGCCAAGGGGCGGGTCTGTCTGGCGGTATCTCCAAAGAGGTAGGTGCTGCCTTGGGAACCTGAAGGGAAGGGCACTGCAGAGGGTTTCCTTCCCTGCTGGGTGCTACTGAGGTCTTGGGAAACTACTATATTAGCATGTAGATGCCGTTCATTCCTTGAGTGGAGCTTTCGATCTGTGCAAAGTACCCATAGGATGCTTAGAGGCATGGTCCTCTTAAATACATTACCTGATATTCTGGGTATTTCTCAAAGTTTCTTCTTCCTTACTCCCTTGACTTCTCTCCTCCTTTTCCCCACCCCTCCCACAGGCTTTGATCTTTGGGAACCATCAACCTTGACTAGGCCAAAGAACAACTTTCAGGGGCCAATTCTGTTCAGCGTGTCACAGAGCTCAAACTCAGGTCATCTGGGTTGGTGGCAGGTGCCATTACTCACTGAGCCATTATTGCCAATCCTACCCATTCCATGGCTCCCTCCCCCCCAAACATGGGCCTTGGGGTGGAAGTTCAGACCTTCATGCATGCAAAGCAAGTGCTTTATTGACTGAGTTACTGCCCCAGCTCAAAGAAAGCTTTCATTAACAAATTCTTTCATGATACGTTTGACTTGAACAATGACTTTCATTTGATAGCCACAGTGTAGAGTCACAGACATCTTAGCGCTCAGAACCCAAGGGGGCGAGGTCACGTGACTGGGATGAGGCATGGATGTTGCTCTGAGAAGTAGCCATCAGTGGAAACAGACCACAGAGCACACTGGTGCAGAGCTGTCGCGTACATGATGCAGGTAAGATTGTAGGTAACCGAAAAGTTCCAGGTGCCCCCTGGGCTGTGAAGGACGCTTTTTGGTTTTCTGCCTATAGTTCATGGCTTTAAAAATAGAAGAGACAGCTATTCCCAGGACAGTGACATCCATTTAGAAAGATTTGTAGAACGTTAACTTTCTTTAAAAAGTCTTTGTGCCAGAAAAACAAACAAACCAACTGCATAATCACGCATCTAGCGGAGAACGATGCTGAGAACCTACGGTGAGGATCTCAGTGTGGAGGCTTTGAGGAAGGCAGGCTTTTTACCTTAGCAAAGCAGCAGTGGCTCCTCCCACACAATTACTTAAACCTTTTTTCAGAGGCTGGGGAGAGGAGTCTCCTAAGGGTCTCAGAGTTTTCAGGCTGGGCATAATTTAAAAAGTGTGTCTATAAAGGTCATCTAACAATGGCTTGCCGCTTAAGAGGAAAAAGACAAGCGGTGCACGTATGATTTCCAACGGCTGCGTTCCCGGTGCAAGAGTTCACTTGTGTTGCAAGAACGCGGCACAAAAATCTCAAATGAGGCTTTTAAGGCCTATTAAGATGAATTCCGAGAGCAGATGTTTGATTATGAACTTTTTATTTTTTATTTTTATTTAGCACAAAGACTTTTTAAAGAAAGTTAACGTTCTACAAATCTTTCTAAATGGGTGTCACTGTCCTGGGAACAGCTGTCTCTTCCATTTTTAAAGCCAAGAACTGTAGGCAGGAAACCAAGAGGCGTCCTACACAGCCCAGGCAACTGGAAGTTTTTGGCTACCTACAATCTTGCCTACATTGTGTGTACTACAGCTGTGCACCAGCGGGCCCTGTGGTCTGTTTCCATTGACAGCTACTTCTCAGAGCTACATTTCATCTCTTCAGGAGTCAGGTTTTGTTTATTCATTATTTTTTTTGGTGTTTCTGAGACAGCAGGGTCTTGCCTCAAATATACTACCTAGCCCACATTGGCCTCAAACTCCCAGTGATGCCCCTGCCTCAGCCTCTCAAGTGCTGAGATTACAGGCAATAAGCCACCATGCCGGCCTCTGAGAATTTCGGTTTTATTAGAAATGGAGATGACTTCCAATTTTAAGTAGAATTTCACTCTTGCTCTATGGCGGTCATTCTATGTAATGAACACACATGTTTATTCCTCCCAACACGACTTTTTAATTAACCAGTTTGCTGTGCACTGCGCCCCCGTGTCTGCGTTCGGTGCGCTTGAACCCTGTTACCGAGCTTCGGGCAAGGGGCTGGAGGTTAAAACACACAGACACACACACACAGACACACACACACACAGACACACACACACACACACACACACAGAGACAACGACACGGGTCATCCTTGAATTCCCCAAGAATGCCCCCTTTATTGTGTTCAGGGGCAGATTATATAGAGATAGCCACGCCCCAGCCAAACCCACCAGAAACCACTCTCCTGCCATCAGGAATTCCTGAAGGTCTCATGCTCAGAGCAGCTGTAGGCACTCAGATCAGGGGATTACAAGAAATTCAGGATCTGGGGTCTCACTGCTCCCAACACCAGTTCATCCACAAATAGTCTAAACTGACAGCTAAATAAGCTATAAAAATTATTCCTGTTATCCAGCTTTTTGAGTTTGTAGAAAGAAAGGTCAATAGGGCTCACTTAGGTGGGGTCAGGGAGTCAGACCCGGGGCTGCTGTAGTTTAGAGCTGGACCATGCCATCAGGTGCTTTGTAAATCCCTTAATCCTGAAAAGAAGAGGTTAAGGGAATCGAAGTAAAGAAGAAATGTACACAGACAGCATTAGCCCCCAACTTTTGGGACCAGGTCAAGCAACCAATATTGTGGTTGGTATTTTTACCATCATTTAAAAAGCAGGGACCAAGAACATAAAATTGGCACATGATCCTTTCTGGGAACAGGTGGATTATGTTGCTTACAACAGGGCATTTGCTGAGACTTCTCGTCTATGAAACTAGCTTAGTGACAGGAATATTTTGAGCCACCTGTCCTTAAAGTATTTGTGGAGATGGTAGATAAGGCCACAGGAATGGAACAGCTGACATGTTTATGGGTTTTATTTCTCCCCCTCCCTTCTTCACGGACACACACAGTTGGCTCCCTTGTTTCTGGGTAGAATCTCTTGGGCTGTCCTTTGTTGAACCATCTTGGCCCATTAATCATGTAGCCTACCATTAACAATCTCCAGGTAGCAGTGACAGCTCACGTGTGCCTGGCCAGACCCTCAGATGTTTAAAAGTCCCCAGGCCATTTCAATCATGTGTATGTTTCCATAGAAACTCACTATGTTTTGCAGCTAACATTTTATATAAATGTTGCTGATTAACTCTTCTAAAGACAGAGAACCCCAAACAACCTGATATAATATAACACATGAAACAAAGCAGCAATAAAACCTCTCATTTCCATAATAGGAGTCAGTGGCTAAAGAAAGACTAAAAGCCTTAGTTTCCCTCCTCCTCTGTCTCTCCCCCCCTTTCTCTCTCCTCTCTCTCTTCTTTTTCCTCTCTCTCCTCTCCCATCTCTCTCTGTGTGTCTCTCTTGTCCATGTAGGTCTGGCTCACTATGTAGAGAGCTAAGGATGACTCTGGATTTCGGTCCTCCTGTTTCTACATCCCCAGTGCTGGAATTACAGACACATGGTACTATAGTTTATGCAAGGCTGGGGATTGAACCCAGGGCTTCAAGCACAGCCCTTAAATAGTCTTCTGACCACAAATTTCTGATTTAGGGTTTGATTTTTTAAAAATATTTTATTGAGAGAGGGATCCCTGTAGTCCAGGCTGGTTTGAAATTTACTGTACACTTTAAATGTCCCATCCCTGCCTCTGTTTCTCAAGTGTTGGGTCTTCAAGCGTGCATCATGATGCTTGATAACACTTACCCCCACCCCCAATCTGATACAGGATCTGGTTGTGTGACTGGCTGACTGGCCATGAAACTTGCTGTTTAGAGCTGGTTCCCAGTGCCCCTTCTGCCTCTGTCTCTCATAGGCAGGGGTTACAGGTGTGTGCTACTGTGCTTGGCTTTACGGTCTTCATTTATGCACTTTGATTAATGGCAGTGAAATCAACACATTTCCAAAAGAAAGAACTTCTCGAAGGACTGGCAGATTGCTGGGCAGTGGTGGCACATGCCTTTCATCCCAGCACTTGGAGGCAGAGGCTGGTGGATTTCTGTGAGTTCACAGCTGGCCTGGTCTACAGAGTGAGTTCCAGACAGGCTGCAAAGCTGCACAGAGAAACCCTGTCTCAAAAAACCAACCAACCAACCAACCAACCAACCAACCAACCAACCAACCAACCAAACAACCAAACAAACAAAAAACAAAAACGAACAAACAAAAAACCAACCCTACAGATTTTACATTTACTTCATGTCACAGTTCCATTACAATTAAAACCAAGAAAGATGACCATGGGGCTGGGGAAATGGCTTGGTGGGTAAGTGTGCTTGCTCTGCAGCCAAGAGGACCTGAGTTCGAATTTCCAGCACCACAGAAAATATTGGTATGACTGTGTGTGCCTGTAACCCAGCACTGAGCGAGCGAAGATAGGCTAGCCAGCCTAGCTGGAGCCTGGTCCAGGGAAAGAGAGACCCCTGCCTCAAGGAAGAGGGCAGTGGAGGAGGAGGAGGACACTGAGGTCCTGGTTTGGCCTCCACATATTTGCAAACAGGTGCACATCCCAACACACGTGGACACATGCACCATACGCCGCAGCACAGCACATTCCACGCATGCAGATCAGTAAGAACATAACAGTAAGATGAAGAGTGACCGTGTAGTGACTGCAGAATGAGCATCCTAGCAATGGAAGTGCAAGCCAACGTAGGTTTAGGACTTCAGGCTGCATTCTCTTTTAGCGCTTATTCGGATTTTGAGACTTCTGCCAGAGAAAATAATGGTCCCGGGAACCATTCCAAGAAAACAGAATTGTTCATGATACCACAGAGAAGTACCACACAGTGTTTTAAGAATATGCTTATTAATAACTTTTAGAAAGTCAATTTAAAGACTATTTTCCATGTTATTAATGGGTATTGAACACTACTGAAAGATCGCATTCCCACTAAGTCCTAATACTTCTTTGCAGTTGCTATCAGAAGATGGGTGCACAACTATGAGACAAGACAGGGCCTATCCAGAGTCAAAGCTCCCAACAGCCTTATTGCGAGATGTGAAAAGGGAGGTAATTAAAAACCCAGATCTCAGGGTGAGGATGTGGCTTGGTTTGAAGCATGTTTGCTCCACAAGATAAAGCCCTGTTTTGGATCCTCAGCACAAACTGGTTGGTGCTGCACGCGCCAGTAATTCAGGCATTTGGGAGCTGGAGGCAGGAGGATCAGAAGTTCAAGGTCATCCTTGGCTACAAAGGGAGTTTGAATCCAACCTGGGCTACGTGAAACCATGTCTCAAGAACAAGAGAAAAGTAATGACATCCAAACCCTGAGTCCCAAGCTTCAAAGTTTCACCCTAATCTCTCAGGGCTTTGTCCGTTTCTATCCCAGAAAGGCTATCCTCCTGTGGATTTTATATGTTGTTCCTATGATGGCAGGGACAAATCAAAACACTGCCAACTAACGAAAAATAAAATAGGGTAAACGAAATCAAGTCACTTCAGTGATGTAGTAACAGCTTTATATTGGAAAACACCCCAAGAGAGACATACACAGTCAGTACCACTAAAATTAGAATCCTGCCTGATGTATGTTTAGATGGGCCCTTCCAAAAATGTAGGAGGTAACTTCTGTTCGGCATGCCCAAAGTAGAATTTTTTTTTGGTAAGAGTGGAGCGGGCCATGCCAGCAGAGACCAGAAACAATACATAGGGGCACAGGCTAATTTGCTCGTGTGAGCTAGGCATTTGAGAGAAATGGGCTTGTGTTAAAAAGTCTGAGCTTGCTTTCCAATTGATACGTAGACTGAATCTGGAGTCTCCAAGTTGTCTTTTCTTTTTGACTGCCCGCATCAGCAACATGAAAACACAATTTCTCATAAAAAAAAAAAAAGGAAAAAAAAATAAAATTTCCATGGGAAAACTTCCCAGAGTTAAAGATAGCCAAGTATACCCACCAAAGGGAGCTGGCTAGAGAGCCAATGGCAGAATGCCAAGATGGACATGTGCCTTGACTCAGCTGGACAGTGACTACATTTGGCCTGATAAGCCTAACTGTCACTGAGTTCAAGTTTTTTGGGGGGATCATAAAGAAATGATTTTTCTGCCTTGAAAGCTCAAGACTTCAGAAGCAGCAGACATGGGGACAAAGGCCAGCCGAGAGCTGTGAGAGAGATTATCTATATCACATGTGTGTTTTTACCTGAGACTTTTTTTTTTAAATGGAAATACCCAGAGGTGCCATCTCTTGAGCTCAAGAGCTGAGGTGTCCTACACAGGCTAACATGGGCTTCAATGCCAGCTCCAAATTTCACGGGGAAAGATCAACTCATGCTGGAGCTTCCTTCCCCTTCCTCTCTCCCTCCTCACCACACTTTTCCTCTCTTTATTTCCTTTCCTTTTCTTCCTTCCCTCCATCCTTTGTTGCTGGAACACAGGGCTCTGAGAAGTCCTGGTAGGTGCTGTACCACTGAGCTCATCCCCAGGGATAGCGACAAGTAGAGGAGACTGGATAACCCATATACATATATGTTTTTTTGTGAGACAGGGTTTCTCTGTGTAGCCCTGGCTGTCCTGGAATACGTTCTGTAGACCAAGCTGGCCTCAAACTCAAGAGGTTTGCCTGCCTCTGCCTCCTGAGTTTGGGGATTAAAGGCATGTGCCACCGCTGCTCAGCCCCCCATCTTTTCTTAAGAAAAATTTTTTTCTGTTTAACATAATATCAGATCTAATTTCCTGCATTTATGTCATCTGAAGATGGGAGACAGGAGATGGCAAGGGGAAGGACAGGGGATGTCACCGGCCGCAGTGATAATGCATCGTCCTTTCTCATCACCGTCATAGCACAGAAACAGAGACACGGTCACTTGGCTCGTTAACACCGGACACAACAAGGAGTCAATGACGTAGGACTGTGTAGGTTTCACTGGGAGGAAACCTGATCACAATTGAATGCCGCTGATTAGGTGATGCCTGGGCATCACCTATTTCTGAGGCTCTGGGACAGTCCCTGCTGGGGACCCCGGGTGCACTCTTAGTGAGCTCATAGGCTCAGAACAGAGAAGACACTTCTGTGACCCTAGACAGGTCTCTAATTCTCCACCCTGCTCCTCAACATCTTAGTTTAGAAGGCTCCTCTTCTAACTGGAAGACTCTTAAAGATCCTTTAAGGTTCAACCCCCAACAGTCTTTTATAAGTTTTATTGAGTAGAGCATGTGTGTATATTCGTTCATGTGGGCGTGGGAGCATATTCATGTGTATGGGTATATGTGTTTGAGGAGGCCAGAGGTCAACCTCAGGTGCTGTTCCTCAGAAGTCATTCGCTTATTGACAGGGTCTTTCGCTGGGTCTTGGGGCTGGTCATTGAGCCCCAGGGGTCTGTTTGCCCCCATCTCCCTAGAGCTGGCATTACAAGCGCATGTTGCCACACCTGGCTTTGCACATAGACGCAAGTCCTCATGCTTATACATCAAGCCCTTTACCAAAAGCCATCTCCCAGCCCCTTCTAGAGCTCTTCCAGGGGGGCGGTCCCTGCACCCCTGTGCCTCTAGTCCCTGTACTCCTTAGAGCAACTTGAGGAGAATGTATATCATACAGCAATCATTTGTGGGTTAATCTGGGTTTGGTCATCGCCACAACTCTGGAGTTCTTTACTCATTTGTCTTAGGGCCACCAGTAATGTGACACAGGACCTGAGATACGGTAGGTGTCTCATCAACATTTATGGATATAAACAGATCACTTATAAATATAGGCTTCATGGAAGTACAAATCTTCAGATGCTTCTAAGCTGGGGCAGGGCATGGTGGGACATGGAAATCTGGGGAGTTTCGAAAGAAAGGATTATTTTAGACTCTCGTAGTCTCATTTCCTTTCGCTGTGGTAAAAATACAAATACCCCAACAGAGGTAATTTAAAGGAGAGATTCTATCTGGCTCACAATTCCAGGTTCTAATGCATTATTATGGGGAAGTCAAAGTGGTGGGCAATTGAAGTACCCAGTAACATCGCATCCACTGTCAAGAGCAGACAGGAACGAATTGATGCATGCACTCTTGCGTCCAGTTCACTTTCTTCTCTTGTACAAGGTTCGGGACCCCTTACCTACGGAACGATGGCACGTGTGCGTCGTCTTCCTGCCTCAGTTCCCGTAAGATAATCTGCCACTGACATGCCCACAGGCCACCAGATCTCGACGGTCCCTCACTGAGACACCTCTCTAGAGTTCAACTTGACTGTATCAAGGGTGAGCATGAAAACTAAAAGTCACATCGACCCTGGCAGATGAGCAGGATCCTTGTCACAGGGAACCGGGGGAGAGTCTAGGAGCAGGGGACATGAACATCTGGGTCATAATAAACAAAGCTGTTGTTCATGACCACACAAGAACACATCACCATACCACATTCATGAAAGGACACAATCATACCACACTGTCCTTCCAAAATTCACCCCCTGACGGTGCACATTTCACAAACCACTAGTCAGAAAGGAGTCTTTTAAACGTCCTTCAGGGCTGGGGGCACCTCAGTCACGGAGTATTCACTTAGCATCAGGCCCTGGGTGGGATCCTCAGAAGCCACCCCCTAAGTGTCCTCCAGATCTATTTGTGAACACACACATGAAATAACCATCCATGCTTTGTACTCTGCTCTGCTTCTCTGGACTGAACAGAGAATTATTTGAAGTAATATGTCCTTTGGTGGTTCTGTGCATTTTATTCACTTGAAAGGCTAAAACACATTTCTACAGGAGGCTGGTTTTCTACCCTAGTGTCCTCGAAAGGCTGAGTTGATGACGGCTTTATCTGCCACATTCCTGTCTTCTAGTCATGCAATTCCTCTGCCTTGCAGGCACTCCCATCATAATGACATCATCTCTCCTGTTATGTCACTCCCACTACAATGACATCATCTCTCCTGCTATGCCACTCCCATTGTAATAACATCATCTCCCCTGCTATGTCACTCCCATCATAATGACATCATCTCCCCTGCTACACCACTCCCATCATAATATCATCTCTCCTGCTATGTCCAAGAAGCTTTCACAGGAATCCAGATAGGGTTTTCCCAATCTTGGACTTCTAGTCTCCAGAACTGTGAGCTAAAGAATACTTTTCTATTTATAAAGTACCCAGCATGGAGTGTTTTGTTATAGCAACAGAAAATGAACAAACAGGCACATTCATATCGATGGTGGAGAACACTCTTTCCTGGCGACATTCTTGTGGAATGTGGAAGAATTAATGACAAGAGATCCTCAGTTACACCATGACTGTCAACATTATAAATAAGGAAACTGTTTATTTAATTTATTTCTGACACATAAAACTAAATCATTTGCAGCTGGAGAGATGGTTCAATGAGTAGGAGCACTGGCTGCTTGTTCTTCCAGAGGATCTGGGTTCAATCCCCAGCACCTATATGGTAGCTCACAACTGTCTGTAACTCCAGTTCCTGGAGGTCTGACACCCTCACATGGGCATACACGCAGGCAAAACATCAATGCATATAAAGTAAAAATAAATTTATTCTTGTGACAGGGTCTTGCTCTGCTGCTTGGGCTGGCCTCACGCTTGCAGCCATCCTCTTGCCTCAGTTTCCCGAGGGCCAAGATTACAGGCGTGTGCCACTATGCCCACCTCAAATGAAGGAATTTAAACTGAATACATCTTACTGAAATATCCCCCGGATAACAGCTCAAACAAGTCAGAAATTAGAATTAACTTCTGACCCCTCGAACTTAGAGACTTGCAGTTCTTGGTCATGAAAATTTTCTAGTAAACAAAATAATCTTTATTATTAAATCAGACAGTTTTAAAAGTTACTACTATTCTGATTTATGGAGAGAGACAAACACTCTAAAAATATTTATACATCCTTATCAACAAACACTAAAACTCAAAGGTATTTTTGAGATACTAGAAACAGTTGTAAACACAGACTTCAAAGCTCCATAGTTTTGCTAATTCTACACAAAACCGAGGGGGAGTGACTGCTGTGGACATATATGATATGGTCTACTGAAGATCTATCCTGGGTTAAAATAAACCTACACTAACATCTTAAAACTTTCAGGCGGACACCGAGTCTCTAAGTAGTAACCAGGCAATTTAGACAATTGGTTTGCAGAAAAGCAAGAGATCATTAAGTGAAAAGTTGACTTCTCAGGTCTACAGAGTTGTGTCTATGCCCCGCCCCCTTTCTGAAGCCCCTCCCTGGAGGTCAGTAGAAACATGGCAATTCGGGATGCATTACATCTGCATTCCTATGATAAAGTACCCAGCTAACTGAATTTCAGGGAGAAAAGCTTTATTTTTGTCTCTCAATTAAAAGGGATCACAGCCCATCATGGTGGGAGAGGACAGTGTGGGAATGGTTTGAAACCCTGGTGGGCAAGAGCTAGCTCACGTGGGGGTGGAACAGGAAGTACAGGGAGGAGGTAGGGGCCTTTGTCCGGCACAGGTTCTCCTTTCCCCCCTGTATCATCAGATAAAGGCACCTGCCCACTTGAGTTCGATCTAGGGATTCACATGGCAGGAGAGAGAACCAGCTCTTCCAAGTTGTCCTCTGAGTTCCACATGTGAGCTGTGACATGTGTAGCATGCACATGAATGCTAAATAAATAAATATAATTGAAAAAAAATCACATAATGACCATAACAAAATCTTAAGTTGAATTGTAAGCCAGGGAACTGTCTATGTGTGGGGTGCCTCCCCAAGGACCCTAAAGGGAGCTGGAGGCTCAAGAGCAAGGAAGTCTGTCTAGGCAGCTGTGGGCAGATGTAGTGGCTAGAGCTACTATGGGGGAGGGGCACCAGAAGAAGGCAGCAGTGAGCTCTGCAGCCAGGACACACCATGTGAGGCCTGGCTACTCCCTGTGGCAGGTACACCAAGGAGGGGTTTACACAAGCTTTATCAAGAGGCGGCCAGAGGGGCCTGAAGACCTGCCACTCACAGGACATCCATATTTAACAACACGCTGTGGCGTCTACATTATTTATAGGGAGTCAGGATACCCTCTGGCAGATTTTAATTGGATCACAAGCGAAGGGTTAGGCTGCTGCTTTGTTAATGGACATTTGGCTTTATGTTGAAAAAAAAAAATGGAGTGAAAGGAAAATGGCTACCCGGGGGGGAAAGAAATGACGCTTCCATTGTTATCATTTTAACCCACGACTTGCATTTTCCTGACTGTGCATGGGAGGTTCTGTTGGATGACAATAAACATACAGGGAAGATGTTTAAAACCAACATGGTAAACATTAAAAACCCGATCGATCATGGCCTGATGAGATGGTTCCACAAGTACAGGCACTTGGGGTTGAATGGTGCAAGTCTAATGACTTGAGTCGGAGCCCTGGAACCCATGGAGAAATGGAAGGAGAGAGCTGACTCTACAGAGCTGTCCTCTGTGCTGCCTGAATGGCCCTGCCATCACACACACACACACACACACACACACACACACACACAGAGAGAGAGAGAGAGAGAGAGAGAGAGAGAGAGAGAGAGAGAGAGACAGAGAGACAGAGACAGAGACAGAGAGAGACAGAGAGACAGAGAGACAGAGACACAGAGAGGAAGAGACGGGGGAGAGAGACAGAGCCACACAGAGAGAAAGAGGAAGGGGGAGAGAGAGGGGGGAGAGAGGGAGAGACAGAGGGGGGGGGAGAGAACTGTATCACAGGTAAGTGTTGTGGCAAGTGCCTGAAATCCTAGTACTTGGGTAGTAGAAGCAGGAAGACCAGGGGTTCAAGGCTACTCTTGCCTGCATAGAGTTTGAGGCCAGCACAGGCTACATGAGACACTGTCTAAAATATCATCGTCATCATTATCATCGTCATCAACAATAACAACAGCAAGAAAACCAAGGCAAAATTTATTAAAACCCTTGTACAAGTCTATACATCCGTCCATGTGTATTTTACTTTGCAGACAACTGAACCCTTTTCTAAAGCTAAAGTAATTTAGAATACACAAAAGAGCAGAAAATGCCCATAAGCTCCACATCAGCGTGTTAATTAGCTCAGCCTGTTAACTCGTGTTCATGGAATTCTTGGGAAGAGCTGAGCAATTCACAGAAAAAGTTTAGTCGTCTGTGTAATTACAAGTACAAGGACCAGGCTTCCATTCCCAGCTGCAGGCACCTGGTTAGAAGGCCTTGCTAGCGGTTCTTACACCTCTATTCAATTTCCCGGGAACGGCAGATGGTGGCACCTCTACCAGGTTTGTGTCAAAAGATCAAGTTAGTCAACAAAGTGTGTCTGAACCTTAGCCCAGAGGAAACAACACAAAGCAGTATGAAGACAACTTCAGGAGAAGGCAACCAACTGAAAACTCAAGCCCCTCTGGTTTGGACTGCTGCTAGATCACATGCTAGATCACTAAGATCTACTTGTGCACACTCACTTACTACCCACCATAGTATAGTTGTGCACGCACTCATAGCCCATACCAGCACACTTGTGCACACACTCACTGCCCACCCCAGCACACTTATGCACACACTCACCGCCCACACCAGCAGTTGTGCACGCACTCACCACCCACGCCATCACACTTGTGCCCACACTATCTCCCTGACTGCTGTCCCAAACAATCCCAGGCCTCAGAGTCTCACATTTCTCAGTGACAAGTGGGCTGGTGCAGCAGCAGCTGCCTGGCACAGCTGCACTCTGAAGGCCAAGGTTAGGAGGGGGGGCGACTGAAAAATTTAGTCTCAACTGCTGTCTTGGAGGTGGGGTGGCTATTTATTAGCACAGTGTACCACTGGAGGAACTCAGGTTCTTCCGTAGTATACAAAAAGACCCAGAGTGGGAAATGTCAAAATTCAACTTGAAAATGGAAGAAAACAGCAATTACTCAAATCCTCGAGGTATTACATACCCATAACTTTGTGTAGTATGGGCAGTATTGCCGTGGGCTGTGCCTGGGAAGATGCAATGGGCTGGTGGGATGGCTCTGTGGGTAAAGACACTTGCCATGCAAATCTGATGACTTGTGTAGAATCCCTGGACCTATGGTGGCGGAGGAGAACCGACGCCCCAGAGTGGTCCTCTAACCTACACACACACACACACACACACACACACACACACTCACACGCACGCACTCACTCATGCACGTACATGCACACACGCATGCACATGCACACACATACGCACACACAGTAAAAAGCTTGAGTCCTGTGGTGTTTTAACCAAACTATGTCTTTTTCCAGTCTTTCTGATGCTTGTCTTCTCATAAATACAGATTTTTTTTGTGTGTACTTGTGATCAGTAGATAAATAAATGAAGGGATCCTATTTATTTTTGTTCCCAAGGACCATTTGATCTGATAATTCCAATAGTCCCATCCCTGCAAGAACTATGAATCTGGTTTTCCCACTAACATTCGTTTTGCTGGCATGCTGTTGGACTAGTAAGTGGGGAGAGATTAGTTTGACTTGTGCAATAAATTGTACTTGGGATCTTAAACAGTTTTTAGTAATTTAAAATAGAAATTGAACTTTCAAGTTAAAAATCATAACTTTTAGAATAAACTTTAAAAAGACTTTATATTTTATGTGGATGAGAGGTTCTTATAGATGTCTGTGTGCCACATCGAGTGCCTGGTGCCCTCCTCAGGAGTCAGAGGAGAGCAACAGATCCATCTGGAACTCTGGTTCTGGACGGTGTGAGCCGCTATGTGGGTGCTGGGGATTGAACCTGGGTCATCAGCGAGAACAGCAAGCATTCTCAACCACTAGCCAATCTCTCCAACCTTAGAATATACATTTTAATGGCTTCCTCCTCAAACTTTCAACAAGGAGGGTAAAAATCAGGAAAAATCACGGGTCCACACATAAATCTGGAAGCTTTTCAAAAGACTGTACATGTGTGATTCTGAATAAACATTTTCCTATTATAACTACTTCACATTTTTAGTATCTGGTTACAACTATCATATCACCGTCCCATTGAAGAAGTATAGAGTTGGGAGTGTGGCTGAGGGCTAGAGTGTGTGCACAGCATGCATGCATGAGGGCTAGAGTGTGTGCACAGCATGCATGCATGAGGGCTAGAGTGTGTGCACAGCATGCATGAGGGCTAGAGTGTGTGCACAGCATGCATGCACAAGGGTTAGAGTGTGTGCACAGCATGCGTGCACAAGGGCTAGAGTGTGTGCACAGCATGTGTGCATGAGGGCTAGAGTGTGAGCACAGCATGTGTGCATAAGGGCTAGAGTGTGTACACAGCATGTGTGCATAAGGGCTAGAGTGTGTGCACAGCATGTGTGCATGAGGGCTACAGTGTGTGAACAGCATGTGTGCATAAGGGCTAGAGTGTGTGCAGAGCATGTGTGCATGAGGGCTAGAGTGTGTGTACAGCATGTGTGCATGAGGGCTAGAGTCTGTGTACAGCATGTGTGCATGAGGGCTAGAGTGTGTGCACAGCATGCATGAATACTTACTGTTTCAAATAGAATTTTCCCATGGCTTAAAACCATATGCTTAATAAACAATAGCTGTTATGAGTACGGCAATCTGTGAGGCTCAAGTTGCTCTAGGGATTGCTTATATATTGCATGAATATATAACACATGGCATATGACACTGCGTTTTAATATGTGGGATGTGATGTATTAGTAGATTGTGAAATTGGTTTTGGGAGTTTCAGCAAGAGCTTTATCAAGAGTGACATTAAGGGAAAGCTATCTGAATATACTGTGTATGGTAAGAAAAAGAGAGTTTGTGGGACTTGTCTTAGCATACGCATGCAGTATGTGTCTAGAGGGTATGTTTCTTCCTAAGTTGCAATACAAATTTGGAAGTTACTGGCACAAAGCGTATATTCTTTCCCACCCCTCAATAATAGGGAATGAGCCCACGCCTCATACATGCTAGGCAAGCGCTCTTCCACTGAGTTACATCTCCAGTCTCGAGAAGCATGTGTTCTTAATGAACGCAATAATGTGAGTATTCATTCTAGAACAAAGGAAAACATTGACATATTTTTCTATCATTAATAATCAGATCTTTTCTTTTATATTCATAGAAATGATTGTCTAGCTTTATATGTGGTATTAAGGGTATTCAAATCATTTAAAAGAAGTTTTATACCCATTTTTTTGAGACTGATTAGAGAATTAGCATTTGTTGATATTATCTTCCACAAGTGGATTGTTGTCCCTCTTATACTTGTCTACCAGAAGACAATAACAAATCCAAAGACTCCTAATCTTCAGCTTACTATTCTCCAAGGGTGGCTTATCCCCACGGCCGAGGTGTGACAATCCCCCTGTATGACACATAGATTTATAACAAAACTGTCTTTCATTGGAAAGAGATGAAGAAGAAGAATCAGTGTACAAAACACTCACCCCATCCACACACCCCTCTCCTTCTTAAAGCCCTTTAGAAATTCATGAAACCTCTTGCCCACATCATCATGTTGTAGGCAGAAGGAAAATCACCAACTTAATTGTGTTTTGTGCGGTTCATGTCAATGCTGTGGGGTGGGAGAGGCAAAGGAGGAAACACACGGACATCAGTCTGTAGGGGGTCACTGCTAACATTTGTACCTGTTGGGGGGAACTTGGACGAACACCACACTGCACTGAACACTCGGAAATCACAATTACTTCACTCTTGAGCCTGCTGCCCTCTGCACTCACTGAGGGCCGAGTCCTGAAGCACAGCTGTCCGTGGGATTTGGGATGGAATTCACAAATGTGTGACTTCCTTTTGCTCTGGTTACACTGCTGGCTATTTAAAGGGAATACTCATTTCTAATGGATGGGGCTTTCCATGGAAAGCAAGCAGAGAGACTCCAGGAGGCAAGAAAGGTCCCAAGGGTCCCAGAATACCAACGATATGTATTTGATACTGTTTCTTGAGCATGCACTCTGAGCGCTAAGTCAGGAGCTGGACACAGAGAAGTTTTCCTAAGTGGTTGAGACCAGAGACCATAACTGCATAGCTAAGGTAGACTCAGGAAACAACACAAGCACAGAGGAAGAGCCCCACCCTTGACGGGGAGCTGATGAAGAGCAACAGATGCTTTTCAAAGCTGTGATGTTCGAATTGAGCCACAGGGAAGATGTAAGGGTACCGACCTCTGGGAAAGCAAGGCCGGAGCACAACATCCTCTCAGGACGTTGCAATGGAGGCAAAACAGTATGAGGACCTCAAATTTGGAAAGAGCAGTTTCTTGGCTTTTAGTTCAGCCAGTGGTTTTCGACCTTCCTCATGCCGCCACCCCTTACTACAGTTCCTCATGCTGTGGTGACTCCCAGGCCGTAAAATTATTTTTGTTGCTACTTCATAACTGTAAAGCTGCTACTGTTATGAATTGTAATGTAAATATGTAGCATGAAAAAGCTCTGAGGGGACCCCTGTGAAAGGGCTGTTGGACCCCAAGGGGTCACGACCCACCGGTTGAGAACTACTGATCTAAGCATCGCGCATGCTCAGGATGCCACAGGCAGCCAGAGATTGCTGCAATGCTCCGTGAGGTAGGGATGACCCGAGACAAGGCTTGAGAGGTCAGGGCCACTCTAGTTTCCATATGTAATTTAAGTGGGAACACATACAAGCTGGGTTTACCCCACTACTAAGGCACAGCCGAAGTGCTAGGACTGAGCGGGAGGTGTGGTCTCACCGGTGCATTGTCCAGCATGCCTGAGACCCCGAGTTCAACTCTCAGCACTACATAAACTGAGCATAGTGATGAATGCCTGTGATCCAAATACTCAGGAGGTCGAGTCAGGGGAATGAGAAGTTCAAGGTCATCTAAGGTTACCCAGGCTGGTCCGGAAGGTGGGAGGTACTGTCTCAACCCTCCCCTGACCAAAACTAACCAAACGAAACGCAAACAAGACAAAAACCACCAGGCTGATTGATCTAGCTAATATAAAAGATTGTTCAATAAAGTTTGCTACATCAAAAGAAATATTCAGAACTCTTCATTGATATTTGATTTATAGCTATACCCATTTTCAAAGTTCATGTCCTCTTTAATTCCTGCTTCTTAATGCCAGTTTGGTGCTTGTAAACCTTTATCCTTCAGTTGAGGCTTCATGGTAAGTGATGGGCTGTTCTCCATATAATTGCCACCCAGGCTAATCTTGATGGTTGTAGGATCCTACTGTGTTAGTTTTCCATTAATCTTCCGAATAGCATGTATTAACTGTATAAGATAATAGGTTTCATTACGGCATTTTCCTAAGTATAGATGTTTATCATGTAGTTTGACCAGAAGAGATTTGTATTTCTGGGTGATGTAGGTGGGTCTTCTATCAATCTGTTGATTTCATTGGTTAATTAATAAAGAAAACTGCTTGGCCTAATAGGTTAGAAAATAGGTGGGTGGAGTAGACAGAACAGGAAGAAGGAAGTGAGGTAGATGGCTCAGACAATTGCCCTGCCTCTACAACCAGATGCAATGAAGCCAGCCACCAGGTCAGATGTGCTGAATCTTTCCCGGTAAGACACCATTCGTGGTGTTACAAAGATTATTAGATATGGGTTAGTTAAGATGTGAGTAAGAGGCTGATAATAATGGGACAGGCAGTATTTAAAAGAATACAATTTGTGTGTTAATATTTCGGGGTATAAGCTAGCCGGTGGCAGAGAGCAGGGCTGTGGGAAGCCACCCCGCAGCTCCTCACTACATCTGGGTCTAACTTAATTCCTTTAACATGGTGGTCTACGGTTTCCACTATTTTTCCTTCAAATGACATGATCTTGTCCTTTAGGGCTGAATAATACTCCCTTCGCAGCATAGACAGCATAGCCGCTTCCTTTACATATGCCATGCAGACAATTCTCAGAGTTTCTTCAAGAAAATGCTGTTCCCATAAAGCTCCTTTCCTATCTTGAGGTAAACTCTAAAGCTTACGATTATTAGGCCACATGGGACGCACGTTTTCACAAGTGTTTCTATGACCTTCGGATGCCCAGGTGAAAGGTCGCCAGAGGGACTGGTACTTACTGTTTTGCTCCATGTGAGGCCTGTGGTGTGATGCTCTTTGATGTAGGCCTGAAGCTCGCTCCATATGTTGAGGTAGGATTTCACCCAATCCACGTGGCGAAGATCACTTTTGTTATGAAAGAGAGCAGATGAGAGCAGCATTAGGACAGAAAACACAGTTTTACACTCAGTGATCTGGAGATGAGTTGAGAGCAATTGCCCTCTAGCCAGAAGAGGACACCGAGAAGGTGGGTAGCCCCAAGTGCTCTGGAGGGAGGCAGGAGGATGGCCAGTGTTCTCAGCTTCAGGTATGGGCAACAACACAGAGCGGGGACCTGGCCACATGGAGCTGACACACAGGAAGGGTGCCATTCCTAGTGGAGGTGACTACGGAGAGCAGAACCTTCCTTCTGAGTTCCTTCCCATACAAGATAAAGGACAGCGTGCTTCTAGGAGTGGGAAAAGTAGAAAAAAGACAAACGGGAACTAAGGCATTCTGTTGGTTTTCTAATAATTCAGGAGTTACGGGCTTGAGAAGTATGATTGACTAGAGACGTCTACTCACTACGAATGTTGAGGAAGTTGGTATTATAAGAGAAATGTTTTCTTCTTAGCAGGCAAGACACCATACTTTTAAAGGGATTCTCATTGGATATCTTAATTGGATGCTCTTGACAATGCAAGCTATGTGGAGCTTGATCAGATTTTGTTTTATCGAACAAAGAGCAAGTTGAAAGCTTGCCTTAATAAGATTAGCACTTGGGGCTGAGAGAGCTGTTAGAATAGGCAAGTGGGTGCACTTTTTCATAAAAGAATTATTATTAATTCCTTAAGAAATTCATGTTTTAATCACATCATCTCCTTTTGTTGTGTTTCCCTGGGCAGTTTCTGCTCCTGTGACTTTTTGAAGGAAGCAGTAGTCAGCAAATAAAAAACCACTGGGTTTAGAGTTGGCGAAAACTTGATGATATACTTCGGTCACTAATCTGAAGATAACCATAGAAGGGAAGCTCTTGAAAACATACTGTTTTCTTTGAAATGTTCTGAGTGCCAGCAGCATGCCAACAGTCCACTTGATAAGCCATACACCATGAGGGAAAGTGAGCAGGGAGCCCATCATGGTTTGGATGGGACAGGTCCCTCACAGAGTCCTATGTGTGAAGACTTGGTTCAAAGACCTTGTTATTGTTTTGGGAGGCTGCGCAACCATTTAGAAGTGGAGCCTACTTATAGGAGATTGGACACTGTAGGGTGGGCCTTCTAGTCTACAGCCTATCCCCATTTCCTGTTCCATCTCTGCCTCCTGACCTGCTCAGAGGTGGGCAACTGCTCACTGCTTCAGCTGCCAAGCCAGCCCCGCGGCCATGTTTTCTCAGCTATGATGGTCTGGATTTCCTGAACCCTGAGCTATAAATGAACCTCACCTGTCAGGAGTTGTGATCTCAACAAGGAAGCAGCTAGTGTAAGAGCTGGGATCCTGGTCACTCTTCAAAGGAATGACTCTTCTGTTTCCTTCTGCAGTTTGAGATTTGTTGGCTATATGGCTGGGATCTGCGAGGCTCTGCCTTACTCTCATGGGTAAAAATCCCCAAAGTGAAAACCCCCAAAGTGAAGGTGGCTTCCTAGATCTGCCTCATTAGTGACTTGTTCTATAGGGTTTTGCGGGGCTTTGAGTAAGGGCTCTGGACATAGGAAACAGAGTGCACAGCAGCTGTGAGAAGGTGAGACTTCAACGTAAATTAGCACCCGTGTTTACCGACATGCTCTGCCTGTGCAGATGTGTCTCCTCTGTGTGTATGCCCTTATACAACACAGATGTGGCAATTTACACACACTAGAGGTATCAGATTATACATTTGACATGGTTTCTACTGAAGATTTTAGCAACCAATGAGGGCCAAATCTGTATAGGCAAGAATAATTTGCATGATAAATTCTGACAACCAAACAAGACCAAATCTATATATGTAAATACGTTTCTCACTTAACCATGGCAGTATTGTTTTTTGACTTAAAGGAAATTATAGGAACAGCTATAGGGTTAACTGCATGGTGTCTTTTACTGAAGTTAGTCTCTAGGAGATTAGTTGTACAGGACCCAGACACATAGAAGCTGAGAAACCTCCCTCTACTTTTATTGGGTCTGGAAGTTGTGAAGTAATACCCTGGCAATGCCAAGACAAGCGACTTGCTCTGTTCACAAAGAAAAAGGAGCCAGAAACTAGCCAAGCTAATTGCCAGGGAAGCACAGAAGCGGAGTCCTTGTCCCACAGCCCTTCTGTTCCAACCACAGGGAAAAGCCTGTCTTTCAGCTTTCTCCCACAGGCCTGCCACATGGGCAACACAGAGGTCTTGTGGGGAACTTGGGGGACCTATACAGTTGAATGCTGGGTATGTGCAGCTCCCTGTGACCATTAGCTCACCAGTATAAGATATTCAAGGGGACCAGGACCCAGGAAACTGGTCTGCACCTCTGGTCACATTTCTCTGGCTTATTACATCCTTTTCAGGTACTCTGCTGACGAAGTACACAGTGATGCTGCTTGATATTTTATATTTAACATTAAAAGTTGAGGTCAAGGGGCTAAGTCTGAACCTGGGCTGCTTGGCATGGTCTTGTGGTTACAACTACAAAGGAGGCTGAGGTGGGAGAATCACACTCTGAAGGTCTGCTTGGGCTACAGTGTGAGTTCAAGGCTAGCCTGCGCAACTTGGTGAGACTCTGTCTCAAAATGAAGAAAAGGTAGAGAGGGCTGGGGAATGTGGTTTAGTGGGAATGTGTTTGTCTAGCATACGAGAGGTCCTGGGTTCGAGTCCTACTGTAACAAACAGCCCTGGGCGGGGCAAAGACTGGACTTGTTTTGTGTAGATGCGAGAATGTGAGAAACACCAAACTCTTTGGTGAGGATACCACTTCAGGAGACTATAGGGACTGCGAGTGGATACTTAGGGTTGGAGACTTAGGGTTATGAGAAAGAATGAGCAACAATGGGTAGGTATAGGTTTCTAAGAACAAGGAGATGAAAACATTATAAAATTGTTAAAACAAATAAGTGGAATGATTCCTTGTGTTATAATTCTCTATATCTCACAAATATGTTATCAATATTCTGATACAGTGAGTAAATACTGATTTAAAAAAAAACAGCTTGGTGTGGCATATGCTTGCCTTCCCAGCATTCAGTGGGCTGAGGCAGGAGTCTGAAGCTAGTCACTAGGATTCATAGTAAGATCTAGATATTCCACTTAAAAAAAAAGCAATGCAAATTTTGAATGGTTACCATCTTGGCCAATGGGTAGAATATGATAGGTATTGGTATGTGTTGTACATGTTTCTATGTTCTGTGTAAAATGTATCTCCTGGTTTTGATGTCCAGATCCACATTAGTAAGATAACCAAGGTGATGATAATCTAGAGAATTCAGGTCCTCTGCCTTCCTCCCACTTGAACAGTCAGGAATAAAGAAGAGATGTCCCCAGGAGGCCCGGAGCTTGGTGACTGATGACTTCGGCTGGTTCCACTTAGGAGTCAGACAGTGGAAGACCATGCTGTTATTTTTATCTCAATTCCTTCTTAGTTATCAGGGACTGGCCATGTGACCCCATGGGAGGGGGAGGACGCTTGTGACAAGCTGTAAATAGGTTAAGAGACATTTTTTCCCAGCTATCTTCTCCACCTGGTCTAGCTCCATTTGATTGTGTTCTCCCTCTAACCTCAGCTCCTCCTCTCTAGGATCCATTTTCCGGATACCAGATCTCTCCACGCTGGTTCTCCAGACAATCCCCCTTGGTTCACCTGTCCTTTCCACAGCTGCTGATTGCTGTTCAGACAACAGCTGTCTGCCCTCCAGATCCTATTTCAGTTAGGTTCAATCTGGGTTTGCCCCCTGTTTGCTTGATTCACGGCCTCATCCACCTTGGTTCTGGACTTCCCCATTCCTTCTGTGTAGCCACTCACTACAGCCACTTTGACCAGTGGAAATTTCCACCAGGCTTGGGGGCACATGCCTGCAATTCCAGCACTTGGGCGGTCAAGACAGGAGAACAACCCTGGGTTTGAGTCCAGCTCAGGATACATCAAAAGACTCTGTATCAAAGCATGAAAGAAAAAAGTTTTATCATATAGGCTCATTCTTTAAGTACAGACATCCATAATGTGGTGTCATGTGGTCAAGTGGGGGCAGGCTCTTCACTGAAAGAGAATGGAGGTATTTATTTATTTATTTATTTATTTATTTATTTATTTATTTAATATAAAACAGGATCCAGGAATCTGAAGTTCCTCTCCTTGTGGCTTTTCCTACACAACTAGAATTTTAAAATGTACCTTTTGGTTTGTTTTTCAAGACAAGGTTTCTTTGTGTAGCCCTGGCTGTCCTGGAACTTGCTTTGTAGACCAGGCTGGCCTCAAACTCACAGAGATCCACCTGCCTCTGCTTCCCGAGTGCTGGGATTAGAGGCATGTGCCACCATGCCTGACTAAAATGCATTTTTTTTTTAAAAGATTTGTCTGAGAGTCTCTGGATTTTGCAAGAAAAAAAAGGAGATATGTTTGAAATGCTTGCTTTGTTTTGTGGAAACAAACAACTGGAGCTCAGAAAAACATCTGTTAAGCATGAAAGAAATGAAAAAAGAATTAAAATGTATGTTTATATTGTGTGTCCCCGTGTGGGTATGTGCAGGGGCCTGTAGGTGCTTGCAGGGGCCACATGCGGCTGTTAGGCCCCCTAGAGTTGAAGCTGTGAACTGCAACCAAACTGGTCCCCTGGAAGAGCAGCAACTGCTGCTAACTCTAGCAATTCCCAGTCCCTTATTTTGTTTCCTTATTACACTTATTCATTTAATGTGTGTGTGTGTTGGTATGCACTCCAAGGTGTGCATGCGGGGGTCATAGGACACCTGTGGGAGCTGATTCTCTCTGTGAGTTGCCGGAACTGAAATCAGGTCAAAGTGTGGCAGCAAGAAGCTTGCTGAGTCCTCTCATCAGCCTACTCGTTTTTTGAAGACACGGTCTCATGTGACCCAGGCACATCTCACATTTGCTATGTAGCAAAGACGACCCTGAATTCCTGATCCTTCTGTTTCTGCCTTCCAAGAACTGGGTCACAGGTTCGAAGCTCTAGTGTGGGATTTCGATCTCAAGGTTACTCAGTGTTCCAACGCAGAGACTAGGACAGGGACTGGTGATTAAACGTATTAGGTTTTAGGAGCAAATGTCTGACAAGCAGTCCACCGAAAAGACAGCCAGTAAAGGAAGGTACGTACCTGTGTTTGTGTTCCTTCAGAACCCTGTTAGTGTAAAAGACAGCCAGTAAAGGAAGGTACGTACCTGTGTTTGTGTTCCTTCAGAACCCTGTTAGTGTAAAAGGTAGCGGCATCATTCATCTCCTTGACATAAGGGCCAGGTTTGGGGGACTGAGAAAACAGGACCATCACCCAAGCATAGAAGAAAAAAAAAATAGGATAAGAAAGAAAATCCCTCTAAGAAGCAGAGGAAAAGCAACGGAACAACGGGGGAGAGTTGGAAGCAAAACATTGTTCTCTAAAGGCTGGAGGAACCTTCCCCATCTCAGAGTAGGAGGCCCTGGGCTTTCACAGGCTAAGAGAAAGCTGACACATTCAGCCCGGAAGGAGCCCTCCTTCAGTGCACCAGACTAGGGACTGAGGAACCTGAAGGTGGCCCCAGGGGTCCCCGAAAATGTCACAAGGAGGAGGGTCTTCCAGACTCACCACAGCTACCCACCCCAGGGCGGGGATGCTCTCGCTGACGGCCGAGAGGTGGTTGAACATGCTGCTCCCTCGGTTTCGCTCTCGGAAAGTCTGGATTTCTTGAATCTTCTCTGATATGGGTTTCAGAAGGACAGCCACCTCATTCTGTAGGCAAATGTTGGGTTCGTTACTGTGGGCAGACAGAACCCTCTGTACACACTGGCCTGAGAGGACCACCTCCTAGGCCAGAAGAGGGTGGTTTTCTTTATTAATGAAACATTATTTCCTTCCCTATGTCTTTCCCTTTCTCTCACCCCCTCTTTCTTGTATTTATCCCTCCATTCTCTGCCTCCCTCTCTCCTTCTTTTCTTTCTTGGCAGTATTAGGGACCAACCCTAAATCCCTGTGACTTGCTAGGCAAGCAATCCATCAGTGAGCTCAGCCTCAGCCCCTCTGTTATGTTGAAACAAAACAGTCTTCTGAATGCCTGAATGCCGGGGTACTACTGCTGTGGGTTCAACTAACTGTGGGCAGAAAACATGACGGCAAACAGCCTGGGTGACAGGAAGACCTGGATCCAAACAAGAGCGGCAGCAGCAACAACAACAAATCTGGACATGGCTCATTCTTGTAACCCAAGCACTTGGGAGGCGGAGGCAGGAGGCTTATTGAGAGCCTAGGTGACAAAGGGAGACCCTGACTCAAAATAACAATGAAGGTGTGGCGGCTCACACCTCTAATCCCAGAATTTAGGAGACGGAGGCAGGAGGATTGCTTCAACTCTGAGACCAGCCTGGGCTAGAGGGTAAAATTCTGTTCTTGCTACCACCTAGAAAAGACCATCATGATTTAATGATTGATCATATTTTATGATCTCAGCCTGATTGGACTTTCTACATGGTCCTCAGCCACGCATGGTCACACTCACTCCTGATTAATTCAACAAACGATTCCTCTAGTTATATTAAAATGATTTCCAAAACTACGTGAGCAGAGTGACGAGGTACCACAGGGGCGAGATCCCCACCGCACCATGGCTGCTTTCAATCCCTCACGGGGGACTTGAGTGTTCTCTGCTGCCTCCAGGCGCTGAGGAGCCAGATAACAAGGCGGGGTCTGTGCACGCAGAACACGCACACCGCGGAAGCAGCAAAGGCCCTGCTTCTCAGGAGCAGCTCGGGGGCTGTGGGCAGGCTTGTACACAGTCTGGTTTGCAGGAGGGAAAATGAAAAAGCTCCTCACAGCTCCTTCATTTTTAAAAACCAGCGCTTCAGAGTGACGCTTTCCAACCTCGACTACACACTGGAGCCACCTGTCATCTCTCCTCCACAAATACGGATTTACCTGGGTTTAGGGAAACCCTGGGCAGGAGTGAGAGGAGCGGGAAATCTCCCTAGGTGATCACAAGCATTGCTGCGGGCGGTGTGTCGCACACCCAAGGACAGTCCTTTGGGGCAGGAGCTATAGATCACAGGGCAAGAAATCATGCTCGCCACAGCAGCTCCTAGGATCTGCTCCTGACTATAAACCCCTTGCTATGTCTTCCTCTAGGGGACATGCTGGACAAAGGAGCTTTGGAATTAGAGAGATCTTGGTTCAAATCTCTCCTCTGCCACTTACTATCCATGGGGCTCTGAGCAAATCATTTCAGCTGATCTTTGCTTCCATCTGGCACAAATAAAAGATAATAACCCTTACAGCCTCTAGGTTATAGGAGATACTATATTTTAAACCTCTGGCCCCAGGGTGATACACAATAATATCAAGTGATGGATACAGGAGCCATGTAATAGCTCATGTCAGAGTAGCAGGGATGTTTCTTGTTGCTGTGACTAGATATTTGACAAGAAGCAACAAAAGAGGAAGGGTCCCTGAAACTTCCTATGTAGACAGACGAGCTTCAAACTCACAGAAATTCTCCTGCCTCCGCCTCCTGAGGACTGGGGTTGCAGGTGCGCACCACCACACCAGGTCTGGAATTTTAACCTTTAAGGAGCAAATAGTTCTCTCTCGGGACTTTTTCTCAGTTCAGATTCAATTACTGGCTCAAGGGGGTGATGCTCGCTTCCCCAGAGGCCGGCATCTTCAGCAGCGACACAAACATGGAAAAACCTCCTGTTTGCCTCTCAGTCCTTGGCTAAACCCTAGTATGTTTGATGCAATGACATCTTTGAGAAAGTCCAGGATATCTAAACTGCTGGTGGGACCTGGCCTCTTGCCCCAAGAAGAGAAAGAACCAGAAACTGTGTATTTACAATGTTGGAGAGATTTATTGAGACCAACTTTGTTTATCTCTAAATCCCAAGAACAAACTGAAGTCGGAGGAGATGCATAATTCTGGGATATATTTTATATCGGTTATCTGATGAGAGCATCGTAAATATCGAGAGAGTTTCCTTTTTGCCTTAATTTGGCAATTGTGTGAAGAATTTTCATCAGTTACGAAATGTCAAGAGAAGAAAGAACAACTCCTATTCCTACCAATGCTAACAAACGTTCTAGCCTTCATTCTGTGCCGGTAGATTCGTTTGTGCTATAAAGTGGTTTATCTCCTCCAGTTCACCCCGAATTTTTGTAGCTGGACTAAAGAATACCAGAGTGAATATGATTTCCATCAGAGCTTAGTGTGCAGACGTCAGCAGAAAGGCAGGGTGGGGGGACCTTTGGCATCCTCTACCTGCTTAGCAGGCATCTGTTGGAACACTCAGTAAACACGGGTTGAATTGCATCAACGTTAGTTAAGCTTTCAAAAGTACTTCCCACTAGAGAAAGAGATTGTGTGTGCACGTGTGTGTTGATAAATCAAACCCAGAGTTTTGCACAAACTAGGAAAGCAGTCTACCAATTGTGTTTAAGCCCCAGTAAGGAGGAGATAATTTAAAAGGCATCCTTTATTATTATTATTTTATTACGGTGCTTGGGTAGGTTGTATATCTTCATGTATATGTATGCTGGAGTATGTGCGGGTACACGTGTGTGGGTGCATTAGTGTGTGCATGTGTGGAGGATTGGAGTTGAGGTTAGGTGTCCTCCTCGATTGCTCCTCACTTTGTTTATTGAGGCAGGGTCTCTCACTTAACCCAAAGCTCACCAGTTCTGGCGAGTGTAGCAGCTGCTTTGTCCCAGAGGCCCTGGTTTTGGCTTTGTGAGTGTTGTGATCACGGCCGCCATTACGCCTGCTCAGGTTTTGATGAGGGTTCTGGGGATCTGAACTGTCGTGCTCATCCTTGCCTGGTGCTTTCTTCACCGAGCCAATTTCTGAGCCCAGCGTCCTGGTTTCTTGGGTATTTATTTTCTTAGAGTTATAATGGCGGTGGTCTTAAGACACAGCTCCAGGGGCTGGAGAGACGCCAGCTCAGTTGGTGAAGAGCTTGCTGTGCCAGCTTGAGGACACGGGTTCAGATCTCCAGCGTCCACATTTTTAACGAAGCTGTGTGTGGCTGCACCTGCCTATAATTGCGGTCCTGAGAGGGTGGACATGAGAGAGGACGGTGGGATGGGCAATCAGTGAGCTACAGGTCCAGTGGGAGACCTCACCTCAAAATATGTGATTGAGGAAGACGCTCTTCATACACACACACACACACACACACACACACACACACGTATGCACGAACTCACACAAAACACACCGCTGGTGTATTCTGGACCGGCTTCAAATTCCCTGCAAAACAAAACAATCAAAAACCACATTTCCTGCGGGTTTCTGTTTTCTAAGACAATTTCCCAAAAGAAAATAAACTTCAAGCCGTGAAGACAAGCCCCCAAATCTTTTCTGTCCCAGGTGTCTGTGGAGCAGACCGAGTCACACATGGTCCTATGGGAAGGGAAGAGGCCGGTGAGCAAGGTGGTGTTTTCAGCCCCCATTTCCAAGGCTGTCCTAGCTGGCTGAGCTTGGGCGACTACCTCAGGGCTGTGTTTTGAAGGCCCTGGCAACTCCTCTAAGCTCTGCTATCAGCTCCATCTCAGTTCAGCTTCAGAAGGAACTGGACTGTTTTGCAGAAAGTAAAATGGAAAGGTTCTTTATCAGCAAGCTTTGGAGAAACTACCCAAAAAGGCAAACCAAATCTCTTGGGCAGTTCTGTAGGAGATGCAGCAAACTGGACCTTGAGCTTAAAGATGGGCACAGAACAGCAAGGAACCCAGCGAGTTACTTCAAGAGCCAAGGGTTCTTAAAAAAAAAAAAAAACAAGTTGCATTTTTATTTGCTAATTTTGTGTGCAGCAGTGAACTTCGAGGGACAATTTGTGGGAGTCAGTTCTCTCTTTCCACCATGCGGGCTCTGGAGATGAAACTTGGGCCATCAGGCTCAGGGGCAGGCTCTTTCCCTCGGAGCCACTGTGCCGGCCTTTGGAACACAAGGTTCTTCTAAAGATAATTTATTCATTTTTTATTTTATTTTTAGTGTATGTATGTGTAGCTATGTGAGCTCATGCACCTCACATACATGCAGGATTCTGCATGGGAGAAGAGGGCACTGGATTCCCGGCAACTGGAGCTACAAACAGTCATGAGCTACCATGCGGGTGCTGGGAATCGAACCTATCTGGAAGAACAGTCAGTGCTCTTAACCCCTAGACTCTCTCTCCAGACCCTGGAATTCATGGCTCTTTTATAGTTTTATGTCAAATAGAAAATGGTTAAGTCATTTTTATAAAAAGATTTTTTCTGATTATGAAATTAATATTTGCTCATTGGAATCAATGGAAAATATAGATGGGAAATGCAAGTAAATATGCAATATTCTAATTTCACCATGGAGAAAATTTCTGTAGGTGGGAATATTACAAATGTGTTCGAAAATTTCCAATAATGGCTATTCAGTCTGGTAGGATTTCTTGGCTCAGAGAATGACTCCATAGGCATGCACACGTGGGCATCACCAACTGCATTTAGTGCTTTATAAAAACAAAAGGAATGAAGTTGGGAGGTGGCTGTGCTGGAAAAGCATGGGGGTAGAGTCGAAGGAGTAAAATAGTCAATAAATATATTTCATTGTGTCCATGCATGCAATTCTCAGGCATAAAGAAAATTTTTTTTTGAAGATTGTAAGAGTCAGAGATCAGGGAGATTGCTGTGAGATTGTTTCTCCTGGTGACATCAGATGCTACACTCATAAAGTGTCACCAACATGACCACACACCATCCAAACGTGAGCTGAACAAGGATGACATCATTGAGCATGGAAACTGGATAAGGAAAAGCCCAGGAGGCCCCAACTCTACATAAACAACCACAGGCAACTGAGGAAGGCACGGGAAGGAGGAGGTGGTCTATCCTACCTCAGGGTAGGGCAACTGTTCTTCCGTGTCAAAAGTCAGACCAAAAAACACACATACAAGTAACATTATATAGGAATACACACACACACACACACACACACACACACACACACAGCATGCAGTAACAATTAGTGAAAAAAGAGGCCATGAATTTGAAGGAGATAAGGGAGGAGTACAAGGGAAGATTGGGAGGGAGGAAAGAAAAGGGAAAAATATTATAATTACAAAATAATCTCAAAAAATTTAAAAAATAACAAAGAGTGATTCTGAGTTCACTAAAAGCTGTTCAAAACAGCAAGCCTATCACTAGACAAAACTCCATCAAGACACTGTTAGTTGTACAGGGCAACTTATGTTGCTGTGACAAACGCCTGAGGAAAACACCTCAAAAGGAAGGAAAGGTTTGTTCAGCTCAGAACTCCAGAGCTTTAAGGCCATGGCTAGCTGGGTCCGCTGTTCTTGAAGCTGGTCGGAACGCCCCTGGGGAGGCTGGACGGAATGACATATTTGAACAAAGGACCAACTTAGGGTGGTAGGGAAGCATGGGGAGGGGAGAGAGAGGTAGGATCCCAACACACTGTGACCTGGCATGCTTCCTGTAACTATGCCCCACCTCAGAAGGTTTGCCCCACCTCAGGTGCTGTTAGCTGGGGATCAAGTGTTCAGCAAACGAGTCTTTGGTGGGAGATTTTCTAGAATAAACTACAGCATAGGGACTGTGAGAGTTACTATGGTTTCAGACAAAGGTGGTACCATTACAGTACAGGAATTTAAGCAAAATTTGGAGTCTGGGGATTGGTTGGATGTAGTGTGCAGCTCTGGGCATGGTGGTGGGCCTATGATCTACTACTTGGGAGGAAGAGGCAGGAAGATAAGAAGTCCAAGGTTGGGCTGGGTTGGTGGCTCCAGTTAGGAGTTCATACTGGTCTTACAGAGGAGCTGAGTTCCCAGCACCCATGTCAAGTGTCTCATGACCTCCAGTCACCCCAGCTCCTGCAAATCTGACATCTTTAGTGCCCATGGGCACCTACACTCATGTGCAATGTCCCTTGCCATATAGAGAATTAAAAAAAATCAAAGCAAGTCATCAAAAAATGTTTAAGATCACTTTCAGCTACATAATAAATTCAAGGCCAACATAGGACTCATCATATCTCTAATAAAACACACATGCATACATGCACACACTACATACACACAGACACAGGCACAGACACTCCTCTCCAAACTCTAACAACTAAAAAAAACATACATGCATACATGCACACACCACACACACAGACACACACATACCCTAAAACCCTAACTAAAAAAACATACACACACATGCATACATGCACACAACAAACACATAAATACACACACAAACTTAAAAAGCCTAACAACTAAAGAAATAAAACAGTAAACTTTGGACTCCATTCTTCTTGATATGAAGTCTCACTCTGAGTCTCAAACTGGCCAAAAGTTACTTGGTAACTCAGGCTGGCCTCAAACTTGTAGTAATCCTCCTGCCTCAGTTTCGCAAGTGTTGGGATTATAGGTGTGAGCCACCAAGCCTGGCCTGAATTTTGGAATTTGCATATGTGTGTGCATGTGTTTATGTGTGTATATCTGTGGATGCACATGTGTGCATGAATTCATGTCTGTATGCATGGATTCATGTGGTGTGTGTGCTTGCATGTGGGAGGTGAGAGGCCAATCTGTGGGTCTACTCAACCTTTGTTTTGTTGAGACAGGATCTTCCATTGGCTGGGAGCTTGCTGAGTAGGAGAGGCTCGCTGCCTGACCAGTGAACCTCAGGGATGTTCCTGTTTCTGCCCCCAGCACTAGAGTTTCAAGCAGGTGCTACCATGCCCAGCTTTCCCAGAGGTTTTGGGGATTAACCAAGCTCAGGGCCTCACGCTGTGTGCTGTGCAAGCCTTTCATGAGCAGAGCCACCTCCCCAAACCCATGGACCTTTTAGTGATTGGATCCTGCGGCATTTAAACTTCTGGGAAACTTTTAGCAAGCAATATTTCTTAGCAAACCACAGTCTCAAATATCAACTATTATTATTTGGCTTTTGCTAATATTTAGTTCTTTTTTTTTTTTGAGTTCCACAACTGTACATGGTGTCATAATTGCTGTCATTATATCGAACAATAACACATTTCTTAGAATTTTAAAAATACAGGTTACATAAATAGCTTGTTGTAGGACCACTAAACAAGGGGGCTGGGGGTGCGATCCAGTTCATGGAGCTCAGCTAGCACTGGTCACATCCTGGGTTCAGTTCCCAGCGCTGCATAAACAGGTGTGGTGGTCCTAACACTGGGTAGGTAGGCTGAGGTAAAACCACAAGTTCAAGGTTGCCCACAGCTACATGGTTGGAGGCCAGCCTGGGCTACGTGACATAAATAGCAAAACCAAACCAAACCAGTGAAGGTTCCCAGAGACTTACATTCCCTAAGAATCATTCTTCAGGAATACAACCTAGTAAGAATTTCCCACAAGGGCAGTTGCTGCAAGCTGCCAAGAGGTTGGGTCTGCCCACCCTTCTGAAACAGAGTTCCTTAAGGTTCCCCTTTTCTTCTTCTTTCCTCTTTATTTTGGATGCTGGCCTAAACCTGAGGACAAGTAAAACCTGAGGACAAGTGCTCAGGTCCTCTGGCTTCTTCCCATTCTTCAGTGGTTCCCTCCCTGTCACATGACTGAGCTCCTTGCTGAATAACCTAAATGGCATGCCTCCCTGCTTTCCTTCTCTGTTCTCTCTCTGCTGGTAGCTGACAAGATTTAGTTTTCCTGCTCTGTGGTTGGCATTCCTTTCAACTTGATTAAGATTGTCTTGTGGCTTCTCTTTGAAAAAAGAGCTAAAACTTAAAGATTTAAATTTGGTGACTTAGTCTCCCGGGGGTGAACTGCTATATGTAGTTGTACTGCCAACATCCTGATGCCTGAAGAGAATTTTTTAGTTTTTAAAAAGATGTAATAAATGAAAAAAAATTTTATGTGTGTGTGTGTGTGTGTGTGTGTGTGTGTGTGTCTTGGCGTGTGTGTATGCACGCGTGTGAGCGCCTACATGGCTTTATGTGCATTCACCACGTGTGTTCGGCTGGATCCTCTGGAACTGGAGTTGAGGAACCTGATGTTGTTGCTGAGACTTGAACCCAGGTCCTCTGTGAGAGTGATAAGCACTCTTAGCCGCTGAACCATCTCTCCAGCCTTTGAGAGAAGCATGTAACACCCACACTCTTGTACCTAATTTTTCCATGAAAAGCTTTAATGGCACATTACACTTACAAGTAGATTTTATTTCAGTAACAGCCTTTGCTTTCGCTTGTAAAGCAACTTTCTCAGCCGTCAAAAATAAAAAAAAGCATAGAAAACCACGATGACAGGGTCAAGTGATGACATCCCTCGCAGGCTTTTGATGAAGAACACCTGGAAACAAGGGGTCAGGAGCAGCGACAAAGCACTAGACAGATAAGACCTTCGGGCTGGCACTGAAGTTTGATGTCAACTTGTTCCATTTTCCTTATAAGGGTTGAACTTTAGTTACAAATTGGGCATTTTCCATGTAAAGCATTTTCTGTGAAAACGTTCTGCAATTTCTCAGCCAACCTTTGGAGGCTTTGGTGGCTCATGACTGTCACCTCAGTGCTTAGAAGACAGAGGCAGGAGGATCAGACGGTAAAGGCCAGCCTTAGCTACACAGTCAGTTCAAGGCCAGCCTTAGCTACACAGTGAGTGCAAAGCCAGTCTAGGCAACAAGAGACCCTGACTCAACAAAACCAAGCAGCGGAACAAGAATAAATGGAACCAAACAGCCAGAGAACAAATCTATTGATATGACACGTGGGCCGGGATATTTTCCAAGTGGTGACCAGACACTTTTCAGATGAGCAGGTGTGTGACAGAAACAGCCAAGTTCAATGGCTATGGAAATATTAGACACAGTGACGCACAGTGGTTTTGGTCCTCACCATAGCTCCTGAGTCTTGAAGCAACAGTGAGGGACAGTGGTCCATCAACACACACACACCATACACACCCCCAACGTAGATGTGGCTGCGTGTAGTTCTATCAGAATATGTACAGTTCATATGAGGGTAGAATCCTAGGGCTATCAGATCACGGCTGTTCTGGTAGGCACAGTGACTACAGAGGCTACGTGAGGGTGACAAGACTCCCAGTAAAGAAAACATGTCTTTCCCATGGCTGCACCCGTGTGCTGGCTCACAAGAACAAAGGGCACACATGGAATCCCGTGTCTCTTTCTTACATCAGGACTTGACACAAACAGGCTCCCGGCAAAGGCTGGGTTCGTGGTAAGGACATGGAATGGAGAGATTATCTGGGATGTAAGAAGGAAGCAGGGAGTCCGTCCTGAGCGATGACAAGGACATTCAGATCCAGTGGGGAGAAGACACAGGAGGAGGAAATGAAGCTGAAAATGAAGATCTAACCTGGTTACCCACCACCAACCTAAAAGAAGAGACAGGGAGGCCGAGAACTCCCAGCCTCCATTTCATTATTCTTTCAATTATTGGACTGGTCGAGCTGAGAGAACACCAACTGCTATGCTACCCGGGACGCATGTACCATCTGGCCGCTGCCGGTGATGGATTTCGTAATCACCTACACGTTTACTTTGTGGTTGGGCACACTGAGAGGCACGAGGGCCTTCCATGGGCTTTGCCAACTATCTCTGGGTTTGCAAACGGGAGAGAAATGCTAACGCATTTTCAGGCCACCAGTTCTCTAAAGCCAAAGTCCACTGGTGTACAGCAATCACAAATGAGTTCTTTGAAGAAGGAAGAATACAAAGACTCTGACAGGCATCTAGTTTTATTTTGCCAACATCCTATGGGATGATAGCTGCATCCGCACCGCGTGGTGATTGCTTGCCCACCCGTGGTCTCTACTTTCTGATGATACATCTCAGCTTCAACTACCCAAGGCCCCATCTGGAAGCTTCTGGCACGGTCACATCTGTCTCCACGGAGTCATTTTCTCTCCCTGGATTAAGTGGCCGTGATGAAAGCATGGGCAGATCTCCTCTCAGGGTTTCATGCGGAATGCGGTTGAAATCACCTCAAGCTGTAGCAACTCAAGCAATGCAAGGAATTTTAGCAACGTCTTGGGAGCCCCCAAAGAACACTCCTGCATTGCTGGTGGGAGTGCAAGCTGCTATAGCCCCCTTTGGATGTCAGTGTGGAGATTTCTCAGAAAATTAGGAAACAACCTTCCTCAAGACCCAGCAATACCACTTTTGGGTATATACTCAAAGGATGCTCAATTGTACTACAAGGACATGTGCTCAATTATGTTCATAGCAGCATTGTTTGTCATAGCCAGAAGCTAAAAATAACCTAAATGCCCCTCAACCGAAGAGTGCATAAGGAAAAATGTGGTACAGTTACACAATGGAGTACTACATAGCAGAAAAAAATAATGACATCTTGAAATTTGCAGGCAAATGGATGGATCTAGAAAACATTATATTGAGTGAGGTAACCCAGACCCAGAAAGACAATTATCATATGTACTCACTTGTAAGTGGTTTTTAAACATAAAGCAAAGAAAACCAGCCTACAAATCACAATCCCAGAGAACCTAGACAACAATGAGGACACTAAGAGAGACATACATAGATCTAATCTACATGAGAAGTAGAAAAAAACAAGATCTCCTGAGTAAATTGGGAGCATGGGGACCAGGGGAGAGAGTTGAAGGGGAGGGGAGAGGAAAGGGGGGAGCAGAGAAAAATGTATAGCTCAATAAATCAATAAAAAATTTTTAAAAAGAAAAAAACACCCCAAAGTCTAGATCAACCATTATCTGCCCATCAGACCCTAGTGTCAACCAACCTTAATCAGAACCCACTTTCGCTGTGAAGAATAGGGCAATCATTACAGGGTTCCATTGTTTTTCTTAAGGGTAGAAAGCCAGCCTTAACATGAACACAAACAGGGCGCCCTGGTCCACTGAGTCAGGAGAAGGGATGCTGGGTACGACCTCCCTCTCTTGACTCTCAGTTCACCTCAGGTGGGGCTGCTAAGGCCCATCCTTTGCCTCACTTGATTCTTACCCATCTTTGCCCATGGATCTGAACTCCTCCTCCTCCTGCCCTCCAGTTTTTTACAGACCACATTTCTACGGAACACATCCACAGGAGGCCTGTGGGTGGCTGAAGAGCCAGAGAGATCTGTCGGTTGCTCACCCCGTTTTTGCTCATCCGCCTCCTCTCTGGTATTTTCTGTCATTACCATGGAGATGCTCTTAAGGGCATTTAATGGGGTTAAAGAAGCCTTCCTCCCTGCCAACCTCCCTAAGGAGTGGCTGTAGGGTTATTTTTCTAAATGGTTATGTTTTTACCACACACATGCAAAAATAGTTTCAGTCATTTTTGACTTAAAGAACATTTAATCGGAACTCATTTTTAAAAACCCCCACCAATTCCAAATATCTACATATTTTTCCATCTGGCACGTGGAATACATTTTTATAATTTTATATGAAATTACAGTGACTGAAGTGGCTACATGCATACAGTTTTTAATTATTCATTTTGGTTGACATCTATCTCATTCTTTGGGGACTGTTTTCAAGAGCTGTCATCATCTGGGAGTGAGGGTGTATAGCCTTTTTCTTTGTTTTTCAATTCTGTCCTTTACTTCTGTCTCTGCTGTCATTATTTGGTGAGACTTTCTCATGCCCATGTCTAACCACCCCCTCCAATGGCAGGGCCACTCTTTCCTCTCTCATCTCCTACGTTCTTCTTTCTTGCCGCCTGTCCTTGTGTGTGTCACGGTCAACCAAGAAGAAGCAACGCCATACAACTTTTGCATTCTTGGTACCTACAGAGCAAACGGACAGCCAATGGTTGTAGACTCAGTTTTCAAGTCTGGGGCTGAGAAACTGTCATGGTTCATTTTAACGATCACCTTGATGAGATCTAGAATCGCGGGAGACAGGTCTCTGGGCGTGCCTGTGGGGACTGTCTTCATTAGGTTAGCTGAGGTACAAAGGCCTGACTACTGTGGTGGTACCATTCCCTAGGATGGGATCTCCAACTGTACAGAAAGGAGAAAGCGAGGTGAGCATAAGATCTCAGTTTCATGACTTCATGTGGGTGCAATGTGACCAGCTGTTTCAAGCCTCGTGTGGGTGCAATGTGACCAGCTGTTTCAAGCCCTGCTGCTGTGACCTCTTTGCTGGAATAGCCTGTAGCCACCACCCGGGAGCCAGAAGAAACTCTCCATCTCTTAAGTTGTTTTACCACCGCAAAAGAAAAGGAATAAAGACAGTCCCCTTGGAAATAGCCAAGAAGACCTATCTAATTCAAATCCTGTGCTTTTTCTTGGTTTAAGGTTACTTTATTCCATAGATCACATGACTCCAAATCTCTTTTGAGTTTTCTCCTCTCTGCTCACCCCCCTGTGTGTGTGTGTGTGTGTGTGTGTGTGTGTTTGGTGTGTGTAGATACTTGTATTCGTGTACACAGAGAGGCCAGAAGTTGATGCCCATCTTCCTAAGTTGAGCTCCACCTTGTATCTTGGCACAGAGCCCGTCACTGAACTCAGAGCCCACAGGTTCAGCAAGCCTGGCTGGTCAGTGAACTCCAGAAATCCTCCATCTCCCCAGTGCTGGGATCACAGACCTGGGTTACCACTTCTAGCATTAGGTGGGTGGGTGCTGGGAGTGCAAACCCCGGTCCTCATGTTTATAGAGCAGGCAAGTGACAAACTGAGTCATCTCTCCAGCCCTGCCTTGAAGGTTTTTAAAGCATATATTAATGATGCATATGATGGGTCTCACTATGACCTTATGTATCTACATGCATATTTATGTATATATGATGTACTTTGATCATATTCCTCCCTGGAACCCTTTCTTGTCCCCCACCCCTTCCTGCCACTCTCCTTGATCTTACCAAATAATGAACTCTGTTTTAATTAACTTAAACTGTCACCTTGACATAGCTTAGAGTTACCTGAGAGGGAGTCTCAACTGAGGGATTGCCCAGATCAGATTGGTGTTGGGGGCATACCTAGGAGGGACCATCTTTATTGTTTAGTGATGTAGGTAGACCCAGCGTACTGTCGGCAACACCATTCCCTGGGAAAGTTGTCTTAGATTGTACAAGAAAGCCAGCTATTGCTAAGCATGGGCCTGTGATTAAGACAGGAAGGAGCATTTGCCATGGATTTTTGGTCAAGTTTCTGCCATGACATCCCTCAATATTGGATTATAACCTGGAAGTGTGAGCCAAGTAAACCGTTTCCACCCCTAGGTTGCTTTTGGTCAGAATGATTTTTATCACAGGAACAGAATGAAATTGCACAGATCAGCATGGCAGACTGCTCGGTTTTGTCCATCCACACACCTCTAAGGAGACTTAGCTCGTCATTCTTACTGTTTGTCTCTTCACTGCTCAGTGAGTAGACAGGGTGCCCTGTGTGTGAGGCCTGGGCCCAGTCAAATTGACACCCAAAATTAACCATCACAGAGGGAGACCGACAAAGAAGCCATGGTCATAATAACTCAATTATATACAACACGTTAGACGTTAAAAAGCCACTGGGTGTGGGGAGAAGTAGTTCAGTTTAGAAATATACATGGGATGGGATGGGGAATGGGTTAGCTCAGTGGGCAGAGTGCTGCACAAACTGGGTGTAACGGTGCTGAAATTCCAAACTTAGGCGATAGGGGAAGGAGGATCAAAAGTTAAAGGTCATTCTCAGTTACAAAATGAATTAGAAGGCAGCGTAGACTATGTGGGAAGGGGAGGAGGGGAGGGAAAGGGAGAAGAGGAAGAGAAAAGGAGAGGAAGGGAGGGAGATGGCAGGAGGGAGGGAGGAGAAGGAGATGGGGAGGATCCAGTGGCTTACAACAGGATGGACTTCAGATTCCCCTGAGAGTGTGACAGCTGGATAACTTACATGGAATTGACTAGGTGGGTGCCTGTGGGGAGAGCTTCCGGTCAGAGGAAACAGCCACCGTGAAGGAGCTAAGGCTGGCAATTGTCTCCTGTGTTCCAGAAATAGCAAGCAACTAGTGTGGCTGGCATGAAACAAGTGGGGGGAAGTGGCGGCAGGGAACGTGAGGTCCGGGAAGACAAGTCGAGTAGCAGAAGCGTATCTCTGGACTGTTGAAAGGAGTCTGGCTTGCATCCCAAACAGAAGGGAATCAGCACAGTTTTCAGCGCAACGACAGGGATGACTTTCTTTCCCAAGAACTAGACCTTGGGGGGAAAAGGGGAGCAGGGAGATCATCTCAGAGACCACAGCAATTCTTGGGGTTGGAGTGAGCGTTGTGGAGAGGGGAGAAGCGGGATCCGGGTTGAATACAGAATCAGAGTAAATGTGCAGTGGAGAGTGACTCATCTCTCTGACTGAGCAACCAAGAGGAGGCTGTCACCGTTGGCCAAGAAGGGGGAAGGCAGGAGGACCAGGTTTGAGCAGAAGGATAAGGAGAGCAGATTGAGACACACTGCCTACCTTCAATGGGCATCATTTTGACGAAATACTGGGATGCCGTGTGGACCAGTCAAGATGAGGTGCAACGCTCAACATTGCAAAGGAGCAACACATAGTAAATAAATTAGTCATTTGACATGTTAGCTGTTAGAACACGGAGGCACAAGTCACCAGCCTCATTTGCAATAAACGTCACTATCTGCTGTGTGCCCTCCATCTCACTTTCTCCTGCCAATCCTCTAGTTTTTGCTAGCATTACTTTCTTTTTATGTTTTTATATCTCCTTTTTAATTGTTTGCGACTATACCTCCACTGCTTTCCCCTCCCAACTTAGCATGCCCATGAAAAAAAAAACCCTACAGAGTCTATTTAGTGTTGCCTGTATGTGCACGGGTGTAGGACCATTTACAGGAGCCTGGACAGTCACCCAGGAGTCACATTCCTGAGGAAAACTAACTTTCTCCCCGTCAGCCATCAGCTGCCAATGGCTCCTCAGCCTGGGGTGGGGACTCCATGAGTCTATGCTCACTCCGTCTGGGCTGGTGTCTTGACTGGCTTGATCCCGTGCAGGTTCCTTGTGTGCAGTCCCGGCCGCTGTGAGTTCATGTGTGCCACGGGGCTGCCACGTCAGGCAAACCCCGCTTTGCTGTAGATCTTTCCTTCCCTGCTCCTACAATCTTTCCACCCTCACACCTGTGATGATCACTGAGCCTGCTGGGGGAAGGGAGGTGGTACAGATGCCCTGCTTACAGCTGGACATCCCGAAGTCGCTTATTCTCTCATTGTTGACCAGTTGTGGGTCTCAGCGTTAATCACCATCTTCACACAGAGAAGCTTCTCCAATGACGGACTTTGCTTGGGCACATCTGGAATTTTCATCTCACTACACCTGAGGCATAAATAGTTCTATGCGCCTTCCTCCTGTCAACAGAGTACTTGCGTGATTCAGTGCAGCACATCAACGTATTAGTTGTCCAGTGTTCAGTAGATCTCGGCTCCACTTTGGTCTAACAGACATATAAGCGGGCTATGTGGTCAGTGTAATTCAATTCTAATCCAGGATGCTGTAGTGTATAAACTTCCTGTTCCTCACATGCAAGGATGGTACTCTTGGGCACTATCCATCATGGGTAGGCTCGGTGACACTTCTCTCTTGGATGTGGGCTGTGCACAGTCACCCCCGCTGGCCAGCAGCAGAGTTTTGAGAGATCGATTGCCTGAGTTTATAGGTACAGTGTGTGGCTAGTGGTAAATTTATTTTTATTAAATTCCCAGGTCAGTTATTCATTATCTCCTGAAACTAGCAGGCTTATACAGAGATAAATCTTTAAACTTGGCTTCAGCAGTACTTTATTTTAACTACTTGAGGCGATGGACAGAGGTGCAGTGTTTAAGATGGTTGGCTTGTTGAGCCAGCCATGTTATATGAGCAGCAGTTTGGGACACAGCTTACATTTTTATAGTAAACACAGTGTCCTGGAGCAGATGACAGAATGGACGGATGAATGAACAGAAATGAATGTGGACGTGATACATTAAAATGAAGCTCCTAGAAAGTCAGATACGATCTAGGGAACAGAAATACACCCACTTTAGAAAACTGGCTTTCCTTCCCCAGCAGCTGCCAATCATAAACTGTTTCTTGGTAAGGGGTAGGACTTTGTGTCCAGGTCTCCTTTTCAGTGCTGGGAAGGATCTTGGAGGACTTGAGAGCGGAGAAAAGGATCAAAATATATTTTATGAAAAAATTTAAATAAAAAAGAAATAGCCCATCCATAAGAAGCAACATTATACTTCATTTTAATGTACATTGTTAAAACTCATGAGTGTTTTAGTTTCCTTTCTGTTGCTCCAACAAAATAACCCGAAGAACCTGTGACTTGGCAGATCATGGCCCAGAAGAGAACTACTATCACTGTGCTAAATAGACACGGCATTAGACCACTCATCGTTATACTCACAGATCAGGGCATCTATTTCCCAATCGGGGCAAAGAAGCTTCTTTTCGCAGGATATGGTGATTAGCACAGAGACCCACAATGGTGTAGAGACCAAGAGACTGTCTCTTGCTCAACTCTAAATGGGGCATGCAAATGCTTGGTCACAGCCAACCAGGAAGCTGTGTCTTAGCCTCAGACTTGCATTAATACACACAGCCACAGAAAATGATGCTGCTCAAGATAGGGCAGGTGGTGGCAGGTGTGTTGGCAGCTTGGGGTGTAGCACCATAGAGCTTGTTCTGCATGCCCGGTCACCTCTCACCTCAGTTACTGAGCTTGGGTCGTGATTCTGAGATAATACCATGTGTTGGGACCAATTGGAGTCCTGGCCTTCAGCTGCTCTTCCCTGCTAGAGCCTTCTAATTGAAGTTACTAAAAGCTGTGCTTTGCTTAGAGGATCAGAGGATGAGATTTTCACCTGTTGGCCATTGACTGCAGGGTATTTAAGCCTCCATGGTGCTATTAAAGAGGGCTTTTGTACCAGTGATTGGAGGTCCGTGTGTCTGTCTGTCTCTGTGTGTGTTTCCTCAACCTCCAGTCCTTTGCCCGAAGCTCGCGAACTGGATTCTAGCGCATAGAGCGCAGACGGGGGGCACAGTGCGTGGCAACCATGCCTATGGCAGAAGGGACATGCAGCAGCAGGGCTCTGTGCTCCTCACCCTCTTCCCTGGACCTCCAGAGGTCAGAGGCCAAGAGTGCTAACTTGTCATGCAAGCTGCAACAGAACTACGGCAAATCGGGGTTATCTAGAGATGTTGCGATGCAGCCAACACTGCTTCCCCACAGAAAGGCAAAGTCTTAAGAGTGACTGTAGTCTATTGGTTTCACTGTTTTTGAGCAGGGGCTTGGGCAGATTTATCATTTCCCTTTCCCTCCCTCCCTCTGTCCCTCCTCCTCTTTCTCTCTCTCATCTTCTTTTCTTCTTTCCATCTCTTGGGATCAAATCCAGGGTCTTGCCTATGCTAGGCACAGGCTCTATTGCTGACCTACATCCCAGCTTGACATTCCATTTTTAAAGATTAATTGTAGCTTGTAATATGCATATTTTCCTTAAACAGGACATAAGACTCATTGAAGCATTATGAATCACCACATTAACCGCAATGCCCATATTCCTGGCTCTGAGCTCCACACAGAAGAAGGTGACAGCCTTGTAAAGGAACAGTCACCATGGTGACAGAAAGTGGGGGGATAAGGACACTGGTCTAGAGAGAGGGACAGTTGGGATGACTCAAAGGGACAACAAGTGTTCATTCTTTGAGGATGAGAGGGAGTCTGAGGGAAAAAGGTTTCCAGGCTGAGAGGACTGTAGATATTTTCTACAGATTAAGAACCCCTTGAGGTTAAGGTCAGCCTGGTCTACAGAGAAAGTTCCAGGGTTGGCTCCAAAGCTACAGAGAAATCCTGTCTTGGAAAAACAAAAGAAAAGAAAAGAAGAAAAAAAAGAAAAGTGCCCCTTGAGGTCCTTCTGAGGATGAGGCTGTTAAGCCATACAGGGATGTGATCTTGGAGATCCCTGTTGTGTCATCATGAAATATGGAGTCACTGAGGAGCCCTGCGTGGGTTGGTTAGAAGTTTAGGGTAACTAACCAAGCAGGCGGGGGACATTTACTGACAGCCCCAAGTCAGAGGCAAAGACCAGTCAAGGAGGTTTGACTGAGGAAGGCAATGGCAAGGGTAAGGAGGAGAAGGGACAGATTCGGGGACATGTAAGGAACAAGGGACAGAGATCCCTGTATGCATGACAAAGCTGGATTCTGTTTCTTTTCTGCTGTCTTCAGTATATAGTAAGCAATCCCAAGCACATACACAAACGAGCAACACAAAATGAATTCAGCAGGTTATACATATGCATAAGTACAGGTGTATGTGTGTGTGAACCAGAGTAACTAAAGAAGAACAGGTCAATAATTTGATAGGGAGTTGGGAGAACCTGGGAGAAGCTGGGAGGGGAAAAGGCATGGATGGACATGATGCAAATACTCTTGTATGATATTCTTGAAATAAATTTAAAGAGACTACGAAAAAAGAATGGGGGGTGGGAGCTGAAGAGATGATTCAGCAGTTAGGAGTGCTTAGTAAGCAACACTGAGGGCTAGAGCTCAAAGCCCACCACCCAGGCATCTGGTCCATGCCTGTAACCCCAGTCCTAAGGGGCTTTGAGATGGAAGAAGCTCCAGCGTTTGCTGGCTTTCAGTCTATCAGAGAAAATGTGAGCCCCAGGCTCAGGGAGAGACCCTGCCTAAAGAAGCAGGCAGAGAGAGGAACAGGAAGACACCTGGGTTTTTTTTTCTGCTCTCCATGTTTGCACAGGTGAGCACAGACCTATACTCACATGTATGCAGACATACACACATAAGTCAATCTAGAAGATGCACGGATATTATAACACATAAGAATGAAATACTGGGCTAATGTGTACAGTATGGTAGAGAAAGCCAGGAAGTATTCCAAGGCACCCTGTTTGGAGGTTGCTACCAAACGTTGCAGCTACCATCTGCTAAGGAAATCAAAGGAACCTGCTGGCTCCAGAAGCTGAAGAGAGGTGGTGTGCATGCCCAGCAGCAGCTCAGGGGCTGGAGTGACCATGAGACCGCAAAGCATGCTGGGAAGTCCACAGAAGTGTAATGCAGTTTTGGGGGGGGCACCTTTCCTCAACCTTTTCCTATTTTCAAATATATATATATATATATATATATATATATATATATATACCATTATGCATTATTCTCACTCAGCTCCCTCTCCCACTCCCCTCCCTTAATCCCCTGACTTCTCCTTTCTCCTTTCCCCTCAGATGGTTCCCTCTTCTGCTGTGTGTGTGTGTACAGGAAGAGGCATATGCAAGTGTGTGTACATGTGTCTGTGATCATTTGTTGGTTAGAGACTGACACAGGCTGTCTTAGCCATTCCCTGCCTTATTTATTCAATTTTATATGTGTATGTATGTACAGTGTAGGTGTATGCATGTTTCCATATATGGGTACATGTATGGGAAGCATTTGTACATGTATGAAGACCAGAGGTCAAGGTATAGATCAGGAGTAGTGCAGCTGAATTATACAGCAGTTATTTTTTCATTTTTTTGAGAAACCTCAAAAAAAAGTGGCTGCAAAAGTTTACAATCCCACTACTATGAGATAATGCTCTTGAATACTGTAAAGATTCGTCAGTCACTTGTATTAGTTTAACAAAATGCTGATTGGTCAGTAGCCAGGCAGGAAGTATAGATGAGACAACCAGACTAAGAGAATTCTGAGAAGAGGAAAGGCAGAGAGTCAGTCACCAGTCAGGCACAGAGGAAGCAAGAGGAGAATGCTTCACTGAGAAAAAGTACCACGCGGTGTGGCTAAACATAGAAAAGAATTATGGGTTAATTTAAATTGTAAGAGCTAGTTAGTAATAAGCCTGAGCAATAGACCAAACAGCTTATAATATAAGTCTCTGTGTGTTTCTTTGGGACTGAATGGCTGCGGGACTGGGTGGGACAGAAACTTGTGTCTACACCCACCAGCAGTGAATAAGGCTTCCATTTCCTTACATCTCTACTTTTACCTGATCTTAATGAGAATGGTGGTTAGTTAGGTCTTTGGATTATGGGTGAGAGGAAAGGCATCCTTGGTCTCTCAGATATCAGGCAACGTTTTTTAATTGCTTGGTAAGGAACATGTGAGTATTTTTATGATGTCTTTCATCATACTTAAATATAAAATTTTTATCTATGCTTCTTTCCTGAACATATTCAAATTGAACTTAAATTAAGAGTCCACTGGAGCTTAAATTACAACGTCTGGGAGTTTCACGTCCTGTTCTCTTGTAAGATTCCTCTGGCTTCTTGGCTTTCGGAACACATTTGGCTACAAACTTAGGAACTGTGCATAAGGGATTCTGAAGTTTTGGGACTTGAGTGCCAAGAGTCCAGTCGCTCACGTATTCCCGGCAGCAGTGAATGAAGCTCATCTTTCCCCACTCCCTCGCCCCTGGGGACAAGCTGGTAGCCTGAACCACAGGAGCACAAAGTCGGCCTTACCCCTCTCCTCCTCCCCTCCCTTTTTAGATGCCGCCTGAGAGATGAAGGCTCCTAGCAGGCTCTGCTTTCTGACAATGCAGGGAAAGAGCACCCAATGCTGGCTGGCACTGCAATGCTCATTTTAAAATGACTTTCCTGATAATTACTAATCCTTTCATTATCAATGAGCCCTTCTCCACGGACAGTGGAAAGCATCTCAGAGCAATAGAAGGTTTACAGAAGGGCAAGGTGAGTGGGTGGGCGCTAGGCATCTGCGTCACAGCGAAGGGTGCCACCATGGGTGCCGGGAGGGGGAGGCTCATTCACCATATCCACTGGGTCCCTGGCCTGGCCCAAGACTGGTTCTCAAACCCAGCTTTCTTGGGATGGTGTGTCGCTTAGTGTTAGTGACTTTTCTCATCATTGTGACCAAATACCTGGGAAGAAACAACGTAATGGAGGAAGAAGCTATTTTAGCCCGGGGTTTGAGAAAACGCAGCTCCTCCCAGGCAGGGAAGGCATGGCCACAAGAGGGCAAGAAAACTGGTGAACTGGTTCACGGTCAGGGGGCTGAGAGGACAGGAGAAGTGGAGTAGGGGCTGGGGTACAAAGGCTCAAACCCATCCCACAGTGATCCGCTTACCCCAGCGAAGCTCCACCTCTTAAAGTTCCACGACATACCAAAACAGAATCACCAGCTGTTCAAATGTGTACCTATTGGGGACCCTTCATATTCCAACCGCCGCTGTCACAAAAACTGGCTGGGGAAAGTGGGTGGCAGCAGTAGCCAGACGCCTGGGTTCTGGTCTAGAAGAAGCCCAGTGGATTACTGTTGATCTCTGGGCACATTCTGTAATTGAACATCTGTGGATGCTGACCTCTCCATCTGTCTGTGGAGTATAATATTACTACCTAGCATGACGCTGTAGAAATGAACTTACAGATGATAAGAGAATTAGGAGATCTCTGCATTTAAAAGTTCCTCATAAAAAAGTTCCTCATAAATATTCACATACGATGCCAACAGTATTTCTATCAGCACTAGGGGTGGGGGATCCATTACTAGTTCTATTTGCTGTTCTGCCCTTTTGGATGGGTAGAGAGAAAACTGGACAATACCATTTGACTTTTGAATGTTGGATTCATCTCAGAGGCTGTCCAGGGTATACTAATACAGAACGATTTCTGAAGACAGAGGAGAAAAAATGGCATCTTTGACTAGGGAAAGTGTGTGGTCAAAGAAGCAGCAGGATGCGAATCCTAAGACGGTGGCACAGGGTGCCCACCATCTGTAATCAAATAGCTCCAGGTGCCCCAGGCAGGTGCTGACCACTCCAGAAGCTATTTTGCAGTGGGGTTCGGATGCGAGACACCTTCCTGCTTAGCCCCATGTACTTTACCTGCATGGACTCAGCCCACACCAGCACTGCCTCTAGAATTCACCCCACGACACGTAGGCTCAGACCCATTTGTATTCCACTTGAACTTCCAATCTGTAAGCCACCCGGGGACTGTGTTAGGTAGGGACGAAACGGGAGGTGTTTACAAACTGGCAATGAAACGCGATATTTATCCTGTCGGTTGAAACGAGCCCGACAGATGTAGTTTTTTGTTGAAATTAAAATTGTGAGGCGGTATCACATTACCCTGGGCGGTGCCGCCAGATGCATAGCGTGCGTCTGACAAAGAGGCAGCCTGTGGTCATTTGAGCCAGGCCGTGGCTTCCAACAATTCCATACAGAAGCACTCGTTAGAAGCTGTGACCTGAGAAGAAGGCCTGCCCAAGTTAAACACACAGAACCAGGCTTGTCACGCTCGTGAAACTGAGGTAGAAACTGTTGGTGTCTGTCTGTCCCTGGCCACAGACATCAACACGATCAGAGAAGAGTTCCAGGGCACAGAGGTGAAGTGAGTCAATCGGCCTCATAGTGAGAACGACCCTGAATTCCTGATCCTCCTGCCTTCCAAATTCCGGGCAATACCACCATGGTGGCTTACTTTTTATTTTAATCCACAATAGTGATTCTTGTCTCAGACCACTGGACCATGATCCACATACACAGTCTGGGCATGCAATCCTCTTCTCTACAGTCTCTCACTGGGTGTACACAAGTTCAAGTAGGAGAGGCCAGAGGGCAGACTCCATGGGGCTGCTTTCCTGAGCAAGCACCTTGGTTTTTGTTGTCTTCAGGATGCTCCTGTGTATAGGTTGTGACTGTAAACACTTTTTATATTATTGATCAATGAGTTGGTAGCTCCTGGTCTGAAAATAATATTGCCAACACAATAGATACAGAAATCTCAAAAAGGCCCTTATGGGACTTTTTGAGGGTTCGGTGGTCTAGGGGTCAGAACTGGCATGTAAATACACTATACCAGAGGGCCCTGGCTCCATGATGGTATGAACACTCATTCTTTCACACATCCCCCTTTTGGATGTGTTCTTGCCTCTTTTGCACAGGGACTAAGTACAGTGCTATCTGGCTTCCATAGACAATCCCCATGTAATTGTATCCTCTGCCATCACCTTCTCTGGACCCTGCAGAACACGGTATAATTTCCTGCAATGCGACCAGCTGCTCAGCAGCAACCTCTCCTTTGCATTTATGTGCCCACGTGTGCGCGATGCATCTCAGGGAAGATGTTCATGAGGCTGTCTATGAATACAGGAAAGGCAATAACGGTGAGGGGAAAAAGGAATTAAAAATTAGAACTGGATGTTATCTGCCCTGGACTGATAAGAATGAAATTCATCAGTGAGAACACCTTTTTGGGTCATCAGTTACAAGATCACTGAAAGACAGGAACAGCAACCAATGCATAGCTCACACACTGTGACAGGTTTCATAACCAGTAAGCCAGTCTGACAAATAAAATGCCAGCATTTGACAGCTCGAATCCTTAAAGCAAGATGAACAAGTGGTCCTGAGCTACTCACCTGAATGAGCAGCTAATGCCAACAGCTTTCAGACAGGAAGGAGCCTGTCACTATGGAGGGATATGTGGCAGCATGAGCATGGACAACTGGCACAAATCAGGTCACCTACGTCCACAGATCGTGATGGGGAAATGTTCCCTGATAAAATTAGTATTGTGGGTCGAATTACTCCCCTGTCCTCAAGTTCATATGGCGACAGCTTAACCCCAGGCATCTCAGGACCCAACCTTGGAAAGAGAAGACTTGTATTATCAGTTGGGAGGATGAACATGTGGGAGGACAATGGGCCACTGATCCTACGGGGCTGTGGCTATGGTTTCGATGTTCTCTTCTGTAATTCCCACTGAAATGTAATTATGTCCTAACACTATTAAAGGTAGAACCTCATAAAAGTTATTAAAGCACGTGAACCCCATCCTTGTGAATGGATAAATGCTACTATTTTGGGAGAGGATTCCTTACAAGTTTAGCCTCTGGAGCTTGTGTCTACAGTAAGTGATGCCTTCTGCTGTGTTGTAACCTCGTCAGAAGGCTTCCACCAGATGTCCCGGACAGTCCAGTGTTCAGAAATGTACAGATGAACTTATCACTGTATGTCCTCATTCTCAGGCATTTGGTTATAGCAGTACAAATGGTCTAAGACAAACACTGTGCTTCCGAAAAGAGGAGATCTGGACACAGACACATGTATCTATCAGGGAACGCTGGGTAAATCTCAAGGCAGAGACAGATGTGTTTATAAGCCAGGGAATACCACACTGCCAGCAAACAACTAGAAGGCTGGAAGACAGCCCTGGAGCAGAGAGTCTTCCTGGCACCATTTGGGATTTCTAGATCCCAGAACTATGGGAGAGAGATTTCCAACATGTGAGCCACTCTGCTGGTGCCCGTTACAGCAATGTTACATGTGGGCCACTCTGCTGGTGGTGCCTGTTAACAGCAATGTTATGTGAGACACTCTGCTGCTGGTGTCTGCTGCAGTAAGGTTTCATGTGGGACCCTCTGCTCATGGTGCCTGCTACAGTGGAGCTATAGAAGCATTATCTTAAGACACGGAGAAAGGAACCCCAGCCTTTCAGTTTTTCCTGCTAAAAGGTCTTTATTTACATCCTAGGCTATCCTAGAACTTACAACCCCCCAGCCTCAGTTTTCCAACCACTGGGATTACAGGTGGTTAATACTGGTCCTGGCTACTACTCCAAGCTTTAAAGGGCATGGGTACCAATGGTGTCATGAAAAAATTGTGCTAAGAACAAACTTAGAGAAAGGACAGAAAGTGAGCCATAGAGTGAACTGAAACAGAACTTTGGACAATAGGAGAGCCCAGAGAAATGCCCTTAATTGCTTCTCACATTAAATAAAAAAAACAACAGCAACAAAGCCATCCAAAGGAAAGTTGCATTTAACAATGTGAGAGTAATACTTTAATTAGACTTCTTTCCTAAGACTTTGGAGCCAAAGACTTTTGGGCACAACTCTCAACTAAGGTTAAGAGACAGCACTTGGCCTGTGACCACCGTGTGTGTTTGGAGACAGAGGAGATGCTTTTAAGACTAAAGCAACGGGCCACCTAACACATCAGACTGGTCACCAAAACCAGATGTCGACTTACTGTGATAATTATTACACTGCGCAGAAATGCAAGAACAGCTTGGGCCAGTGAGATAGCTCTGCAGGGAACAGCGCTTGCCTGACAGCTGAGCTTGATCCCTGACTTCCTCAGTCATGTGACCGCCATAACACAGACAAATACAATTTTAAAATTAAAAAATTAAAGGTATCTTTGTGAAGCAAATAAATTTCAATATTAAGCAAAGATCAATATGGCATAAGGAGCGAGACTGGTAAATTAAGAGAACACCAGAGGACCTTGGATGATGAGGAATGAGACGCCCTCCTTTTGTTTCCGAGAAGAGAGCCAGTTTCATTAGTGAAAATAAATTTAAGCAATTAAAATGTTTGTTCCCCTGAAATACATCAATATGAACAAGAGAACAAGATGCCACCTAAAATTATCTTTGACCTAACTCAGAAGGAAATGAAAACTAACATCTACCTCAGGACCCACAGAACAGAAGAGAGACAATTCAGACAAGTGGAAGTGGGATACAGATAAATAAGGTCTCAAGAGGTTAATGTGGGACCAACGAGATGGCCCAGTAGGTGAAAGTGCTTGTCTGAGAGACGTGCAGACCTGAGTTCAATCCCTGGATCCCCATGGTGGAAGGAGAGGCTCTGCAAGTTGTCAACACACAGACACACACACACAAACACACACAGACACACACACACAAACACACACACAGATACAGACACACACAAACACACACACAGACACACACACACAAACACACACACACAGACACAGACACACACACCCCCTTAGAAATCAACATGAACAGTCCCAATTTATTGATTCAAAAGAAAGGAAAGTCACTGAACAAAAATAAAGTCAACAATCTTTTGTTTTAAAAAAATAAATGTGTACCAAGTCATTTTTCTAGACGAGTTGGGGAAGGTCTGAGATTTAACCCACTTACGTTGACACCAGAGGGCAAACACTCCAGGCTCTCCCATCTGCGGTTTCCCTTTGTCAATTCTGTCTTGCAAGGCCAGGCTTAAGAGGCCCCTTCCCTGTGACCTCTTGGGCAGCTCCCCTAGCCCCCAGCTCCCTCGGGTCCCTACCAGCTCAGCATTTACGACAACACACTCAACACAGTGCACATGGTTTGTGGGGATCTCCGAGCACAGCTAACAAAACGTGCCTAGCAAAAGGAAAATGTTGACCAGGAGGAGAAAGGTGGGTGTTCCACCGGCCACCCCTTCACCCAGCAAGATGTATATGGTCAGACAACTTAGGTTGCCTGGAGAGGCTGGCATACTGGGCCTGCGGCAAACCCTCTGTGGTCTGGAAGCTTCTTCCCACAGGCTGTGGGAATCGGCAGCAGGACTGGGGCTTAGTTGTATTTTCTGCTTGTTTGCTTTGTTCGGTGATGGCTGCTGAAAGGACTGGGGACAGACTGAGGAGAGGGAGCTTGGAGGCCGGGGCAGACAAAGGCCTCTCCACGGCGGTGTTTGCCAACGGGAGGTGGCGTGTCCTTTCTATGGGCTTTCATGTCACTACTAAAACAAGCAAGTTTGCATTGCCCTCATTTCTCACAACAAAACAGCAGCCATCGCTTCCTTTTCTCCCCTGCTCTGGTGCCCTTCCTCTCCCCCTCCCTTCTCCACGCTTTGCTTCTTTTCTCTCCGACTTCCTCCTTATTTCCGTCATTCTTTGCTGTCTTTCCACTTCGTTTTCCTCCTTCCTTCCTTTCAGAACAAGGGTAAACTGGAATAAAGGGAAGGTTTGGGGTTCCAAGGAGCTCTAGGCCTTAGCACCATCAGGACACAGGGTCTCAATGTAGGAGTGAAAGAAAAAGGAGTTGGGGTCCGGGGAGTGCCAATGCAAGCGTCAGGAAGCGTGGGGTTTCGTAACTAGAGAGAACAAGCAAAGATGAGAACGGAGGGTGACTGGGGGCAGTGTGTGATTTCTAGACCAACAGCACATGAGGTTCCCTTGGGACACTGAAGCTTAAAGTCAAGAAGCCCCTCTACCTGGACACACGCAGTGGGCATCAGCAGGGGAGTGACTACCCCTGTGGAAAGGGATGGAACGGATCAGGGAGAGACCAGGTCTGCTAGGGCCTTCTCTGAAATTATGAAATCTTAAAGGAATATGCACTGTAAAGGTGGGAAGAAGATGGAGGAAAAACTAATCGGAATAGACCACGCGGGACTGTTTTACTATAGAAGACAAGGAAAAAAAAAACCTCGAGGAAACTGGTGGGGCAAGGGAGAAGTTCTCCAAGGAGGTCGCTTCCTGACTGGAGGTGCCATGTGACTAGCTGCCACCAGCCCCTGTCCCCACATCTTCTCCACCACAATAGACATTACGTCCAATCTATCAGCTCAAGGAAGTCCTTTCTCCCTGAAGTTTTCTTAGGTGAGTACTTACTCTATCAGAGCAATGAGCAAGGCAAATACAACACGTGTTTGGGCCGTGCTGTAAGCACTGAGCCCAGGGCAGCACTCGTTGCTCCGGAAGGACGGTAACCACCATCCTCTATTCTACGGGCCCCTCCGTGACGCTTCTGGAATTCTGCCCACGATTCTTATTGTATTCGACAGTGGTGAAATGGACTGAATGCCAGGGAAAACAGGCAAGCCCAAAGAGTCAACGGGAGAGAAACAACTCAGATTAGGACAACCTGACTCCAAACAATGTGGACGCCTAAGCAAAGGCGATGAAAGCAGCGGGCTGACACGTTACAGGAGCGTGGGCGGCCCTTCAGCACCGCTGTCTTAATCACTGACGCCTACACAGTGCTCTTCCTGCCTTGGAGGCCGTGGACCAAGACGCAAAGAGGCAAACAAGGGCAGAATGCTCTGTGCATGTAGGGTTGGCTCAGGCCTTCCTCCTTTGTCTTCCTGTAAGTCATAGGGATATAGCCAACGCTTGCCCGCCTGCCATCGCTCGGCCCTAAGCTTTGAGAGGTAGAAAACGAGGAAGTACTGAGCCCAGAGAACCTTCCCCAAGGCCTTCCTGGGAGCGGTCTCTCAATATTGAGATTCCGTGGTGGCTACTTCTGGGCAGGCTAACTCAGTCTCAGATACAGCATGAGAGAATTACAGAATGGTCTTTTGATGTCTCTATTTAGGCCAGAGAGACGCTCGCCAGGGACTGAAAATAAGGGCATGCAGCCAGCCATGGAGTTAGCTGCACACCTATCACGCTCATTATTGGGAAGCTGAGGAAGGAGAATCACTTGAGCTCAGGAGTTTGAGATTCCCTGGGATAATATACCTAGCCCCTCCCCCTCAAAAACAAAACACAGGAGTTCTAACTTGTTCAGAAAAAGAAATTTGAAGATTCTGATGATCAATGGAATTTTTATAGAAAGCCTTTTGGGATTTTGAAGAGTAATATTAGATTATTATGACTTTTACTATTGTGTGTGTGTGTGTGTGTGTGTATGTGTGTAAATTTGAAGGTCATAAAAGGCTTCCGGTCCTCCAGAGCTGGAGCTAGAGATATTTGTAGAACACTCGGGTTGTTACATGGGTACCTGGATTTGAACTCTGGTCCTCATAGCTGTGGCAAGCAACCTTAAACCTGGAGCTCTCTTTTTCCATCCTGAACTACTACTTACATGTTTCGGATGGCAAACTTATGCAGATTATTTTTTCTTTTTCAGTTTTTCACTGTATGGGGCTTGGTTCGGTCTGTTCTAAGGGTTGAATTACAGCAGGGACCACAGACTGCTCTTCATTTGCTTGCAAGCCTGACCAAGAGAAACAGAACAAGAAAGGTCACAGCAGCTGCAGAGGGGGAACCCTGGCAGGTCACTGACATGTAGCATGTGGGAAGAAGGGAAAAGCAAGAGTGTGACCCTAGAAACCTGGTCATGGAGACACCGGCAGCTTGTACGTGAGCAGAGCCCCCCCAGTCGCACTGAAGGGCAGGTCCAGGCAGAGCATTCCCACCATCACATTTTATCTCAAAAGAAGTCAGCACCAGTGCAAGAAGGGCTTGCAGCGAGGGTCCCATAACTGTCTAGAAATGAGCAAGTCACAGGTCTTCTGTTAGGTGTGATTCAGACTTTTAAAACGGTTTGTATGTGTGTGTGTGTGTGTGTGTGTGAGAGAGAGAGAGAGAGAGAGAGAGAGAGAGAGAGAGAGACCAGGTCCCCGTGCCACAGACCGTGTCAGAGGATAACCTCAATGCCAGTCCTTATCTTCTCCCCCGTGTGTGCCAGTGTCCTTTTGTTGTTCTCCACTGTACACTGCGGACGAGCTGGTTCACAAGTTTCTAGGGCTTCCCCTGTCTCCACCTTCCATCTGCTCCGGGAGCACCAGGATCACAGATGCTTGCTGCCCTGCCTGGCTTCGTGTAGGGCCTTGGGGTTCAACCTCTGATCCTCAACCTTACATGGCAAACAGTGTATTCTTGAAATCACCTCTCCAGCCCATGACTTTCCATGAGCTGATACGCAGATGCAATATAGTAGGACCTCCAGTAGCCAGCGTGATTAGTGTATTTATAACCGTGTCTAGGACTTGGAGCCACCTTCCCTATTTTAAGTCACTGTAAAAGTTTGATTGTATCTTAGCTTTTATGATGGAGAGTTGGCCTGCTCTGGGCTTCGTTTCCAGCTGGCAAAATAAAGTTTCAAATTATAGCCCTCCCCCTATGGGAGAAGATAATCCAATTTATGACTTTCCAAGAAGAATCCTGTCCACATTCAACTCTAGGACACTCAGCCAAAGAAAATGATGGGACCCCCGTTGTTCGACTCGTTTAAATCCAATTTGTGCGACGTGCTGACCATTATTCCATATAGAGCGCCCATCTGCACAGGGATGGGGTAAATGCTGGAGCTCTGTGCTGCCGTTTCTGTAGTTCAGACTGCACCGTTACCCGCTCTGGAGGCCGGATGTCGGACACTTACAGCAATTTCGCTGTCACAAGAAAGCGTCGTTTTTCGCAATTTACATGAAGACTCCTCACAGGGAAGAAACCCTTTAATTGGCCCCCCCCCCCCCCCCCGTATCATTTAAATATCAGGCCAGCTGGATCCCCACAGTCCCTGTGAATTTAATCAGCGAGCTCTTCTCAGAACCTATAGTCCATAATCACCCAGGGCTTGAGCTGCATCTGTCGCCCAAATCTGGCTGTGATCGTTTGTCATCGTTAGTGCATTCTAGAAATGCGTCATCCCATGGCACCTCGGACGTTCTCATTTTGTAAAAGGGTCTGAAGGGAAACACCGTCTTTGAGTCTAAGCGCCTTCCAAGGACCACAGGGTTACATTCCTCCTAATTCTCCCTTACCTAAATTCCTGTTAGCAACATTCTTTCGAGGCTCAAATTACGTGACCACCTATGCAGCTCCTAATTTCCTAGCTGTATTCCAACGTGATATTTCAGTCCTTACCAAATATACCTCCAAACACCGGTTTTTCTTTTTTGCTCTTTCTCTCTCTCTCTCCCCTCTCTCTCTCCTCTCTCTCTCTCTCTCTCTCTCTCTCTCTGCGTATGCGTGTGTGTGCGCGCATGGATAGTAACAGACAACCGGATGATACTAAATAAAAATGTCACCTTGCTCTGCTCCCCTGCATGAGCCACTGTGGTTTATTAACCCAGCTTTTATTCTTTAAACCAATGAAATGTGACCAGGGACCTGAGTCATCTTTGTATTAAACTTGGCAACAAATAAAACATTGCCAGGACTACAGTGTGTCATAACAACAAAGACACATTAGCTTGAAGGTCCTTGAAGCTCTTAGCGCGTCTTGTTGAGGAGACAGAAATGTGCACAGAGCGGCTAACAGTGGGATGTTTCCCAGATGACAAGTGAACAAGTCGTTTGTGTGGTCACAGGCAGCGTTAACTACCTAGCTGCCAAGAACGTCTACCATAAAAGAGAATCAAAAGGTAGATAGGACCCAGGGATATGACTTAGTCCATAAAATGTTTACTGTATCCGAGTTTGGATTCCCAGCAACCTTCATAAAGGCTAGGTGTGGTGGCATACATCTGTAACCCTAGAACTGGAGGCTGGGGAGAGACAGGAGGGTCCCGAAGCCCACTGGCTAGCTAGTTTAGCAGAACCAGGGAGCACCAGGGTCAGTGATCAACCCTGCATCAAAAAACAAGGTGTAGGGCTAGAGACGGCTCCATGGATAAAATGATAGGCCTGCAAACATGAAGACCTAAGGTGGGCGGGTGTATGAGTTAGGGATGTGTGGCAGTTGAGGGTGTGTGGCAGTTGGGGGTGTGTGACAGTGTGCCTGCAGTCCTAGTGCTCAGGAGGCAGAGATGGGACCCCCCAGGGACAACTGGTTAGCTGGATGACGTGAATTCAAATGTTCAGGTTCAGCAAGAAACCATGCCACAGAAGATGGAGAGGATGGAAGAGGACATCTGCTATCAAACTCTGGCTTTTGGGGCCTTCATGTGCATTCCCATACATGTGCTCCCCATACATGCTTACACATATATACAAAGGCACTGACACAGATGCATACTCCTACAAAAATAAAAATAAGATGGGGAGCAACTGGGGAAGAGAGCTGATGGTAACCTCTGGCTTCCACATGTATGTACACACATACACACATGCATCTACACAAACATACACACATACACACACACACAGGACATTAATATGTTCTTTAATGTATGAGAGTACTGCTGGTGGGTATGGTGGGATTTGAAGCACAATGGTAGCATCATCAAGATAATTGCAAAGCACAGGAATTTGTTTAAAAAACTGCCTTATATTTTATTTTATTTTATTTTGGTTTTTCGAGACAGGGTTTCCCTGTAGTTTCTAGAGCCTGTCCTGGAACTAGCTCTTGTAGACCAGGCTGGCCTCGAACTCAGAGATCCTCCTGCCTCTGCCTCCCGAGTGCTGGGATTAAAGGCGTGCACCACCACCACCTGGCCTTAAATTTTATTTATTTGGCACGTGTGCACATGTGCTACTAGTTTTTAGAAGACAGTTTGCTTGAATCAATTTTCTCTGTCTATCACTTGGGTTCCAGGGATTGAACTTGGGTCATTAGGTTCAGAAGCAAGTGCTTAACTCACTGAGCTATCTTGCCATCCCAAAACACAGGAATTCATGAACCATGGAAAAATCACATGGCCAGCATCCTTTAACCACAAAGATCAGTAATCACACAACGAAATAAAGCGATGAGCAGCTGCCTAGTGCTCTGATCACCATGGAGCAGGCATCTGATAGCTGCCCTTCCCCCCTCCCGCCCGAGAGAAAGAAATTCACAGGGGTGAGGAAATTAAAGTAGCCAGAGTCTAAACAGGGCCTTGCAAATTTGAGGAGCAACTGCTTACAGGCACATCTGCCTCAGAAGTGTCCCAGATATGGAGACAGGACTCCCACGGCAGCAAATCCACCAAACCTGACCAAAACATTTTCCTCATTTTTAGTTTACAAAAGGGAACAATAACAGTTGAGGGGCATTCTCTAGATGTTTGCCACCAGAAACTAAATATTAAGCTACGCTGGAGGAAGACACACAGGGACTAGAAAGGGAAAGAATTAATAAGTTCTCTTTCTCTCTCTCTCCCTCTCACAATTTCTTTTAACTGTTTTGAGAAGTTCTTGATCTCTCTCAAACCTCAAACGAATGGACAAGAGAATCCTCTAGCATCCAAGTCAGGAAATAAGTTTTAAAAATGTGTAAAGGTACTTTGGTTTTTATTCTCTTGGCAAGGTTGGCTTGCTCGTTTTTAGAACGTAGGTGTAACATGCTCTGGAAGCACAGTACGTCTCAATGAGACGCATGTACAGCAGTTTGTCTCATTCTGAAGACAATTAGATGAAGTTTATTTGTATAATTATTTGTAATTTTGGTACTCAAGAGAAAATGCATTTCCAATTAAGAGCTGATGATGTACCTTAAAAACGCAGTACAGTGAACCACTGGCGGGGCCCTCCCTTGTTGGTGTACACAAACACCAATATCAAGTGGTGGTTTGGTCATGTGATCCAGCCCCCCAGCTCCTACAAATATAGAACATGACCATAAAAAGTAACGGACTGTGCCCTGGCTAACTAATTTATGACAGCAGATCCAGATCGGAATGCCAGCTGGAATTCCCTTCTCCTTGCTGGCAAGGATCACATACACAGCTTTGCACAGGCGATGGGAGCTCTGTCCAGAAAAGACCGCTTCGGTTATGGCTTGCTGAAGCAGGAGCCAAGAATGCATCTGAAGAAAAGGCCCCAGCAGGCTCTTCCAGGGTGTTTAAAATTTGGTAAATGAGTCAGCAACTTCTTTTCAAATTTGATTTTTGATTCAGGTCTTAAGAGAGAGATCTTGCAACTCTTCCAGCTTTTCATATCAGATTTACAATGGCAGGCAAGAGGCCGTTTAGCTTTTCATTAAAGAATGATAAATAGCCGATAATTATTTTTATGAAGAATTCAAAGTGATTTTGACACAGAACAAAAAAAGATAATGAAAAATGCCTTAGTCAGATAAATACAGTCTTATCCTTTATGTAGCATTTATCACCAAGGCTGTCTGGAATTCTAACAAATTTAGGATGAGACAGTAGATAAAACAAAGGAAGGCATCTTTCTCGGTGAACCTTCACCCTTCGGATAATCTCCCAGATCCCCAGTGCGTGATAATCACCTTTGGACAGCCATTCATTATCTGATTCGGGTCTTAGACAAAGAGAGATGAGCTAATGTGTGTGCCTTATCAGATTAAAAACAACAACAAAAAAGCCACCCCTGAGTGACAGTTCAGCGGGACAGGATCTTAGCAAATCCTTTTTTGCCTCCACAACCCCGAGCTTCCAAATAGCTATAAAGCTACCAGCCTCAGCCAGAGCTCACAGCCCATCACCGCTTTATGCTGCTAAAGCAAACAGTCTGGGCAGGAGACTGTCAGCATCCTCTCTTTTCGGATCAGCCTCCCCACTGCATCCTGATAAGCCAGTGATTAGCTTTCCTTTTGGGATTCAGTCCTGCCTGCTTAGCTTCAGGCTGTCAACTGCAGTGGACCCTGATAATATCATACAACTGACGCCTCTCTTTCCTTCCAGGGTATTTTATTCTGCATGAACCGGCATCTATACCGATGCAGGAAGCAGCTTTCAATGCTAGCCAGGGTGCAGTTATCAAGGTCATTTTTGGGCCATGTGTAGCAACAGTCATATGAAAAAGCAGAGGCTTCCTTTTGCCTCATTCTCTATCTGTAACATAACACTGCCCATCAGGCTGCTGGTTATAAAAACCAACCTGCCAGGCATAGTGGAACCAGCCTGCTAAACCAGACATAGTGGTGCATGCCTATAATCCCAACACTGGGGAGGCTGAGGCAGGGGAACTGCCATGACTTAGAAGCCAAATCAACGTTTATAGTGAGCACCAGGCCAGCCAAAGATGCACAACGAGACTGTTTCACACCAAACCAAAACCAAGGAACATCCAGCCCTCTCTCAGGAAGACATGGATTTTTGACCTTCAGCACGTGTATTTTATTTAGCTTAAGCTTAAGT